>NC_136060.1:454170399-455370399 GCF_964261635.1 Lissotriton helveticus
CCTGGGGCACGATCCGCATGGATGATGTAATAGTTTGGAGGAAGTGCAGCTATTATATCGGACGCGGAGTCTGGGGTCAGCCAGGTCTCAGTTAGTAGAAGGACGTCAGGATGCTCAGTGATCAAAAATAGGAAAATATCCTGCTGGTGTTTAACAAGAGAACGAGTATTTAAATAAAAGAAAGTCAGGGAGCAAGGATGGGGAACAGACTTAACCGAACTGAAGCGGTCAGTGCATGGTGTAAAAGGCATTTCACCAGAGGACGTGCAGCCCACCAAGATCCCTAAATTCTTAGCTCTGTTATGTGTGTCTCTTGATAGGTAACCATGGCCTTTGTTGTAAGACAGACGGTCAGAACGAGAATACGGGCACGGCCGGGTAGCAAGCCTCGCCCCGGGTCCCGGTTGGGCGCAGATGGGTGCAGACGGGCTCGCCTGCTGCGCTCGTCCGCTGTGCTTCCTGAGCGGGGGGACCCTTTTATGGCTGTGAGGGCGGGAGGGGCCGAGCACTAGACCGCTCGCCTGCTCCTCGCCTCACCTAAGATGGCGCCTGAGTAAATACACCCCGAGCAGCCCCTAATCGGCTGCGATGGGGGACAACACACTTCAGGAGGTCGAGTTCTTATTTTAGCGGGTAAGCTAGCGCAGGGAGCGCGATAGCCCCAAGTAGCCCCAAGTTTTTAAAATTAACAGGTGGTGCTAGGTGCAATCGCTAGTGCAAGAGAGTAAAAATATACAAAGAGGATGTTTCCACAAAACAAACACACGCTCACATAAAAGTCCCGGCTTCCGCCTCAGGACATCGCGTTCAACTATCAATCAGTGAACGCTGCTACTGTCTGGTTTTTATGGCTGTGAGGGCGGGAGGGGCCGAGCACTTGACCGCTCGCCTGCTCCTCGCCTCACCTAAGATGGCGCCTGAGTAAATACACCCCGAGCAGCCCCTAATCGGCTGCGATGGGGGACAACACACTTCAGGAGGTCGAGTTCTTATTTTAGCGGGTAAGCTAGCGCAGGGAGCGCGATAGCCCCAAGTAGCCCCAAGTATTTAAAATCAACAGGTGGTGCTAGGTGCAATCGCTAGTGCAAGTGAGTTAAAATATACAAAGAGGATGTTTCCACAAAACAAACACACGCTCACATGTAAGTCCCGGCTTCCGCCTCAGGACATCGCGTTCCTCACTTAAAAGCGTTGAACTGGCTTCCCTTCGAGGCGAGGATTCACCTCAAGCTGGCATGCATCACGCACAAGGCCCTACACTCTAACTCCCCTGTGTATCTCGCACAGAAGCTTGTGTTATCCGGAGGAAACAGAAACTCACGATCGGCCAAAGCCCTCCTACTGCGGCCTGCACGCTTTAGGAAAACAAAAACCTACAATCTGGCTTTTGCCGGAACGGCACCAAGAATTTGGAACTCTCTCCCTCCTGACATCAGAAAAATCCCCTCCTTAGCACGCTTCAAAAAAGAGGCCAAGTCCTTCCTCATGGGTAAATTCCTTGGCTAAACCCTTTTCCCACTGACACCTGAGAGACTATTGCCTTATCCTGCGACCTTCTACATTACTCTTGGGATTATTGTAATATATTGTAATATTTTGTCCCGTTGTATAGCTTATCCTATCCCTCAATGTACAGTACTGTATGATATCCTGCCCTCCTACGACCCCTTGACTCTGTAAGCTCTCTGATGTACATTATCCCCTGTATATTGTTTTTGACCTGCCTTGACCTTGTATTACTTCTATGAATCTGTAAAGCGCTCTGATACCCTCACGGGTCAAGTTCGCGATCTATAAAAATAAATAATAATAAATAAAATAAATAGATTATCCACTGCTCTCGAGATGGAGTTGGAGAATTCGAGGGCAGCAGCGTTAGTGTCCCTCGAACTGAGAGGCCTCAGTCTGGTCAGAAATGGGGCAAGTGTTTCATTGTTAACCTCCCTATAGTTCCTTCTTAAATCCCATTTCTTAGGCTCGGAAGGGGAAGGGAGAGAAAAATGGAATTTTAACTCCAACGGAATGGCCAGATGGTCTGACCACGCAAGAGGGATGGGAGAGCCAATCTTTAGTCTAGAGTCATTGGAAAAGACTCCATCCAAAGTGTGGCTGGCTAAATGGGTGGGACTATCCACAAGTTGCATCAGTCCACACGAGGCTAAAGATTTCACCAGAAAAGAAGTATTGCTGGAGTTCATGTATTCCAGGTGATAGTTGAAATCGCCCAACAGAGTGATATTGGGTCTATCGATAAAGGATTCTAAGATCTTCAACAGATCATGACTAAAGGCAGACCTGGGGCCAGGGGGCCTATAGAACAAGAGACCAGAGAAAGAGTTGTGCAGCCAGGAACAATTACACCAACTTCTGAAGATAGGAAGACTTTTGGTGGGCAAGCAAAACACTCCGCTGGGGTGAGCCATCTGGGATACATCGCATCACAAACTGCTGGAAAAATAGCCATCCTTTTCACATGAAGATAGCATAAAGAGACCCATACAGAAGTGGGTCCCTCTTCCTTTCAGCTCTGCCCACAGCTAGAGTGGAAGATGTCTCAGATCAGCAAAAGGGTTGATGTATCATTTTCATATGGCTAAGTCTGGCAGGGTACAGTATGGCGAATCAGAAAGTGGTCAAAACAGAGTTGATTTTGGGAGAGAATCGTGCAAGGGTTCGTCCTGTGTAAGTCTCCAATCACAGACTAGCGCACTAGTATAAATAGCACCCAAGCACCAGCTCTTCAGAAATTGATGGGCTAGGAAGGAAACATATGAAGCATGAAGAGTAGTCACTATGCCACTGGGGAAGAAGCCTGATGACTTCTGTTCTTCCCTTGCAATCACTGACCAGAGCTGTTCTCCAAGGGTCAGGTAGCTTGCCTTCTATTGTAGCCTCAGGGGCACGAAAGATTGAAAAATCAACAGACTGCACCTGACCAAGTGGAAGCCCTAGTTAGAGAGAGACTTAGAACTAAGAACGCAATCTTTAGGACCTGAGAGACCAGAAGTGAATTTCACTGGATGTGACATCAAGTTATCATTATCAGATCATCATCTGACATATACATCATGTTCTAAAACTTTAATATTGTTTAGTATTGCTTGGCCTTCTTACATATTTCTCTGAGGAATAGCCTGCACCTTTTGCCACAGCTACCAGAGTTGGCTAGAGTAGTGAACTGTGTTGTGACCGTACAAAAGCAGGCTTTATTAAATTGTCTGGGAGAATCCCTACCATATTAATAATCTGCTTTCTGAGAGCCTACCTCAGAAAGGAAAACAGATTTATTTTAGTACACACCAACCACAAGCCAAACACCTCATCCAAGCAGATGTGTTCTTAAAAGTCCTTGATTGGCCCACCATATTCCATGGGTAATCATAGTCGCTAGATGCAGTTGATTACACAGCTGTTAGGCAGTAGTTGATTCAGTGCATGAAATAGTTTATAGGGGAGTGCGTTGCCCCAAATGGGAATTTGACTCTACCCGTGCTCAGTCTAAATAGGTTCTTAAAATTCTATATCCCATTACTTTTATGAATAAAGAATCTCAGCTGTGGAGAACTAGGCATGTTTCTGCAACAGGGCTGTGATAACTTACATTGCAGGATACAATGGTTTCTGTAATTGACCTCTGACCCTGCTCGGAGGCAGGTCGCTCCCTACGCTGCTGCACGGCTCTGCCTGCATCGTTTTTGCCTAATCTTGTTTTTTTGCCCAGAATTTTCCTCTGTGCCTAACTTGCTTTCTTGCCCAGACTTGCTTTTATTCCTCTTTGCCTGTACTTGCTTACTTCCCCAGACTTGTTTTTATTACCCTGTGCCTGTACTTGCTTTCTTACCCAGACTTGTTTTTAGTCCCCTGTGCCTGTACTTGCTTTCTTGCACAGTCTTCCTTTTATTCCCCTGTGTCTGTACTTGTTTTCTTGTCCAGACTTGTTTTTAATCCTCTGTGCCTGTAACTTGTTTTTCCTTCCTGTGCCCAGTTCTCCCGCAGCCCGCCCGTTTTTCTGCCCGCTGCGTCCCTGCGGCCCGCCCTCTGCAATCCCATTCGCCGCCCCGCTCCCGCCTCCCAGCTGCTCCTCCCTCCCACATCCCCTCATATGGAGGCCGCCCAGCGGATGCACAATGGACGCGCAGTGGACGCGTGCAGCCGGCGCGCCTAAGGCAAACCCGTCTGCGCACATCCGTGCCCGTCCGCACCTGGACCACGCCCAGCTCCAGGACCCCTGGACCCCGCAAACGCCACAACACCTGACACTGCTATGATGCCAGAACCCTCCAAGCACTCAACAACAGATGATCACACACCTGCTTCCTGGCCGCCCAAAGAGCACCCACGGAGCTTTCACCTGCCGGAACTGCAGCTTCACAAGCATCCGCCCCACCATGCTGCCGACCAGGAAAGAACCCAACCACCTCAGATGCATCCTTCTCAACACCCGCTCCGCCAGCAAACACACAGTTGAACTCTGGGACCTACTCAACTCAATATCCCCAGACGTGGCCTTCCTGAGCAGGAGGAGGAATTGCCATCATCCACAGGAACACTCTCAGAGTCTCGACCAACACCGACGACACCCTCAGCACCACCGAACACCTGCACTTCCAGATCCACACCGACCCCAACACCACCCTCAGAGGAACCCTCATCTACAGACCCCCTGCACCCTGACCACAGTTCAGCGACTCCATCGCCGACTTTGTCAGCACATACTCCCTCGCCTCCACGGACTACATCCTCCTCGGGGACCTGAACTTCCACCTCGAGAACAACAACAACACCAACTCCACCACCCTGATCGACAACCTAGCCAACCTCGCACTCAGACAACTCGTCACAACACCCACCCACTCGCCGGTCACACGCTTGAACCCATCTTCTCCGCAAGCCCCACGTCTCCTTCAACCACACCACCAAACTCCACTGGACTGACCATCGCTGCATCCACTTCACCTTCAAGAAACCCACCACGCACCACCGCACCCAACAAATGCCTCGCCGCTGCTGGAGCAAAGTCACCGAAGACCAGCTAACCACAACCCTCGCCCAGAGCCCACCCGCCAACCCCACCTACCCCGACACCGCCGCCCGCAACCTCAGACAGTGGATCAACGACTGGGCCAACACCCTCGCCCTGATCAAGAAACCCTCCAACAGTCACACCAACAAGAAAGCCAGCTGACTCACTGAAGACCTCTGGGCCTCCAAGCAAACCTGTCGAAAGCTGGAGAAGATCTGGCTCCATGAACGAACACCGGACAGCCACGCAGCCCACAAGAACGCCACCCGCAGACACCATCACCTCATCAGATCCACGAAAAAGGCCTCCTTCTAAAACCGCCTATACAACAACGCGCACAACAGCAAAGAGCTCTTCAACATCGTGGAGGAAATCTCCAACCCCAGCTCCAACACCAACGATGTCCCCCCCTTCGCAAGATCTGTGCGACTCGCTGGCCACCTTCTTCCACCACAAGATCTCAGTCATCCACGACAGCTTCAACGCCACAACCGCCCCGACAACCACTGAGACCCCCCCATGACAACCATCTGCACCAAAAGCCTGCTCTCCTGGACCAACATCAACGACACCGACACCATCAAGATCATGAACACCATCCACTCCGGATCTCCATCAGACCCATGCCCACGCCACATCTTCAGCAAAGCCAGCACATCCATTGCACCCCATCTCCGGAAAGTCATCAACACCTCCTACAAGACACAACCTTCCCGGAGAGCTGGAAGCACGCCGTGATCAACGCCTTACTCAAGAAACCCAAGGCAGACCCCAGGGACCTCAAGAACTTCATGCCCATCTCCCTGCACCCGTTCCCGGCAAAGGTCCTCGAGAAGACCGTCAACAAACAACTGACCCGCTACCTCGAGGAGAACAACATCCTGGACCGTTCCCAGTCCGGGTTCTGCAGCAACCGAGACTGCCCTCATTGCCACCACCGATGACATTAAGTCCCTGCTGGACAATGGAGAAACGGCGGCCCTCATCCTCCTGGACCTGTCAGCCACCTTCGACACAGTCTGCCATCACACATTACGAACACGCCTCCACAACTCCGGGATCCAAGAGAAGGCCCTAGACTGGATCACCTCCTTCCTCTCTGGCAGAACACAGAGCATCCACCTCCCCCCTTCTGCTCCGAAGCTACCGAGATCATCTGCGGCGTACCCCAGGGCTCATCCCTCAGCCCAACTCTGTTTAACATCTACATGGCACTGCTCACCCACGTCACCCGTTGGCACAACCTCAACATCATCTCCTATGTCGATGACACCCAGCTGATCCTCTCCCTCACCAAGGACCCCCATACCGCCAAATCCAACCTTCACGAAAGAATGAAGGCCGTCGCTGAATGAATGAGGAACAGCCGACTGAAGCTGAACTTGGACAAGACGGAGGTCCTCATCCTCGGATCCACCCCTTCGACCTGGGACGACTCCTGGTGGCCGACCGCACTGGGAACCGCTCCAACACCCACCAACCACTCACGCAACCTAGGGGTCATCCACGACTCCACCCTCTCCATGACTAAACAGGTCAACGCTGTCTCCTCCTCCTGCTTCAACACCCTCTGCATGCTCCGCAGGATCTACAAGACTGGAAGAATTCATTTCCGTTTAACCCACACTCACCCTCGCCCTCGCAGTAATTAGAACCCTGGTCCACGCACAGCGATTGACAGCTGATGCGATCGGACACAGGGACGGCCACCATCTTGGGGAGAAAGAAGGGCAGCGCTCCAGTCTTGCGACGCCTCCCACCCTCCTCCACCAATACATGAAGGACAACACTTCCCGTCCGCGCAGCGGGCGGGCGCAGACGGGCTTTCCTTTTCCGAAGGCGCGCCATAGGAAAGCCTGTCTGCGCCCGTCCGCGCCAAGGACGCGACAGGCGCAGGACACTCTGGACATTTACATTCCATCTCAGTGTATCAGGCAAGCGAACTTCGAAATTTTAACACTGCAAATATTTGTCCATGTAGCTTGGATATGATTAAGATTAAGGGGCCTTTTTCTCATAAATACTGTAAATGGACTTCCCCTTGGTCCCCAGTTGAGCCTACAGCCTCTCCAATTAATACTGTTGCCGATATTTTAAAGGTGGGTTGACTAACGCCCGTTCTATGTGCGACCATAGCCAAGATATTAAAGATCTTATCCTCGAGCGGGACTTGGACTGCCTCCTTATAACTGAAACATGGCTAACCAACAGTAGTAACCCAGATTTAGCAATAGCCCTGCCAGACGGTTATATCATTTTTAGGCAGGATAGACCGAAGGGGAGAGGAGGAGGAGTAGCTGTGGTGCTGAGAAACCATATGAAATGCCATACTTTCAACTTAGAACCTTTGAAAGGAATAGAAGGGCTTGGTTTTTCCATTAAGCTAAATGATACCTCCTCCTTCTCAGGAGGTCTAATTTACCGCCCCCCAGGCAGTGCAAAACGTTTTTAGAATCGCTTAGCGATTCCTTAGGGCAACTCCTTCTCCGTTACCCTCATTTTACACTACTGGGAGATTTTAATCTACAGTTGGAATCTAAACTAGATACTCTGGCGCTTAATTTTCATCAGACCCTGGAGATTTTCAATTTACAACAAAGGGTAACACAGCCTACACATCAAGCAGGACATACCCTTGACGGGATATGCACTAACTTTCCCCTTTTGGAAACCCAGACACCTGTCCCACAAATTTGGACAGATCATAGTCTGATTCCTTTCAGCATTAGAACATCACACCCCCAGAACTCATTAAAACTGAATAAATATTCAGAAAATTATATTAACTGGACTAAGGTTGAAGATAGTTTCAAGCTTCAACCCATTATCCAGGCTCAGATTCCCAATCTGTCCGGTAATGTTGAACAAGATTCGAAATGCTTTCATAGCTGGATGCAGCAAGAGATCAAAAAACGTGCCCCTCCTAAACATCCCCGAAGAAAGGAAAAAAGAGGAAAGATAAATGCCCCCTGGTTCACACCAGAACTGGCCAAACTTCACCTACTATGTAAGAAGGGTGAACGCAATTGGCGCAAAACTTATGATCCTGCAAACAGAAGCCTTTATATCCAGCAGAGGAAATTATATCTCGGCACTATTAAAATCACCAAGAAGGGGTATTACATTAACGCCATTAAGGAAGCGAAACAAAAACAAAAAACGTTATTTTCAATTGTTAAGACTTTTACACATCCAAAAGCCTTACAGCCTGAAATTTCCCCATCTCTAGAATTCTGCAATCAAATTGAGGATTTCTTTGTGGAAAATATTGACCTTATACAAAAGGATTTCCCAGCCCCGCAAGTCTATCAACCCTCTGGCTCGCCTTACCAGGGAGAAAACACGACCAGTAGTCTTAGAACCTTTACACCAGTTTCCCTATCCCTAATCCGGGAAGTAATTCTTGCTTGCAAATCGGGTGCCCCTTCTGATTCTTGCCCCCCACAAATTCTCCATCAGTTAATCGAAGTGGTTAATCCCCTCATAAACGAGATTGTAAATGCTTCTCTTAATACAGGCATAGTCCCAGGTCAATGGAAACAAGCAGTCGTAAAACTCTGATGAAAAAATCTAATAAATCCCCTACAGAGCTTGCCAATCTACGTCCAATTTCACTTCTCCCAGTCTTGGGTAAGATTACCGAACAGATGGTATACAAAGAGCTAAAAAGACATGTAGAAATCAATAATGTCCTTCATCCCCAACAATCGGGCTTTCGGTCTCACCATTCTGTCGTAATTTGGCAGCAACTGAATTAGCATTTAGCTCAGCTACACGAACTTTCACCGTTAACTTGACCAAACGTGCGGGGGCCATTTTGTATTTCCTGGCTTCCATTTTGTATGAACATGCGGCCTCGTGGTCAGCATGCCCTTTCGTCCTTCCTCCATGCCAATGACCATTTACCTTGCCCGGCAACAGGCTATTTTTAGCACTGGTCAAGCCCACGCATGCGTGCTCGAACATTTGGATTAATGAGTGGTCACCTCTTAGGAATGTTCTCCAAACTGACCAGTGGTACTAAAACTCCTCCCACATGTTGGCTGTGTTCCAAAAATGCCCTTATATGTACCTAAACTAAGAAAAGAGTATACCGCCTACCTTTTTTATTACTGTTAAACTTGTATAAAAGAGGTCACACACCGATGTTTGGGGTGATACTTCTTGCATTGCCGAAGGGTGCTGTAGGAATGTACCACCACCCCATGGGGTCTTAATAAACTTGTCTTTTGCATTTTCCAGTTTCCGTGCCAACTTCTATTATATGGTGCTCGAGAGCTTTTTGCAGAGTATGTAGACCTGATGAAACCCAATACCACAAATTGGCGACCACGAAGGGACTCATCGGCGACTCGGATGCCCGAAGGAGAGGTCGCGACGAAGGCTTGGAAACTCGCCATGGACACGTACGCTGCCACTGAGTGACCCGAGTCTTGGCATCCACGGTGTTTCTTCCTTTCCTTCTGACTCGACCTTCCAGGTGGCGCCGGTCCTCGACTGAGATCCTGATCGGTTGGGTTGTCGTGCAGTGCCCGTTTGGCTGATTCGATTACGGAACTTGGCAGTTGGAACCTGGACGTTTGAAAATATTTGGTAAGCTTGTGATTGGTAAGGTAGTCTACTGACACTTACTGTGGCTTTTTGGATTTGTTTGAGTTAGCTAACGTTTGGACTTATGATTTGAGTTATATGTGGAGAGCACCTCACATAGACAGGCACGTAGAGATATTTCTCTGACTTTGTATTTGTTTGAACGGCACACCGTGTGTAAAACATATTTAAGTGCCATTTTATGTAATATCGCGTTTTCGTGATATTTTGACATGCCTGTTCTAAGCACACTTCGAGGAATGTGCTGTTTTGGAAATGGTACCAATTATCGATTAAATGAATCTCAGCCGGCTCCCCCAGAGTGGACACCTAATCGTGAAATGTACATAAAATTTGGCCTTCCTCCCATTATGTATAGTACATTATGGCATAAATATACAAAAACTGATCGTGAATTGCAATGGCCACTACATGGGTCGTTTGATCTATGAAAGGTTCAGTATGTGGAGCAGTGTTTGTTTCAGCGCAGGTCTAGACAGGATATGTTTGATTGTGTGCGTATTTGGGAGAAAGCGGTGCGTGAACGAATGAAGCGTGAACAAGCCTTGGCGGACAAAGAGCAGCGAAAGGCTGCTCGTGATAAAGCTTTACAGTTGCAGGAAAAAGAATTGCAGGAACAGAAAGAGAGGGAGATTCGAGAACGTAATTTGCAAGTTAATGGTCAGTTTCCTATTCGACGTCCTCTTTATCCTGTCTTTACTAATGAGCCAGATGATTTTTCATTACTAGATCGTTGCCCGCCTCCGTATGTTCCGCCTACGGCCCCGGATGAGGACTCGGGCGAGGACGATCTGGAAAGTCAGCGTACCAGGTTAACAGCTGATCGAGCTACGGACTTGCGCGCGTTGGCTCGTAAACTTAATGTAAATTCTATAACTGTTTTAGAGATTGATGGCCTTATGTGTAAGTGGCCCGACCGAGAACGATTGTATTTTCTAGATCATTTTGCAGACAAAGTTGTCGAACGATTTAGGCGGTATTCACCTGAGTTGGAACCTAAAGTTATATCAGTTGGTCGTGAGAATTTTCGTAAAGGTCTTTTTGTTCTTGCAGATGTGGATGAGTTTTTCCAGCACTTGGTTAAGCTACGGGATGAGGCGACACGGCTACGAGCGGCGAAAAAGGTATCGGATTCGTCTGCGCCTGGATCAACGGAAGTATCCAAGAGTGCCCTATCTCTGACACAGATAAGAGCGCTGCAGTTAATATTATGCCTATGCGAGAAGCTGCGCCTTTGTATGTCCCTCCTAAAGGGCTAGGCACAGATGATGATAAGAGGTCTAAAGATGCGAAGGGTTATTTCGTGTATAATTGGGTTTATACGCCATGGAATAGAACGGATGTTATGGCGCTCAAGAATGCTTTGCCTGATCCTCGCAAAAATCCAGCAGCTTTCTATGAAGGTGTGGAAGGTGCTATTTCTTCGTGTGTTATGACATTAATTGATATCGATCTTTTCTTTGAGTTGATACTGCCTCCTGATATGTGGAGGGCGATTCGTAAGTTTGATGATCGAGCGATTCTAGGCGCAGATTGGAAGGAATTAGCCCAAGCTGATTTAGATAGAGAACCTGCATGTAAGCCGTGTCAATTGATTTTAGATCTTCCGACGGCTGTTTTGAATAAATTAAAGTCGCTTGTTCCTCCTAAGAAAATTGATTGGACGATGTTGGCTTCTTGCAAACAGAAGCCGGATGAATCGGTCTCTGATTTCTTTTCACGTTTTGAGGAAGCATTCCATGATTACAGTGGACAATCATTAACAGAAGATACGGGTAGGCATTTGTTTGTTGATAAATACGTGGCTAATCTCCTACCGGAGATTGCAAAACGTTTAAAAACTAGTGAAAGTTCATGGAGCACGGCAACCCCAGCTTCTTTATTAACTATGGCTCAGTATTATGAACGACAGGAATTGGAGGCTAAAGAAAGTAGTGATAAGAAAGCGAAGGATTTAAAGACGAAGGTGATGTTGGCTCAGGTTTATGCGACACAGTCGAGAGGGAACGATAGGGGTAGACGAGGATCGTATGGTACGTCTTCTACTCGTACTGATATTTCTGAGGATCAGTGTGCCTACTGTAAACAGTTTGGACATTGGGCTTCGGATTGTCCGGTGCTTCGAGAACAGCGTAATCAGCGTGGACGAGGGAGTGGAAGGTTACGGAATAGTTATGTAGGACCGAGAGGTGGAGCGAATGATCGTGGTAGGTTTGAGGCAAGGGGTCGTGGTCAGGCTGATCATAATACTTTTGATCGACGGAATCAGTATCAGATAGCTGAAGGAGAGTTTACTGAGTCTCAGGATAACAATTATGCATAGGATTGCGTAGGATGGGGTGTGGAATCGGTTGAAGTACCAGTCGATCAGAGGGGTCCATATATATCAGCACATGTTTTGGGTTCTACTGATCAGTTTCTGGTCGATACAGGAGCTACTCGTAGCGCTCTGTCCAAACACTTCGTTCCAAGGGCTCCCCTGTCTGGCGAAATAATTACTTCAATAGGGTTCGATGGAACGCCTTCTCTTAGCCCATTGTCTCAACCCCTTACATTTCACATTGACAAATTCACTGCCCCATGCCCGTTTTTGTTATCTCCAAACACGCCAGATAATATTGTGGGACTTGATATGCTAAAACATTTTCGAGCAACCACACGCTGTGCCCCTGAAGGGGTGCGGGTTATTTTGAATGAGAACTACCCAGAGGTTGAGAGATCGTGCCTCATGCAGGAGGCCGATGCGTTAGCTTCTCTTCCAAGCACTTTATGGGCCACTTCTGATACAGATGTGGGTCAAATGATTATTCCTCCTGTATGTATTACTGTAAAGGAGGGAGCGTCTTTGCCCCGTGTACCTCAGTACAAGATCTCTAGAGAAGGCGAAGTGGCCTTGACACACATTGTGAATGACTTGATTATGGCAGGGGTGGTGGAGGAAGTTCCCTATAATGTTTGTAACAGCCCGATTCTCCCGATCCTAAAGAAAGACACAGACACTAAGATTTATCATTTCATTATTGATTTGAGAGAAATTAATAAGATAGTTGTACCCCAGTATCCGGTGGTGTATGATATTACCACCTTACTCACTTTGATTCCACCCACAGCCACTACCTTCACGGTAATCGACTTGAAAAATGCTTTCTTCTCGATTCCCATTCATCCTGACAGTCGATATTTGTTCGGCTTTACATTAAATAACAAATCATATAGATTTTGTCGAGTTCCTCAAGGCTACACGGAAAGCCCTAGCATTTACAGCCAGGCTTTAAAAAGACAGCTTGATTCTTTTAACTTACAGTCTGGGGTGGCTCTTATTCAATATGTTGACGACATTTTGCTTGCAGCAGACACGCGGGAGCAATGTGAGGAGAGTACTCTCTCCCTACTTTCTTTTCTTGCCAAAAATAATCACAAGGTCTCGAGGAAGAAGTTGCAATATTGTAGACCAAAGGTGACCTACCTCGGTCATCTTTTGCCTAAGGAGGGGCATGCATTGACATCAGACCGAATTCAAGCAATATTAGATACGCCAGTCCCTTGCACTCAGAAAGATGTTCGCGCCTTCATAGGTTTGACGTCCTTTTGTAGGCAATGGATACTAGGATTTTCACACATTGTAAAACCCTTGTTAGCGTTGTTGTCCAAAACTGCACCAATTCCCCTTGAATGGACAGATGAATGCCAGAATGCTTTTGAGCAATTGAGACAAGCTCTTTGTTCTGCACCAGTGTTAGGTACACCAGATTATACAAAGCTCTTTACATTATATGTACATGAGAAGGATGGGTGCGCATTGTCAGTCTTAGTGCAGTCACACGGAGATAAACAGAGACCTTGAGCGTACTTTTCGGCAGTACTCGATCCTGTGGCTCGAGGACTGCCTGGATGTTTTCGAGCAGTTGCAGCAACAGCAGTAGCCATACGGCAGAGTGAGGGAATAGTTCTGTCACACAAATTGTTGGTGTTAGTTCCCCATGCGCAGATGCTTTATTGAACCAAACGAAAACACAGCATCTAACTAGTGCCCGTTTAACAGGATATGAGTTAACACTGTTGGCGCCACATATTACACTGAAGAGGTGCGCCACTTTGAACCCTGCTACTTTATTGCCATATCCGGTTGCTGAGACCCAGAAGGAAGAACATCATGATTGTGTTTTTCTGACTGAAGAACAAACAAATGGTCGTATCGATTTACAGGATACACCACTTCCAGATGTAGATGGGGAACTGTGGGTTGATGGATCATGTTTAAAGTTGCCAGATGGTACGACTTCCGCAGCCTATGCGATCACGACACTTAAAACAGTGGTAGAAACAGCACGAATACCGCAAAAATCGGCCCATGCAGCTGAATTGATAGCCTTAACGAAAGCATGTGAGTTAAGTGCTTGTTTATGTGTGAATATCTACACTGATAGCCGTTACGCTTTTGGAGTAGTGCACGGTTTTGGCTTACTCTGGAAGGAACGAGGGTTCCTGACCTCACATGGAGTGCATATTATGCATGGAGAATTGGTAAGTGATCTCCTGAATGCACTATTATGTCCAAAGAAGGTAGCGATAATTAAATGCAGTGCACACAAAAAGGTGACAGACAAAATAGGACAAGGAAACGCTTTTGCAGATCGCATAGCGAGGGAGACCGCCATGTTACAAAATGTCTCTCCTATGTATGTGGTGAGATCACAAGCTGAGCGATGGCATGATGCTAGAGAGGAAATATTAGGCACCCAAAAATCAGCATCTGAAGCAGAACTTGCAACCTGGGCAACAGAGGGAGTGTTGGACGATGAAGGGTGTTGGCGTAGCAAAGATATGGAGAGATGGAAATTGCCTGCCGCTAATTTGCAAGCAATGGTCCAAATGACACATGGGCTGGCACATGTTGGAGGTCTTGCAATTACTAAATTGCTTACACGAGTTTGGGAGCATCCTGAGATTGCCAGCACGGCCGAGAAAGTAGTGCAGACCTGTCTGATATGCCTACAGTACAATCCTGCTAAAGGGACTTATACTCCAAAAGGAGGGCTCGTTCCACCTACTGCACCATTCGAAGTACTGCAAATGGATTACATCCAGCTTGAGCGCTGTAATAACCTCAAATATGTCTTAGTGGTGGTGTGTGCTTTCAGTAAATGGATAGAGGCCTACCCCACGAAGGATAATACAGCATTGACAACAGCTAAGGTGTTACTCAAAGAGTACTTCCCACGTTATGGTGTTTGTAAATTTTTGTGGAATGATAATGGTCCTCATTTTGTTGGGAAAGTAGTGGAGCATGTCCTGAAAGGATTGGGAATTAAACAGAGGTTTCACGCTGTATTTCACCCGCAGTCATCAGGTCTAGTAGAAAGGTATAATGCGACTCTGAAGCTGAAGCTAGCAAAGATCGTGGCATCCACGTCTTTGAAATGGCCGGACGCTTTGCCTTTGGCATTACTGTCTATTAGATCAGTGCCACATTCCCGATCTGGCCTCACACCCTATGAAGTGGTTTTTGGAAGGCCCATGAATATTTGGGGAGTTCCAAAGCCTCGTTTGATACATGATGTGCCTTGTATAATGATGAACGATTATTTGGCACGATCAACAAATGATTTACTTTCTATTCATCAACAGGTTCGAGAAGCGCTCCCCGACAATTCCATTGGAAAGGCTCATGATCTACGTCCTGGGGACCATGTGATGGTCCGCGCGTTTGAGAGAGCCAGCAGTTTGGAGCCAAGGTGGCGTGGCCCTGAACAAGTATTGCTGGCAACTCGGACGGCTGTGCGAGTCACGAATAAGAAGCGGTGGATACATTCAACTCACTGCCGTCGTGTCTCTCCGGATCTGGTGAATCCTGCGGTGCTGTCTGATTATCGAGACATCTTGGATGCAGAGAAGAGCCCAGCTGTTACGCCTCGTGAGTCGGAGGGAGCCTTCCCGGACCACACTGTTTCTGGTGGAGTGAAGTATAACCTACGGCCAAGAAAATAGAGTTTTTTTTTTCATTTTTCGAGACTGGTTGAGTAACCGTTCTGAGGTTTGCGAAAACGGAAGCCGAGAATATCAAGGGGGGGGGATCAGTTCTGGCCAGTGTAGCGACACCCGTCTTGAATCTCGGAGAAGAAACCAGCGGCTACCTCGGATCTCAGCACTCAATTTGTATTTTTTAGTTTATTTTTTGAAACTTTGTTCTTTGCACTATGGCACCTACTACGATGAGAAATAGAAGAATTTTGGGTGCAGTTCTTTTTGTTACAACTATAGTGGTAATAGCAGTAATAGCTTGGACTGTAGAACGATTGCTTCCTGCACGAGAATATTTACTGCCTACCACTCCAATCCCATCTGAACATTTCCATTTTACTCTGCCTTATCATGAAGAGAGACATAGACAGACTTACTTGAATAATAGCTTCATTCAAATTCTGCATCACACCCATAATATGACGAACACTTCGAACTGTTGGGTATGCGGGATGTTGCCTGGACATCAAAAGAAAGGAGGAACTCCACTTATTCCTCTTCCTTTCTCACATAATGGTTCTTGTAATGCTTGGTACACTCTTCTTTTTACCCTAAGATGGCCAACAAAGGGTGGACTACTCTTTCGATTAAACAAGGTGTGTTACAATTATAAAGATGGGTATCCTCAAGCAGAAGGAACTAGATTTTAATGGGAAGAATATTGACCGGACAATGTATCTACACCTCGTGTTTTCACCAATCAAAGACTTATAAATATGTCCAGTTTACATGTGATTACGGTTATTGATACTAAAGCTGACCTTTGTGTGAGGAATAAAGGAACAATTCCGGTGGGGAAAAGTGAATGTAATACTACTCTCACATTTGATACACCAAGTGGTATTGCTTTTGTAGCTTCACGAAACACCTACTTTATTTGTGGAAATAAAGGATATCATCGTCTTCCTATTGGGTGGTTAGGAACTTGCTATATATCCTTTGTACTACCCCCTGTATTTATTGCCCCGCCTATGTACCATAATGATTTTGTACTATATCATGATTTTATATTAAATAGGGTTAAGAGAACATTAGAGACTGAAAATGTAGACCAAACAGACACCTCCTTACAAAAATATGTAGATTTTAACTTGGGCCTGTTTTCCTTTGTTGGTGCTGCCTTAAACAGTAGGAAAATAAGACGGGTAACACGTGTTGTGGAAGCTGTTGCTAATGAAACTGCCTCTGCTTTAGGGAACTTAACAGAGGAGCTCCAAATTACTATAATTGTAATGCTTCAGAACCGAATGGTTCTTGACATAGTACTGGCTGATCGTGGGGGTGCATGCCGCATTATCGGAAGTAGTTGTTGTGTTTACGTCCCAGATAATTCACCTTCTGTATATGATGCCATTTCCAAATTGCACAAAATTGCTGCTGAAATTCACCCCGAAAATGGTACATGGACATTCTCTAATTGGTTCTGGACTTTGCTTAGTACCTGGGGTTGGAAATTACTGACTATCCTTTGTATGATTATTGGAGTACTCTTTTTCTTTTGTTTATGTATCCAATGTGGCCCTACCCTATGCTCTGTATGTATTACGGCCTGTATTCCATCTAAACGAGCTATCGCCAAAAATGAGCAAATGAGTAATGTAGAAGTGATGAAGATAATGATGATTAATATTGATGACGAACATCCTGACTACTTCCATTATGAGGTAGCTTCAGCTAAATGCTAAAAGGTCCGTCTGTCATAATTTGGCAGCAACTGAATTAGCATTTAGCTCAGCTACACAAACTTTCACCGTTAACTTGACCAAACGTGCGGGGGCATTTTGTATTTCCTGGCTTCCATTTTGTATGAACATGCGGCCTCGTGGTCAGCATGCCCTTTCGTCCTTCCTCCATGCCAATGACCATTTACCTTGCCCGGCAACAGGCTATTTTTAGCACTGGTCAAGCCCACGCAGGCGTACTCGAACATTTGGATTAATGAGTGGTCACCTCTTAGGAATATTCTCCAAACTGACCAGTGGTACTAAAACTCCTCCCACATGTTGGCTGTGTTCCAAAAATGCCCTTATATGTACCTAAACTAAGAAAAGAGTATACCGCCTACCTTTTTTATTACTGTTAAACTTGTATAAAAGAGGTCGCGCACCGATGTTCGGGGTGATACTTCTTGCATTGCCGAAGGGTGCTGTAGGAATGTACCACCACCCCATGGGGTCTTAATAAACTTGTCTTTTGCATTTTCCAGTTTCCGTGCCAACTTCTATTATATGGTGTTCGAGAGTTTTTTGCAGAGTATGTAGACCTGACGAAACCCAATACCACAATTCCACGGAAACAGCTTTGATCGAACTTACCGATTCCATAAAAATCTTGCAGGACCAAGGAAAGAACGCCGTCCTGATTTTATTAGATCTCACAGCGGCGTTCAACACCATCTCCCATTCTATATTGATAGGTAGACTAAGAGATATTACAATTTCGGATGTTGCACTGGCGTGGATTCTCTCGTTTTTGACCGAAAGATCACAAACAATTGCATTGGGTCCTTTCGTCTCCAAGGAAAAAAAGGTGTTGTCTGGAGTTCCTCAGGGCTCTATCTTGAGCCCACTACTATTTAATATTTATATGGTTCCTCTCATCTCCCTTATTGAGTCATACGGCATACTAGTGACATCGTATGCCGATGATACTCAACTTATTGTACCTCTTGATAAGAACTCCACCAATGCCGAACAAAACCTCAAGAATTGAATTGAGGATGTTTTTCTTTGGATGGAAGAGAACCATCTTAAATGCAATGTAAATAAAACAGAGATTCTTCCTATGGGAAAAACCCCTCATTTCTGTCCCAGTAAATGGTGGCCGGAGGATTCTCCTGCTTCCCCACAAACTGTGGTGTCAGCAAGAAATCTCGGTGTCCTATTTGACACCAAGCTATCATTTGACCAGCATGCGAGGAATGTGGCAGGCAGTTGCTTCAGCATTATAAAATCTTTAAAGAAGTTTTTTGACTTCCTGCCCACTGACTCGAGAAAGGCTGTGGTAGTGGCCTTAATCCTCGCACGCCTGGATTATTGTAATGGCCTGATGGCAGGTGTTAAAAAAATCACGCTGAAAAAACTCCAAAGCATGCAACACGCAGCTGTCAGACTTGTTCTCAAACTGCCGAGGAAATCTTCAGCGTCGGCTGCCTTGAAGACCCTTCACTGGCTGCCTCTGCATAAGAGGATACTATTTAAAATTCTGATCGTCGCCTTTCGAGCATTCAATGGTACAGGCCCGAAGTATCTCATCAGGGGTTATCCCCATTATAACCCTTCCAGGACGCTACGATCCGCAGGAGACAACCTGATAAAATTGGCCAAATTTAACTATAAAACCAAGGGGAGTAAGACCTTAACCTTCCTGTCATCCAAAGCCTGGAATTCAATGCCTAAGAACCTTAGATTGTTGACTCAGGAAAACCAGTTTAGGAAGCACCTTAAAACCTGGATCTTTAATCATCCAGATGACTATGTAATGTCCACAATCTAGTATTGTACTTACAACTGTATGCACATTGTTTCATTAGCGCCAGGATGCTCCTTTCGGAGTGATAGTTGCGCTCTACAAATAAACAATACAAATACAAATACAAGTGGATCCTCACTGAAACGAGAAGAACGGTCACCCAGGCCCTCGTCAGCAGCAGGTTGGACTACGGAAACGCCCTCTACACTGGAGCCTCGGCCAAACTCCTGAGATGGCTCCAACGCATCCAGAAAGCCTCTGCACACCTGATCCCCGACATCCCTTGCGGCAGCCACATCACACCCCACCTGAGAGACCAACACTGGCTCCCGGTCAACAAGAGGATAACCTTCAAGCTACTCACCCATGCACACAAGGCACTCCACAACACCGGACCGATGTACCTCAACAGACGACTCAACTTCTACACCCCCACCCTCCAGCTCCGCTCCGCCGATCTCGCTCTCCCCATAGTTCGCCGCTTCCGAAGAGCGACCTCCAGTGGCAGATCGTTCTCCCACCTCGCCGCCAAGACCTGGAACACCCTCCCCATCCACCTGCGGCAGACCCAAGACCTGCTGACCTTCACAAAACTCCTCAAGACCTGGCTTTTAGAGCAGTAGCAGCATTCCCCACCCCAGCCTCTTGAGACTCTCATGGGTGAGTATTGCGCTTTACAAATGATATGATTGATTGATTGATTGATTGAGGAAATGTTGTCTTTACTGTCTACAACATGCCTTTGTCCAGTGCATTGTGCAGAGTGACAGGACAATCTCTTTTGTTAAATCATCTACCTTTGTTCTCATTGATCCAACTAAGATTGACCTTGCAACATTTGTATAGACTGGACAAGTGTAGTAAAAGTTTAAAGAGGCCCAAAATGTTTGTTTCCTGTTTAAAGTCACATACCATTTGTCATAGCAAGGACTACTGGATGGTGGGAGGACAAGGAGAAAGGGATTTGAAAAACATGGAATCCTTTTGTTGTTTGGTGTAAATCTATACATTCGTTTTTGAAATATTCACAACAACAATATATTGACAATTTGTTTTAAGCTATGCTGAATTTGGCCACAAGGAAGGCCGAGTCTTGGGAGAGACTTTGGTGAACATCTTGTGCTAGAATGGTACTTCTCTGATAGGAATAATAATGCTGCATCTTGAGCAGAAAGATGCTCTTATTTCACTGAAATATTCCTGAACCAATAAATGATAGAATTTCGCCATTCGCAAAATCAGATACGTTTTTCTAAAGTACTCTTTACATCTGTTTCTTTTTTTATCTGAGTATGTATCTTGTGTCCAAAGATTTAGGAATGTGTGATAAATGGTAGAGGAGGAAATGAAAAGCAGTTTGGGCAAGGAAAAGGGTGTGCCCAGGCACTACATAATATCCCCAACAAGTTTGCTCCTTTTCATTATGGTACATGCGCTCCCCTCAGTGTACACGGTACATGCAGGCCACAATTTGTGCTCCACAGTCCACGATATGTGCTCCCCACAGTGTGGTCACTGAGGGGAGCACAAATTGTGGACTGCATCTACCATGATGGAGAGAAGCAAACTTTTCTGGGATATGATTTAGTGTCCTGCCACAACCTTTTCCCTGTCCAAACTGATTTTCATGTCCTCCTTTACCATTTATCACATGTTTCTAATGTTCCTTTTTGTAACAAATTGTATTCAAGCTCATTGACTACACTTCGTCCGGCCCGAGCCGGAGAGTATGGCCCCAGCCGGAGAGCACAGACCCAGCCGGAGAGTACGGCCCAGGTGCGGAGATTCTGGCCCGACTGCGGATGTAAAGATACGACTCGTAAATTACCTCTGTGAATACCAAAAGTTGTAAAGTTAGACTTTTGTCCCAGATTGCCTTTGTGAATCAGGCATGTAGTGCCTCTAATAGATGGGACACACTGAAGAGTTTCTATGTGCACGCAGAAGGCATGTGTAATATTCTGAATAAGCTGGGATAGAATGTAATCTATGTCATGCAGAATGCCCTCTATGCAGTGCACTATGTTTGTAGAGGACCTATGTTTTTCTCTGGCAGTTAATAGTTTCTCCTCCTACTAAGATGGTATTTTATCCTTGTTAAGTTAAACAGGGTTGCACCTTACTTTTCACTAGATAGGATGAGGATTTGGGCCCCATGTGTTTCTCTCAGACAAAATGATCCTACATACAATGAGAAATTGCGAGGAACGTGGAGTGGAGGAAAGACAAATTGTCTTCATAGAGTGGTGGTGAAGGAGTTTAAGTGCAAATGAAGAGAGTAGTTGACAATGAGATGAGGCAAGCAGTACTGAACTGTTAGGCGGCAGCGGCATATGAAGAGCTGAACTCAGTAGTATGACTCAACTGCTGAGTCTGGTAAGAGGTAGTCCTAAGAGTCCTTGACCTCCACACCACAGTACGCAAAACACTGAGGAGGCAGGCTGGAGCACCTGTGTACAGCAATCATTTACTGAATGGGTGGTATGTCAAAATAACAAATACAAAAATATCAATCTGCAACAATAAAGATTGCAAAATATTGCCTTCTACAATATCGCCAAAGTGAGCTAATTTTACATAGTGCCTTGAAGCCCAGAGCGATGTTAGGAGTTAACAAAGGATCTGCAGCTGAATATGTCACTTTTGTGCACAATTGCAAGACACAGTGAGTAGGTAAATTGTAAATAACTGGATTGCTAATGTATAGATTAATTTGTGAGCATAACTTTAACTGACCGCATAGATAATATTTTATATCCATTAAATGTGATGAAATACTGAACAATGCACTGCGAGTTAATTCAAACATACACTGGTTCACACTAAATTACTGATTCACACGAAATTAGATAAGCTGTTCCCTGAGGCACTAAAAAATGTGTTGCCTAGGGCCTTTGTTCACTTTATGACAAAAGGTATGAAATGTTACAGTGATAATGAAAGGCCTCAAAAGTGGATTTATACACATTGGCTAAGGCCCACATCCTTAAACACTCTATGAGTCTTATTTATAGTTGGGTTAATGTAAGACCTCAGCTCAAAAATGGTGAAGTCCTGTCTACTGTATGGAAAGCACATTGATGTCAGTGGCATTCTAAATGGGGCAAAATGGACATTCCTCACATTTTGAAGAATGTCCAGCTCATACCAAACTTTAATTAAGGCCCTACATCTTCAGAATGGCTTGCACCTATTGTGATATCTTGCATGGTCAATGGTAGTGTCAGAGTCTATATATTGTCAAGAGACATACATATTAGGGTATGAGTTGATGGCAATCCACTCACAAATATCTAGGAAATGCTGTAGACCATCTTTATTTCTCTTCCTTATGTACTCTTTCCACGTGTGATGCATTGTGCATCACACATAGAAAGAGGAAAATACCTCTAAGGACTGATATTTTTTGTGCAGGAATGTATCCCTTCCTGCACAAAAACAATCCTACCTGTAACACAGGCGCCCTTGCACTATTGTGCAAAGGTGTCTGCATTGGTGCTAAGCTGCACACCGTGCACCAGCAAAAGAAGAGAGCAAAAATGCTCCATATCGTTGTAAATAGGGAGCATTTGTATTCTCTCCCTTTCACACATAGCAGCATAGTAACTTTGCTTCACGCCCTGCTTTGGTTCATATGGCCCCAGGTCTCTCTCCAGTCATTGCTACTAAAGGGTAATGTTGGCAGTGATCAGCTGGGCCTTATTTGAGTCAGCAGTTCTTCTGATTTTGTGACTCTGTAGAAGTCAAACAGTAGGCCGACCACTCGACCCACAGAGAGAATGTTCAATCTCTGAAGACCATCAGTAGCTTTTGAGTCCTTTTTTTCAACCAGGATCTTCTTTCTTCAGATGTTACCTTCCCATGACCAGGAGTGTACAGAGATGGTGGTGCGTTGCTAGTCACCATCCAGAAGAATTCTCCTGATCCAGTCCTTATTACTCTGATAATTTGCAGCACGTTTGCTGTTCTTTACTGTAAAAAGTAATAGAAGCACTAAATTCAAGATAGCTATTTTCTTCTTCCACCAGAAGAGGCTTTTACTGTTCATATACTCTCTCCTACTTCAGGGAGGTGCTGTTGTACCCACTGTCAGGATCCAACACTGGCCTGGGCTGTTGCTGTGTGCAAATAGTCTAGGATGGCCCTGGGAGTGAATGGGATACTGCAAATTCCATTAAGCATCTAAAAGTCATAGTGTGAAGGCTGATCTTTGTTTTTCTAACTGTTTCAGTCCCCTCCCCATATGGCTAACTCATATTAACCCTACTAACTGGACAGTGCCTGACAGCATTCCTGTCTTGCATGGTTCATTAACTGCCAGCCAGTAATGTGTATTGCGCCTCTGTAGGAGGATGTTCTCACAGATTTTATCTCATGCAGCACAAAGTATACTTTTACAAAGTTAGTTTTCCACTAAAGTTATCAAAAATGTACCTTCTCATTTGAAATAGATTTTTGAAAGTAGGTGGGAAATTGCTTTGAATCATTTAACTCATACTTTACCTAGCCAAAATATATAGGTAAGAGTTTTAATCATACCTAGACCTTTTCATAGAAAATATAGGCTAACATACACAGTAAAAACAGCATTATGATACGTATTCATTGTGAAGGCACACTACTATTCCTATTATGTAGTAAGTCTCCGTTTTCACAAACCCTATGGTTTACCAGTTACTCATGGGGTGATGTTAATTTTTAAATGTAGATGGGGCATATTAGCAAGGAACTTCGTTAAAATTATCGCCGTTTTATCGGCAATAATGGGCTTGCTAATATGCATTATAGAATTCCAATAGAAGCCCAGGTTAGATGTCCTGCACATCTAACCTGAGCTTCTATAGGAATTCTATAACGCATATTAGCAAGCCCATTATCGCCGTTTTATCGGCAGTTTCCTGCCGATAAAACGGCGATAATTTTAACGAGGTACCTTGCTAATATGCCCCGATGTTCCTGCATAGTAAAGGGACTTTTTCTTTCCATGTGGCACTACTGTGTTTTAGTGAAGTAGAGGTAGAGAAGAATGATGTTCCTGACAGCTATATATATTTGTCACAAATGTGGGCCATGTAAATACAAACTGAAACCCACATATGACATTTAACATTATTGAAATTGGGGCATTTTTAGCACCAACTACCCTGATAGTACAGAAATGTTAATAAGCCAGAGGGCCTCATTACGATGTCGGTAGGAATTGCCACCGTCCGACACCGTCTCGGGAATAACCACAATTGCAATGCAACCGCACATGGTGTGGTTGCATACTCCCATGAGCTTGTGTTACAACCATAAACTGGCATAAGCACAAACTCCCATAGAGAAATGAAAGATTCTTTTACTCCCTGTACCGTTTGGCAGCAACCTCATGGTCCTGTGGTCCTGTGGTCGGAGGCTTCCCGACTGGCATTGAAATAGCCCCCACATTTGTAAAACCAATCTTAAAAGTAGCATTTTAGGGTCAGAGCATATGCTCTATGGCATACAAAATAGAAGTGCCACAAAGCACAGTGGCCTGACACTAGCAAAAAATATGGACTGGAAAACAAGAAAAATGTCAGATGACCACAAAGAAAAGGAATATTTCCAACACCTCCAAATTTTCTTCCATGAAGAGTCAAAGCCTTTGACCTCGTTCATTGTACTCGAAGATGCTTACAGGTTCATGTGCATGCATTGGTTAATGATGTGATACGTATATTGTAGTGTAAGAATTATATTGTGGTTCTCAGTGAAAACAAGAATAAACACAATGCAGCATTGAAACATATTATAATTTTGAAAGTGTGGTCTGACAATAAAAATGAAAAAATGAGGATTGGAGTAGATGGATTGTATTACCGGAGTCAGCATACTAAAATGAGGACAATGACCATGTGTGGTCTTTTTCTGGTTTGGCAGAACATTATTCAAGATTTATACCTGATTTTACACAAAAAAAAATCATGTCGTGGACATTGTTGAAGAATAATAATATACAAGCGTGTTAATGATTTTCTATTTCACTTTAGTAAAGAAATTTATTGCATGTTGGTGTGGAGTGATTACATAGTTAGTGTAGTCTGCAGAAATGTTCCACATGGGCAAGAAGGTGCCTGGTAATATTTTAAATGAAGGATTGAACTCATCAATAGTTTGACAGGTCGAATTTGCAGTTTAAAACTGGAACAGGCAGCTTATCAACGTGCAGCTACTAGGCTGTGTACAGCTGTAGTCTCTCAAAGGCAGCCTGCACCCATATACACCTGTGTTTGCACACAAGTTCACCTGTTACCAGCCCAGTGCACCTTATTTTAGCTGTGTCGCAGCTAACTTAATTCACTGACAAAATATCGACCTTCAAATATCGTTATACCAAATTATTGTGACCAAATTATCAATGTCAAAAATATCGTCATCCTATACTTATAATGGTAAGTACAAAAATGTTGAGAAAACAATATCATTGTAATAAATATCATTGTTTTAAATATCGTTTTTTAAAAACATATATAAATAAAAATATATATACATATTAAATAGCAACATTAATTAAGAAAAATAAAATAGATGTAATATATATATATATATTAACAAATATAACAAAGAAACACATTTTGAAAAGTTAAAAACACATACATAATAATTAATGTATATATTTACATATATCTAATTAAAAACATTATTAAGCTAATAATTGTAATGTATCATATAATTTAAAACTTTTTAAGTAGTGTACAAATATAACATATATATATATATAGAGAGAGAGAGAGAGAGATAGATAGATAGATAGATAGATAGATAGATAGATAGATAGATAGATAGATAGATAGACATATACCAATAACATACAATCTTTAAAAAACGACCCCTTCTAATTAAATTAAAAACATAAATAACTTAAAATTTAGTAAACATATTCGACACATTATGAACATTAATAATTATGAATATGATATTTTAAATAAACAAAAACCTAATGATATGAATTATAACAATATTAACACTGGTAGTAGTGTGAGTAGCGCGGCTCCGTGGAGTGCCAAGCAGTTTGAAACAAACTCTGTGGAACTCCGCGTAGCTCTGCTATGCCGCCCACCTCCACCCCACTATTTAAGATAAAAGTGAGCAGTATTTTAAAATAATAAAAAAACACTTACCTCTTTATCGCTTCGTCCCCAGGCTGCCCTCCTCCTCTTCCTCGCCATACGGGTACTGCTTGAGAAAACTGCGCATGCACCCGCGCATGAATATTTATCGCTAGAAATGCACATGCGTGGGCGTGCGCGGTCTTATATATGTGCATGCACACAGGGAGGCACAAATTATGCCTCCCTGTGTGCATCCACATATATTTGAGGCACAGGGGGCCCTTTGTTTCCTCCACCAGACAAATCCTGGCTATGAGGAAACATGTAATATGCTTGGTCAGACTGGCTGACTGCCGCTCCTGGCGGTCCCAGGATGGTCCGACTGCCGAAGTATTAATAGTACAGTCAGACCGCCAATGCGGCCGTGGCTATATCAGCCACCGCTGCGCCTCTACGAGTATGTCAGTCCTCGGACTGCCAGGCTTTGCTCGCGGCTCCGATTGACTGACCCTGCCACAGTGGTTTCCCTTGAGATTGAGATGCAGTCGGCAACTACGGAGTGACGGTTTCTTAGTCTTGCGGTGTGTCGGAGTTTCCCCTCGGCAGAGCTGATTTCTTTTGCTGCTGGAGTCGCAGATTACTTGCAGAAAGTGTGTGCAGCTGACCGCTGAGGTGGGGCGAGGCTACGGCGGATTGTCGAACGCCTGGAAAACACCGAATACACGGTAAACGTCAAGCACTGTGAGTGGACTGAGCTTCGGGAAATCCCTTTACTGCTTTGATCTATCGTAACTTGCAACTTGCTACAGTTTGTTACATACTTTCCTCAGCTTCGGCTTCTGTGTGTAAACAGAATTGGACGCTCGTAATTCCAGAGGGCGAACTGTGCACTGGATAAGAATAAACCCCCAGTTCTCAGTGATTTGAGTAAAGCCTTGTGACTGTGCTGGAGACTTTGGTGGTGAATACCAACGCGGGGGAAATCTGATTATTGCCGTGTGTTGCCTGGACTTCCTGGATTGCACGGGGAGGTTTAGAAGCCTGTTTGGTCTGCGAGGGCGGGACTGCGAGTCCCAGCAGGAGTAGCGCTCCGGTCACCAGCGCACCTGCGACTCTTCCCGCCCTCCCTCCTCCTATCTATATAACCCCGCCCATCCACGCGCACGCGGGACGCGCGCGGGCTGAAGCTCGGGCAAAGGGCGGGCCCTCTAAGGCCCTCGTAGGCTGGGCTGGGCCTACCCTCTTGTATTTGTTGTAGGTGCACTGAATCTAATTAGCCCTTGTTCCCAACACGGGTATTATATACTTGCCATGCCATCACCAGCTTTGGACGGACCTACTGTGAAGGCAGGGGGTGTTAAAAACAGGACTTTGGATAATTATTTTTCACGCCCTTTGGGTGATGGGGATGGGGATAAGGAAACCTCCCTGGCGGAGCGCAGGGCCGAGCGCCGCCGCTCTATTGAAAATCTGAAACATAGGCCCCTGGTAGATACCTCTATCTCCCTAGAGGGTGGCTCTTCTAACATTAGCGAGGAGCCATTATCCCAGGATGGCGTCCCGCTTTTGTTGAGGGATTGTATTATTAGCCCCTGTCTACCCATCGAGCAGGCCTCTAAGGTTACCCATCCCATCAGCCCTAGCTGTACGGCTGTTGATCTAACTTCTCAACCCATCCCAGCATCTAAAGCTAGGAAAGTTAAGCCGAAGTTAGTTGCTGTTGCGGAGTTGCATGGCCCTCCCCCTAATAAGCGAAGAAGGAAGATGAGGGGAGGGCAGGGTAAAACCAAATTCCCCCATTCCGATTTCGGGAAATCCTCTAAGCCCGCCCCAATTCCCGACAGAATGATGGTGGATGTGCGTAATTCTCCCCCCGATAAGGGTATTAATATTACGGATCTTGCAGATGCCCCTGGGAATAACCCGCCTAATGCATTGCCCCCGGTTGCTCCTCTAGGGAACCTGGAATTCTTACTTAGATCCTTGCTCTTGCCCATCAGTGAGAGCATCAAGAAAGTGGAGATCAGACTTACTATTCTAGAGGCTACATTAAGTAGTATGAAACCATCAGTAACCACCCAAGGTAGATCCTTTGAGTCCAAGCCCCCTTCTACCACTTACCCTACTCCACAAACCCCCTTAGTTAACTCGGGACCTCCCCTGGCGACTACTGCTATCCCCCTTTTGCAACCTCTTATGGCTAAACTAGCCCCGTCCCATCATAGTAAACCTATCATTCCTCCATCACAACCCTCAGGTCCAGCCCCCCCAGTGACAATCTCCAGTGGGGCTACATTCGATGACAGTATTCCCCCCCTACTCCCCGAGAAATCTGCTTCCAGACCCCGGAGACCTGACCTTCCTCCCGAGGGTAATGGTTTTATGGTAGTTATGGCCGGGGTTCCCCCCCTTGATGCGGGTGAAGGTGAGAATTTCCGTTCACTTAAAAGCAAAGTTATCAAATGGCTGAACTGGAACAGACCCCTCCCAGCGCATTTTAACAACGAAATTATCATGGTGAGAAGGGTACCTTGGCTGGGTAAAACCAGGAAGTTAATAACAGGGGATTGTATCATGGTGAGTATTCGAGATACAAGGACTGTTCTTCACATATGTGCCGGGTCGAATAGATCTCTTGAATCCACCATCCGGACTCTGCCAGTGTCTTTTTTCTTCCCCCCTATACATATGTACCATGACCAACTCCAAGGTAATTGGACGAGGGTTGATCGGGGGGGCAGACATTGTGGGTATACAGCACGACCGGTTTTCCAACCCCCATTGACACCCTTTTATGATTATAACCGTTTTAGTTGTTTGAACGGACTGGATGGTGTAGATTGACTGCCCCCAGCCCCAGACCCCATTCTTCCCTCCTCTGATAAAGGGTCTAATGTAACGTTTGGCAGTAGTCCCATTCTTATTCCAAGCCCTGTAACGTCCCTCACTGCCCCGGTGCTCCCTGCTGTTTTTCCTGTTTCACTGGTTCCCCTAGTTGCCAACAACCCTTTAATTACCACTGAACTAGCGCCCATTAAACTTTCCCCTTGTTCCTCTGGTTTTAAGTTTGCTAGTTGGAATGTTGCAGGTTGGAGTAGGCAATCGTCGTCCCTAGGTTGGAGTGAGACCCTCTCCGACTTTGATATCTTATGCTTGCAAGAGACCTGGGCAACTACTGACATTAACCTTGATGGGTTTGTCTCATATAATAACTCGGCACTAAGGTCAGGTATGGGTAGGGCTAAAGGGGGGTTAGTGATTTTACTGTCTGTAAACCTCCCAGTCTGTATGAAATCACACCACCCTGTGGGTTACCACTCCCAAAACCTAATATTAGAACATGTTAAGGGCCATGTAATAATGGTGATTAACCACTATAATAACCTGTTTGATGCTTCTAATACTTCGGTGGTGGAGGAGTTGGGTTCTGCCTTGAGCAACTTACGAAGAGATATCCACAAACCAATTGATATCATATGGGGCGGGGATTTCAACCTTCGTACCTGTCCCCATTCATTTACTAGAATTTGTGGATACGACGGGGACAATGGGGAAAATCGGGCACATTTTGTTCACTCACCCTACGGTGATTCCCTTAATTCCCTCATGTTAAGTATGGATCTTATGATTCATCCCCCGGCTGCAGATGCTGATGGCAAACCTGCTCCTACTTTTGTAGGACCTAACTCGGCTTCTGTTATTGACCACCTATTGGCCTCTACGCATCTTGTTCCCCTTTGTATGGTCCCCGTTGTCGTTGACCTTGGAAGTAGCGACCACTATGCTATTACCATGTCCATTTCTGCCTGGGGGTCACCAGCCAACAGTGATCATATGTTAATTGAAGATGTCACCCTCTGTAGACAGAATGGTATCCGTATAAAATGGAGCCTGGACAACTCTGAAAAGTTGCAAGCTAAAATCCTAGAAGCTGGGTTCGCGGAAATCTACAATTGTTTAGATTCAGAGGCCTTTTGTGGGTGCATCATAACTAATTTTGTGGAACTTGGCATCGTTATAAAAAGGTGTCTTACTATTAATAAAGCCCGAATTAGGAAGCAAAATGTGGGTTGGTTTGATAGCATGTGTACCAAATCTCTGCGGGAACTTAAGCAGGTTTTAACTAAACTTCCCAGAGACAGGGAGGCTATTAAATCCCTTAGACTTACCTACAAAAACAATTGTGTACGTAGGAAGCAAGAGCTTAGGGAACTTGCCTGGGATGCCCTGAACCAAGCATCGGTATTACGTGACAGCAGGCTTTTTTGGTCTACGGTCAACAGCCCCTTTCTTGCTAATGAAGAGTTCCCCTTACTGTCAGCCCAGGTCAGTGAAGCAAATTGGGTTGCCCACATTTCTGGAATTTTTAACCCGTCCAGGGAGGACTTTGTCAGCTCTCCTATTCTGATGTCTGAAACGAGGTTACCCCTGGACATTACCCTATCAGAGGTGGTTATTTCCATAAATCGGAGTAAAGGGGGAAAGGCACCGGGACCCGATGGGGTCCCGGTTGACCTGTATAAATCTAACCCGACTCTTTGGAGCCCACTCCTGACGCAGGTGTTTAATGCTTCAGTTTTGGAGAGTACACCACCTACTTGGAGCGAATCTATAATTCTACCTATCTACAAGAAGGGAGATAGAGGAGAGGCCAAGAGCTACCGCCCTATCTCCCTTCTTGATTCCTCCCTGAAGATTATGAGTAGGGTTCTCCTGATGAGGCTGGAGGAGTGGGTAGAGGAAAATAAAATTCTGGCTGAATCCCAATATGGCTTCCGCAAAGGACTGGGGACAACCGAGCAGTGCATTAATCTTGACCTCCTCATTGGAAAGTACACAAGAGCGAAACAGGGTTCCTTATTTCTCTGCTTCGCTGATCTTTCGAGTGCCTTTGACCTTGTGGACCATAACCTGTTATGGTCCACATTATTGGGTATGGGTGCCCCCCCAGCAATTATTCACTTCCTGGCCCGACTTTACAATAAGTTATCAGCCCAGATACGTTTTGGCCGGGCAGGTGAATGCACAGAGAAAATTAAGGTTAAATCAGGCATAAGGCAGGGCTGTGTACTGGCCCCCCTGCTATTCTCCCTCTTCATTAATTCTATAGAATCGGAACTGAAGAAGGTACAGGCAGACTCTCCCCAGGTTGGTGGCCACCCGGTACCAGTCCTGCTCTATGCCGATGACACAGTATTGCTCTCGCGCACTCGAAATGGGCTTCAGAAACTAATGAATATTTTTTATAATTTTATTAACGAGAGAAAACTGAAAGTTAATAACTCCAAGACTTTTATTATGGCTTGTGGTAAACGGATGAAATCTGTAATGCCGTTCCATTTTAATAACCATAAAATTGAGGTTGTGGACAGATTCTGCTACCTCGGAGTTACTTTTAACAACAAAGGGACTTGGGCGCAAGAGATTTTAAATGTCAACGATAGAATGGCTAAAAGTTCCTCTGGAATTTTTCGATTTGCAGCAAAGTTAGGGAGTCGCCGCATACCAGATATGTTAGATATCTATAGGCATAGGTGTGTATCTATTGCTCTATATGGTTCTGGTATCTGGGGCTACTGTCAGCATAGGGAACTGCAAGTCACTGAGAATGGGTTCCTTAAAAGACTTCTTTGTTTACCCCCCTTGGCATCCACTGAATTGTGTCATAGCGAGGTGTGCATGAATCATCTAACGGATTTGATGGGATTGAGACCTTTAATGGTATGGAGGTCAATTTGGGCTAAAGACGAGACTGACTTTACCAGGCAGATTATCCTAGATTGCCTGAATCTGGACAAAGCCCTCAAGATCCCCTGGTTAAACTATGTCTCTTCTTCCTATAGTGATGTTTTTAACCTTGACATCGTCAATGACCCACATTGTGCCGTTACTGTATCAAAAAAGGAACTCAAAAATGTTTTTATTGGAACTAAATCTGACTTACGCAGGGCGAAGTGTAGCTCTATGTCTACTCATGTATTTTATCATTCTAATAGGTTGGAAGACAAGGGCTTGCCTATGTATCTTAAATTTATAACCAAGCAATCTCATCAGTTTGTTCTTACGAGGTTTAGACTTGGTATTGCACATAACTAAGTGGCCTTCCCAGTGATGAAATCACATAGCCAATCCCCCTGTCCCTGTGATGGCCAGTCTAGGCAAAGCACTTTGCACTTTATGCTTGTTTGCCCACTTTATATGCACCTTCGCCGTTACTACCTCAGACCTGTGTTTTTAAAATTCTCTGTGTATACTACAGCCCAAGCCCTGAAATTGTTATTTGCACTTGATTCTGCAGATATCTGTTTTTTTACCGCTACCTTTTTACTTAAAGCCATTTCGCATAGGAAAAGTCTGGTGTTTTAATACTTTTAAATTCTCATAGTGCTGAGTTATTGTCCTCACTGTAATGTTCGTATCGTGTGTTTTTATATTGTATGCTTTTGTGATTGTTTTTAATAATCGAATAAAGCTTTGAAAATGAAAATGAATGACTGCCAGGCTTGTAATGGGGCCCAAAGTGTTTTTCTTACTAGTCATAAGCAGTCACCGAGGCAAACTAATCTGACCTGGATCTATTTGTTTTTCAGAGATAGTCTGAAGATACTTCTTAAATCTCCAAAACAGAACACTATAAGTCTAGCACTAACTGTAGTGTTGAGGTGATGTTTGCACCAATGCTAGTTTATGCAGGCCAACATATATACTAAGGGTAATCCACATTACAGATACACTATATAAAAAGGATACATAAATATATTCATTTTATCTACTTAAAAAGCATTAATACAATATGCACTGTGTTTACATTTTAAAGGTCCCCCCATCTAATATATAACTAAGTACTTTTGATGTACTGATGGACTGATGTTTGGATGTTCTGGGCGTCATGCCTGATGACGTGTAACCTCAGACAAGATGGAAACTGAAACACATCACATTATACTGTGGGAAGAGCACTTTGGTGGAGAAACATTTCTGCAGCCATTACCCTAAATGCTACAATGCTGACTTGCCAAGCTCTCAGATTATACTTTGAGCTTTCATGACCACTTCTATGACCTTGTCACCTCCATGATGAAACAGTTTTCAACAATTATCATTCTAGGGGATTTCAATATTGCGTGGAATATTAGCAGAGATCTTCCCTCAACAAAACTAGAAGACAACTGCATTCTTCTTGATCTCCCACAACTCATCACTCATCTCACGCACAAAAAATGTTGATTTAATTATCTGATCCCTGAACGTCATCGACCTTGAAGAAGCTATGAAGATCAACTGGGCAGTCCCCCATGCAGAACTGTTCTACACATTTTCCACTGAAATGAGTGTGACACCTCTGACTGACATCTTACATCATCAAGTACCTGCCATGAACATTTCTTTATCCAGATCTCAATAACTATTGCACTCTTTCCACCCTAAACAAAATCAACAAGATGGGTTCTCTCATACACAAATGCATCAAGAGGACAAATGGATTATTGTGCAAATCCTGGAGAAAGGTTCAAACTGTAAGCACTGCTAGCCTTGGACAACCCAAGAGCTCCCTTACAAACAAACACTGTCACACAATTCAAATGTCTAACACTGCATCCAAGATAAGGTATGTTCTTCTCGTCACTGACATCTGTTCAAAATACACCACTTATATGATATCATAACCTGTGACTTGCAGGACATAAAAACAATATGTTATTGTTCCATTATAGAAAAAGCAATCTGAACTCAACGTCCATCCTGATATTTAACATGCAGTTTTTCTCTAGCCTGTTAATGTTCTAGTCCAAAATTGGCATTCAACAGAATAATCAGCTAGATAATACTCATAGTCATTCCACCATTCATAACAATTTATCAATTCAGATCTCCTGCCCTACGTTTACAATTATTTTTGTCATTTCATTTACCTAGGAAGCCCCTTGGCCAGATTTGGACTGTCCTATAATGCAATTTAGCAGTGACAGATGGGCTTTTAGGACAGGCCAATGTGTGGCCCGGTTTTGCAGCTGTTTGTGGGTTGCTGTTGTAAACATCTGTTCACAATAACTAGGATGCAGAAGCAGGTGATTTCATATCAGGTTTACAAACATCACTTGACATATTACTCAATATCTTCCCTTTGGGTTAATGTGTCCCATCATTAACTCCAATAAGGCAAACTTTTTCTAGATCATTTAGGGCACAATGTTTATGTCAGATGATCTGGTATGATGCTGGAGATCAGCGTATGATCTCACGGCAAAATCAGCTTACAAATCTGCTCTAATAACATTGCACAAATTCAAATGCTCCACGATGAGAGAGTATTAGATGAAAAAAATCCACACAGCCGAAAACTCCCCTAAAAATCTTTTTTAAACTGTCAAAGCCTTTACTAAGCCATTAGCCAGTTCAAGTGCAGTTCCTCCATGTCAAGACCTATGTAATGGGCTATCTAACCTTTTCCAGGATAATATTCTTGATATTTATTCTACCTTTACTCCGCCCCCCAACACCTCCGTCCCGATTACCTCAATAGCCAATTACGAGGCTATGAGGTTCCGTGACGATTTTAACCCGTGTTTGTAACATTGTCGCAAATGCATAATTTTGGTATCAGTGAACCGCAAATGATCCATTTAGTATATCCTGGTGTTTTCGCTATGCTACGAGCAAGAGCACTCCTGTTACAAACACATTTCTGTTCTACCCGTGGCATCCATCTTAGAACAAGGAAGCCATTTTGTATTCCTTGCCCTCACATAGTCAATGGACACGCAATGACCTCTTTTCATTTAAGGACACGTAGGCTTTAGCCGGAAATTCACCTTGCTAGTGACACGTGCACCTTAGGCCAGCAACGCTGTGGCAGCATGACTCGGCAAGAGCTGCCTCCCCAGCCTGAGGCCAGTCCTGCTATACTGGTTCTCGTGTTCGTTGGTCTGATCATGATTAGGCGGCCGAAGCTGGTAACCGTGCCCATTTACGACCCACAAACATCTCTTATCCTACTTTTCTATCTTCTGCACCTGGCTCTGCTCCTTTCCTTCTGGGCCTTTATTAGGGGGAGGTAACGAAATTTACGATGAGGCGGTCCGGGTCTTGAATGGAAAGTTGACATGGGATTATGATGGAATAGTGGGAACCCCTCGTTCGTAATGTTTTGACATCAGATATTGTTGACGATTCCTGTGCAACGCCAAATATTTATTGTTTAAGATACAAAGGTTTTGGAATGTGCTAACATGTAAAGAAATTTGCCTGAAGCCCAATATTCAGTATATAAGGAGCAACCCTCTTTGTACAAATTGAACAGGCTCCTAGATACTGCCCATGTGTAGTTTCTGTGACTTCTGTGTCCCTGCAGTAATAAACCTTTGGTCTTTGACGCCACCATCGAGAAGCCCGTGTTTCTGTTTGTTTGTGCACCGAGGCAGGTTGAACTCCGGGGTCTTCGGGTGTTATCCCTGACACCTCTGGACGGAACCAAAAAGTCCAGAACTCCAATTGGCGCCCAACGTGGGGCGACGTCATTCGGTACCGGTCCAAAAGCCTGAAGAGTTCGAGAAGCTTCGTGTGAAGATTTCAGAGGGAGGCGCCCCACTTCATCGATCCCGGCATATCGCAAAAGTGGCCCGACGTTCTCTTCCACGAGGGTTCCCGTTCAGACGGCTGCAGTGGTTCGTTGCCTTGACCGTCGACCTGTCTTGGACCCGAGGTGCAGTCCTTAATACGGCGAGACGTGACGGGTTTCTCCTTGGTGACGTCTTCAGTGCCTCAGTTAAGTATTAAGTGGTTGATAGTTGGTTACTTCGTAAGGGTTGCTCCTGTTTGGATAATCCTTTTAGTTTTTGGTTTGGTTCGGTTTCATAAGATTATCGCTGGTTATTCTGGTTACGATAATCATTCAGTTCAGTTCGGGTATCGATACGTTTGTCTGTTCTGGTAGGCCTAAGTTCTTGGTTCAAGTGCGCACCTTTCTTTTAATTTGTGTTTCGTCTGTTTTGTGTTCCGGGTTATAAAATGGTAAGTGGGAAAAATTGTATGTTGTCTTGTTTTAGTTGCAACAGGGATTCCCAGTTGGAGGACTCGTGTTCGGTTCCTCCGATTGGAACTCCCCTTTATGATCTATATTGCAAATTTGGTGTGGGCCCTATCTCTTATAACGAGGTATGGATCCACTACACAGAGAAAGATGGTGTCCTTAGTTGGCCACTGCATGGTAGTTTCGAACCTCAAGTTCTTGATAATTTAGAAACGAAATTATTCAAGAAGAAAGCCCGGCCGGCAATGTTTGATTCTTTCCGTTATTGGCGAAAAGAATCTAAACAGAGAGAAATTAAAAAGTTGAAGAAAGAACAGAAAGAGCAAGAGTTGACTTTAGAACAGTCTGCTAAGCAGCTACAACTCAACGAGTCTGAGAAAGCGATGGAGGTGGCCAATAGAGAGCATAATTTAGCAATAGACAAGTGCTATCCTGCTTTGCCATCAAGTACAGCTAAGATAGTAGAGGACCCTGAAAAGGATCCCCTGTTGTCTTACTTGTTACGATCACCCCCACCGTATGCACAGGGTGCTACGGCTCCACCTATACCGAATGTTCAATTACCGGTTGCTGGACAACCTGGTGTTCCCGCTCCTCTGAATCAAGTTCCTGTACCTCCTGTGGTCACTATTAATGTTCCTTCGGCACCCCCTCTTTCAGGGTTGCCGGCTTCTTTACCTATACCTGTATCGCTCACACCTGCTAGTTCACAAGCTGTTTTGCCCGCTACTCCTACTGTTCCTAATCTATCTGTTCCAACTGCTACTCTATTTACTGCTTCTGCTAATATTATGACTCCACTTTCTGTTCGTCGAAAAATCACTGATTCTGTCTCTAACATTCTATCTCCCTTCTATAAAACTCTGATTAAGACTCCTACCTCTGACTCTGTGCAGAGACGTAGTCAGCTTCCCAGTACTGAAGAAAGAGGGATATTAGATTCCACTGCTCTTAGATGGATTTCGAAAGTTGGAAGATATAATGTACAAGATGTATTAGATACATTTATGCAATGGAATGAACCGACACAACGATATGTGTTTGATGAAATGTGCTTCCTTCTACGTGAGGAATTGGAAGAGGATGACCCTGAATCAAATCTAGAAGAATTAATTAATGTTCAGAAAGAGTTTGCTGCAGGTATGATAGTTGGACAAAATATAAAAGAAGCGATGGAACTGGTTTTAAGTTATAGGAATGACCCATCCCTTCGTTCTCCGAGGGAGTCAGAGAAACGTAGTACGAAACAAAATCGTCAATATCCAATGAGAGAGGTTCCACCAATTTGGCGTGAAGCTGTGCAAGCTAATGTAAACCTTGGTATTGCAGCCGCTCCGGCCCAATTCCAGAGAGTATGGATACATATTCCATGGAAGCGAGCTGAAGTATTAGCAGTGAAACAGGCCTTGCCAGATCCGCGTAAAAATCCTGCAGGGTACTACAAAGAGTTGGCTCAGACAGTTGACGCTTGTGTATTAAATCTAGCTGACATAGATCTGCTATTTGGTAATGTAGTACCGCAACCAATTTGGGCTAAAATTCGTAAAGAGAATCATCCAGTTGCCCTAGGTGGTGATTGGGCAGCTATAATTGCAGCGGATGGTCAACAAATAGGTGGTTCTAAACCTGAACCCTTAATTGCTAATTTGCCTGGTAGAATAATCGATTTAATGAAAACCCTAATGCCAGCATTACGCGTTAACTGGGACAAATGGTCCGCGTGCAAACAGAAGAAAGACGAAAGCGTCTCCGACTTTTTCCCAAGATTCGAGGAGACTTTTGTGGATCATAGTGGTCAGGATATGAGCACAGAAGGAGGCCAGAGATTATTTGTTGATAAATTTGTGCACAATCTGTTGCCAGAACTTAGTGGTAAATTAAAAAATTCTGAAAGTGCGTGGGCTGTCTCTACGACTGCGCAAATACTTGCTACTGCCCAGTACTATGAAAATAGGGACAAAGAGGAGAAAGAAAAATCAGATAAAAAGACGAAAGAGTTAAAAACTAAAGTTCTTTTACAGCAAGCATATCCGCCTCGCACCAATCAGACCAATACACAGCAAGGGTCATATCAAAGAACGGAGTATAATTCTCAGAGGCCACAGTACCAATGGAATCAGTGTGCTTATTGCAAAATGGAAGGCCATTATAAGACTGAGTGTCCGGTACGGGCACAAAATAATACTGCGGCAGCTCAGAGAGGTCGTGGTGGTTATATGCAGAATTCTAGAGGTCGAGGAAGAGGTGCTATGCCTCCACAGACAAGTGATCGCCCTTCTAATTATTTCGACCAACGAAATGGACAATCTGCCCAACAGAATAGGTCTCAACAATATCATGTTGAAGATTACTATGAAGCTAGTGAGGAAGTTCAGCCAAGGGAGTACTAGGACAGCCATGGACAAAGAGAGGGAGTAGTATCAGTTCCAGTAGATCAGAGTGGGCCTTATGTCGCAGTAGCAACATCAGGTATAGTCGAACCGTTTCTGTTGGATACTGGTGCAGCAAAAAGTTCTATCATACATGCAAAACTCCCTGGCGCACCTTTGTCTGGCTCAACAAACGTTTCAGTAGGTTTTTCAGGCGCCCCTGTTCACAACCCTGTTTCTGGTCCTTTGTCTATTTCTGTTGGACCCCGACAATTGAAAGCACCCCTGATTTTGACGACAGGTTGTAATGAAAATCTGCTTGGTTTAGACTTATTAAAACGCCTATATGCGACATTGTACTGTTCTCCAGAAGGAGTACAGCTTACGTTGGGTAAAAGAATCATCTCTCCAATGTACTTGTCGATGGATGCACTCCCACCAGAGCTGCGTTCACTCCCTGATACTCTTTGGGCGACTGGTCCTAATGATGTAGGTCTTTTAGAAATTCCACCATATGTAGTAACTTTGAAAGCGAATGTAAAATTTCCACGAATTCCACAATACAGAATTTCTACTGAAGGTGAGCGTGCGCTCCTACTGATAGTACAAGATCTGATCAAGAAAGGCGTTATAGAAGAAACTAGAGGTAATGTCTGTAATAGTCCTGTACTGCCCATTTTGAAACGAACTGACCAAACAAAACCTCCAGTATATAGATTTGTAATTGATCTTAGAGAGGTTAATAAAATTGTGATTCCACAGTTTCCTGTGGTTCCAGACATTACTGCATTGTTAACGTTAATTCCTGCTACAGCAGCATGGTTTTCAGTTATCGACTTGAAAAATGCCTTTTTCAGCATTCCGATAGCCGAGGAAAGCAGAGATATCTTCGGTTTCTCTCTAGGAGGACGAAGCTTCAGGTTTAAACGCGCTCCACAAGGTTATTGTGAAAGCCCATCCATTTACAGTCAAGCATTAAAAAGCCAGTTAGACTCATTTGTACTTCCTCCTGGTTCTGCTTTAATACAATATGTCGATGATCTTCTAGTGGCTGCCGATGACAAGGAAACTTGCAAAACAGCTACAATTTCTTTATTGCATCATTTGTCAAATTTGAATCACAAGGTGTCACCTTCAAAAATGCAATACTGTTGCCAAGAAGTGACCTACCTAGGTCATCTCTTGTCAAAGGAGGGAAGGAAGTTGACCCCAGAGAGAATAAAAGCAATTACACAGATGAATGTTCCTAGCACGCAGAGAGAAGTACGTGCCTTTTTAGGTATTACCTCATATTGTAGGCAATGGATCCCAAATTTTTCTCTTTTGGCAAAACCGTTGGTAGCTTTGACTGGGAAAAATGTTCCGAGTCCAGTGCCATGGTCTGCCGAATGTCAGGAGAGTTTTTCTGAGTTACGAAATGCACTGTGTTCAGCTCCTGTATTGGGTACACCCGATTACAGTAAACCATTCACGCTCTATGTCCATGAGAGAGAAGGTTGTGCGTTGAGTGTTTTGACACAGAAATTTGGTGATAAACAACGCCCTTGTGCGTATTTTTCATCAACATTAGATCCAGTAGCTAGAGCGTTGCCTAGTTGCTTGAGAGCTACAGCCGCAGCTGCAGCCTCCATTCGACAATCTGCTGGTTTGGTAATGAACAACATGCTAGTAGTTATGGTTCCTCATGCTGTGGATACACTCATGAACCGAACCAAGACGCAGCACCTTACCAGTGCTAGATTATCAGGTTACGAACTGACATTGCTAGCAAGTCATATTCAGATCAAAAGATGCAATGTATTGAATCCAGCAACATTGTTGCCGACTAGCCAAGAGTCGAGTGATTCCGAACCACACGACTGTTGTTTCAGAACTGAGGAAGAAACAAAAGGACGAATTGATTTAAAAGACACTCCATTATCAGATCCAGATGGCACGTTGTATGTTGACGGGTCTTGCTTCAAATTGGAGAATGGTGATGTAACTGCTGCCTATGCAGTAACGACTTTGAGTACGATTGTGGAGACTGCGAGAGTGAGTCAGAATTCTGCCCAGGCTGCAGAATTGATCGCGCTGACAAGAGCGTGCGTTTTAGCTAAGGGAAAGAGAGTGAATGTGTTCACAGATAGTCAGTACGCGTTCGGCGTGGCCCATAGTTTTGGCCGTTTGTGGAAAGAGAGAGGTTTCATTACGTCCCATGGGACTAAGATTCAACATGGCCAGCTAGTTAATGACTTGTTGGAATCTCTAACCTTGCCGACTGAAGTGGCGATTGTGAAATGCAGTGCTCATAAAGCAATCACGGATGATGTTGGTCGTGGGAATGCTTTTGCTGATGAGACTGCAAAACAGACAGCTAGAAATATGATGAGTAGAATGTATGTTGCAACGTCTGCAAGATGGATTTCTGAGTCTGGAATGTGTGAGGACACAGTGGAAAGCGTGAAAGAAATTCAGAAAGAGGCGACTGAGGAGGAAAAGCGTGCATGGAAAGAGAGCACGGGTAAATTGGACTTGAGTGGGTGTTGGATTGACTTGTCGGAACAACAGCGTTGGATGTTGCCTGATGCGTATGTGCTTGCAGTAGTAACGATGGCACATGGAGCAGCGCACATCAGTTCTAAAGGGATTTGTAAGATGTTGGCTCCAGTTTGGAAGAATGATGGGATTAGTAAGTGTGCAGAGAGAGTGGTGAGAAATTGTATGGTATGCTTGATGCATAATCCTGGCAAGGGAATCCCCACACCTGCAGGTCACTTCGCTCCTCCTTCCTGCCCCTTTGAAGTGATCCAGCTAGACTTCATTCACATGGATCGTTGTAATAATCTAAAGTACGTCCTAGTGGTAGTTTGTGCGTTCTCCAGATGGATCGAAGCATACCCACTGAAGGACAATACTGCTTTGTCCACTGCCAAGATCCTTCTTAAAGAATACTTCCCCAGATTCGGAATACCACGGATTGTATGGTCAGATAACGGAAGTGAGTTCGTAGGGAAAGTTATGCAGAGTGTGTGTGCCGGCCTAGGGATTAGACAAAAGTTTCACAGTGCGAATCATCCCCAGTCCGCGGGTTTAGTTGAGGGTTACAATGGCACCCTTAAACTGAAACTTGCTAAGATACAAGCATCCACGGGTTTGCCCTGGCCAGATGCACTGCCTTTGGCTTTGTTATCAACAAGAGCAACTGTACATTCTAGAGTAGGGCTTAGTCCATATGAAATAATTTTTGGTCGTCCTGCAAATGTTTGGGGGGTACCTAGACCGAAAGAATTTAAGCAGCTGGAATACCCAATGTTAATTGATTATCTTTTCGACTTGACTGCTAAATTGAGCCTTATTCACCAACAGGTTTTCGATGCATTGCCAAAGCCACCGGAGAGTCCAGGTCATCAGCTGAAACCTGGGGATCAAGTAGTCATTAGAAATTTTGCAAGAACGAAAAATCTTCAGCCCAGATTCGTTGGCCCTTTCCAAGTCCTATTGGCGACGAGAACTGCTATTCGAGTGGCCGGAAGGAAGAATTGGATCCACACGACACATGTCAAACGTGTGCCTCTGCCACTTCCTTACAACGACTGGGTAAAGAAAGGAATCAGTGCCTCTGAAGCAGAACAAATACCCAGGTTCATCCCTTTCAGTGATGCAGAACTGATCACTGATACATCAAACTCTGACTCTCCTCCTGAAACTGCTCTTTTGAACCCTGAACATTTGCCATCTGCACCAAAAGAACATCTGTCATCTGCAAACGCGAACATTGCAGCGTCGGCTGAAAATATATTTTTTCCAGATCAGACAGCTCCTGCAAAACTGAGATACAACTTGCGACCTCGCAATATGGACAAATAAAGCAGGAAACTGCCTATTTTCAGATTTGAATTTTCTATACATTGCCTCCAGCCAGGAAGTTTGCTATTATTTTGTTGTTTTAAATTTTGCCTTGCCGTCTGGGTAGCCGTAGGGTCGTGGCTGTGTGCCTAGTTGAATCTGCGGGGGTCAGACATAAGGTCGATCTTTCTGTTAGTTCTGGGAACTCCCAGGGCTGATAGAGGCATTTTTATCTACGTACACATCATCAGTGGTCACGAGCGGATTGTAGAAGATGGAGCTTCCTGAGCTGCAACGAAAGAATGTAATTTATGTTCGCAGAAATAGACTGTACCGAATACTTCACAGCAAATGCTTTCTAATGCAATGTGCAGTTACATTTTTAATTGTTTTGATAACGTTGGTGGGTGGAATCATCTTTGGTGTGCATTTGATTTTTATGCCGGTAACTACAGTACCTCCCCTTGATCCTACTACTTCTACGGTTTCTTCTATGCATTCTTTTCACTCGTTTCCTGAACACGAACAAGCTCGACGCTCTGAATTTATTAACAATACATTTGTACAGCTCTTGCATCAACACCAACTGGTAGTTAATACTACAGACTGCTGGGTGTGTGGCTTGATACCTCACACTATGGATAAAGGCATTCCCTATCTAGTCTTGCCTTTTAGCTATAATGGATCATTTCAGGCCTTTCAGACCATTTTTTCCTATGCCCTTGAGACCTATCCTCCGCGTCCACCACGGTCCACTAAATACAACTCAGCCAACAAAGCTTTAGTCCAGGGAATAATTGACATGATTAAAGACGTCAATAATACTCCATCTTACCCTAGAGATGAATTACGGGTGTATTTGAGTTGGAACTCTACCGAGTATCGCCTTAGTTTGGGAGAAAGCAAGCGTAAAAGCTCCACTTCAGTCTGGGTCGTGCCTCACCGAGGTCAGGTCTGTTTGCAAGGAAATGGGAGAAATCTGAGAGCTCAGCTAGGGAGGAGTGAGTGCGTTGAGACTTACGTATTTCCGTCTAACTCCTCCCCTGCCTTCCTTACTGCTAGGGGTACTTACTTCATCTGTCAAGACAGAGCGTATACATGGCTGCCTGCTGACTTCTCAGGTTCATGTTATATTGCTCGATTGTTACCTCCGACATACACTGCTTCTTCAGATTATCAAAAGACCAGAGTAGCAAGAGGTGTCTTCAGCAAGGAAGATACCGCTGGTCAGGAAGCTGGAGACTTCTTCAAAGGTTTCCTTCCGTTTTGGGGGCCTATGGCCAATAGTAGAAATCTACGTCAACTAACACGGGTAGTGGAATCTACTATTACAGAAACTGCTGGTGCCCTTAGTAACTTAACAGCTGAGCTTCAGGCGGATCGTCTCATGACGTTGCAGAACCGTATGGTTCTAGACGTAATACTTGCAGATCGAGGTGGGGTATGCAGAATGATCCAATCGAGCTGCTGTGTTTTTATTCCCAATAATGCTCCAACCGTCTATGAAGCGATCTCTAAGCTACACAAGATTTCCGACTCTATACACGTAGACAAGGGAAACTGGTCCTTCATGGAGTGGTTTTGGACTCTGGTATCAGCGTGGGGATGGAAGGTTCTGATGGTCATTGGTGTCATCCTAGTATTTCTGTTCTCATGCTGCCTTATTATCCAATGTGGTCCTGCTTTGTGTAGCCTCTGTGCTGCAACCTGTTTCAGAAAACCACCTGCATTAGGAGAAAAGACACGAGACAGGATGATGATGCAACAACATGTCACTGACCTAATGAGCATAGAGTTAGATTCTGATATAGACTGAGTAATTGCCTATGTAAGGGCAAAAGGAGGGTCTGAGGTTCCGTGACGATTTTAACCCGTGTTTGTAACATTGTCGCAAATGCATAATTTTGGTATCAGTGAACCGCAAATGATCCATTTAGTATATCCTGGTGTTTTCGCTATGCTACGAGCAAGAGCACTCCTGTTACAAACACATTTCTGTTCTACCCGTGGCATCCATCTTAGAACAAGGAAGCCATTTTGTATTCCTTGCCCTCACATAGTCAATGGACACGCAATGACCTCTTTTCATTTAAGGACACGTAGGCTTTAGCCGGCAATTCACCTTGCTAGTGACACGTGCACCTTAGGCCAGCAACGCTGTGGCAGAATGACTCGGCAAGAGCTGCCTCCCCAGCCTGAGGCCAGTCCTGCTATACTGGTTCTCGTGTTCGTTGGTCTGATCATGATTAGGCGGCCGAAGCTGGTAACCGTGCCCATTTACGACCCACAAACATCTCTTATCCTACTTTTCTATCTTCTGCACCTGGCTCTGCTCCTTTCCTTCTGGGCCTTTATTAGGGGGAGGTAACGAAATTTACGATGAGGCGGTCCGGGTCTTGAATGGAAAGTTGACATGGGATTATGATGGAATAGTGGGAACCCCTCGTTCGTAATGTTTTGACATCAGATATTGTTGACGATTCCTGTGCAACGCCAAATATTTATTGTTTAAGATACAAAGGTTTTGGAATGTGCTAACGTGTAAAGAAATTTGCCTGAAGCCCAATATTCAGTATATAAGGAGCAACCCTCTTTGTACAAATTGAACAGGCTCCTAGATACTGCCCATGTGTAGTTTCTGTGACTTCTGTGTCCCTGCAGTAATAAACCTTTGGTCTTTGACGCCACCATCGAGAAGCCCGTGTTTCTGTTTGTTTGTGCACCGAGGCAGGTTGAACTCCGGGGTCTTCGGGTGTTATCCCTGACACCTCTGGACGGAACCAAAAAGTCCAGAACTCCAGCTATGACGTCTTTTCTTCTCCTTTCTTCTGACTCCTCCCTTCAGTAACGACTCACCTGTAAATCCGGCTCCCCTGAGCATTCCTGTCCTGCTCAGCTACTCAGCACCTTGGCCCCACTCATTAACCCTTTTTTAAACCAGATCTGGAATACCTCTCTTAGTACCGGCATCTTTCCCACCTCCTGGAAACAGGTTTTTTCAGTGACTATCTTTAAAAATCCAACGCCGACCCTGCAGTCTATAAAAAGTACCACCCCATCTCCCTCCTCCAGCACCAGCAAAAATCCTATAAAAATTTGTGCAGGAACAACTTTCTAATTATTTGGAATCCCAACATCGCGACCATGATTCGCAGTCCGGGTTCAGATCTGGCTATACAACTGAGACCGCCCTCCTTGAGGTCTCAGAGACCATCCGAGAATCCATAGACGCAGGCAAAGCAGTCATGTTGGTGTTGCTCGATTTGGCCACAGCATTTGACATAGTATCTCACTCCGTCCTCCTTGAGAGACTTTCCCATCTTGGGATCCAGAGCATTCTCCTGTCCTGGATTCGGTCCTACCTTAGCCACCGGACTCAACAAGCATCCCTCCACCCTTTTATCTCTGATAAGAAACCTTTGAGCTGTGGAGTTCCTCAGAATTCGGCACTGAGCCCTCCATTTTTTAATGTGTACCTTTCCCCCCTTGCGGTGCTTGTTGAATCGCATGGGGTGAGAGTGATCTCGTTTGCTGACGACACCCAACTATTGTTTTCCTTTGAAGATCACTCGGAAGCTGGATCCACCAATTTCAGATAAAGTCGGTGTACCATTTCTTCTTGGATGTCACTCAATACTCTGAAGCTCAACTCGGATAAAACCGAGGTTCTTTTTTTCAATCAAACCTGCCCCCCTCCCTCGACGCTATGGTGGCCACTGAACTGGACCCCTCTCCTGTGCCTGAGGTCACGGCGAGGAACCTTGGTTTTCGGTGTGACAATACCCTGTCCTGCAAATTCAATCAGGTATTCTCCTCCTGTTTTGGTAAACTTCATATGCTCTGCAAATTGTTGCACTTCATCCCCCAGGAGTCACGTAACACTATCATCCATGCTCTAATCACCTCCCATCTCCACTATACTAATAGCCTTTATCTTGCAGCGCCAGCTTTTTTGACTAGGCACCTGCAGATCATCTAGAATGCGGCTGCCAGGTGGATATGTAAGATCCCTCATCGCCATTCGATCACCCCCCACCTTAGAAAGCTTCACTGGCTTCCTGTGATCAAGCACATCCAGTTCAAGATGCTCCATCTGACTTTTCGAGCTTTCCAAGGCCGGGGTCCTTCCTACCTTCAACCCCAGAATCTTAGATCTAACTCTCTCCACCGTCTGACAATCCCCCGCTTCCGATGCTCTAGGATTGGCAGCAGAGCCTTTGTGGTTCTTACCGCCAAAGTCTGGAATGGCCTACCTTGCTACCTCCGTATGATTGAATCGGAAGCCGTCTTTCAAAGGGCTCTGAAGACCTGGCTCTTCTCCAGCCTTTATCCCTTCCTTGGTTCTTCTGCTGCCATCTGCTACAGCGCCGGGACACCCCCGTTGGGGGTAGCTGTTGTGCTATACAAACTTCTAATAATAATAATAATAATAATCCTCTGACAATGGTATTCTGGCACTACATCACAGCAGGCAGCACTGTGCATGCAATGGGAGCTTGCACTGGGAATATGTGCCAGTGTGAGTTTCTCACATTATACAGAGAAATCTGCAGTGGCCGATGCAGTGTAATTTGAAAATGAATCAACTGCCCATTATGGCTGCTGCACACATACCTTCCACACCTTTCCCACTCTTCAACTTAATTGTGCCTGTAGTCGCACAAGCAATGATTGCTCCATAAAGGTTAATTACCAATGCCCATCTGAAGGGCCAGCAGCAGATTCTTGGCTGTATGCGGAAGTGTGGGTCGGTGGGCCAGTTAGCTGTGGTCACTTGCACAGATATGAAGAGAGAATTGTTAACTTACTGCATGTCCTGTTATGCAATGCTGTATGGGGATGCCTGACACAGTGGTGTAGTAGTTGCCCAGCCCCACAAACAAAAATATGGTGAATTTCTTCCTTTTGCACCCACTGCAGAACTCTGAGTTTGGTGCAGCAAACATACTGCATTGAATATCACTCTGCCTGATTCCAAATGGGCTGGTTTTTCCACACCTGGTTTTTCGGGGCCCCATGCATCAAAACAAAAAGCGGTCGCAAACGGGCGGATTGTCAGGATCTGCCCCTTTGCAACCGGTATTTTTGCATTTGGGATGCATCACTCCAAATGCAAAAATTGCAATTTAAGTAATATATAAATTTTGATTACTTAAATTGCGATTGCATTTAAGGAATCGTAAATTGAGATTTCTTAAATGCAATGCATTAAAGTAAAACATTTAGCGATTTTGCTAAAAGGAGTCACAAATTACCATGAATTTGTACTTGAAGGTAATTTGCAAAAACTTTGAAAAATGAACGAAAGTGCATTTTTCAAGTTCCATTTTACGTGTGTGCAACATGTACTCATATGCAGATTTCAGGGGTGCAACAGGGTATACTTTTGGAACCCTTGCACCCTTGAAATTGCATGCGCAATTTGCGAGTACCTATTCGTACTCGCAAATTGCAAATGCAATTCCCATTCGCATGGACGTCTAGGTCCATAGGAATGAATGGGAAGACATTCATTAATTGTGACTCGCAATTTGAGAGTTACAATTAAGGAATGGTTAGAAATCGCTATTTTCTTAGCAATTTCTACATGCATAGGCTTTTGCGATTCCTTAATTGCGATTCCTTAATATTCTCAATTAAGAAATCGCAAATGCTTAACTTGATGCATGTGCCCCTTAGCATGTGCAAGAACCATACCTGTGCCAACTGGAAAAAATCTCATAAGGCTTTGGTTGCAGGAGTAGTTACTGTGTGGGACTGATTTTTCCAGACGTATATTCACATTGAATTCCCAATTCAAGAGCAGGCAGGAAATATATGGGGTACATTTCCATGGAACTGGGAACTCCATAGGATTTTACAACTTGAATATTTTGCCCTAAATAGCAATTCCCCATTCCATGGTGTTTTACTCATATGTGTATGTCAGTGGTGTGGGTTTACCACAAGGTTACTGTAAAACTGCATGTGATTTTACTGTTATCCCTTTTCGTTGCAACGTGTAATTAAGCCCTAAATGTTCTCAATAATATATGCTCTAGTGTATACTGAAAGTGAAACGTTCTATAGCTATTTATCAACTGTTTTCTCGCCTTCTCGTTTGATAACGCTTCTACGCTGTATTCTGTAACAAATTAATATCCAGGCACTAAAAAATCCAGGACCATCTTGCATGTTTCCTGTTAGGATTAAATAACACATCATGCCTGAGATGAAGAACCTCCACTAGCTCCCCTGCAAAGGATAGAGGGATTTTCAAACTGATCTCCCTCATTCGCAATGGGCCAGATGTTCTAATATTTTTTTGCGGGAGCAAATGGGTATCAGTTCCTTTTGCGACCGCAAAAAATACGTGGCCCATGTACTAATCCTATTTTGAGAGTCGCAAATCAAATTGCGACTCGCAAAATAGGAGTAGCGACTCGCTATGAGGAAGAGGCGTTCCAAGTGCGTCCCATCATAATAGCGACTCCTGAAGCTATGTATGACTGTTTTGCAACTGCAATTGTGGTTGAAAAACAGTTGCAGTTTACCACCCTTCACAGAAGGGTGGTAAACCTCTCGCTAATGGGAAGGGGTCCCCAGGGGACCCCTTTCCCCTTTGTGAATGGGTCTCACTGCCTGCCCTTAAAAAATAAAACTGAAAAGTTTCATTTTTATTGCAGCTCATTTTCCTTTAAAGAAAACGGGCTGCATTTAAAATAAAAAATACTGCTTTTTTTAAAATGCAATCCCAGACATGGAGGTCTGCTGATCCCAGCAGGCCACCGTCCCTGGGAGTGCCAGCCATTCCCAATGGGGTCGCAAATTGCGACAGCCTCATTAATATGCATGAGGCATGCAATTTGCGACCTCATTGGGAATCGCAAACAGTGTCTCAGACACTGTTGTGCATCTCAATTTGTGAGTTGCAAATTGCGACTCGCAAATGCGACGCAATTTGCGACTCGCAAATTGGTGGATCGTACATCTAGCTTAAAGTCTTTTAACGCAGAGTACCAACTTGACCAGGTGTGGCCTGTGCAGGAAAGAGCGATGGGGCCAGGTTGGGGGTGGATTCGACAGGTGACACAAGGGAAAATAAATAAATATTGAATTTTCCATTGTTACCGTCTGTCAAAATCCCTCCCCAACCCTCCCCCACCGCTCTTATCTGCACGGGCCGCTGCTGAACTTGACAGCCAAAGGTAGCTGCCTCTTGTCTTCCTACAGGATGCCAAATATCTTTCATGCTTAACTTACTCCTGATACTTCCAACTTGTTACATGAAATTAAGAGGAATGACCGTTATTGTACATTGCTCATTCCTGTTTCTACACACGGAATGTGAATTTCTCAAAGTCAGGAGGCTGAAAAAATACTTCTTTTTGAGCAGGCGTCTGACGAGCCGAACTCTGTCCTGTATGCCTCTACTCTCCTTCTGTCATCTGGCCTCTTGGTCAAATATCTAAAACCAATTTTTGCCGCTTCATCTTCCATGCACTTCGCAACGACTTTATGATGAAACGATTGATGATGAAATGATTACGCACTTGTATAGCACACGACTACCCGTGGGCATCTCGGCGCTTGTACGAATACCGCCGAGGAACCCTTCCTGGCTTTTCCCTGTGAGGAACCCACTCCTGGGCACCCCCAAGGTGAAGTCAGGCATCCTCAGCGTTGTTGGGGCCGTTGTAGAGATTAAGCAAGCTATTGCCCAGAGGTGCAGAGTGGGACTCATGATTAGAATAGGCACCGAGGCGAGAATTATCAGGTCCGAGGAAATTGAACCCTGGTCCCGGCCAGACTACTGCATCAGGGTCTGCCGTTCTAACCATTGAGCCACACTTCTCTACCCCCTCAATTACCTTTCCAGTAGCTTACATGGTTGATGGGTTCTTTCAGTTGACAGTACTAGGGGTTTTTGAGATTGCCTTTTTTTATAATCTGGTGCGGGCACATGCAAAACCACAGGTAGTTCCACATCCACCTGTCCTAGATTAGAAAGAAAGCATGGAATGCAGGTGGAATGAAGGTGAGGATTACCTGAGATGCCCATCCTGTCAAGGGAGGGCCAAAATCAAATCATTGTAATAAGTTTACAATGTCCAGGCCCTTAACAGTGCTGTTGAAAAAGCATGTTTCCAGCAGGGAAGCTTGAGTCTGAGGCCTGCCACCATGAGAAGAACACCGAAGGGTATTGTCATTCAGACTGCCCTGATGGATAGTTTGATTGGAAGTGATTGGTCATGGTCTAGAGCAAGGTAGTCACCTTAATGGATTAAGTGTTAAAGTAAATATATCGCCCAGTCCATTGCAGTGCTTTTAAAACAATTCATGGGGCGGCATATCAATGCCACTTCTGCAGGGACAAAAAGCACAGGCAGAATTCCCATGTTTCACTTAAAACGTGGCAATGTCACTCACCTCTAGATAATAGCCCTGTAAAACGTATTCAGTTATCATAAGAACTTAATGAATTTTCAATCTTCTGTGTATGTGTGTACTACAAGACTTTTTGTAGTGCTTCATAAAACTCTCAGTTGGGCTCTTCTTTATATATAATGCCACAGTTTTAATATTAGATTGAAAAGTATTGTATTTTAACTTGTCTAGTGCCCTCGGTCCGCCGCGGTTAATCCGATTGTGCGTAAGGGTTTACCAGACACTCCTCCCCACCTCAAGTGTTCCGGTTGGAGGAGAATAGCACGTTGATCTCCTTCCGGCCAGCAATAAATTCCACATGCTGAGCCAGACGCGCAGCGGACGCGCGCAGCAAGCGTGCCGCTGGCGCGCCAAAGAAACGCCTAAGGCAAGCCCATCTGCACCCGTCCGCGTCCCAAACGCGGCCAGGGCCAGATATGCTGCCGGCCATGAACAAAACTATTGTTACTCTGGTGAGGAATTAAGGGATTTTAATAGGCCAGCTAGTGACTGCCATCATCATCTCCACCCAGACAAAATAACAGGCTTAGCATCCAGCATTAACTGTCATTTTGACCTTAGTATAGATGCCAATACGATCTCTATTCCTGGCAATATCCACAAAATTAATCCAAATTTGGATCGCAGACCTCTCTGTTGGTGAATGTGGACACACCCTTGATGGAATCTGTACGAATTTTACCAAACTTACAGTGGATGCCCCTACCACACTTACATGGTCTGACCATAAGTACATCCCTTTTAAGATTGCAGATAGTAGTTCTCATGCAGCCAAACAAAATCCCGAGCAACTCTGTAAATCCACTAATAGGAAATGGAACAAAATGTTATCAAATCCCAATCTTCATATGTTGGCAGAATTAAGTAAACCCACACTAACAGGAGATCCGGTTATCGATACAGGCATCTTCAATGACTGGCTGACCGTGTTGGCCACCAAAATGGCCCCAGTGGTCACATGTAGTAGAGCCCCTCGGGGGAAAACCTCCACCCCTTGGTTCACCGCTCAGCTTAAAGAGCTACAAGGCAAATGCAGGAATCTTGAGCATAAGTGGAAGGTGGAATATAACAATAATGATCTCACTATCTTCAGAATAGCACTGAAGGAATATCATAGGATGATCATATATGAAAAGAAAATTCATTATACTAATCAGGCATCGTCTGATCAAAAAATGATTTTTAAAATTGTTCAATCTTTCACCCGTCCTAAGTCTTTTAACCAGGAAATTCCCCCATCACAACAACTATGTGATCAGATAGCGGAATATTTCGATAATAAGATCAGTGACCTTAAAAAGGATTTCACAACAGATACCCCATCCAGAAAACAGACCGTTGTTGAATCATTTTAATGAGATCACTCTTGAGCAGTCCAGAGAGGCCATCTTGACATGTAAATCGGGCTCTCCAGGTGACCCCTGCCCCCCAAAGTTCTACATGCGCTGATCGATACTGTTAATCCCATGATTATCAACTCTTCAATTAGACAGGCCGTAGTACCAGACAGTTGGAAAGTTGCATCGGTTAAACCTCTTCAAAAGAAACATCTTGCGGACTCTACCACTCTGATTAATCTTAGACCTATATCTTTACTGCCATGCTTAAGTAAAATAACGGAGAAACTTGTTAATCAGCAATTAAATGACTTCCTGTTATTAAACAAGGTGCTACACCACAGACAATCAGGTTTCAGGGCTGAGTTTTCAACAGAATCAGCACTGCTACGCACTGCGGAGATGCTAAAATTCGCATTCGATCAGGGAAAGATGGCAGGCTGATTCTGCTGGACCTCTCAGCCGCATTCAATACTGTCTCCCATGCCACCTTGGGTAAACAGTTAGGAAGAGTAGGGATTTCACAGAGGGCAATGGCCTGGCTAACATCATTTTTGGGAAACAGAAGACAATCAGTTACACTCAGCAACTTTACTTCAACAGAGAAGCAGCTGCACTCGGGCTTGCCTCAGGGCTCAATTTTGAGCCCTACACTTTTTAACATTTATATGGTGCCCCGACTAGAGCTAATATGATCTTTTGACATCGAGATTGTATCTCACGCTGATGATACACAGCTTATTCTTACCCTAGACAAAGAATCCACAGCAGCAGAAGAAAACTTCCAACATTGTCTTTCGGCTGTCTTCGAATGGATGAAGACCAACCACCTAAAATGTAATAGTCAAAAGATGGAGATTCTGCTGTTGGGAAAATGTAACATCTTCTCACCCAAAACGTGGTGGAAAACAGACACAGCCCCACCCCCTAATAAGGTGGACACTGCAAAAAATGTAGGAGTACATTTTTATACCTCTCTTTCTTTTCACCAGCAGGCTCTGTCGATTGCAGGAACTTGTTTTTATTGGATAAAAACATTGAACAAAATTCTTGATCTCCTGCCTGCCATTGCTCACAAGTCAGTGGCAGTGGCTATGGTCATATCATGATTAGATTACTGCAATAGTCTCTATGCAGGCATAAATAAGAGTACTCTAAAAAAGCTGCAGACTGTTCAAAATGCAGCTACTCGAATGGTATTGAATTTACCAAAGGGGTCCTCCTCCTCTGAGGCTCTTCAAATTCTCCACTGGTTACCTATATAGAGAATTCTCTTTAAAATCCTTGTGATCCTGTAAAACAAAATGGCCCCAAGTACCTCAGGTCCAGATTGAAAGTCTATGTACCTACTCGCACCTTGAGATCCTCTAAGGAAAATCGGCTATTACCTCCCCCCCCCCCATTACCGTCTGTAGTCCAGAGGAGGAAAATCCATGGCTGTACTGGGGACAAAAGTCTGGAACTGTTTACCTACATACCTGAGACTAACACAGACTGAATCTATCTTTAAGAAAAATTTGAAAACCTGGATTTTTACAGTTCCAGATAGTCTGGCCCTTTCTCTCATCTAATCCACAGCGACTTTGGAGACCACACTCCTCTGACATCCATCCCTAGCGTCAAGATGCTCCATTGGAGTGAAAGCCTGCGCTTTATAAAGGCTATCATTCACTCATTTATTCATAAAACACAAAAACAAAACACCAAATAAATAAGGCAATTATTGATTGGCTTATTAATCAATAGGTTCTAGTGACATTAAGGAATTTATCTTCACAAGCCAATGACTGAACAAACATTAGGTCACCTACCTCCCTAATGACTTGTCTTGCCCCGATCTTTTATGTCACATTTTTGCTATATTTCATGTTATCTCCACATGTTTCTTCTTCTTCATCTGCCTTTAACATGGCAAAAGTGCTTTGTATATAGAACTGTAACAGTGTGCAGTAAAATTCATGAAATTAAAGATATTATGCTGGCATAATTTTAATTTTACCCAGACCGTGGAGAGAAATGTACAGTGCTCCTCCACCCACTTCTTATTTCTGGGTAGGCTGGGTAGGCTTTTCATGTCTTTTGCGTGGCAGTCGCAAGCATATAGGAGACATACTGAAGAAGCCATGGTGGATGCTTTCCCAAATGTCCCTATTAGCTCGCCACAGTCAGGGAGTGAGAAACCTGTGAGAACAATATTGCTGCTTGCAGGGACAGCCATTGAATGTATTTGTCCATTGCCAGATAGCCCTATGCCATGCTCTTACCCACTACTCACCTGTGACTACAGAACATGCAGCCAATCTCTAAGATGGATACAAGTCTTAAGAGGTCACCACACTTTCCTCAATCACACTCTGCTGCCAACACAATATTTGCTGAGGTTCCAGTCATTCTAAGTCTATTCCTTCATGTCCTGGGTCCAAGATGATCCTTTGGATTATCTCCCTCAAGTGTACAAAGCAAAGAAACAGCGAGCCCATATGCCTATTGCACCTCCCTGAAATACAGTCCAAAACAAGATATCAGAAAACTATGTTGCGTGCACATCAACTGCTCTCGCTGTTCCCAAGGAGCGATCAGAAGATCAGAACAATTCAACACATAAATGTGAAGTGCACTGCAAGCACCAATTTCCATAGCCAGTAGTCCAAAATGTATCCAAGGTAAGCTTTATTTCACACAGGAATGACATAAAAACAGCCAAAGTGATTTGTCCACTGCCTGTGGACTTCCTCAGGGCTATAAACATACAATGGGAGGTGCCCAAAGCGTACCATACTATAACTGGGTTCATAAAAGGCCAGTTCCCTGTTATTAGTAGACATGTCAGCGTTTGGAATCACATAATGCAAAATAAAAAACTATTGAAAAAGGAGCTATATATACTCGCCTTCTAAATGATATCTGTAATTGATTATAGTTGCAATTTCACTATGGATTTGAGAAGAATGTCATCCTGCCCTGGATTTATGGGGCACCATGAGGAATAGGGACATACCAACTTTTGGAATACTGCATGGCAAGAGATGGTGATACATTCTTTAGTATGCTTGAGGCATCAATATCATAAAAGATTATGGTATGTCTTAATTGCTTTGTATGAGAGCAACGTCAATCATTACATACATGTAAATTGATACTTGTAACACATGGGGTTTTCACTGTTGGTCGGAATTACGAAAATCAATGGACGTAATAGTATTTCTCCCTCTTCGTCACTCTGTCACTTGGACCCACATAAATTGAGCAGACTAACACGCATTAATTTTGTCTTTGATACTTTCGAGCCAGGTGTGAGTTTCTCACATTCTTCTACTTTATTCCAATATTCTTAATTCTTTCCTGTTAATTTGTATCTATCCCTGTTTCTACTGGTAGAGCCATGTGGGTAATTTATATATTGTGGTTTTAATTGTGCAATAATAAAAGTGGTTCATTGTACAGTTGTATATATATGTTGTATTATATATATATATATTCACTGAAAAAACCATAGGTTATAGACCATATATAGTTAGGAATTAGCATTTACTAAACCTTATTTTACTCACACAAAACCATTGAAATTCCATATATAGTTAGTTGCACTAACTATATATCGCGCACCCGCAATCCACTGCTGATGATGTCACATATTACATCATTCATGACATGGTCAGTGACATCACTGATGACATCACTGATGACATCTCAAATGACATCACTGATGACATCTCACTTGATATCAATGATCACATCACTGATGATATCATTCATGTGATAATACAATGCATCTCCTCACACTCTAATATAACCTCCGTTACACCCAGTGTTAAATAGAGAGTATCATTTTTGAAACCATTGACACACCAATACTAGTTACTACATACGCACTCACTGATTCCTATGTCTACACACACATTCACTCATACAATCATTCATACATACAATCACTCATCTTTACAACACTATCATATGCACTCATACACCTATACAGACACTCACACTCTGCCACTCATCCATGGAGTTACTCACACACCTAGTCAGTCCTGAAAAGAATCAATCACACTTCCATTTTCTTATCTATACAGTTAAACACAGAACACCTTACATTTTTGAAACATATACTAACACATAGTTACTCTCTTATAGAATCACTGATACAAGTACACATTGATCTGCACAGAGTCACACACCTCCCAGCCAGCCATACACACACTCAGTCTCCCATACAAATACTTGTGCAACCAATCAATAACCCATATAGCTACTTATATAGCTACTGATGAACACGTGCAGCAGCTTGCACAACAACAGACATACTGATGCACACTTTTAGACAGTTTAGTCACTAACCCGTGCATTCAGTAAGACGCATTTAATCACTCACTCATACAGTCAATCACGCACCTACTAAAACCTTCATTCAGACACTTATACATCCACTCATTCTTCAATATGTAAAACATATTTAAACTTTACAGAAACACATAATCACTGGATGTTGTCATCAGTGATGTCATCAGTGATGTCACTGACCATGTCATGAATGATGTAATATGTGACATCATCAGCAGTGGATTGCGGGTGCGCGATATATAGTTAGTGCAACTAACTATATATGGAATTTCAATGGTTTTGTGTGAGTAAAATAAGGTTTAGTAAATGCTAATTCCTAACTATATATGGTCTATAACCTATGGTTTTTTCAGTGAATTTTCAAGGTTTTGTAAATGCTAATTCCTAACTATATATGGTCTATAACCTATGGTTTTTTCAGTGAATATATATATATATATATACAGCAACACAGTCGGAAAATTTGCATCCATTTCATTCAGGATCAGATGCAGCAGGAGACGCACTCGGGCACAGGCATCTCACCTTCATCTTGCCAAACCGGTTTCGGGATCATCATCCCTTTATCAATGGCAGCTGTGCCCGAGTGTGTCTCCTGATGCATCTGATCCTGAATGAAATGGATGCAAATTTTCCGACTGTGTTGCTGTTTCCCTCTGAGGGCTCAACTGGAGTGTTGGGATGTTTGCGGCTCGAGTCCAGCCGTGGGGATCAAGCAAGCCGCTTTAGGGCGGACCCGTGATGGCGCCAACCGGTGTCACCTTGACGGGAGGTCAGAGTCCTGTGAAAAGATGAATAAGCACAACAGGATGCCCAACGCCACAGTGCATCAGCCCACAGGGGTGTTATTAACTTTTAATTTCGCTGCCACTTTGAACCTACTCACCTGAGACATTATCACAAGCACTACAAGAACCAGAATGCCGTTTGGACACGCCCACTGGGGCAGGCTCTTTAATATGGAAGTGCACGCAAGGTTTTCAGAGTGAACAGCTGCCATTGATAAAGGGATGATGATCCCGAAACCGGTTTGGCAAGATGAAGGTGAGATGCCTGTGCCCGAGTGCGTCTCCTGCTGCATCTGATCCTGAATGAAATGGATGCAAATTTTCCGACTGTGTTGCTGTTTCCCACTGAGGGCTCAACTGGAGTGTTGGTATATATATATATATATATATATATATATATATATATATATATATATATATATATATATATATATATATATATATATATATATATATATATATATATATTCACTGAAAAAACCATAGGTTTCAGGAGTTATATAGTTAGGAATTCGTTTTTAAGAAACCTTTGAAATTCACTCAAAAAACTATAAGTTTTAGTGGTGTTATAGTTAGCTGGACATTTTACTCATACAAAACCAATGAAATTGCTCCTATATAGTTAGTTGTACTAACTATATTTCACACACCCGCAATCCACTGCTAATGATGTCACATATTAGATCATTCATGACATGGACAACCTTGGAGCGACAATTTATACACGGCCGTCCAGCCGCGGAGTATGCACCACCCCGTCATCCTTGGGGGTCACGGAAGTGGAACAGCAGCCGTACACGGGATCGAGGACGGGCCCACTTGCGGGGTCCATACAGGACTTGATTTTGTGCTTTCCACACCACTCTTCCCATAATACACAGTCTCATTTGAGCCTCCCATTGGTGGGTGTGTCATATGGAAAATGGAGAAGAGGGTTAGCGGTTGCGCACACGGCTTCCGTTACAGCCCCTGAAGAGAAGCATATGGAGCTTCGAAACGCGTCAGGCAGATCCATAACGGAGCGGCATCTACAAGCGGATCCCCGTCCTCACCTACACATAAATCAAGCTGCTGCTCGTGTGCTACTCAAAGGTGGACAACCTTGGAGCGACAATTTATACGCGGCCGTCCAGCGCGGAGTATGCATCACCCCGTCATCCTTGGGGGTCACGGAAGTGAAACAGCAGACGTACACGGAATCGAGGACGGGCCCATTTGTGGGGTCCATACAGGACTTGATTATGTGCTTTCCGCACCACACTTCCCATAATACACAATCTTATTTGAGCCTCCCATTGGTGGGTGTGTCATATGGAAAATGAAGAAGTGGGTTAGCGGTTGCACACACCTATTCCGTTAAAACCCCTGAAGAGAAGCATATGGAGCTTCGAAACGCGTCGGGACGATCCATTACAGAGCAGCATCTACAAGCGGATCCCCGTCCTCACCTACACATAAATCAAGCTGTTGCTCGTGTGCTACTCAAAGGTGGACAACCTTGGAGCGACAATATATATATATATATATATATATATATATATTCACTGAAAAAACCATAGGTTATAGACCATATATAGTTAGGAATTAGCATTTAAAAAACCTTATTTTACTCACACAAAACCATTGAAATTCCATATATAGTTAGTTGCACTAACTATATATGGCGCACCCGCAATCCACTGCTGATCATGTCACATATTACATCATTCATGACATGGTCAGTGACATCACTGATGACATCACTGATGACATCTCAAATGACATCACTGATGACAACATCCAGTGACTGTATTTTTCTGTAAAGTTAAAATATGTCTTGAGTGGATGTATAAGTGTCTGGATGAAGGATTTAGTAGGTGCATGACTGACTGTATGAGTGAGTGATTAAATGTGTCTCACTGAATGCATGGGTTAGTGACTAAACTGTCTTAATTTGTGCATCATTATGTCTGTTGTTCTGTAAACTGCTGCATGTGTTGATCATTAGCTATACGAGAGGCTATATGTGTTATTAATTGGTTGCCCAAGTATTTCTATGGGAGATTGAGTTTGTGTGGGGGTGGCTGGAAGGTGTGAGACTCTATGCATAGATGTGTGAGCAGTTTATTCACTAGGTGTATGAGTTCAAGAGTGCATGTGGAAACAGCTACATGGGCAGTTGACTGTGTGCATGAGTGTATTGATGAGTGAATGGATATCTCAATGCTACATGTCATAGTAAGTACATATGTAAAACACAGTACATGTGAGAGTTGGCATATATAAATAACTGTGCATGAGAGCCACTGAATGAGTGAGTGGTTGTATCGATCATTGTGAACTTGTATCAGGGATTGTATAAGAGAGTAAATATGTGTTAGTATATGTTTCAATAAGTAAGGTGTGTTTAACTGTATAGTTGAAGAAATGGAGGTGAGATTGTTTCTTTGCATGACTGACTGGGTGTGTGAGTAACTCCATGGATGAGTGGCAGTGTGTGAGTGTCTGTATACACTGAGTGTATCTAAGGTTATATTAGAGTCTGAAGAGGTTTATCGTATTAGCACAAGAATGATGTCAAATGAGATGTCATCAGTGATGTCATTTGAGATGTCATCAGTGATGTCATCAGTGATGTCACTGACCATGTCATGAATGATGTAATATGTGACATGATCAGCAGTGGATTGCGGGTGCGCCATATATAGTTAGTGCAACTAACTATATATGGAATTTCAATGGTTTTGTGTGAGTAAAATAAGGTTTTTTAAATGCTAATTCCTAACTATATATGGTCTATAACCTATGGTTTTTTCAGTGAATTTTCAAGGTTTTGTAAATGCTAATTCCTAACTATATATGGTCTATAACCTATGGTTTTTTCAGTGAATTTCAATGGTTTTTTAATAGCAAATATCATAAGCTGTCGAATGTCAAGTACGTGGTAAGTAAAAACATTTTCGTGTTTATGCACACTGATCTGCTTTGAATGCTGCCCCCCACCCCTCATTTCTATTAGGAGTACTCTCTCTTTGCAGATAGTGAAGGGTAGTTAACGCAGCCCTTTGCCCCCTTTGTAATCCGTCGTGCCTGCTTCTCTCTCCATTTGATTGATTGTTCTCTTTGGTTCATTCTCTATTTACAAACAAGCACAGAGTCGCAATACTCTGTTTAGTCTTTGCAGATAGCGAAAAATCGTGTAAAAAAACAAAAGGAATCGAGCAAAATCAGTAGGCCACTAATGGGATCTCTTTTTGACCTCGCTAAAATAGAAACATTAGGAACAACCTGTTGAAAATAGCAATGCGTATGTACATAAGCGGCGTTCATTTGTGTTCACAGTACCCCTTGTTGATTGTTTCAATCGAGCATTGAATTGTTCGATGTTAATTCTCTTAAGGATCTTCTCTACCTGCAAACGAGGAAGAATAGGAATATTCTCTCTCCCTTTGCAGATAGTGAAGGGTAGGTAACGCAAGCCTTTAACACGTCGTACCTATTTCATTCCTCATTGATTGATTGATTGTCCGAACATTGACTGTTTGGGAATTAGTTCTTTTTGGAGGTATTCCCTGTTTGCAAATAAACGTAGGAAAATCTTTGCAAGTAGTGAAAGGGTACGTAATGCGGACCTTTCTCCCCCGTTGTAATCTGTCATGCCTATCTACTCCCCACTGATTGATGCACCTGTTTCACCCGGACCATTTACTAGACATACGTCATCTGGCCCGACCAGAGAGCACCCCTAGTGAAAAGGACATATGCAATAATAACGAAGTGATCACTGTATCCTGTTAACAGAAACTTTAGCATGAAACAACCTGGAAAGAAAAGAATAGGAAAACGAAAATCAGTAGGCCACTGATGAACATGAACTTTTATTAAACAACGAACAAAGAAACGATAACATAACGTAATGATAAAACCTATTAATGTCCTAGAAACAAGAAAACGTTAAAATATGCCAGTGGTGAGAGACCAGAAAAACAGTAAGAGAAACCAAATCACCCCTCGCTGTCCCACCGCCTGCCACGCCAAAAAAATCGATAGACTAGGGAAAATGCAAGTCAGTAGAACATCCGCCCCCACTCTGGAAACTTCCAAGGTGGGGCAGGGTTCCGGCTACGCCCAGCCGGGAGCAGCCCATATAAGGCAGGTCCTGCTGCCACGCCTCGGAGATCCTAACGTAGGGTGTAGCCGGAGGAGAGGCCGAGACCAACGGGACCCGGCCAGGGAATTGCCTTTACAACGCTGAACAGTTGCAGGGGGGGGGAATGTCTCCTCGACCCTCCCCTCTCTCTCCCAGTCCGGCCGCGGTGGCCCTTGAGAGTTGCAGGTAGTCCCGCCACATGCTCTTCCGGTCCGGCCACCAACGGTCGGGGGGCCGAGACCGACGGAATCCGGCTGCAGCCGATAAACCAAGAAACCCGTTCATGGGGCCAGAGCCAGGGGCGTCCGGCCGACATCTACCGGAAGCCCGGCCCGAAGACGGACGGGACACTTCTTCTTTCTTGTATAATTGCTGCAACAACCCTGGGGGGGGATGTCTTGCACATGCCTCCGACCCCCCCCCCTCGTCCTCATCGCCTGGTCCGGCCATAACAAATCTCAAGCGAGACGCCGTGGGGTGCACTGGGAGGGAGAGACGGTGCGAACAGGCCTCTCCCGCCTCCCCAGTGGAGGCTTCCCAGCTGCACCCTCAGCGGTCCAGGCGCCCGGAAAAGAGTTCTTCCACTGTGGCCATGCTGCAACGTCTCGCCCGGCAGGGTGGAGCCCGTCCGCTCATTTGACCCCGCGATCGCCAGTAGCTACCGAACTCTCAAAATGGCGGTCGACCTGGCAAGAGCGGGCCCAGCATAAAGAAATGGCCCGGTCACTGGTTGACTCCACCACCGTAGTCCTCCACGACCTTGAAGATTCTAGAGGAGCCGCGGGAGTCTCCGACCCCCGATGGGGAATGACTGCCATGATCACCCGTGGAGTGACGAAACTGTATCCGCGGGACGTCGGCGCCAGCCTCACTTTGAATTACTAGAATCCTGCAGACCTCACTTCCGGTGAAAGCACAGTGTGACCCGGTAGGAAAAATTGTTGCACCCCCTCCCCTTTTTGACTGATAGTTCAAACCACCGATCCTTTCCTTTGCCCTTTTAACGGAACTTTGGACTGCCTCCCCCTCTTTTACATTTTCTAGAGAAAACAAAACATTAACCACTACATTAGCATAGCAGTTGACACCAGAACTGTTTTCAAATTGAAAACCAACAACATCTTCAACAGAATCCTTTTTGTTTCTGCTGTGACCCTGCTCCAGCACAGGCATTGTCCCCAGCAGTAATTCTGCAATGCCGGTAAGAATAGCTGTGGTGCCTACTGGACTCACTCACCCCCGCGGCGCCCCACGCCGTTATTTGCTGGGCGGCAACTTGCTAGACATCACCTTCGTGACATCCAGATTTCAGCGCGTTCTGCTGCCTTGGAACTATTCGCACAACAGACCGCTACTGACAAGAATATTTCATTATTGGTGCTGTCAATTTCAATAAATCTATTACTGTTTTTGTTTTGTTGTATATATTTATATGTTATTAAAGTTTTATATTCCTACTACTTTGTTGGAGTGCTATATATTTTTTATGTGACACATAATTGTAAAAACTTTGATGTACAAAGAGTCATTCCTGGAATCTTCCGCTTCAGGCTCGGTCCCCTCCCCAATCACAATACAGGATAGTTTTCAGATAGTAGGAACACGTGTGGTGTGACGGATCTCATCGGGTGTGGGCCTTGATCTACTATAACTCCTTTGAAGAGGGGTGATTCTTTACAGCTGGGGCCATAAACTACATCTGCAGGGCTAGCTGATAGCCTGGACAATCGGACACAGAGGAAGAGGAGTGTCACAGGGTGCGGTAGTGAATAGGGCGAAAGGGAGGTGTCGGGCGGGCACAGTGTGATTCTCAGGGAAGAGCAGCGCAGATGGGGGGAGGTTTATTGCCCATGCATAAGACAGAGAGCGGGGGTGACCAGTGCCTGGGGAAGATGCTTGCGAGGGTGAGGAGCCATGCTACGAATCGACAGCGTGCAGAGAGTGGGTCTGGTCAAGACATCTAAAATGGCTGCCGTGCACGACAAAAGTGTGGCATTTCAAAAAAGGCAAGATGGCGCAGACAATGTTTTTCAACACTTCCTCATTTCCTTCGAATCGAACGTTAACAGACGTTGGGGCATATTACCAAAGTTAAGCGATATTTATCGCTAACGATGCTTACCAACCAATTTTTTACCACTAAGCATCGTCAGAAATTATCGAAGATAAACCTTACTATTATCAAGGTTTATCGCAAATGCGATAATAAACGGCCGCAATGCATGAATATCGCTAAAAACTCAGCGATATTCATGCATTACCGAGCTAATACTCTTAGCCATGTTATCCACCTCCCATTGGATAACATGGCTAAGAACTGCTCAGGGCAGGTGTTACTTTTTGGAGATATTCGCGCTTAGCGCGAATATCTCCAAAAGTTGGTAATAGGAGATAGATATCTTGCATGTTGTAATGCAAGTTATTGTGGTATATGGAACTCATACCATAATCTCTCAGGAAAGCAGAAACTGATCCTTTTGGGACCGCCTAAAAAGGCCTAGGGGGTGAGGAGTACTCTACTTTGCCCCCTTTTCACGTTCCGAACTATTTTATTTTACTCTCTTCTGTAATTACACAAAATACCAGCGATAAGATGCATCGGAGACACACAGTGAGAGAAAGGAGGCCGGAGATGAAGAAGACATGTCAAATACACATTGGAGATAATATAGTGGCAGAAGGGAAGTAAATATGAGTAAACTTACCATGTAACATAAAAATGTTGCACTCTATACTATAAGTCTCATTTTATACTACAATCACTTCGCTACAACCTCATAAATTAAAAATAAAAATAAATAATGTCTCAAACAATTTTTGATTTCTAAATATAAATTTATTCTTCAGAATTTTCTAAATTTGAAACAACTAGTAACATGTCCTCATCAGTAATTTCCTCTTCAATCATCTCATCTGGAATCTCCTCATTAAAAGTCTGCAATGATGATTCTTGTAACTCTATGGTCTCCAAACACTCGATAAATTCGCCATCAAGAGATTGATCAAAAAAATCATTCAAGTCATCTCCTCCTTCTGACAATATTTCATTATTGGTGCTGTCCATTTCAATCAATGTAGTGGAATCATTCAAGTCATCTCCTCGTGACAATATTTCATTATTGGTGCTCTCAATTTCAATCAATGTAGTGGAATCATTCAAGTCATCTCCTCCTTGTGACAATATTTCATTATTGGTGCTGTCCATTTCAATCAATCTAATGGAATCATACAAGCCATCTCCTCCTTGTGACAATATTTCATTATTGGTGCTCTCAATTTCAATCAATGTAGTGGAATCATTCAAGTCATCTCCTTGTGACAATATTTCATTCTTGGTGCTGTCCATTTCAATCAATCTAATGGAATCATACAAGTCATGTCCTCCTTGTGACAATATTTCATTATTGGTGCTCTCAATTTCAATCAATGTAGTGGACAATTCAAAAGAAATTGCCACGGTCTCTTCATTGTGAGCCATTTTATTTTGAAATTGCTTGCTGTAAATTGCAGAAAAAAATAATCACTTTCATTTATCGTTTTTAGTAATACATAATATAAAACTAACTTCATCAAGTATTTAGTATAACAGAAGGACTGCAAATAAATAACAGAAAAAATTTTTCAAATTATCTTCAAGTGTACAACATAGTTCCCCTTACAAATTAACAACTCACCTTTTTAAAAGTAGCAGAAGTGTTAGTACTGTGTAAATCAAACACCAGAAATTCACCACCAAAAATTCCTCACAAATGTACCTCAGACAGTAGTATCGCAAAATGGCTGTGGTTTCCTCTCATTTGACATATATACATAACCAATTAACTTTCATCACACACAAATACAAAACCAAAGTAACATTTTAATTGGTTCTAAATTTCAACACTTTCAAATGTGTTTTCCCCATGCAATTTTCCATAGGACATTTACATACGTCTACAGCCTGAATGGCTGAACGGAATTACACCAAACTTGGCAAAATGGTACATCAAACCTAAGAGGTCAGGAAGGATCTACTATGCCCCCTTATGGTCATTTCCCCCTTCACTTTGGCCTCCTCTTGTCTCTCAATCCTACCGAGAGACAAGATGGCGGCCGCTACGGACTGTTTGGAATGTTGACAGACGCCGGAGAACCAATCAGCTTCGTCAAGCTCCGTAACGCGAAAAGTACGCGAAGCGGAGCGCTGTTACAGATATATATCTTTTTTTGAACGTTAATTTCTCAAAATCCACTGGAGCACATATATTGAGACCTAGCAAAGGCACATCGGGCTACCAGTCCCTAATATTTTACCAAGTTTCGTGCAAATCCATTCAGCCGTTCGATTATTATTATTATTATTTTTTTTTGCCCCGCGGGGCCCTTTTAAAACCTCCACATCAAACCTAGGGGGTCAGCGAGGATCTACTATTCCCCCTTATGGTCATTTGCCCCTTCGCTTTCGCCTCCTCTTGTCTCTCGATCCTACCGAGAGACAAGATGGCGGCCGCTACGGACTGTTTGGAATGTTGACAGACGCCGGAGAACCAATCAGCTTCGCTTCACAAAGCTCCGTTGCGCGAAAAGTCCGCGAACCAGAGCGCTAACCGGTCCGCTGTTACAGATATATATCTTTTTTTAAACGTTAATTTCTCAAAATCCACTGGAGCACATATATTGAGACCTACAAAAGGCACATCGGGCTACCAGTCCCTACAATTTTGCCAAGTTTCGTGCAAATCCATTCAGCCGTTCGGGCTAAAAGTGAGGCCAACCGCCCTATGGAAAACTCAATGTTAAAAACACGTTTTGGGACCCCCCTTTTTTCTCGGCCCCCACTGGACGAACCCCCCCCAAATTTTCAAGGGCTGCTCAGAAACAAAATGTGCCATTTTCCTGAAAATTTCAGCCAATTCCGTCCACAAACGCCAAAGTTATTAGACATAGAATTTTCAAAAAACCCATAGAGAAAAAATCCTAACTATATATACCTACTGGCGACCGCCAGTAGGTAATATAGATATATATATATATATATATGTTGTATTATACATTGTATATTTAAAAAAAAAAATTCAGCCCCGAGACATTCCACAGTTAGTAGACGAAATGCCTTGGCTGTTGGCTGTTTTTATGTCATTCCTGTGTGAAATAAAGATTACCTTGGATATATTTTGGATGAAAAGGACTACTGACTGTGGAAATTGGTGCTTGCAGTGCACTTCATATTTATTTTGTTGAATATCCCTCAAGTGTGCTCATGATCTTACTTGTTCCTAATCTTTATAAATAGCTTGTTATCTCTGTAAAGTGCACTGATACCCTAACGGGTCACGAACACGCTCTATAAAACACTAAATAAATAAATTTCATCTGGCATCATGGAGCTCTCTTCAACTACAGCCCACAGATTTGCCCGAATGGAGGAAGACAAACTCCAAAAAGAGACTAATTGTGAACAAAAAATTCTTGACTCAGTGAAGGCACCAAGTGTACCTGATTGATGAGGGATCTTTCCTCTGCATCAAATTCAAATTTCTCCCACGCTGAGCTTTCCAAGAAAATTCAACGACTTCACCGTGACATCATCCAACAGTGATCTGACCCATGTAGAGCCTTTCTCAGCTACAGCTTATCTACATCTTTTTACCTTGCCCCGCTGAAGACTTTCAACTGAGTCCCAAGGTAAATCCTCTGATAAAGTTGAATCCAAACCCCACTTTATACGGTCAACCTCAAATCATGCCTAGGTCCCAAACTACTGTGACCAGTTGACCATGGATGGTTCTTAGCACTTTGTGGTGCTATTTTGGGTTACAAATTTAACAATTCATATCTCTTGTTTCCCTTATTGGATTCTTGATGTTTGGTGTCATTTTATTTATGAAAACACTTTTTGGCTTTATTTTGATTTAAATATTTTAAAATTCAAACCTCTGGTTCCCTGTATTGGATCTTTGTTGTGTTGATGCCATTTTCTGTATTAAAATACACTTTGGCGCAATTTTAATTCAGCGTTTTTAAAATTCATTTATCTGGTTCCCCTTTTGTAATTTGTGTTGTTTTGGTGTAATTTTATTCATTCAAATTCTTTTTGGCTTTATTTTGATAAAAAAAATAACATTAATATGTCTGGTGCCTCTTATTGGATTTTAGTTGTTTTTGTGTTAATGCATGTATTACAAATGTATTCTATTTGACAAATTGGTTTGGGATTATAATTTTGCTGAGTTTTTAATATTATTACTGCTTTGGGCCCTCATACATATGTTATACAGTGCCTCTAAGTTAAGCCTGTCTGCTTGTGCCATAGCTACCAGGGTGTTGAGCTAAGGTTCATTAGGTAGATTTAGTTGTTCACCCTGAGAAGGATTGTGATTATTACTTAAGGTCGGTAGTCACCCCCCTTAACTAACTATCCATTTTTTTTACAATAAGTATATTAGTATGCATCTCACAACTTTTATATGGTCCTCCTTCCAAAATCATAAACTCACTGTTCCTCTTCCAAATGTATTTGGTCACATCAATCACTTAGCTGATAGAGCTACAATAGCTCCGATTTGATGCTGAAATCAACTTTAGCATAGAATGCATGATGCACAGACCATTGCATGTTAGCATTCACATTATCACTAAACCAGCAAAACAAAGAGAGAGCTGAGGTGCATTTCCACCATCTACTTGAAACCATGAGCATTAAAAAGCCACAAACTCTGAAACATGACTTCTCTTGCCACTATAACACACACTTGTGTTAATATCAATCACACATATAAAATAGATGAGTTTAAGCTCAAATTCAAGTACTATAACACAACATGAACTCCAACTGGTTATTAATACAATTAACTACTGCCACAGATATTTTATTGTGATAGTGACTCAATTGTAATGTTTGCTTTGAGAAAGCTTATTTCCTGGACTTCAGGAGTAAAACAAGTGATGTCTGTTGCTCTGCATCATCAATTGGATACAAAAAAAGACACTTAAATCACCACTTGTGAAGCTTCTAGTAATCCTTTTGTGAAATGCAATGGACAAGTACTATGATACCTCTCTTTACTAAGCTCATGTTGCATAAATTACTAATTTATTATTATATTTAGATGTCAAACTAAATTAATTTTTCTCTGTTGTCATCTCATGTGATGCGGGTCACAAGTTAAAATCCTGGAAATTCTAATACAGCCATCCAACCTTAAGTGGTTGGAAAATTGAGTGGCATCAACCTGAATGACGCTGGCGGGTGGCAAAACTATGGTATGAAGCAATATGTAAAAATATGTAAAACAAAATGCTGTAGTCACAACTATTGCCTGATTCCAGGTTTTCCAATAAGTATCAACATTGCTAGAGGAGGCTATGACTGATGAAAACCAAAATCACAGTAGAAAAAATACCTCTAAGACATCATCCTTCTGGTTTACAACCTCAGTATGGCCCAGAAGCTTCACCTCTGAGCTTGGTTGATAATTCAGGGATTCATTGGACAAATGGCTGTCTGTGATGTTGGTGCTTCTCACTATGTCTACAGCATTTGTTTCAGTGGACTATCTGACCTGACTCGATCACCTGCTGATGGCGGACATGATTGATTCTGAGAAGGTTTAGGTTAATTCTGTCAGATCCATATGACAGTGCTAGATAACTGAATGTCGAGTTTAGTTCTCATCACATTTAGCTAAATGACAAAGGTGATGGATTAAACCCAGATCTTTTGACTGGGTGTGAGTGTTTGATTGATTCAGATGCTCCGTCCATCACCACCCCCTTTTGTACCGCTTTTGGCCGCCATAAGTGTGGCAGGGTATGCTCAGACGGAGTCCCTGGCTCACTTTGCCACAGGATTCAAGCAAACCGGGCTGAAGACGGCTGGAATGCCAGAAACCGGTCCTCGGAAGCTTGTTTCCGGTCCAGGGAAGACATGGCTTGGCAGTTCGGGCTGGACTGTTCCCATGAGGCACAGGGTCAGACTGATTTGCATATAACCATGTCTGAACTGGGGTGGCAGAGTGGGCTAAAGAACGTTGATGGATTAAACCCAGATCTTTTGACTGGGTGTGAGTGTTTGATTGATTCAGATGCTCCGTCCATCACCACCCCCTTTTGTACCGCTTTTGGCCGCCATAAGTGTGGCAGGGTATGCTCAGACGTGAGTCCCTTGCTCACTTTGCCACTGGATTCAAGCAAGCCGGGCTGAAGACGGCTGGAATGCCAGAAACCGGTCCTCGGAAGCTTGTTTCCGGTCCAGGGAAGACATGGCTTGGCAGTTCGGGCTGGACTGTTCCCATGAGGCACAGGGTCAGACTGATTTGCATATAGCCATGTCTGAACTGGGGTGGCAGAGTGGGCTAAAGAACGGTGATGGATTAAACCCAGATCTTTTGACTGGATGTGAGTGTTTGATTGATTCAGATGCTCCGACCATCACCACCCCCTTTTGTACCGCTTTTGGCTGCCGTAAGTGTGGCAGGGTATGCTCAGACGTTAGTCCCTTGCTCACTTTGCCACTGGATTCAAGCAAGCCGGGCTGAAGACGACTGGAATGCCAGAAACCAGTCCTCGGAAGCTTGTTTCCGGTCCAGGGAAGACATGGCTTGGCAGTTCGTGCTGGACTGTTCCCATGAGGCACAGGGTCAGACTGATTTGCATATAGCCATGTCTGAACTGGGGTGGCAGAGAGGGCTAAAGAACGGTGATGGATTAAACCCAGATCTTTTGACTGGGTGTGAGTGTTTGATTTATTCAGATGCTCCGTCCATCACCACCCCCTTTTGTACCACTTTTGGCCGCCATAAGTGTGGCAGGGTATGCTCAGACGTGAGTCCCTTGCTCACTTTGCCACTGGATTCAAGCAAGCCGGGCTGAAGACGGCTGGAATGCCAGAAACCGGTCCTCGGAAGCTTGTTTCCAGTCCAGGGAAGACATGGCTTGGCAGTTCGGGCTGGACTGTTCCCATGAGGCACAGGGTCAGACTGATTTGCATATAGCCATGTCTGAACTGGGGTGGCAGAGTGGGCTAAAGAACGGTGATGGATTAAACCCAGATCTTTTGACTGGGTGTGAGTGTTTGATTGATTCAGATGCTCCGACCATCACCACCCCCTTTTGTACCGCTTTTGGCCGCCATAAGTGTGGCAGGGTATGCTCAGACGTTAGTCCCTTGCTCACTTTGCCACTGGATTCAAGCAAGCCGGGCTGAAGACGACTGGAATGCCAGAAATCAGTCCTCGGAAGCTTGTTTCCGGTCCAGGGAAGACATGGCTTGGCAGTTCGTGCTGGACTGTTCCCATGAGGCACAGGGTCAGACTGATTTGCATATAGCCATGTCTGAACTGGGTTGGCAGAGTGGGCTAAAGAACGGTGATGGATTAAACCCAGATATTTTGACTGGGTGTGAATGTTTGATTGATTCAGATGCTCCGTCCATCACCACCCCCTTTTGTACCGCTTTTGGCCGCTATAAGTGTGGCAGGGTATGCTCAGACGTGAGTCCCTTGCTCACTTTGCCACTGGATTCAAGCAAGCCGGGCTGAAGACGGCTGGAATGCCAGAAACCGGTCCTCGGAAGCTTGTTTCCGGTCCAGGGAAGACATGGCTTGGCAGTTCGGGCTGGACTGTTCCCATGAGGCACAGGGTCAGACTGATTTGCATATAGCCATGTCTGAACTGGGGTGGCAGAGTAGGCTAAAGAACGGTGATGGATTAAACCCAGATCTTTTGACTGGGTGTGAGTGTTTGATTGATTCAGATGCTCCGTCCATCACCACCCCCTTTTGTACCGCTTTTGGCCACCATAAGTGTGGCAGGGCATGCTCAGACGTGAGTCCCTTGCTCACTTTGCCACTGGATTCAAGCAAGCCGGGCTGAAGACATCTGGAATGCCAGAAACCGGTCCTCGGAAGCTTGTTTCCGGTCCAGGGAAGACATGGCTTGGCAGTTCGGGCTGGACTGTTCCCATGAGGCACAGGGTCAGACTGATTTGCATATAGCCATGTCTGAACTGGGGTGGCAGAGTGGGCTAAAGAACGGTGATGGATTAAACCCAGATCTTTTGACTGGGTGTGAGTGTTTGATTGATTCAGATGCTCTGTCCATCACCACCCCCTTTTGTACCGTACATCAATAAAAGCTTGGTGGAGGGGAGATTCTATTTCTATAGAATCAAAAGGTTCATCAATGGTGAGGAGAATATTAGAAAACATATTGGTACATTCAGAAACATTGGCATCACTAGAGGGAAGAGAGGGAAATTGCAAATACAAATTGTGGTTTCTAACAATCTCACCAGTACGCTGGGATCTACAAACTGCTTGAAAGTACCCTAATTTTTTACATTTTGAGCATTTCTTGCCTTAGGCAGGACAAGAAGGATTCTTACCAATGTGGCTGAACGACTACCTTGACCAATTCGTGTCTTTACAGCCCTGAAGAAGTCACGGAGCAATTCTCCTCACGTGTCGGCTGGTTTGTTCACCGCTCATTGACTCTGGCAAGGAATTTAAAGACTGAACTTTACACCAACAACATTTGAAGACTGCTCCTTACATCTGGAGAATACCTTTTGTCTCTATTACACTAGTGTTTACATTAACTTGATTTACTTTTATGTGTGCCTAGGTGCTTGCTCTTTGACACCTCTCAAGGAAGGTGACCTTCTCTCCACTCTCCGAAACAGCTTCTCCTCTGTTTTTAGTAATCATATTTTGGTACTATTAAAGGCTTTGAACATACCGTTTGATTAAAAGCAAATGCCTTACCTGTTACGCAAATGGTTAGATCTATTCCCATCAATGTCAGGCCTGACCTTAAAAAACTTTTAGAGACCTTAACTAATGATGGCATTATTGCAGAAACTGACTACTCTGAATGGGTTTCTCCTATTGTTCTCGCTAAGAAGAGAGTGGTGATCTTCGTCTTTGTGTTGATTTGAGGTCTTTGAACTGCATTGTAATTGTTGACTGCCATCCTCTTCCTCACGTTTAAGAAATGCTTGCTAATATTGGTCACTCTAAATTTTTCTGCACTATTGACTTACATTCTGCGTACCATCAGAAAGCTTTAAGTACTGAATCTAAAGAACTCACTACTTTTTTCACACCATTCAGAGCTTTTAAGTACTTAAGGTTACCCTTTGGTTTGGCTTCTGCAGCCCTAGTATTTAAAAAAGTGATGGACATTCTGTTTAAGGACGTTTCGCACATTCAGGCTTTTCAGGATGATATTCTTGTGTTCACTGAAACCGAAGATGTACATTTAGAGATCTTACGCAAAGTTTTCTCTATTCTCAATGCCAGGGGTGTTACCATTCAACAGGAAATATTTAAGTTTTTAGTTCAACAAATTGATTACTTAGGGCATACTATTACACCTGAAGGCATTAAACCCAAGTTTTGTAACATTGAAGCTATTGTACAAGATCCTCCTCCACCTGATAAGGATGCCTTGCGATCCTTTTTGGGTCTTTTATGCCCGATTTGTCCCTGATTACGCCTCCTATGTTCAACCTCTGAGACCCTTTTCAAGAAAGGTACTAATTTTGTTTGGACTGAAGAAATTAACACTGCTTTCACTGTTATCAAGAAACTAGTTGTCAATGCTCCCACTGTAAGTCTTTTTGGTCCTGGTCATCAATGTACTATTACTGTGGATGCCAGTTTAAAAGGTCAAGGAGCAGTTTTTGGACAACAATTTAATATCAAAGAACTTACCGTTGCTTTTGCTCCCAAGAGTTTGTCTATTGCCGAAACCAAATATAGTGCCATTGAGAGGGAAGCATTAGCTTGCGACGGGGCTAAATTCAAAACCTATCTCTGGGGCAGCCATTTTGTTATTTTTTTAGATCATAAAACTTTTGTCTACTTATTACAAGGTGATGGGTTAGGCAAAGCTTCTGCTCATCTTGTACGTTTGTTATCCAAACTACAAGAGTATATTTTCACCATCAAGTATATACAAGGTGGTAAAAATTTCAGAGTGGACTGTCTTTCCCATTTACCTTTAGCTTCTACAGATGCCATTGATGATGAATTTGAGTTTGTTGTGATGACCATTGATGCCTCTTACTTTTCAAATGGTGTTATTTCTGAAAAGGAATGGATTGACGCCTCCTCTCGTGATGTTATTCTCAAAAGGGTTTGTGATTCTGTCATTAAAGACTAGCCTCCTCTTAGCAATTTACCTCATGAATTGAAACCTTTTACTTAATTTGCCTCTGAGTTGTCCCTTGAGAATTACTGCATCAGAAATGGTTGTTTTGTTCCTCCTTCAACGTTAAGAGACAAACTCATTCATATTGCCAATGAAGGTCACTTAGGTATCACTGCCACCTGCAAAAAACGTAGGGAAAATTATTGGTGGCCTTCCGTGAATTCACAGGTTTCCTCCTCTTGCTTAAAACACCCTCCGAATGCTACGCAGGTTCTTCAAATGGATCCCCACTGAAACAAGAAGAACAGTACCCAGGCCCTCGTCATCAGCAGGCTGGACTACTGCAACGCCCGCAACGCAGGAGCATCAGCCAAACTCCTAAGACGGCTGCAACGCATCCAAAACGCCTCGGTACGTCTGATCCTCGACATCCCCCGCCGCAGCCACATCAACCCCACCTGAGAAACCTACACTGGCTCCCCATCAACAAGAGGATAACCTTCAAGCTCCTCACCCACGCACACAAGGCACTCCACGACACCGGCCCAACATACCTCAACAGATGACTCAGCTTCTACACCTTTACCCCCAAGCTCCGCTCTGCCGACCTCGCCTTCGCTGCTGTACCCCGCATCCAGAGACACCACATTCTTCCTCAAAGGAGGCTCCATTTTGTTTGTTGAGGAATCTTTTGTCATATTCTGGAATGTGCCCTTCTTGGATCTGAAAGAGTGGACTGATATAGTGCAATTGCTTAGTGTTTGAAAAAGGAGTGAAGTAGTGCTAAGAAAAGTATTAGAGAAGGAAAGAGTTGAGGAGTAGTGCAAAGCATAAGTCATTTGAAATAGGAAATTTGTTCAAGTGAAATAGAAAACAGGGATAAGGAAGGGGAATACGTGTTTTCCAGCTGAATATGAAAAGCCCAGCTTTAGGGTAATACCATGATTGTAGAAAGGGGAGGTGTGTTGGAGGTCGCTTCTGGTGGCGTTTTTGTGGAGGAGCTGGCCATGTAATTAGTATCCAGTGCAAGTGAGGCAGTGGGACGAACATTTTCTGCTCCTGCAGAGAGCACAGAAAATGTTGTTGTTACTGCCCTTATGTATACATTTTACAGCTAAAATCTTACTTATTTCAAAAGAAGGCACAGAGAAATAAATATTAGTCTTGAACAAGTGTGAATCTGGAATTAAACTAAAGAACTTAAGGTTTTCAAGCTGGAAATGTTGGCCTGATGTATCAACATTGCAATTTGCGATTCTACATAGCTAATTTAACCAATTCGCTATTATAGATTCGCAAATTGCAATGTATGTAGGTTTCGCAAAAGAAATAGTGATTCCTACATATTCCTTAGTAGCGAAATGCAAATTGTGATTCACTATTAAGGAATGCATTCCCATTCAGTCCTATGGGCCTACCAAAATTGTATTCACAAATTGCGAATGCAATTTCAAGAGTGATAGGGGGCCAAAAGACCATCCTGACGCACACCCAAAAATGTCATGGGCGCACACACATGCACCAAGGGCATGTGTATGCGCCGCATGGCACTTGGAAAAATGCAATATTGTGTATTTTTCTAAGAATTTGCAAATTACCACCAACTTGAAGTAGGTGGTAATTTGTGATTCCTTAATGCAAAGTCACATTCTGAGAATGCATTTAGGGAATCGCAAATTGCGATTTTCTAACTGCATTTGCTAAATAGGTAAAACAAATTGCAATTAGCTATTTTGCAAATGCCTTTTGGGCCCATCTGCAACTGGTAAAAACGTTGATACCATGTGTTAAAATGCATGCCTGTAAATTTCATTTATCATTAGGGATCACAGCAACAAAAGGGTAATGGCTGGATGGTTTGAACTAGTCTCAGCCACTGACGAATACCCTGTACCACAATCGAGTCCCTTATCTTTTGGTCCTATATGCCACTTCAGGCAGATGCCCAAGGGGCAGGAGTATGCCCAGACATTTGTTCCTTAGTCACTGTGCCACAGGGCCCAAGCTGTACCTCACGGATGAGACCTAAGCATAGGGTGACCAGACCTACCGGATTTGCCGAGACAATCCAGTTTTTTTACTAGCTTTCTTGGCAGATTTTTATAAATTTAACTCATGTCTTGAGTTTTAGGGAAGATTATCGACTGACAACAGAGGCAGGCAGGCATTTAGGCGCTCTAAGGCAGAACAAGTTATTAGCTCTTATCAGAGCATAATTTGATTAACACCCAAGAGGCTGGATTTAAAAGTTACTTTTAATTTAGTTCCATAGTGCCTCATTGTGTACAGTGGCAGATTTTCTACTTTCTCGTGCAGCACAGTGCAGTAGCCACAAATGCTGTGCTGCATGAGAAGGAAAGGACAAGGAGCACCATATTTACAGAAATATGGCACCCCCCCCTCTCCTTAGCGCTGGTGCAAAAATATGAGGCCATGCGCCATGGAAACACCTTTAAGCTATAGGGCAAGGGTGTCTCCATGATTCTAGCATAGGTTTTGTACTGGAAGGGAAACCTTTAGTAGAAAATACCATGCTTAGATAACGTGAAACCTTTTTCACATTGCATGTGTACTGTTCAGTGCAGCACACACACAAAATCAGAAAAGAAAGGAGAAATTAAAACATTACTATTTCATAGCGCCTATTTGAAATGGGCACTATTTTCTCATGCTAAACCTTGTCTACTATTTTATGTAAAAAGTTTTAGTGTCAGAAACCTTGGGTGGTTCCATGGGGACACTAATGCGCCACACATGGTACGCCCCCTTGGTGCTAAGTAATGCAAACCATCACTATGCGCTACTTTGTGTCACTTTCTAGTTATTTTCCATCATAAAACTGGTTCTCTGCTGGAAAGTAAATAGGTGAACAAAGATCTAGCATCTTTTTGCATCAAATTTGGTATCTAAACACAGCGTTAAATCTAGTGGTATATTTGTAAAAAAATAAGTGCCAGGGCTCTCGTCAGGAGGCAGCTTGCACAAACCCATTTCTCCAGTAAGTGCTGCCTTAAACCGAACCAACTATAACCATGACAAGGGGTAGAGGATGTGGTGTAATGGATAGAACTGCTAACTTTGGGAGCTGGGGAACCAGGTTCGAGTCTCAGCATCTGCTCACCATCCTGTGATTCTGCGCAAATCACTTAATCACCCCGTGCCTACCATAAATTAATGTGTCTTTAACTGGTGCTCATAAAAAGTGCAGGTGTTGATAATTAAGTGCTGGTGCTGAGCACTGGAAACCACTGGCTCAAATTAAGCACTGGTTTAATCTTAATAAAAAGACCCCATTGTGTCCCAGGCCTGATGTAGAAATGTAGCCCATCTTCTATGTTCGCTAAATGTCCAGGTTTTTGGTTTTCACAAATCTGGTCACCTCGCCGTAGGAGGGTGAAACAGACCTAGGGTTGGTTGTGTTCCTATCTGAAGAGGAACTTGCCTGGCATTTTGGATTGTACTTTTACTATTGGAGTACGAGCAAGACTAACTTCCGTATGGCTGGTCTCTGTCTAGCGTGGGATAGTGGATAAAATCGAAGGTCTGGAATGATTAAGTCAAGTGTTCCTGAGGAGCCAATCTAAAACTTTAAAAAGCTGCTCCCATGAACCCTTTCAGTGATGCTGTTCTTCATAAAATAAAAATGAGTTCTAAGGAAATGGTAACGCAAACAATAGTAGGGAAACATCCTTTACAACGAAACTTTTTCCACGCAGTACCTTTACAACGCAGGAATTACAACACAAGTCGTTACAACGACTTGCGCTGGAGGGCGCTGTAGGATAGGGAATAGTTTAATTTACTATCGAAAACCTTCCCTACTATCCACGGGGACTGGAGTTGGATTAGTAAATTAAACTATTCACTATCCAGCGTCCCCCAACGCAAGTCATTGTAACGACTTGCGTTGTAAAACCTGCATTGTCAAGGCATGCGTGGAAAAAGCATGCGTTGTAACGACATACATCCACAATAGTACACACAGGAAAGACGTCAAAACAACAAGACACAACAAACTGTCCTTTTGTGTGTGTGGGAAGGAAGACCTGAGACATGGACTTTACCATAATGAAGTCACCAACATAATGTGAACATCCTGCGGCTAGATGTTCTGCGACCACAGGAAACACTCACTTGTATTTGTCAGTGTAACAGCATGCTGATATGGCCATATTTTCTAAAAACACAAAAACCCCAAATAGCCACATTATGAGCAGATGGTAGTTTCAAAACTGAATGATGAGGAAGTTTCTAATCTACCCAAACGCAGTAGTATAGTAGTTAACATGCAGATTGGACGCATGCAGTTGTTAAATTATCTGCAGAGGAGCCCAGCAATATAGGTTCTAATTTCCTCTGTGCCTCCTGAAGAAACATTCTGATCCTGCTCAAATCGCTTAATTTCCAGAGGCTGACCCTAATATTTTTTTTTCTGTCTGTAACTGCTCTGCGTGCACCGAAAACAGCAGTAACCCCACATGCAAAACTGCAAATCCTCACTCACAAAGTCTGAATATGGAAATTTCTGTGCGTAGACACCACTGGACACTGTAACTAAAATGTGACTTCATTACCATGACTCATGATTCCGCTTTTGTTCAACAACTTCCACCACTGGCTGCATCGAAAAGTTTGGTTCTTTCAGAATGGGACCGTTCAGCCTGCTGCTATGCTTTTTAAGACAACAGATCAAAGCATGCTGTGACTTTTCACCTTAATTTTCGAAGTTTGAGTCTATAGGTCTCGGCATGCGTCTTGATATGTGAATGTAAACGCTCTGATACCCTACTCGGGTCATGTTCGCGCTATATAAAACACTAAATAAATAAATAAATAATGTTGTTACCTAAAAAAACACCTAGATTGTTTAAAAGTCGTCTGGCCAAAGCAATTACACCAACCCTGGGACAGCAGCCCCCGTACATACCTAAAAGTTTCCTTGGCAGATCACCCCTGTAATAACATAATTTGGCTGCCCCCTGCGATTACCCTATACATCCTTATAATGGTGGAAGTGCCCCCTTTAACACTATAACTGCGCCGAACGTTCCACGCTTGTGCGGAAAGTTATATTGTGCGGGCGGGCCCGCGACAGCCACCGGACGTGCGCAGCACTACCGAGGTAGTGCACACGATGGATGTTGGCCGTCGGCAGCAGCGATGAGGTTAATGAAGGAAGCACAGGAAATTAATGTTCAACTCAAGAATAATGTAGTTCATTGGCTGGCAACCAGGGTAAATGTATACCAGCCCCTATCTCAGATCCTGGCAGAAGAGATCATAATGGTTTGTAGGGTGGGCTGGATTGGTCAGTGTAAAAAAACATCACTGGGTGACTGCATAATAGTCAATTTCAATAATGCAGCGCAAGCCGGCTTTATCTTACGCGCATTGGGGGAAAGGTGCATCAATGGACCGTATATATGCTCTTCTTCTGGGTTTTTTCTACCCACTGCCCAACCCTGAAGTATCCGACAGGAGAGGCTGGCGTATGAATCAGAACAAGCTGCTCAACAACTTGGCCAATCCCTCTTGCCATTATAGCATTACAACTCTCCAACTTAGTAACCGCTTTTCACCTTTGAGCGAGCTGGAAGATCCTTATTGACCGGTTCCTGCCCTTAATGCACCTGAGATCTTCAGACGTGGGGCTCCTAGAGTTCTCTGTTGGAATATGTCTGGGGTCCAGAGCAAGCTATCGGATGCTGGATGGTTGAGCGTGATGACAGACTTTGACATTATTTGTTTGCATGAAAGGTGCAACGCAAAGGGATGTTTACGCTTTACTCAAATGCAGCAACTCTTTCTGCCAGTGGACATGCCAGTGGAGGCCTTACCACCTTAGTAAATCTAGGTCTCAGTTGTAAAGGTGTGGTTTTGAAGTCTAATTTGCAGACCATTCTGGATAACCTTTTATTATTCACTAATAAGTACAGATTGCTTCTCATCAATTTTAACAATGCAGTCATATTGAAGAATGAACCGGACACTGTCCCAAGCCTCAAAGTATTTGTTGATGACTTCTTTCAATCTGAACCCCCATTTACTGTGACCATGTTAGCTGGGGACTTTAATTTACATCCCTATTACTCATGCATAAAGTATTGTGACCTAGACTATGAACACTTATTTATTGACCAGGTGCATTTCAAACATACTCACCAGGGTGAGTCTGCTAACAGTTTAATTTCTGAGCTCAACCTGATTAACCTAACTGACCCTATTCAGGAGATCTCATCTTAGAGAACACCAAGCGGGGTGGGGGTGGGCACAGTTCTGTAATTGATTCCATTTTTGTCTCTTTCTGTTTATCATTAGCTCTTTTAGAATGTAAAGTTTTAAGGCACAACTTGAATTATCATAATCCCCTGACGGCTGTTTTTCACTGGGAAAATAATCTATTGGAGAAGCACCTCTTTATAAGGTGCCAATCACTCTGACTGGTCAGTGACGAAGAGTGCAGTGGGCTTCTATTGTTCCGTCAGTTTTTGTACAAAATTTGGTTTCCACTTGTCGAGCTGATTTCTATTCCTGTTTGTCTGAAGAAGAGCCGGGTCAGGGTATCACAAAGCCCTTTCTAAACATCAGTAGGTACATCAAAACAGCGCTTTGTAAAACAGGTGCATCCCCTGTGACCTATGTAGTAAGATGGTTTGATGGATGGTGTTTTAAAGCCCATAAGGATCTATGGAACCTTCTGCATGTGACGCTCTGGTGCCAGGATTAGGTAAAAAGAGATAGGGCTGCTTATAGATTGGCCTGTCAGGATCGTAAAGCCCAGCTTAAAGAGGAGGCCTGGGATAAATTACGAACCAGGAGCTTGCAGCAAAACAGTACAATTTTTGGGAGAGTGGTAAACTGTCCCCTTTTTAGCAATCATCTTTGTAACCAGGCTTGTACTATCACATCCAAGCTTGGGTTGATCACTTTAAGGCCATCTACAGCTCAGAGGATGAGGGCAGGGAACCGAAGGACACGTGGAGTGATCCGCTAATTGTTTTCCAATTGTCTGCGGTCATCAGCCATTTCTCAACTACCATCCAACAAAGCCCCCTAGCCTGACGGAGTGCCAGGGGATCTTTTAAAACTTATCTAGACTTGTGGGCCCGCCTATTAACGTTGGATTTAAACTCAGTGGCTAATGGACGCCTTCCATTAACTTGGTCTCAATCAATAATAGTCCCTGTTTTTGGAAAGGGCAATAGATCAGATCCCGCATTCTTCAGGCCCAGTCTGATTGACTAAGAGGTGAAGATTATTGGTTGGATCTTACTAGACGATCTCTCAGATTGGGAGGAGGAGATAGGCTTTTTACCCGACCTACAGTACGGGTTCAGACCAGGTACCATCGAGCAAAATCTGAATCTCTACCTACTGATTTGTAAGTATACTTAGGCCAAGAATGGGCCAATCCATCTGGCATTCATGGACCTCACCTCTGCCTTCGACAGAGTTAAGCGGTCCACGTTTTGGTCCATAATGGCTCAGATGGGAGTAGACTCTGCATTAATAAATTTTTTGTATGATTTACACAAAGATCTCTCACCTAGTGCTATATATGGACCTAACGGGGAATGCACAGAGCACTTTAAAATGCGGTGTGGGGTTTGTCACAGTTGTATTTTAGCACCGTTTTTATTTATCTTTTATATTCTTGAAATTAAACAAGCTCTGACAGACCCATGTGTGGATGTCCCCAAAGTAGGAGGCCAGTCTATACCGGCCCTGCTTTACGCATATGACACCATTTTAATTCCTCGGACAGCCAAGGAATTACGAAGACTCCTTAAACTTTTTATTGATTCATGAATAGCCTTGACCTCCCTACCAACTTCTCGAAATCACATGTAATGAATTTCAGTCCGCCCAATTTGAAAACCATGAAATTTGTAGTGGCTTATATCTCCCATAATATTATGTCTTTAGGGAGGCCCGATTTATATGCTAAGCCCAGTAGCATAATTAGCTCTGATCACAAATGGGTTGTTTCGGCGTTTATGGATAAGACGGTAACGGACCAGGAGGACTCTGCGATATGGAAACTCACGGTGCGAAATGCGATATTAGTCAACACTGTTAGCAATTTAGAACTCTATTTGACTTGGAACCTGACAAGTCATCAGTGACGCTTACTGATATATTTTAGGCTAAAGTTATTCTCGCGATTAGTTTACTTTCATCATGGCTGTTTTAAGGATTTGGGATTGCCCTAATGTGACTGTGACAACGTCTCGGTCAATGACACATTACATATTGTTATGACTTGTTCGAAACATTATAACTTACAACATAAGTTTTTGCAACCAATTTTAAATTCACCGAATTTTACTCAAGTCAGGCCGACTCTACTGTATTTACAGTTTTTAAACTCACCTACATTATGTTTTTTTCTTATATGTTATCTTTCTGGGGTTTTAAAGTAATTGTGAATATATGGATGTCAATTTCTGATCTTTTTAACTGACTTGTCTTTGTGATTTTATTTATAAAATTGAATAATGATTATGTATATGAATAGTGAAAGAGAGTAAACATACACAATGTGTAAGTTTACCTTTGGGAAAGGTTATGCTCAAAATTGTAGGCCTAAGTTGGTTACTGTGACAAGCCAGCGATCAAACTTTTACACTTAATTGGTTCTTAGGTGAAAGATAAACCAGATGCCATAGTTTTATCTGTTTTATTTTATGAAAGGTTGCAGGAACAGCCGTAGACCTCATATAGTTATTGTGAACGCATATGTTAAAACACCTATGCATTTAAGAGTGGATTATTATTACAATGTGTCAAAAGCATGTAGACATGTTTTTTGTTACACAGAAAAGATCATCATATTAGGCAAGAGGTTTTAAAAAAATATATATTTTTATTAGGTTTTACGGGTGATACAGTACATTCGTAAAATTCACTTGCGTTGGTCTGGTCTACTCTCTGGCTGACTGGCTTGTCTGAAAGTTTATGATTACAAACCAATATTAAAGGTCATAGGAGTGAATCATCCTTTGTGAAGTCCTCAGATGCCATAAGATTTGCCAAGACTTTCACTAAAACCTTGACCTCTATGTAGAGGAATGTAGTGGTTTTGTATGAGAAGCAATGCTCCTCCAGCTTACCCTGTATGTGAATAAGAATTACTGTGGCCGATCTGGGGAGGCATCCCTCTTTCCTGAACCACATGCAACATGGAACATAGTAGTGCAATCAGTTTCCCACTCAGACGTATAAAGAATTCTGGATGAAAACAATTCGGACCTGGGTCTTACCTCTCTTGAGGTACTGGATCCCCTGCCTGAATTATTCCTCCCCTAGCTCTCAGTCAAACATCATCTTATCTTCCCCAGTCAGACATGGGGTGGGTGTGTCATAGACAAACCTCCCAAGCTCCTTCACGGCATTTCCTTCCCAGGATTGGTACATATCGGCTAGGTGTATTGCAAAATGTTTGGGCTATTTCAGCGGCTCTGCTGACCAATACCCATCCCACAAAATGTCTGCTCTTCGGACCCACCTTTGTTCCTCATCTAATTTTGCTAGCTGTGCATTCCCTATCTCATTGCTTTTTATATTTTGTTCTCTCCAGCAGCTAACCAATTGTACTCATCCCTGTCGAGATCAATCAAATGTGTGAGTTCGGAGTGGATCTGTCAATGCTTTCTCCATCCCACCTGCACAGTATTGTCCCTGATCCTAAGCCTCTCCTTTTTCTTTTATTTGCAAGACCAACTGCCCCATAGGATGGCTTTATAGGTTTCCCAGATTACCACTCTAGATGGCAGCTGTGTTAAAAATACTGCTATTTTAGTGGCCAAGAGATCACTGGTATTCCAGTCTGTGCAGTCTCAGGGTTCCAGTCTCTGCTCGGGGAGTAGGTGAAGTAATAAGTGTGTCCCCTCTCATTGTTAGGATGAAGTCACCCCTTACAATTATAATATCATCCATTTGTCTAGTCAGCCAATCTCTCAGCATCCACAGCATCGTTTCTAAAACTGCTGGTCACAGCATTACTCCTCTCATCCAGGCTACGACCTGAACAATTTGCCACAGTGATAGCGGCACCCCCTGTGGCATATAGGATTGCCATGTTTTTCACTTTGGGCACAGACTCTTCTGTTCGAACACCCTAAACATGGCAGACAAAAGTCTCTTGCTTCAGCCCAACTAAGACCACCGGTGGAGCCTTTTAGCATATAATGGCCCCACTGTGCAACGGTGTGGGCCTGATTTTATTTATTTTATTTAATGCGATTTTATATAGCGTGAACATTACCCGAAGGTGTCAGCGCTTTACAAAAGAACCAGTTGCGTTACATAAGGACTTTGGATTATATGAGTTTCATAAAAAAATTATAATTGTAAATGTACAAGTGAAGCCAAAGGAGGGAAAAATTGCAAATGTACAAGTTGTAATGTCACTCAAGGAAGAGAGTACATGAGTTACATAAAAGATATAGACAGAACAACTCTAAAATCGCAAAAGAACAGTAGTCATTACATACACCTACTACAGATACTAGAGGTTCGAGTTGCATATATACAAGTTAAAGATTAATAAGTAAATACGTCTACTACAGATTCTAGTGGTTAGAATTACATGTATACAAATTGTAAAACACTCAAGAATACATTTAAAAAGCAATTAGGGTTGGACAATTATATGTTATAAATTTACAGGGCATGACATTTACAAGAGTAGCAGTGAGAAACAAGTAAGAAAAGCAGATAGGGACAGGAAAGAGAGAAAATGTAGATCGGACCATAAGTATAAACAATAATCACAAACAGGGAACAGATTCCTGGACAAGGAGGACGATTGATAGGTCACCTAGCTGGAGATCAGCGGGTCGGAGGGACAGACCAGTTCACAAGATGGCGTACCAAGGTCAAGAGCGACATCAGGAGACAGTCCCAAAATGGCGGGGCACACGAGATCCAGTCCAAAAGTTAGGAGGGCCGAGTCCGAAGAAAATCAGGGACCCGACCCAACGGAGGAGGAACAAGAAGGGGAAAGGAGCCAGACAGTCGCAGAAGGAGTAAGGGGTCAGGCAGTCTCCAAAGCACAACTGTGCCGTCCATGTTCATCTCGATGCCGGCGTCAGCCAGGGCCAGTGCGGCGCAGGACACGGCTGCGGGCAGGGCACAGCCTCGATCCTCCAGCGTTTGGACCAACACCTCGATCTGCGCTCGCGGGTAGCTTCCAAGGCGAACGGCCGCCTCCAGGGTCTCCTGCAGCGTTAGGGCGAGCTCTCACTCCGGGCTGCCCATGCCTGCTGCATGCACAGAGGCAGCATCTTGCCGATCCAGCATCTGTTTACAACTGTTGGAGCGGTAGCTACCGGTGCTAAGGCTGGACGGAGGCACGCTAACAGGAGACTGCAGTCAGGATGAGTGATGCTGCACAAGCAGATAACTCTGGCTACCCAGAACTAGATGCTTTCCACACAGCACACTTCCCATGGTCGAGATCACAGCGGCCCTCTCCTCGCATACAGGGGTCATTGGACTTAAAGATTAAATGTGAAAACAATGCTTAGATGTCACTAGCGGTGAAAAGGTTACTTGAGGTCGTAAAGGACTGATGCACATCTAAAGTTCAGGTTGACTGAATGGAGCACAAGACCTAGAGCGTTACTGGGATCCCGCCCCCTGTTATTACACATGGCTGCGACGGAGGGCAGGCCAGCTACAGAATCAACGCAGGGTCCCCTGAAAAAGTACGGTGTATGGAGCAAAGTGGTGACATTGAGAATAGGATGCATCGGTTCCGATTTGCGCAGTTGGGCCAATGTGTCTTTGCAGAGCCTAGTAGATGGTGTAGAAGGATTGGCCCTGCATCGTTGTCGAACCGCGCAGGATCGGCACTGTGTGGTCATCGAGCCTCAGAGTCGGGACCCAAGTCATCGTCAATTTGCCACTGCTGCGAAGATTAATGCATCAATTTTACTCCAGCAACCAGGTCGATGCACCGGCTTTGGTGCAGAACAGCTGCAGAACCCACTACTGAGGCCCAGGACTGGAGGGGGCACATCAGGCAAAGATTGTGGATTCCAGCAGCACCAGAAGACTCTTTTGTGTCCCTGAAACATCTGAAAACTGGAAGCAAGTCAGCATTCTCTTAGGGTATCTAGGATTCAAGGATCTAGAGAGTAGGTCCAGTCGCTCTCACTCCCAGGCAAGAAGGCATGCCAACAGAGCAGAGTAAGTTGTGAAGCGGCAGTCCCTACTGGAGCACAGCAATCAGCAGAAAGCAGGCCTACACAGCAGAGCAAGTAGCAAAGTGGCAGTCCCTCCTAAAGCACAGCAGCTCCTCTTCCAGACAGAATGTCCTTGGTTCCAGCAGAGTGGGTACAGGCACAGCCCTATTCAGGTGCAAGTGTTGGCTGCTCCCAACCAATCTACCTCAAGAAGGTCTATCAGCCTGGTGATGGGCCATCAGGATGCAGATGACACACCCCAGTTCCATGTGTGTGACTGTCTAGAATTGTGCTATTTTTCACACAAACTGTCTAAAGGGAATGCACACAGCCCAGCTGTCACCCTAACCAAGACATGTTTTCAAGACAATTAGAGACACAGAATGGGTAAAGTAAGAACATGCCAACTTTCTTTTTAAAGTGTCATTTTCAGACTTGCAACTTAAAAAACAACTTCACCGCAAGTTGTTTTTAAATTGTGAGTCCAGAGACACCAAACCTCGAATCTCTGTTATGTGCCAATAAGAAATTTAAGGCAACCCCTATGGAAAGATAGGCCTTGCAGTAAAGAAAAACGAATTCAGCAGTTTTGCAATAGCTGGACATGTATAACTCAAAAGTACATGTCCTATCTTTTAAATACACTGCACCATGCACATGGGGCTGCCTAGTGGTGTCTTATATGTAATAAAAGGTATGGTTTTGGCCTGGCAAGTAGTTTAACTTGACAGATTAAAATGGAAGTTTAACAGCTCAACACACAGGCTGTGCAATGGCACGTCTTACCCATATTTAGAGAGCTACTGAGTGGGTAGCAAAATCTATGCTGCAGGCCACTAGTAGCATTTAAGTTACAGGCCCTGGGCACATATAGTGCACTTTACTATGGGCTTACATGTAAATTAAATATGTCAATTGTGGATAAGCTAATGTTACCATGTTTAGAGTAGAGAGCATATGCACCGTAGCACTAGTTAGCAGTAGTTAAATGTCCAGAATCTTAAAGCCAGCAAAATGAAGTCAACAAAACAGAGGTAAGGAGGCAACAAGTCAAGGGAAACCATGCTAAGGATGGCAGGTCTAACAATGACACAACCGCATACGAATGACTGATGTGTGGCTGTTAGAACCGGGGCCTCTAGTTGGCAGGGGTATGCACCCTAGTCCAAGTAAGGACCACCGCTTCTGACCTGGTAGCTTGGGGCAGAGCAGCAAAGGCGTAACTTCAGAGGCAATGTGTAAAGTATTTGTGCAACACACAACGGCGATGACACAGTAAAAACACTCACAAAAGGAACACCACACCAGTTTTTTATAAGAATAAGAATTTCTTTATCTAAAAATTATGCGAGAACCAAAAGTAGGCAAATCCAGCTCCAGGCAAGATCAATAATAAAAATGATTCCAGTTTCCAAGCAAGATCAATAATCAATAGGAATGTATCGAGTTCCCAGGCCTGATCAAATCACCAAAAGCTCATGTGTGCCAAGGGCTCCTGCTGGTAATGTCTTTCTCACAGTGTCCTTGGATGGCAAAAGTTTACTTGAGGTAGGTTCTTATGGTCAAAATTCACTGTGGGAAGGTTCTTAGGCCAAAGTTCCCTTGTAGCATAATAAGTGAGCCTCTCATAGAAATGATGCTCCCAGCGTAGGAAGTGCGGCTGCCCAGGCGCTGCTGGTAATGCTAAAAAATGCCCCAGTGTCAATTACCAAGTAATTATGCCCCCGTAGGCCGGTCAGTGAAGGACGGTTCCCAGCCAAGCACAAAGCTCACACTCCAGGTACCCGGCCAACCTGCACCCCGCCCCCTCCCAGCAGCCTGGTTGCACTGAGGCGTTACCTGGGGTGGTGGTTGCGGGCGCGGGTGCGAGGCTCCTCTCCCCCTGGGGGCCTCGGGCTCAGCAGACGCTGCACGGGTGGGGGTTACGGCCGCACATCGCTCCTTTAGCACAGCGCTTAACAGTGCCTTCAAGTCCGGGGCAGCGACGGTGCCTCCTGCCACACAGCGCTTCGCTTTTCAGCACTACACAGCGCGCTCCGGTCCCAGTGGCGGTGATCTCAGGGCCAGTTTCAGTCGGCTTGCGCCAGAAGCAGAGGCAATCACAGAGCCCTCAGCAGTGCTGAGGGCAGGCACATCGTTGCAGGGCAAATCTTGAGAGTGTTTTTGCTGTTCCAAAGGGCAGTCTTTAAAACGCTGTGGTCCAAGGACAGGTAGTTTCCTTTAGCTTAAAAAGGGTGCAGTCCCAAAAAGGCAATCTTTAAAAGGTTGAAGACTCTTTAAAATGTGGTTCAAAGAAAAGTAGCTCCTTTGGGATGTTGTGGAGACACTCTGGTGGTGATGTTGCAGTCTCCCATGCAGGGTAGGATCAGCAGACAGTAGGGCAGCTCAGCAGGTTGTGGGGCAGCAGTTCCTTGGATCTGTCAGCCTCCTTCCCAGTGGCAGTCCTCTTGCACAGCAGTCCTCACTCCAGCAGGGATTCTTCCAGGTCCAGCAGCGTAAAAAAGTAGTGAGGCCAGGACCCTCCCTTATATATCTTTCAGTCTAAGGGCTAGAAAGTGGTAGAAGTCTCTGGAAGGGTCTGGGGGCAGGGGCTTCTGGAAGAGTCCAGGGAGTTCTGGTATGTTCCCTGCCTTCCCTGACCTAGCTGTCAAAGTGACGAGAGACAGGCCATTAAGGCTACAGTGGACAGCCCATCACAGCTCATCCCAGCGAAGAAGGTGTGAATTACCACTCCCACCTCCCAACCCAGGCAGGCTATCAGTATGCAGAGGGGAGGGGGGAGTCTGCAGAGCCTAATCTAAGTGTAGGCAGGAAAAGGTCCCCTTTATAATAGTGGGATCCCTAGCGTAGTAATGCCCAAACCCTTTATATCATTGGAAAGGGTTCCCCTCCCCGAGTCCAACAAGACCAAACATGACAGACTTATTAGGTCCCTGTCAGAAGTTTTCTCATAAGGGGAGGTTCCCAATGTTAGCCTATGGAGGATTAAGCCTTACTGCGTTAGCAGTGGCTTGTGGCGGATATGCCAGCCTCACAAGGTTTTAGGGGAGAGCACCTGCACCTCAGCACTTTTTAGCAGTGGTGAGGTGCCCAGAGTCCTAAGTCCAACAAAAGGTAAGGTAAAAATGGGAGGCAAAAGGGCAAAAAGGTAGGGGAAGACCACACTAAGGCTGACAGGTCCAACACGTGTCCCCCTCAGCTGAAAGTGGGGAGAACTACCCAACATCTAGGGAGTTCTCATCACTAAGGCGGAAAAACCTAGAGAGACCGTCAGCATTGGCGTGGTCTACTCCGGGCCTGTGTTCCACCCTGAAGTCCATCCCCTGTAGGTAAATGGACCACCTCAACAATTTGGGATTCTCGCCCCTCATTTGCATGAGCCACCTGAGGGGCCGGTGGTCAGTCTGAATCAGGAAGCGGGAGCCAAACAAGTATGGCCTCAGCTTCTTCACAGCCCAGACCACCGCAAAGGCTTCCCTCTCTATCGCACTCCACCGCTGTTCTCGGGGAGTAGCCTCCTGGAGATGAAAGCCACTGGTTGATCCCGCCCCTCCTCATTGAGTTGCAAAAGTACTGCCCCTATGCCATGCTCTGACAATGAACTCTTTGGAGAAGTCAGGGGCCCAGAGCGCAGGAGCTGTGCACATGGCCTGCTTTAGAGAGTCAAAGGCTTTTTGGCAAGCCTCTGTCCAAATGACTTTTCTAGGGTATTTCTTAGAGGTTAGCTCAGTCAAGGGGGCCACAATGGTGCCATAGTCCTTGACAAATCTGCAGTAGTAACCTGTGAGGCCCAGGAATGCCCTGACCTCAGTCTGTGTTTTGGGAGGTTCCCAGGCCAGCATGGTTTTTATCTTGGCCTGAAGGGGTTGCACCTTGCCCCCACCTACCAAGTGTCCTAAGTAGACTACCGACCCCTACCCTATCTGGCATTGGCTGGCTTTGATAGTCAGGCCTGCCTGCTGCAGGGCCTGAAGCACTTCCTGGAGGTGACGCAGATGGTCCTCCCAGCTGCTACTGAAGACAGCTATGTCGTCCAGGTAGGCAGCAGAGAATGTCTCTAAATCGGAGAGGACCCGGTTCACCAGCCGCTGGATGGTGGCAGGAGCGTTTTTCAATCCAAGGGGCATCACTCTAAACTGGTAGTGGCCCTCTTGGGTGGAAAAGGCGGACCTCTCTTTAGCTCCGTCTGTTAGGGCGATCTGCCAGTACCCTGATGTGAGGTCAAAGGTACTCAGGTATCGGGCATCCCCCAGCCGGTCAATGAGCTCATCCGCCCTTGGGATAGGATGAGCGTCAGTCTTGGTCACAGAGTTCAGTCCCCTGTAATCCACACAGAACCTAGGTTCTGGTGTGGTGCCCGGTGGGGCAGCTTTTGGTACCAGAACCACCGGACTGGACCAAGGGCTGTTGGGGGCTCTATCACCCCCTACTCCAGCATCTTAGTAACTTCACTCTGGATGCTGGCCTTCACCTTATCTGACAGCCTGTAAGACTAGGACTTGACAGGGGGGCTGTCTTCTGTGTCCACATCATGGGTACACAGGTGGGTAATCCCAGGGATAAGGGAGAAAACTGAGGAGAACTGCCCCAGGACCTGGCGGCAGTCCCTCTGTTGCTCAGGAGTCAAGGATGGGGAGAGGATCACTCCCTCCACCGATCCATCCTTTCTCTTTGGAAGCAAAGAGGTCCGGGAGAGGTTCACTTTCCTCTTCCTCTGCCCCATCAGTAAGGTGAGCTCAGACCTCTCATGGTGAGGTTTGAGGCGGTAGGCGTGTAGCACCCTGTGGGGATACCTGGGGGTCTTAAGGTCCACTAGGTAAGTGGCCTTACCCTTCTTCTCCAATATCTCATAAGGGCCTGTCCAGCAGTCCTGGAGGGCACTGAGCTCTCCAGGCTCCATGACCCACACCTTCTGTCCAGGTTCTAGCTCCACAGGGTGAGAGTTCTGGTCGTACCATTCCTTCATCACCGCCTGGCTGTCCTCTAAGTTGTCAGAAGCTTGCTTCCACAACTTAGCCATTTGGCTGTGGAAGGCCAGCATGTAGCTCACTACATCTTGGGGAAGCCTCCTTGGAGTCTTCTCCCACCCATCCTTCACTAGACTGAGAGTTCCCCTAACAGGGTGACCGTACAAGAGCTCAAAGGGGCTGAAACCCACCCCTTCTGCGGTACCTCCCTGTAGGAAAACAGCAAACAGGGCAAGAGGACGTCCCACTTTTTCATCAGGCCCTCAGGCAGACTCCTGATCATGCCCTTTAGGGTCTTGTTAAATCTCTCCACGAGACCATTAGTCTGTGGGTGTTAAGGGGTGGAGAACTTATAAGTAACCCGACACTCCTTCCACATGGATTGCATGTAAGCAGACATAAAATTGGTGCCCCTGTCGGACACCACCTCTTTTGGGAGACCCACTCTGGTAAAAATCCCCATCAGGGCTCGGGCCACTGCAGGTGCAGTGATGGTTCTCAGAGGAATAGCCTCTGGGTACCGGGTGGCGTGGTCCACCAGAACCAGGATAAACCTGTGACCAGAAGAAGTTGGTGGATCCATGGGCCCAACAATGTCGATGCCCACCCTCGCAAAGGGGGTGCTAACGACAGGCAGTGGTTCCAGGGGAGCCTTCAGCTTAGCCCCTGTTTTCCCACTAGCTCGGCAGGTCAGACAGGTCCTGCAGAATGTATCTGAGGAGACCCTCATCTGCGGCCAAAAAAAATGTGGGACAAGCCTAGCAAAGGTCTTATCTTAGCCCAAGTGTCCTGCCAAAGGGACCTCATGAGCCAATTCCAAAAGAAAGGCCCTGTAGCACTGGGGGACCACTAAGGCCCTTGATGACCCATGCACAGGAGCATTGGGCTCACTGTAAAGGAGCCCATCCTCCCAGTAAATATGATACTTTGCGGAGGCATTGCCCGCTGCTTGGGTTTCGGCCTGTCGCCTCATGCCCTCAAGGCTGGGGCACTCCTTCTGTGCCCACCAAAACTCCTCCCTGGTGGGCCCTCCTTCCACCTGCCACCCTGCAGGGGTAGGTAGGTCCCCCAAGGGAACAACGTCCCCCTCCGCGGATTCCGGTGCGACCTCCTCAGGTGCCCCATTCGTCTCATGGGGTGACCGCCCCGGGGCGGGCTTCCCACTCCCTCGGGTTCCTCCCTTTCCAGCAGCTGGCTGGGCCATTTTCCCACGCTCCAGACCTGGTTGACTCCCTTTCCGGGCAGCCATGGACCGTGTTGTTGCACAGATTCACTCTAGACCTTGACCTGCAATATTTGATTCTTTTCGGGTTTGGCGGAAGGAGTCCAAGCAGAAAGAAATCAAACTCAAAAAGAATAAAGCTAAAATAATGCGTATGAATGTGATCCAGAAAGTCCAGATGCACGATAATCAGAAAATAGAAGAGGATATAGTAATGTGTGACAGATTGTACAAAATGCAGATAGATGGATGTTATATTACAAAGAAGGTTCCCGAAAAGGCCCAGGACAAGAAGATGACCCTCCTATTTCTTCTATGTTGAGCACCCCTCCGCCCTATACCTCCACCATGTACCCGGCCATTGACCCTGTACAATTGCCTCTTGCCACTGCTCCAGTTGTTGCCCTTGCCCATGCCCTGGTTTGCTCGAATCCCCAGCCATCTGTCCCCGACGCCCCGACTATTCAGCACGCTGTATCCATGCAAGTACACCCTTCCTTTCTCCCTGTCACACCTTCCACCAATTCCGTGTCTGCCCCTTCAACTCCTGTCACGACTAACCCTCTCCCTGTTGGCAATCATCTGACACCTCCCCCTAGTACAGGAATGATAGCGAATGCGTGGTCAGTAGCCCACGATTATATCCCTTAGGTAACTCCACCTAGGCCACCCACTCCCAGATGACGCACTTTGCGCAGCCTGGTAGGGGATACTCCAGAACAACTAGCTATGAGCCAACAGGCCCAAAGGTGGATGGAGAATAACGCTATATACACTGCCCGAGATATATGGATGACGATGGATCAGTGGACATGCATCCAACAGATTGATAACTTTTGTGAAATGTGCGACATACTAATCCAAATGTGGGAAGATTTTGTAGAGTCAGGTCCACCCCCGGGTCTGTCTGAGCATTCGCCAGAGGGTTAAGAAAGGGGACATACAGGGCCCAGCGCTTTTATGTGACCTAATCACACTAGTGACCTACAGAGACTCCTTGTCTAGTGTTGCGCTAAATAAAGGTTTTCCCATGAGGGAGGTAAAGCCCGTTTGGAGGGACCTTGTTGCTGGCACGGATGGCCAACTTGAAATACCGGCAGGTTTTAGACAAATGTGGGTCCATGTCCCATTGAAAAGGTCTGACGTCCTCCAACTTAAAAGCCAATTGCCTGACCCGCGTAAAAATCCTGCAAGTTACTACAAAGAATTAACTCAGACACTCCAATCTTGCGTAATGACATTAGCAGACATACACATGTTAATGGGACAAGTAGTACCGAATGAGGTATGGTCAAAAATACCCCATACTGATCAGGCAGAATTTGGTCATAAATGGAAAGATCTTGAGGAAGCTGACAGAGCTCGAACTGGTGGGGGGAAACCTGACCCTATGATACTAGCCCTTCCAGTCCAGATACTTACTGCCATGAAGAAGATATTGACACCTCACCGTATTAATTGGGACAGATTAGCAGCTTGCAAACAAAAGAAAGACGAAAGTGTATCTGACTTTTTCACACGATTTGAGCGCACCTTCACAGACTATAGTGGACAGGACATGACTTCGGAAGGGGGACAGCGACTGTTTGTATATAAATTTGTGTCCAATCTGTTACCGGAACTTGGGACTAAACTAAAAATGTCAGAAAGTGCATGGCCCATCTCCACTACGTCCGGCATTTTGACAATGACTCAGTACTATGAGAATAGGGAAAATGAAGAGCGAGACAGAACAGACAAAAAGACTAGAGACTTAAAAAGTAAGGTTTTGCTACAACGAGCATACCCGACCCCGACCCAAAACAGAGATAACCCCAAGTTTCAGCAAATAGTTCAGAGACCTCCCAATGTGACTCCTCGCCTGCCGCTGGGACCTAACCAGTGTGCTTATTGTCACCACACACTCAGAAAAGAAAAACACACACATGGTACAGTATATTGTATCTCGGCCTGTGAGATAACTCAAACACATGAAGCACAAAACAGCGTAGTAAGGAAGCCATGGACTCTTTTTTAGAAGCACTGGTAGCACAGTATGTCGGCCCATATTTACAATGGCACGTAAAATCACCTTGTGTGACTTTCCATAGTCTTGTAACTATGGTCCCCTTTCATGCATTACTCTGCATGAAAAGGGCATTCCAAGGGTGTTGCTGTGGGTGTTCCCACACAACATCCATTGAACCTGGCACATTTCCAGATTTAAAAAGTATCGTAAACCTGGGAATGAGTCAATATCCATTCATTTTGTGCTTGACTGAAATTATATAATACTCTTGGGTAATACTCTGGGTCAGTGGCGGCTGGTGAAATTTGAGAGTGGTAAGGCTGGGCAGTGTGTGATGGCAGTGTAGCATCGGGTTCACTTTAAAGGGATACATCATTTTTGGGAGGCCGGTCGCCATTTCTCATGCAAAACATCATGCAGGCCTCGACTGAGCTTGAAGAATTTCAGAAAAGTGCAACAAAAATTGTATGTGCAGGAACACATTAGAAGTAAAAGCTAATTAACAAAGGCTGAGGCCAGGACTGCAGACTTGCACACATAATCACTGCTGCTGATTTATGACTACTAACTAGTGATATCTTACTACCTGATCCCTCCCCCACCAAGCAGAGGGTTTAAAACTCACAGAACAAGCTCAATTTCTTCCACAGACCTGGAAAGAAGTCTCGCAGGACGTTAAGGCTCTGGTTTATGTACATTGCAGCAACATGCTGCCAGTTACACCAAAACCCTCCAGAGTCCACACAAAAGCCACACTGTACATGGCACTTCTTTCAGTCTGTTTATGTCACTAACATGATCAAAAGTGACAGTTCCCAAACTCAAATCCACAAAAATTGATGCGCCCAGAATTTTACAAGCCTCACACACTCACAACACAGTCATTCATTGGATTCGATGTTTTCACCAAAAAGCTGCTTAATTAGTTTTCCAAAACGAACTGAGACGTACAATTATGGTAATGCTTTACTCACTAATGGAAATATGTTTTGTATTATAAAAGAAAGCTGGTGCGAGCAGCAGTGATCTACGGAGCACAACTTTGTAGCCACATTGACATTAAACATTTTGAGAAAGTATTTGCTTTACTTCCACTAGTACTGCTCTAGGGGACAGCAGATTGGAACGCTCAATCACTGTGTGGCTGATTTATGGCCCAGTGATAAACTCTGATATCGGCCCTCTGATACCCCTTACCTCCCCTTCTCCCCCAAGGAGATGAGTTAGCACTTCCTCCAACAGCGCTGAAAACTTTAAAAACAAGCATTGGAAATGCAATAGGTCTCAGATTTATTTGAGTTAGAGCTAATGGCATTGTAAATGGCAATGTCTTTTAGCCATGTGTTATGGAGTGTATGCATGTGGAGTGTAGTGGAATTATGTGGGTTGGATTGGAATTGTAGCAATGGTGGCATGCTGCGCTTTAGATGAATATGTTTAAAAGTAACGTGCACCATATTGCGATTGCTACAATAGTTAATTGTGGATGCGTTAACAATTGATGTGTGCACTGATGGCTGGTGGTGTGTAAGCCTGTAGAAATTGTGCACTGATGGCTGGTGGTGTGTGTGTCTGGTGGAAGTATGCATTGCCGGCTGGAGGTGTGTGCCTGGTGGAAGTGTGCACTGACGGCTGGTGGTGGGTGTCCCTGGTAAAAGCGTGCACAGACGGCTGGTGGTGTGTGTGCCTGGTGAAAGCATGCACTGACGGCTGGTGGTGTGTGTGCCTGGTGAAAGCGTGCACTGATGGCTGGTGTTGTGTGTGCCTGGTGAAAGTGTGCACTGATGGCTGGTGGTGTGTGTTTGTTGAAAGCATGCACTGATGTCTGGTGGGGGTTGCCTGGTTGAATCCTGCACTGACGGCTGGTGGTATTTGTGCCCGGTGAAAGCGTGCACTGACGGCTGGTGGTGTTTGTGCCTGGCGAAAGCGTGCACTGACGACTTATGGTGTCTGTGTCTGTGTCTGGTGAAAGTGTGCACTGATGGTGTGGTTGTGTGTGTGTGTGGTTGTGTGTGTGGTTACTTGTGTGGTGGTGAGTGTGTGGTGGTGAGTGTGTGGTGGTGAGTGTGTGGTGGTGAGTGTGTGGTGGTGAGTGTGTGGTGTAGTGTGTGTGGTGTTGTGTGTGTGTGTGGTGTGTGTGTTGTCTTATGTGTGTGGTCTTATGTGTGCGGTCTTATGTGTGTGGTCTTATGTGTGTGGTCTTATGTGTGTGTGTGTGTGTTTGTGGTGGACTCAGTTCGAGTTTTCGTACCCTGCACACTCACACACTGTCCCTACACACTCAAACACTGCTCACCCTATACACTCACACAATGTTCACCCTGCACACTCACACACTGCTCACCCTGCACACTCACACACTGCTCACCCTACACACTCACACACTGTTCACCCTACACACTCACACAATGTTCACCCTGCACACTCACACACTGCTCACCCTGCACACTCACACACTGCTCACCCTGCACACTCACACAATGTTCACCCTGCACACTCACACACTGCTCACCCTACACACTCACACACTGCTCGCCCTACACACTCACACAATGCTCACCCTGCACACTCACACACTGCTCACCCTACACACTCACATAATGTTCACCCTGCACCCTCACACACTGGTAACCCTGCATACTCACACACTGCTCACCTTGCATGCTCACACACTGCTCACCCTGGACGCTCACACACTGTCTCTACACACTCAAACACTGCTCACCCTACACACTCACACAATGTTCACCCTGCACACTCACACACTGCTCACCCTGCACACTCACACACTGCTCACCCTACACACTCACACACTGTTCACCCTGCACACTCACACAATGTTCATCCTGCACACTCACACACTGCTCACCCTACACACACACACACACTGCTCACCCTACACACTCTCACACTGTTCACCCTGCACACTCACACACTGCTCACCCTACAGACTCACACACTGCTCGCCCTACACACTCACACAATGTTCACCCTGCACACTCTCACACTGCTCACCCTACACACTCACACAATGTTCACCCTGCACACTCACACACTGCTCACCCTACGTAATGCGAAAAGACCTAGCTCTGCCCTTTGGCCTGTGTTGTAATCGTACAGTAGGTTGTGAGTAGTTACCCTTGATTAGTTGGGGGGGCATCCCTTCCTTGCTGCTCCCCTCACAGAGGGCCGGCTGCCTCCATTAAGCTCCCAAAACACATGCTCAGCTGTTCTATGTTTTAGCTCCTGTGTGTCAGTGCACCATGTAAGCGCACAAGCATACCCTGCTCTCTCTGGAACACTCACACTGCTGAGTCTCTCTCACTCTGCTGTCACTCTCACTCTGCTGTCACTCTCACTCTGCTTTCACTCTCACTCTGCTGTCACTCTCACACTGCTGAGTCACTCTCACACTGCTGAGTCACTCTCACTCTGCTGTCCCTCTCTGCTGTCACTCATGCTGTCACTCTCACTCTGCTGTCACACTCACTCTGCTGTCTCTCATGCTGTCACTCTCACTCTGCTGTCACTCTCACTCTGCTGTCACTCTCACTCTGCTGTCACTCTCACTCTGCCTCTCATGCTGTCACTCTCACTCTGCTGTCACTTTCACTCAGCTGTCACTCACTCTGTCTCTCATGTTTTCACTCTCACTCTGCTGTCACTCTGACTCTGCTGTCACTCTCACTCTGTCACTTACACTCTGCTGTCACTCATGCTGTCACTCTCACTCTGCTCGGCCCAGCTCATGCACCCTGCTTGTCGTATAATGTATTTAAACATTATATGCCAGCCTTATTGTCAGAAATTCTTAAGCTACTCCCTCCACCCCCAAATCATACTGACCAACCTACGCCCCTGGTTTCCGTGCACTTTGGCAATGTCCGCGGGATTGATAATAACAATAAACGCCGTATATGGGAGGCCTAGGACAAGTGATTCACATCTTGTGTCACTAATAAAATTGTCATCAGGGCAAGTTGTAAAGAATAAGACACCTATCCAGTTTCTGAATTGGACAATGTGTTCTCTGGGAACCTGGTTTTATTCCTGCCTACTCAATTTCACCACATTGTGTGACCCTAGGCAATTAATATTCTTCATTGTGCCTCCTTTCGTGATCATAACACTTGAGAACATCTTGAAATAAATCATTTCAGGGTGCACATTGTACAAACATCTATCTTGTGCAGGGTTTAATAGGCCATAATGTTGCTCCATCTATAACAATAAAGGTTTATATAGGAGGCACAAGATGCATGACTTGCACCTTCAGTCATTAATAAAACCATCAGGGCAGAAAGTGTGTGATTCGCTCATTCTGAAGGGCACTCATTGCAGTGCTATTAAGATATTAGTTCATACATAAGCCATAAATAAAGCGGCAGTCAGTGACATGATTTGCAGCAGGGTAGGAGGATCAGGGTAAGCTAAGAGCCCTTCCAGGGTTCCAGGAAAATGATGGGAAGTGGCCATGAGCACCTCGCGATCACTCTCCTGCTGGCACACCCACTGCCCTGCAACCAATCAGCTGCGCTTGTCAGGGTGGGTACAGTCTGTTTACTAGCACCGGCTATGATTGCAATGCCCTGCTGTGAAATATACTGCGTGTGCCGACAGCAACTGCGTGGAGTCTCTTCAGGAAGCAGTGAGTGAACTATGGCCCTGTAGGGTTATTTATTTCTGTTGTTTACCGAATGTGGGAAAAAACTGTACCTGCCTTTCGGTCAAATGTAAGACCTGCAACTCAACATCACAGGAAGCCCCCTTTGTGACACCCAGACGAAGCAACGTGGTGGACAGTTGGACTCTGTCCCAGTGTTGTCCCTGGGCATAAGATGCAGGTAGACCCCAACTAAATAACCACGGTATCCTCGTCGTGCCTTTCACTGTCTAATGGTTACCACAGCAAGAAGCCTCCTTGTTACAATTGTTTTGTAACATGTTTTAGCACTGATGATTTAGGATAATAGTGCAACGTAACATGTAAATAAATAGTGTGTGCCGGCTGAATTAGCTATTCTGTGTCCAGGAGCACTCTCTGAATCTGCCAGGCAAATGATTGCATTTTTATGAGGCCAAGTCATGAATGACATGGTCCATGCCTCTGACAGGGATTCCTTCTTCAAGGCCACGCCTCTTTTAGAGCCCTCACCACCGGTGTCATCCATTTTAAAACACTGCATAGTCTCATGTTTGCACTAAAGAGCATCTGTCACGTGCATATCCAGAAAGCCTAATTGCTGGACAGCAATCGCTCTGGGCAGGGCTACTCTAAGAACGTCTACCTCCTAACCGCCCCTTAGCTATTTCAAGGTTTAAAATAAACGTGCCTTTTCAATTAGCCAGGGTGCAGTAGTCTACGTCATCACTACAAGAAAAACATTAGACAGAATGTAATTGTGTACCATCATTTAATCACAAAGTGCACCCCCACTACCAACCCTCGCCAAACCCTAAAAGATGCATTAAGGACATCTTACTATACTCCCTCCCGTAATGAATGAAGATATTCAGGGGTAGCGCATGTTAAGAGCAGTACTATGCTCTTCACAACTGGACTGTAGTGCACCCTATAAGCTCCCATAAGCCTTAGTGCACTGTGCTATTTTTAACTTCCCTTAAAACAGGCAGGATATTGTCTTACACGGAGAAGAGGCGCTGTCAGGCAGAGCTGCACCGTGAAAAGGATACAAAAAAAAGAAAAAGCTCGAGAGTGGTGCGCGCGCGCCACTGCCAGCATATGTCTTCAATTATCGCGGCCCTGACGGCCACGATAATTGAAGATATATGACCTCCTGGTGCGCGCAACACACACCAATAGGCCATAGGCGGAGCTACGCAACCGCCTATGGCCTATTGCGTGTTCGGTTAACAAACAGCATGCACGCGAAGGCCAATGAAAATGGACCTTGGAAATAACATGCACGAGCTGTGTCGAATTTCCAGGTCCATTTTCAAAATGCCGGGAAAAGGACTCTCGCTGCGCGACACTGCATGCGCAGTGTATGCTAGGCCCGAGCCCTAATACGTACTAAACTCGCTGCTGCTGGTACTGCTGAGGCAGAGTCCAGACTTTGATTTAACATTATAGAGTCACTGTCAGAGCATTATGCATTGTTACTGAGGGTGATTATGTATTTATTTGCAAATGCGTCAAACACTTTTTTTGCGCATCTAACTTCACTTGGTGCCTGTCCACTCACCGATTTGGGGCTGCAGGGAAGCATCTAACCTGCCTCTAGGTAATGCAGCAGTACCTAAACTTTGAATTCTGCAGCTGCTCCTGACTGCCATTGCCAGTTAAGCACAGACACTGGAGCTGCAAATGGTGTTCACACCGTTCTGCAATTAACAGAAGCGCGGGAAGCAGAGACCTCAAGTCTGTGCAGTGTGTCTTCATAAACAATGATACGCAGACTCGAATTCTGTGCTTTCTGCCTGCAGCCTCTACCCCACCCTTTCCCAACTCGCTATAGGGAGGGAACCACCCCCCTATGACCCGTTGGGAAAGGGTAGGGGTGACCATCCTCTTCACTCCTTGACTGACATGAAGCCCCTGGTGCTACTGGGCTTCAGCCTGAAGTGCCCAGTGCAAACTTTACCCACACGTCATCAGGGGGTGGAGACTGGTCCTCAAGGCTATTTCTTTGCCGAGCTGATGACCTCACAGTCCTCAGGGCTGTGAGCTTGTCAGCCTCTCAAATACTATAGTCTCAGCAGGGACCGCTGAGTGGCAGCATTAGTGAATGAATGCACCAGATCAGCGTGATCGACGCTTGCAGTGACACAAGACTAATCAGGGTCACAGCAACAAAAACAAGAGGTATGTGTACATTTTTTTAAAATAAAAAACGGAAAAATTTACAAAATACCCTTATCTAATAGTTAACACTGGGGGTGAAAGTAACTGGCGGAGCCCCGATGTCCTAACGCAAAAACCGCCACTGCCCCAGGTAAAAACAGGCATTCAACGGATTGGTCTGCACAAAAAAACACGTTTTTTTAACCAGTGTGCCATGATATTCAAATTACAAAGAACACATCCTATTCCAATTATGGGACCAATTACGATTCTGCTGGTCCACGGACTGCCAGACTCATGGGGGTGCAGTGGTGGCGGTCTCCCAGCTGTCCTATTACGATTCTGGTGGGTGGACGACCACAGCCCAACAACAGCCGCCAGAGAACCGCTGTATCTTAGCAGTATTGCAGTGGTCAGGAGGCCGTTATATACTTGACGGGAGCACCACAGTCCTGCCAAGCATATTGCGAGTCTCCTCTCTGCCGGTCGTGTCATGGAGGTTCCTCCTCCCTGAACACCGTGGCAGAGAGTCCCCTGCACCTCCTCCTCATGTGAATGCACACAGGGGGCACAATGTGTGCAAGCACACCAGTTCCTGCACGACATGAACTTTACTGCCCATGCCATGCAGGAACAGTTTTTGGTGCTCCCATTGCGGTATCAAATTTCTGGGCACCACCTCGGTACCGTGAAAAAAGAAGCCCGCCATACAGGAGGAAACTCCTAATCTGGTGGGTGGTCTGAGCACAGCTTTTGCTATGCCGCGGTGGGGTAGACCCAGTACCGCACCGACAAAGTCGTAATCAGGCCCTTCTTAGTGTTATATCTTATTTAGGGTGTCAAGACAAAATATCGGAATTAAAATATCGTCAGACAGAAATATTGTGCCTAAAATATCGTCACACAGAAATATCAGGTGCAAGAATCTAACTGTGAAGAATATCAATTTTAAGGTAAGTAATATTGAATGCAAAAATATCTAAATCAGTAATATAGTTTACAAACATATAGAAATCATTAGGATAGTCTACAAAAATATTATTAATAACATAATTTTTTATTATTTTATGTGTTTTAATATGAATTTTAATTGTATATGTTTTAAAACATTTGTTTAATTATTGTTATACTTTTTTAATATAGATTTTAAATTGTTGAAGTTTTGAAATTTAATTTTATATTTTTTTATGCTGTAGCAGGGTGTGTGGTCTATAGAGGTACAGGGTGGGAAGTAAATTAATTTCAATTAATTTGTAATTAATAGTTATTATCAAATTGATATTTATGTTGATTGTATCATAAAAAACAATTACATTTTAGGTTTAGGTTGTGTGCTTTGTAGGGGTATAGGGTGGGAAGTGAATTAATTATTATTAATTAATAAATAATATGTAATGAATATTAATTATTTGATTGATAATTGATTATGTTAAATGTCTATATTTTTTAAATTATGTTTCATGTGCGGTTTGTGTGTTTCGTGGGGGTCTACGATGGGAAGTAAATTAATTGTAATTAATTAATAATTATTGGTTAATTCATATTATTAATTTAACTGATCATTAATTATGTGAATTGTGTAAGACTATATAATTTGTTTTTGGGTGTTTGTGAAACTAATTATATTAATGAATTAATAATGTTAATTTATAATATTTATTTTAATGATAAATAATTATGTGAAATATGTAATTACTTTTTTATTTATTTATTTATTTATTTATTTATTTAATTTATATAGCGCGTTATAACCACCGGGGTCTCTAAGCGCTGTTTGTCCAGGATTACGTAGTGGGAGTAAGGCCTTTACTTGATGTTACCAAAGCGCTTACAGGCTACCCCATGCTTGCCTAAATAAAGTAGTTTTTAATTTTTTCCTGAAGGATAGCAAATTACATTCCTTCCTTAGCTCTGGAGCCAATTTATTCCACAGGGCAGGAAGCGTGTTAGAAAAGGCACGTCCTCCCATCGTGGCAAGTTTGAAGCGGGATTGGGACAGGAGGGACGCATCCGACGAGCGCAAAGTCCTGCTCGGAGTATAAGAGGACAAGCGAGATTTCAGGTAGCTTGGTGCATTACCATACAGCACCTTGTGTACGATGCACAGACCTTTAAAAGCAACCCTCTGGCGAATCGGTAGGAGTAGTCTTTACTCTACTCTTTACGTTATATTAGGTGTGAATTGTAGCATTTATTGGAGTAATCGGTAGGAAGTTAATACATTTTTTATAGTTAATTAATAATAATAATAATAATTGTTTAACTGACAATTAATTATGAAAATTATGTAAATAATATATAGTTTTTAATTTATATATTATGTGCATATATATGTTTTGTATTGATAATGGGTGTTGAGGTAATTCAATATGATTATTTTAGTTAAAATCCATTATTATTAATATTTAATAAATATTTAATAATGTAACATGTGCAATTAATATCATATGAAGAATACATTTAAGATACGTGTTGTGTTCTTATGTTTCATAATTAACTTATGTTATTGTGAGTGTTAATTGTGTTGTGCTTTTTACATAAATAACATTGTATTTATCAGTTAATATTATTTTGAGAAATAGTTACGTATTTTAATTATAATAATATTTGTCGTAATTTAAGATATGTATTTAAAATTGTCATAAATATATTGGGGCCGATTATGATGTTGGTAAGAGTTGTCTCCGACCGACATCTCTGTGGTTGCAGAACCAACAGATCCATGTGTCGGTGGTCCAAAACCACAATTACGATGGGGGTTTGTGGTGCGGGTGGAAAGTATAAGTCTTGCGATCATATCAGGCACTAAAAACAAAATACTAAATGAAAAAAGTAAAAACAAAAAACACTGGCACTCGAGGGAACTACCTTGTGTGAGGATGTGGGCATTGTGAGAAAAATGCAGTCACTTAAAGTGAAGTGTTAGAAATGGGGATCTCTAATTGGCAATGGTTTGCACCTTTGTCCACGTAGGGACCCTTCTTCCTAGAAAGAGTAAGGGGGATACACTTGTAAAATAACCCCTGCTCACACCCTTGGTAGCTTGGTACGAGCAGAAAAGCTAATCTGCTCGTGCCAGGCTTATCTCAGAGGCAGTGTGTAAAGCATTTGTGAACACATACAGTAATACAGTGAAAACACTACAAATGGACACCACACCAGTTTAGAAAAATAAGTCAAACATTGTCGCAGGGAAGGTGATGTGTCGGTTCCTTGCGCCCAGGGAAGGTAATGTGCCGGTTCCTTACTTCATGGGAGATGATGCGTTGGTGCCTTACTGCCATGCATGGGCAGTGATGCATCAGTTCCTTACTGAAGGGGAGGTGATGTGTCGGTGTTGGTGTCGGTTTCTTACTCTGCGGGGAGGTAATGCGTCACTTTCTTACTGCGCCCCAGGGTTCTAGTCAGCGTGGCTCCCAGAAGCAACGCATGAGGATCTGGGATGCGCCGGTTCTCGATGTGGTGGCGGCGACATCTGAGGTTCCATGACGATTTTACTCGTGTTTGTAACATTGTCGTAAATACATAATTTTGGTATCGGTGAACCGCAAATGATCCATTTAGTATATCCTGGTGTTTTCGCTATGCTACGAGCAAGAGCACTCCTGTTACCAACACATTTGTGATCTACCCATGGCATCCATCTTAGAACACGGAAGCCATTTTGTATTCCTTGCCCTCACATAGTCAATGGACACGCAATGACCTCTTTTCATTACAGGACACGTAGGCTTTGGCCGGCGAATCACCTTGCAAGTGACACGTGCACCTTAGGCCAGCAACGCTGTGGCAGCATGACTCGGCAAGAGCTGCCTCCCCAGCCTGAGGCCAGTCCTGCTATACTGGTTCTTGTGTTCGTTGGCCTGATCATGATTAGGCGGCCGAAGCTGGTAACCGTGCCCATTTACGACCCACAAACATTTCTTATCCTGTCTTTCTATCTTCCACACCTGGCTCTGCTCCTTTCCTTCTGGGCCTTTAGTAGGGGGTGGTAACGAAATTTACGATGAGGCGGTACAGGGTCTTGAATGAAGAATTGACATGGGATTATGATGGACTAGTGGGAACCCCTCATTTGTAATGTTTTGACATCAGATACTGTTGACGATTCCTGTGCAACGCCAAATATTTATTGTATAAGACACGAATGTTTAGAACTGTGGTAACATGTAAAGAATTTGCCTGAAGCCCAATATTTAGTATATAAGGAACAACCCTCTTTGTACAAATCGAACAGGCTCCTAGATACTGCCCATGTGTAGTTTCTGTGACTTCTGTGTCCCTGCAGTAATAAACCTTTGGTCTTTGACGCCACCATCGAGAAGCCCGTGTTTCTGTTTATTTGTGTACCAAGACAGGTTGAACTCCGGGGTCTTCGGGTGTTGTCCCTGACACCTCTGGACGGAACCAAAAAAAAAGTCCAGAACTCCATTTGGCGCCCAACGTGGGGCGACGTCATTCGGTACCGGTCCAAAAGCCTGAAGAATTCGAGGAGCTTCGTGTGAAGATTTCAGAGGGAGGCGCCCCACTTCATCGATCCCGGCATATCGCAAAAGTGGCCCCGACGTCCTCTTCCACGAGGGTTCCCGTTCAGACGGCTGCAGTGGTCCGTTGCCTTGACCGTCGCCCTGTCTTGGACCCGAGGTGCAGTCCTCAGTACGGCGAAACGTGACGGGTTTCTCCTTGGTGACGTCTTCAGTGCCTCAGTTAAGTATTTAGTGGTTGCTAGTTGGTTATTTTGTGAGGGTTGCTCCTATTTGGGTAATCCTTTTAGTTCTCAGTTCAGTTCAGTTCTGTAAGGTTATCACTGGTTATTCTAGTTACGATAATCATTCTGTTCAGTTCAGGTATCGATACAATTGTCAGTTCTGGTAGGCCTAAGTTCTCGGTTCAAGTGCGCATCTTTTTGTGTTTTGTTTGTCTTGTGTTCCGGATTATAAAATGGTAAGTCAGAAAAATTGTATGTTGTCTTGTTTTAGTTGCAACAGTGATTCCCAGTTGGAGGACTCGTGTTTGGTTCCTCCGATTGGAACTCCCCTTTATGATCTATATTGCAAATTTGGTGTGGGCCCTATCTCTTATAACGAGATATGGATCCGCTATACAGAAAAAGATGGTGTCCTTAGTTGGCCACTACATGGTAGTTTTGAACCTGAAATTCTCGATAATCTAGAAAGAAGGTTGTTTAAGAAGAAAGCCCGGCCGGCAATGTTTGATTCTTTCCGTTATTGGCGAAAAGAATCTAAACAGAGAGAAATTAAAAAGTTGAAGAAAGAACAGAAAGAGCAAGAGTTGACTTTAGAACAGTCTGCTAGGCAGCTGCAACTCAACGAGTCTGAGAAAGCGATGGAGGTGGCCGATAGAGAGCGTAATTTAGCGATAGACAAGTGCTATCCTGCTTTACCATCGAGTACGGCTAAGATAGTAGAGGACCCTGAAAAGGATCCCCTGTTGTCTTACTTGTTACGATCACCCCCACCGTATGCACAAGGTGCTACGGCTCCACCTATACCGAATGTTCAATTACCGGTTGCTGGACAACCTGGTGTCCCTGTTCTCGCTCCCCTGAATCAAGTTCCTGTACCTCCTGTGGTCAATATTAATGTTCCTTCGACAACCCCTCTTCTAGGGTTGCCGACTTCTTTACCTATGCCTGTGTCGCTCACACCTGCTACTTCACAAGCTAATTTTCAAGCTACTCCTACTGTTCCTGATCTATCTGTTCCAACTGCTACTCTATTCACTGCCTCTGCTAATATTATGACTCCGCTTTCTGTTCGTCGAAGAATCACTGATTCTGTCTCTAATATTCTATCTCCCTTCTATAAAACTCTGATTAAGACTCCTACCTCTGACTCTGTGCAGAGACGTAGTCAGCTTCCCAGTACTGAAGAAAGAGGAATACTAGATTCCACTGCTCTTAGATGGGTTTCGAAAGTTGGAAGATATAATGTACAAAATGTATTAGATACATTTATGCAATGGAACGAACCGACACAACGATATGTGTTCGATGAAATGTGTTTCCTTCTACGTGAGGAATTGGAAGAGGATGACCCTGAATCAAATCTAGGAGAATTAATTAATGTTCAGAAAGAGTTTGCTACAGGTATGATAGTTGGACAAAATATAAAAGAAGCGATGGAACTGGTTCTAAGTTATAGATCCGACTCATCCCTTCTTTCACCGAGAGAGTTAGAGAAACGTAGTACGAAACGAAATCGTCAATATCCAATGAGAGAGGTTCCACCAATTTGGCGCGAAGCTGTGCAAGCTAATGCACCGCTTGGTATTGCAGCCGCTCCGGCCCAATTCCAGAGAGTATGGATACATATTCCATGGAAGCGAGCTGAAGTATTAGCAGTAAAACAGGCTTTGCCAGATCCGCGTAAAAATCCTGCAGGGTACTACAAAGAGTTAGCTCAAACAGTTGACGCTTGTGTATTAAATTTAACTGACATAGATCTGCTGTTTGGTAATGTAGTACCGCAACCAATTTGGGCTAAAATTCGTAAAGAGAATCATCCAGTTGCCCTAGGTGGTGACTGGGCAGCTATAATTGCAGCGGATGGTCAACAAATAGGTGGTTCCAAACCTGAACCTTTAATTGCTAATTTGCCTGGTAGAATAATCGATTTAATGAAAACCTTGATGCCAGCATTGCGCGTTAACTGGGACAAATTGTCCGCGTGCAAACAAAAGAAAGACGAAAGCGTCTCCGACTTTTTCACAAGATTCGAGGAGACTTTCGTGGATCATAGTGGTCAGGATATGAGCACAGAAGGAGGCCAGAGATTATTTGTCGATAAATTTGTGCACAATCTGTTGCCAGAACTTAGTAGTAAATTAAAGAATTCTGAAAGTGCGTGGGCTGTCTCTACGACTGCGCAAATACTTGCGACTGCTCAGTACTATGAAAATAGGGATAAAGAAGAGAAGGAAAAATCAGATAAAAAGACGAAAGATTTAAAAACTAAAGTACTTTTACAACAAGCTTATCCGCCTCGCATGAATCAAACTAATATGCAGCAGGGGTCATATCAAAGAACGGATTATAACTTTCAAAGGCCACAATACCAGTGGAATCAATGTGCTTATTGCAAAAAGGAAGGTCATTACAAAAGTGAGTGTCCAGTTCGAACACAAAATAATGATGCGGCAGCTCAGAGAGGTCGTGGTAGTTCTATGCAAAACTCTAGAGGTCGAGGACGAGGTGCTATGCCTCCACAGACAAGTGATCGCCCCTCTAATTATTTCGACCAGCGAAATGGACAATCTGCCCAACAGAATAGGTCTCCACAGTATCATGTTGAAGACTATTATGAAGCTAGTGAGGAAGGTCAGCAAAGTGAATACTAGGACAGCCATGGACAAAGAGAGGGAGTAGTATCAGTACCAGTAGATCAGAGTGGGCCTTATGTCGCAGTAGCAACATCAGGTATAGTCGAACCGTTTCTGTTGGATACTGGTGCAGCAAAAAGTTCTATCATACATGCAAAACTCCCTGGCGCACCTTTGTCTGGCTCAACAAACGTTTCAGTAGGTTTTTCGGGCGCCCCTGTTCACAACCCTGTTTCTGGTCCTTTGTCTATTTCTGTTGGACCCCGTCAATTGAAAGCACCCCTGATTTTGACGACAGGTTGTAACGAAAATCTGCTTGGTTTAGACTTGTTAAAACGCCTGTACGCGACATTGTACTGTTCTCCAGCGGGAGTACAGCTTACGTTGGGTAAAAGAATCATCTCCCCGATGTACTTGTCGATGGATGCGCTCCCACCAGAGCTGCGTTCACTCCCTGATACTCTTTGGGCGACTGGTCCTAATGATGTAGGTCTATTGGAAATTCCACCCTATGTAGTAACTTTGAAAGCAAATGTCAAACTTCCACGAATTCCACAATACAGAATCTCTAGTGAAGGTGAGCGTGCGCTCCTACTGATAGTACAAGGCCTGATCAAGAAAGATGTTGTAGAAGAGACTAGAGGTAATGTCTGTAATAGTCCTGTACTGCCTATTTTGAAACAAACTGACCCTACAAAGCCTCCAGTATATAGGTTCGTAATTGATCTTAGAGAGGTTAATAAAATTGTGATCCCACAGTTTCCTGTGGTACCAGACATTACTGCATTGTTAACGTTGATTCCCGCTACAGCAGCATGGTTTTCAGTTGTCGACTTGAAAAATGCCTTTTTCAGCATTCCGATAGCCGAGGAAAGCAGAGATATTTTCGGTTTTTCTCTAGGAGGACGAAGTTTTAGATTTAAACGCGCTCCACAAGGTTATTGTGAAAGCCCATCCATTTACAGTCAAGCATTAAAAAGTCAGTTAGATTCCTTCGTACTTCCTCGTGGTTCTGCTTTAGTACAGTATGTCGATGATCTTCTAGTGGCTGCCGATGACAAGGAAACTTGCAAAACAGCTACGATTTCTTTATTGCATCACTTGTCAGATTTAAATCACAAGGTGTCACCTTCAAAAATGCAACACTGCTGCCAAGAAGTGACCTACCTAGGTCATCTCTTGTCAAAGGAGGGAAGGAAGTTGACCCCAGAGAGAATAAAAGCAATTACACAGATGAATGTTCCTAGCACGCAGAGAGAAGTGCGTGCCTTTTTGGGTATTACCTCCTATTGTAGGCAATGGATCCCAAATTTTTCTCTTTTAGCAAAACCATTAGTAGCCTTGACTAAGAAAGGTGTTCCGAGTCCGGTACCATGGTCTGTTGAATGTCAGCAGAGTTTTTCTGAGTTACGAAATGCACTGTGTTCAGCACCTGTATTGGGTACACCCGACTACAGTAAGCCATTTACGCTCTATGTCCACGAGAGAGAAGGTTGTGCATTGAGTGTTTTGACGCAGAAATTTGGTGATAAACAACGCCCTTGTGCGTATTTTTCATCAACATTAGATCCAGTAGCTAGAGCATTGCCTAGTTGCTTGAGAGCTACAGCCGCAGCTGCAGCTTCCATTCGACAATCTGCTGGTTTAGTAATGAACAACATGCTAGTAGTTATGGTTCCTCATGCTGTGGATACACTCATGAACCGAACCAAGACGCAACACCTTACCAGTGCTAGATTATCAGGCTATGAACTGACACTATTAGCTAGTCATATTCAGATCAAAAGATGCAATGTATTGAATCCAGCAACATTGTTGCCGACTAGCCAAGAGTCGAGTGATTCCGAACCACACGACTGTTGTTTCAGAACTGAGGAAGAAACAAAAGGACGAATCGATCTAAAAAATACTCCGTTGTCAGATCCAGATGGCACGTTGTATGTTGATGGGTCTTGCTTCAAATTGGAGAATGGTGATGTGACTGCTGCCTATGCCGTAACGACTTTGAGTACGATTGTGGAGACTGCAAGAGTGAGTCAGAATTCTGCCCAGGCTGCAGAATTGATCGCGCTAACAAGAGCGTGCGTTTTAGCTAAGGGAAAGAGAGTGAATGTGTTCACAGATAGTCAGTACGCGTTCGGCGTGGCCCATAGTTTTGGCCGTTTGTGGAAAGAAAGAGGTTTCATTACGTCCCATGGGACTAAGATTCAACATGGTCAGCTAGTTAATGACTTGTTGGAATCTCTAACCTTACCGACTGAAGTTGCGATTGTGAAATGCAGTGCTCATAAAGCAATCACGGATGATGTTGGTCGTGGGAATGCTTTTGCTGATGAGATCGCAAAACAGACAGCTAGAAATATGATGAGTAGAATATATGTTGCAACGTCTGCAAGATGGATTTCTGAGTCTGGAATGTGTGAAGACACAGTGGAAAGCGTGAAGGAAATTCAGAAAGAGGCGACTGAGGAGGAAAAACGTGCATGGAGAGAGAGCACGGGTAAATTGGACTCGAGTGGGTGTTGGATTGATTTGTCGGAACAACAGCGTTGGATGTTGCCTGATGCGTATGTGCTTGCAGTAGTGACGATGGCGCATGGAACAGCACACATCAGTTCAAAAGGGATTTGTAAGATGTTGGCCCCGGTCTGGAAGAATGACGGAATTAGTAAGTGTGCAGAGAGAGTGGTGAGAAATTGTATGGTATGCTTGATGCATAATCCTGGCAAGGGAATCCCCACACCTGCAGGTCACTTCGCTCCTCCTTCCTGCCCTTTTGAAGTGATCCAGCTAGACTTCATTCACATGGACCGTTGTAATAACCTGAAATACGTCCTAGTGGTAGTTTGTGCTTTTTCCAGATGGATCGAAGCATACCCACTGAAGGACAATACTGCCTTATCCACTGCCAAAATTCTTCTTAAAGAATACTTCCCCCGATACGGAATGCCACGGATTGTATGGTCAGATAACGGAAGTGAGTTCGTAGGGAAAGTTATGCAGAGTGTGTGTGCCGGCCTAGGGATTAGGCAAAAATTTCATAGTGCGAATCATCCCCAGTCCGCGGGTTTAGTCGAGGGTTACAATGGCACCCTTAAACTGAAACTCGCTAAGATACAAGCATCCACGGGTTTGTCCTGGCCAGATGCATTGCCTTTGGCTTTGCTATCAACAAGAGCAACTGTACATTCTAGAGTAGGGCTTAGTCCTTACGAAATAGTTTTCGGTCGTCCTGCAAATGTTTGGGGGGTACCTAGACCGAAAGAATTTAAGCAGCTGGAATACCCAATGTTAATTGATTACCTTTTCGACTTGACTGCTAAATTGAGTCTTATTCACCAACAGGTTTTCGACGCATTGCCAAAGCCACCGGAGAGTCCAGGCCATCAGCTGAAACCGGGTGATCAGGTGGTCATCCGAAATTTTGCAAGAACGAAAAATCTTCAGCCCAGATTTATTGGCCCTTTCCAGGTCCTGTTAGCAACGAGAACTGCTATTCGTGTGGCCGGAAGGAAACATTGGATCCACACGACACATGCTAAACGTGTGCCTCTGCCACTTCCTTACGACAACTGGGTAAAGAAAGGAATCGGTGCCTCTGAAACGGAACGAGTCCCCAGGTTCATACCTTTCAGCGATGCAGAACTGATCACGGATTCACCAAGTTCTGACTCTCCTCCTGAAACTGCTCTTTTGAACCCTGAACATTTGCCTTCTGCACCAAAAGAACATTTGCCATCTGCGAACGTGAACATTGCAACGCCAGCTGAAAATACATTGTTTCCAGATCAGACAGCTCCTGCAAAACTGAGATACAGCTTACGTTCTCGCGATATGGACAAATAAAGCAGAAAACTGCCTATTTTCAGATTTGCATTTTCTATACATTGCCTCCAGCCAGGAAGTTTGCTAATACTTTGTATTGTTTCTTTTTGTTTTAAAATTGCCTTGCCGTCTGGGTAGCCGTAGGGTCGTGGCTGTGTGCCTAGTTGAATCTGCAGGGGTCTGACACAAGGTCGATCTTTCTGTTAGTTCTGGGAACTCCCAGGGCTGATAGAGGCATTTTCATCTACGTACACATCATCAGTGGTCGCGAACGGTCGTAGAAGATGGAGCTTCCTGAGCTACAACGAGAAAATGTAATTTATGTTCGCAGAAATAGACTGTACAGAATACTACACAGCAAATGCTTTCTAATGCAATGTGCAGTTACATTTTTAATTGTTTTGATGACGCTGGTGGGTGGAATCGTCTTTGGCGTACATTTGATTTTTGTGCCAATAGCTACAGTACCTCCCCTTGATCCTACTACTTCTACGGTTTCTTCTATGCATTCTTTTCACTCATTTCCTGAACACGAACAAGCTCGACGCTCAGAATTTATTAATAATACATTTGTACAGCTCTTGCATCAACACCAACTGATAGTTAATACTACAAACTGCTGGGTGTGTGGCTTGATACCTCACACTATGGATAAAGGCATTCCCTATCTAGTCTTGCCTTTTAGCTATAATGGATCATTTCAGGCCTTTCAGACCATTTTTTCTTATGCCCTTGAGACCTATCCTCCGCGTCCACCACGGTCCACTAAATACAACTCAGCCAACAAAGCTTTAGTCCAGGGAATTATTGATATGATTAAAGACGTCAATAATACTCCATCTTATCCTAGAGATGAATTACTGGTGTATCTGAGTTGGAACTCTACAGAGTATCGCCTTAGTTTGGGAGAAAGCAAGCGTAAAAGCTCCACTTCAGTTTGGGTCGTGCCTCACCGAGGTCAGGTCTGTTTGCAAGGAAATGGGAGAAATCCGAGAGCTCAGCTAGGGAAGAGTGAGTGCGTTGAGACTTACGTATTTCCGTCTAACTCCTCCCCTGCCTTTCTGACTGCTAGGGGTACCTACTTCATTTGTCAGGACAGAGCATATACATGGCTGCCTGCTGACTTTTCAGGTTCATGTTATATTGCTCGATTGTTACCCCCGACATACACTGCTTCTTCAGATTATCATAAACCCAGATTAGCAAGAGGTGTCTTCAGCAAGGAAGATACCGCTGGTCAAGAAGCTGGAGACTTCTTCAAAGGTTTCCTTCCGTTTTGGGGGCCTATGGCCAATAGTAGAAATCTTCGCCAACTAACACGGGTAGTTGAATCTACTATTACAGAAACTGCAGGTGCTCTTAGTAACTTAACAGCTGAGCTTCAGGCGGATCGTCTCATGACGTTGCAGAATCGTATGGTTCTAGACGTAATACTTGCAGATCGAGGTGGGGTATGCAGAATGATCCAATCGAGCTGCTGTGTCTTTATTCCTAATAATGCTCCAACAGTCTATGAAGCAATCTCTAAGCTACACAAGATTTCCGACTCTATACACGTAGATAAGGGAAACTGGTCCTTCATGGAGTGGTTTTGGACTCTGGTATCAGCGTGGGGATGGAAGGTTCTGATGGTTATTGGTGTCATCCTAGTATTTCTGTTCTCGTGCTGTCTTATTATCCAGTGTGGTCCCGCTCTGTGTAGTCTCTGCGCTGCAACCTGTTTCAGGAAACCACCTGCATTAGGAGAAAAGGCACGAGGCAGGATGATGATACAACGACATGTCGCTGACCTAATGAGCATAGAAATGGACTCTGACTCTGATATAGACTGAGTAATTGCCTATGTAAGGGCAAAAGGAGGGTCTGAGGTTCCATGACGATTTTACTCGTGTTTGTAACATTGTCGTAAATACATAATTTTGGTATCGGTGAACCGCAAATGATCCATTTAGTATATCCTGGTGTTTTCGCTATGCTACGAGCAAGAGCACTCCTGTTACCAACACATTTGTGATCTACCCATGGCATCCATCTTAGAACACGGAAGCCATTTTGTATTCCTTGCCCTCACATAGTCAATGGACACGCAATGACCTTTTTTCATTACAGGACACGTAGGCTTTGGCCGGCGAATCACCTTGCAAGTGACACGTGCACCTTAGGCCAGCAACGCTGTGGCAGCATGACTCGGCAAGAGCTGCCTCCCCAGCCTGAGGCCAGTCCTGCTATACTGGTTCTTGTGTTCGTTGGCCTGATCATGATTAGGCGGCCGAAGCTGGTAACCGTGCCCATATACGACCCACAAACATTTCTTATCCTGTCTTTCTATCTTCCACACCTGGCTCTGCTCCTTTCCTTCTGGGCCTTTAGTAGGGGGTGGTAACGAAATTTACGATGAGGCGGTCCGGGTCTTGAATGAAGAATTGACATGGGATTATGATGGACTAGTGGGAACCCCTCATTTGTAATGTTTTGACATCAGATACTGTTGACGATTCCTGTGCAACGCCAAATATTTATTGTATAAGACACGAATGTTTAGAACTGTGGTAACATGTAAAGAATTTGCCTGAAGCCCAATATTTAGTATATAAGGAACAACCCTCTTTGTACAAATCGAACAGGCTCCTAGATACTGCCCATGTGTAGTTTCTGTGACTTCTGTGTCCCTGCAGTAATAAACCTTTGGTCTTTGACGCCACCATCGAGAAGCCCGTGTTTCTGTTTATTTGTGTACCAAGACAGGTTGAACTCCGGGGTCTTCGGGTGTTGTCCCTGACACCTCTGGACGGAACCAAAAAAAAAGTCCAGAACTCCACAACACTGCGTTGTTCTGTCCAGCCACGGTCCCCTGATGTGTTGGTTCTTGCAGCCGCACAGCAGGCCCTGCATCGGAATTGGTGCGGTGATCTCCGACTTTGTAGATTGGTGCACTCGATGTGGCTTGTGCTGATTTCTCGAGCCGCAGACAGGAGCTGCATCTATTTCTTCGGCGATGCATTGTAAACAGGTGCGGATGTATCACGCTTCTCAAGGAGATGCATTACTTTTCCAGCTCTCAGCAGCAAACATCTTAGCATTATCTTGTGTCAACATGGGGATTTCGTGCTGCCTTGCTTGTTTACAGCATCTTATGAATAGTGAACACAGCCGTCGTGGGACTATAGAGGGCACCTTTATAGTCAGAAGAATGTTTTTTGTGCACGCTCAGTAATGTGTAATAACATGGGGATTTTGTGTTACTTCATATTTTACAGCATGGTATTTCTGAAACACACAATATATGGAAATATAGGAGTAGGAGGCCCAATGGACGACATGGAGACATTTTAGGTGGCAGTAAAGTTCTTTGATAAACTTGTCAGAGATATGGTGCTTGATCTAAGGTAATGGCGCTTATAGATGGCTTTACAAATTTTCTTCACAGCTTTAATAATCATGTCATGCTATCACTGTGGATACATTTATATGGCTGACTAGGCATGCTCACTTGCTGGCCTTTTCTCAGGAATGATAAGAGACTACAGTAGAGTTTTCCCCCCTTTTACATTTTGAGCTGACCTTATGTCTATTACTCTCCTAGGTATATTTTACTACCTATTCCGCTGTGATAATTGGTGTCCGGTGCACGAATACCTCTTCAGAGTGTTTGGACCGGCGTTGCACACATTTTCTTTAAGAAATCTCTAACAGGTTGGTTAGCCGTGTTAATCTTTGTACCTCACTGAGGCTCCAACTGGTATGCGACCTGTAAGGTTATGAAATTCGCCTTCCTTCTTTCCCTTGTTTGTATGCAGGAAGAAAATGTTTTTTGGAGTATCTACAGGCAACTCTAAGCGACGATACATGGTGTTGAGTCGCTCTAGGTGAGATACTTATGGCCATGCGCCGCTTCTCTGTGGTCTGCAAAAGGGGAACCTTATGTTTCTTATCTGATGTTATCAGATAATAAACCTATTGACTATTGTTATACTGTGTGGTCCACTTTATGAGACTAGTGTACACTGGATGGGTCGCTTTGCATTACTTCTTTGACCCACTGAGATGTAGATAATGGTTTTAAGTGTATCTTTCCCTAATAGATACTGAGAGCGGTGTTTGTTAGCAACGGGTTGAGGAGTGTCTGGTCCTCAGACATTTTATCTAGAAACGTCTGTCTGTTCCGAAATAGAGGATTTTGAAAAAGTTCTCCTAGTAAATATGCCTACAGGATTTGGTTGTAGACTGAAACTACATTGTTTGAATTTTATCTTTGTTGGGTGCACACGGTAGTCTGTTTGTATGTTTCTATTATGCCTTTTGGTGGTGGTATTTGTAATACACTGGGTGTTTTTTGTATTATTTCCATGTGGGCCCTGAGTACGTAGGGGCCTAGTGGTCATTGTTATATAGTTGGCGAGGACACATTATGTGAATTTTTGAGCACATAACTTCAAAGTAATGAATATTGTTCCTTCATCTTTGTAGAAGGTGGCCCTTTCTGTTATACAATTTGCTCGTACATTGCTTGTGGGCATTCTGTTCCTAATTCTCTTATACCTTTCAGGTGTGATTCTTTTTCCTCGGGTGGAGTGGCCCTTGTGAGGGCATTATATCTGGCAGGTACTGATGAAGGTGGCATATTATCATCTTGCAGCCATCAAAACGCGTCAACCACTGCCTTGAGAACATCCTGCTTCCTGCAGTTCATGTCTTTTGTCATTCCAATTACACTGTTACCTTGTAGTTGGGTTCCCCAGATATGTTATGTAGGTGAAGGTTTGTCTGGGTGTGTGTGAGTAGGTTTTGAATGAGTTGGTGTGTATTTGTATTGTTTCTCTCTACTGGGGTTTATTTCATCCAGTTGTATGTATTGTCTTCTCATTCGGTGATTATTTATGAATTTATAATGTATGTTGAAAATCTAAAGAAGTATATGAATACATGCATATCAATTGAAATATCTTTGACAAAAGAAATGAAATAAAAAAATATGTTTTTATAACTGTTGGAATACTTTGTCTAGTGGGTTAATAATTTGGCTTGGGTGATCACTGTATGTATTTGGATTGATTCCGATGTATAATAATTTAGGTCGTGAGGGAGTTTTTTGTTGTGTCTTGGTATTTTTCCCCTCTTCTCCCTGACCGCTATCTGTTCCTTTAGAGTGGGTCCCCTACTTACTGCATTGACACCTCTTAGCAGGTCAGAACTCCCAGCAGGGAAGTTCAGGGGATCTGGTGGTGAAGTCTTTGTGTCTCTGAAACTTCAGAACAGGAGGCAAGCTCTATTTCAAGCCCTTGGAGTTCTTCTTCAAGCAGAGGACACAGCACACAGCAAAGTCCTTTTCCTTTCCTTGTCAGAAATAACCAGGCCAGCCCCAGACAGCACACAGATAAGGGGCAGCATGCCTCCTCAGTCCATTTTTCCAGCTCTTCTCCTGTGCAAATGTTCCTCTTCATTCCCAGAAGTGATCTTTGAAGTCTTTTCTATCCCCTAGACTTCCAACAGAAGGCAAGCTCTACTTCAAGCCATTAGAGAAAACTCTAACAGCAGGATGATGAAAGCACAGTCCAGTCCTTTCCCTGCACAAGACAGAAGCAACCACTTCAGGCCAACCCCAACAGCACACAGCACGGGGGCAGTACTGCTCCTCCAGCTTTCCCGGTTCTTCTTCCTGGCAGGTTCCTTAGTTCAGCAGTGATCTAAAGTTCCGGGGTCTGGGTCCCACTTTCATAGCACACATTCCTTTGTTCTCTGTTGGCAGAGAAGTTCTTTGCCCAGCCAAAACCAGTTCTGTCCTCTCTGGTGCAGCTGCCCGGCAGAAGGTGGAGACAGCATTGTCCAAGACAGACCGGGCCCATTCAGGTGTGAAAGAAATCTTCTTCTCCTACTCTAAATGCAGCCCAGGTCTACTCAGCCCAGCTCTGACACATCCAGGAAAGGCAGGGCACACACCAACTCCCCCCCTCCCTTGGTGGCCTTCTGAGAGAATGCACATCCCCAGCCCCTGTCTTTCAAAAGCCAGACGGTCAATCAATAAACCAGCAGTGGCAAACAGGATGGCTAAGCAAGAAAATATTAAGTATCTATAGGAGATAGATGAACGAGGGGCTAGTTCCCTTCCCCTGGTAATATATATGGGATTAAGAAGAACTAGCTAGTGTTTAGGAATTGTGTGGCTTGTCTGAGAAAGAAAAAAACCTTTTTCTTCTGAAGGCCCTCACCCACCAACCTAGTTCGTGGCATGCTTAATCATCGGGCCCCACCCAGTGGCACCTTTGTGAGAGGTGAGAGTGCTGTGATTGTGTAGGAGTGTGGTTTAAAAACTGTCCTCACTGAGATCCCTGTGTCACTACCTTGGGTGGTTCTTTGGACTCACGGAGATCCGAAGCAACCAAGTAGGTGTTCCCGAGGGTCTGGATCCAGAGATACCAACTCACTGCCAACCCCGTTGGCGGATACTCATGAGGTCCACCTTGTCAATCACAAGAGTAGATCTTTGAAGGACACTAATCCTCCACCTATAAATGCACCTTAGCGAGTGCAGCACATAACTGGTCATCTCTACTTTGGATGTTGATGATCACTCACTAAAACACACTTAGGTCCTGAAGAAAGCCAGATTAATATCAACGCCTGGCTGAAACATGTCGACCGCAATGGATGTGGGAGACCATCATTAACTCCAGACACATCCGCCTTGCTTTTACTACTGCCAAAGGCCCATTCTTTAAATCAACCCTGTGGTAAAGGGATCGGAGGACAGTTTTTAAACCACACTCTTACACAATCACAGCACTCTCACCTCTCACAAAATCCCACTCCGATTATAAACAGGTGTCGTAGCACACCCGGGGCACGCTTAGTGCCTGGGCACACACAGTGTACTGTACTAGGGACTTACCCATAAATAAAATATCCCAAGCATGAAAACACCAATCCATCATAACAATTTACAGGGAGAGTATATGCACTTTAGCACTGATCAGTAGTGGTAAAGTTCCCAGAGTCATAAAACCAACAAAAGCATGTCAAAAACAGAAGGCCAAAAAGCAACAGGTCTGGGGATAAACCCTCAGAAAAGCCACGTCTAACACAACCCCCTTCCAGCCTAAAGCCAAGGTAGACTAATCAATCCCTTGAAAAACTTCCATGCATGAGGCGATGGAACCTAGACCTGGCCCACAACAGCGGGGGCACGTTCTGGTCCTACACCTTCCTGAACCCAGTTGGATCCCTCTGCCCATACTCTCAGGGCCCACTGAGCTAACCCTGTGGACCCATCTGTGCAGCACCTAAACTTACTTTGCTCATAGATGTGTCCCAACAGTCAGACAGTACCCACATGACCAACACAGTAGTGTGGCCCCATCCAGCCCCAGGGTGTTACTCCTGTCACCCTCCAAGGGGCAACTCTGTCTACCAGGACAGCAAGCCATTGTCACCACTAACAGATGTCAGTGAGGAGAGCCAGGCACCAGGCCTTTCATTGTTCTTCAACCTGTGTGGTATCAGAGAGTGGGGGCAGTAGCCCCAGGTACCTGACACTCTTTGTCCACTCTCTCTAATGTCAGGTCATTGATGACATCCTAACACTGACCTTCCAGCCCAGGGTCTGTACCTGAGACTGGACAGGGAACTGGGGTAGGCTCTACCACACCAGGTCCTCGTCCTTGGGCTCTGCACCTCCCACCTGTAATGGTACTCCTTCCAGAATTGTCAGGGCACATGTGGCACAATTTGCCCACCAGTTCAGAGGTTAAATCCTGCAACTGGGACCCTAGCCTAGGGGCTGTACCCTTATACTGGGCAGGGGTCAGGGGTGAGGCTACCCTCTCTCTGCCCCTCCAACTGGGGCCCTGCACCCTCCCACCTGGAGCTGGGCACCCGGAAGACAAACCAGTAGGGGCACTGTTAGCAGTCGTCCCTCCCTCCAGGTCAGTGGGTACACCCAGAACCAGGACCTCCAACCCAAGGTCTGTACCCTTAGGCTGAACCTGTGCTTGACAAGCCAGGCCTGCTTAGGGAGTACCCCAATCCCCCCAAGGGAAACACACTCCTTTGGAGTTGTGCAAGAGTCAGCCTGTCACAGGACTCCACCCTCCGGTCTCCCTGACAGAGCATGAAGACCCCCGAGGCCTGCAGTGGCCTCACCAGGGTCAGTCTTGGGGTGCTCCGACCTTAGAGCTGGCAGCCTCTGAACCACTAGTCCTTTCACTGGGGATTGTTCCCCCCCACCCCTCTCTCTGGACTCATGCACCCTTCCAAATGCTACCAGACATCAGAACTGGTGGGGTGCTGTTTACAGCAGTCTCCCACAGCTCAAATGGAATTTTGGGATCCCACTCAGGAGATGGCCTCTGGCTAAATCCTAGGCCCCCCCTCCTGGTGTTCCCTCATGGAACCAACCAGGCCTTGAGACTGGGTTTCAGGCACCTCGGGACACTGCCCTCTCCCACTCCTTCTCCTCTGAGACCCTACACCGCTCCCACCAATCTGGGACCTATCTGCACCGCTACAACACTCCCCTACCTCACTTGGTTGGGTAAAACCTGAGCCACCTCCTTTAGGACCATCCCCAGATACTTCTTCAGATCCTCTGAAATCCAAGAAACTATCTGCCTCCGGTGCGAGCTCCATGGGGGTCAGATAACTCACACTCTACCAAGTGTTAGCATAGCTCTCGAAAAAAGGGACTTAAAATATGCTCTCCAACAATTGAATCACACAGCCCCACACAGGTGTTAACCAAGCTGCCCTTTGCCTCGCCATCCAGTGCCTCGCACAAGTACCCCTCCTCAGACTGGCAAGATGGTGTCTGACTATCTCTGTAATTCAACCCACACTCTTCTGGGCGGTCTCCACACTCACGGAGCAGGATTTTTACCCTGTGGGTACCCCTTTCCCTGCATCTCCCATCTAGAGTCAGTAGAGTGTCCCTCCCACCAGCAGAGGGACACAGGATGGCTAAGCAGGAAAATACCCACTTTCTAAAAGTGGTTTTCTCAAACACAGAATGTAAGAAGAATCCTCTACAAAAAAGCTGCATCTTTATATTCTGAGTTCAGGCATGCTAAATGTTCCTATCTTGTCCCAATGGGAAGTTATATTTATACAATGTTGTAAATAAACTTCCATTCAAACCTATGGGACAGATAGCCTTTTAATTGTGAAAAACGAATTTGGCAGTCATTCACCATACACATCAGGGCATGTCCCACCGTTCACATACACTGCACCCTTCCCACAGGAGTATATTGGGCCTACTTTAGGGGTGACTCACATGTAAGAAAAGGGAAGGTTAGGGCCTGGCAAGTGGGTGCACTTGTCAGGTCGACATGGCAGTACATGGCTCAAAAAGCCAGGACTAACATGAAGATAAACAGTGGCTTAAGTAGGATGATCCAGTGCCCCATGCTGTATATATTAGTGGGCGGAAGGAAAATGTGAATAACAAAACCACAGACCATTGGATGAAGATAGCTGGCTGAAGGCCCCTTTAGGTAACTATATTAAACATTCTCTTTTTAACCTTTGTATGAAATGAAATGTGTTTTACATGCTTTATGGTTATGACAACCCAAATAAAGTTAATTTTGACTGACTGACTATATTAAACATATAATTTTAGTAAAATCAAACAGTCTTGCATAAAGCCAGGCCCACAAATTGAGCAAGCTACATAGCTAATGGTTTTTCCAGAATTCCTGGCATTACAAATGCAGCCATTCCTCTCTAAATTGAAAGGAAGTTAGTGGCCATTGAACTCTTGAGTCCCTGGGTATAGTGAAGCTCTAATGCAAAAATGTACAGACATCATTTGTATTTTTCTTTTTTAATTATATTTTTATTATAACAGGAAAAATAGATAGAGTAATAAATAGTTTACACAACAGTAGCGAGACCAATAAATTATTCGATCATAGGTAACAACACTTATAAAAAACATTCCATAATACAATCATGATGGACTTTAGATGTAGAATCAAAAACATAATAGTGACTAATGACGAATCAGACTCCCAGACTTTTATCCAATACATACTGACTGATCTTTAAATAACAAATTACATTAAATAAGGTTGATGAATAAAGTGCAAAGTGCCATGTGCAAATATATTTTTTTGTTTTGTTTTTTAAAGGATATATAAGTATCATAGTTTCTTGAAAAAGTGCCTTGTGCTAATATAAACTATTTATAACTAGATCATCATAATCAGTTTTTATCTGTAGTCCCGTAAGGAAAGAAATATCGCCATATACCCCTAAATCTTACAACTGCTATTATACGTTTAGCATAGGCCTCCTCTAATCTGCAAGTCTTGGTCATTTTATTAAACCAATGCTCGATGTTAGCTTGTAGGCTGGTTCCCCAGTTTTGAAAAACAAGTGATCTAGCAACTGCAATAGCAATTAATATAAAATATTGCTGATATTTTGTAAAACATTTCACTTCTCCTGAGGAACCGAATAGCACCAGAATGGCTGACGGACTGACTGCCGCGGATAAAATCAGAAATATTTCCGCAAAAACCCCTACCCAGAATTGCTGTATATCATTACATTCGTAAAATATATGTACCCAACCCCCTTCCCCTCTTTATTACAGTGAAAACATTGATTCGGGCACATTCTAAACATTTTAGACAATTTCAGGGGTGCAAAATATAATAACCATCTGGATAAAAAATTCATAATTTCATAGTTGTCACCTCTAAGCGCTTTATTCGCCAGCTCACTAAGCTGTTTCCACTCTTTGATATTAAACTTACAACCCGTCTCTGAATGAATTTTTTGGAGCTCTATTGTCAGAATCTCTTCCGAATTGGCTTTTTGATGAAGTAGCTGATACCAACAGCTAACCCCTTCTATTTTATTTACCATCTGCTTAACAATTTGCCGTACCGTCTCACCCAGCATTGAATAATTAGTTTTAAGGAAGTTAACTATTTGTGCAAAGCTCAGAGCAAGAGCCATGTTCAGCATAGTGGCCTGCAAACACACCCTTTCCCAGTTAATTATTGTATCATAATTATAAAAATCCCCAAGCTGGAAATAACCCAGTTCTTGCCATACCTGAATAAGCCCTATGGAGAGCTTGAGCCCTCCTACAAACCCATCCTGTATAGGGGTATATGCATGAAATACAGGGATATCTCTATTTTTTCAGCCAATGTAAGAATAACCTTGTATCTTGTTTTTGGGTAGTTTAGCCAAACGTAAAAAACACGGGGAGTCTGATGGCACTTTCCTTTAACATATGTATTAAAAGAAAATTATCAAAAACAGAATGTTCCTTACCCAGTTGGGAAAATCTGAATTTTCCTTACCCAGTTGGGAAAATCAATTTAGTAAAGAAGCCTGATAATAGGTTGAAAAATGTGGAAGTGCCAATCCTCCTGAAGTTACATCCAGTTGATGTAGATATCTTAACCCAAGGATGTTAATTATTCCAGACAAGCTTCCTTATTATTTGGTCCAGCTCCTTAACCTCTTCGAGGCACATGACGAGCTGAGCTCGTCATGAGCCACGGCGCTCCGGTGCTCATGACGAGCTCAGCTCGTCATGAGCCGTGGAACGCTCGCATGCGTGGATAATTTCCCTGCTGTGCTGAGCGTTGCACCTGTGACGAGCTGAGCTCGTCATGAGCACAGGAGCGCCATGCCTCATGATGAGCTGAGCTCGTCATGAGCATGCGGGCGCTGTGCGTGCCCCCCTCCCCCCCAGCACAGCGGGGGATTAACCCCCGCAACGAAGGGGTTAAAATAATGATTCAGAATTTTCATGGGAAGATTATTAAATAGAAACAGAAACAATAGAAGCACTATCATTTTAGCCATTGCGATCCTCCCTATTAAGGATAATTGAAGCAGAGACCAGTTATTTTCAATTTCGTAAGCAGTTTAGTATAATAAAAAAAAAAAATTGCCCAAAATCAATATATCCCCAGATATCTAATTGGATGCAGTGGTTTTGGATGAATAGCAGATGGAAAATCCAAAGGAGTCGTATTAAATGTTAACATTTCGGTTTTAGCCCGGTTAAATTTGTCTCCACCGACTTGCGTAAAGTTTTGAATTTCATCCAGCACATTCTGTACATTAGCTGCTCCTGCTTTCAGATATAAAATAATATCATCTGCATAAAGTTGATTTTCTTTTGTTAATAATCAAACAGGAGCACAGTGTAATTTGCATGGAGTGTTTATGTTTACTGTTGCTGTTACCTCAGTTATTGAGCATGTGTAAAAAAACGAAAGAGTGTGTTCAAGTTATTCCAGAGTTTTAGCACCAGTGTCTAAAGGAAGCAAAATCTTGACTGTTACCTGTCACAGTACAGTAGCCAAGATAATTTCTTTTCTCTTTATAAGAACCTTCAAAATAAGGTGTAATTCATACTAAAATCTGATTTGGTTCTTCCCAGAGTAAGGGGCACTTGAACATCAATGCACTATCTAAAGGTTCTCAACCAAAAATAAACATGTTCATGTATTATTTTACCCAGAAATGCTCTATAAATATGCTTCACCCAACAGGAAACGCATACAACTATAAATAGAATTAGCTTTCTGCCCCCAAATCAAAAGGATGTGTTTGTACAATGAACCTATTATAACGTCCAAGGATAAACACTTAGGGCTCCATTAGGATGGCGTGCGGACTTTGTCTGCCCGCCACCCTAACGGAGATCGGAACCGCCCGCCTAAAGGGCGGGGGTCCCGACATTGGCATTAGGATGCGCCCGCCACTGTGGCGGGCGCATTCCTCAAGTTAACATTGTGGCGGGCGGTGCTCACTGCACCGCCCGCCACAATGTCAATAACAAATGCACGCATTTGCATAATCGAAGCGGCAGGCACCGCGCGGTGCCTGCCGCTGCGATTATGCAAATGCAGGGGGGTACCACAGGTACCCCCCGTGTGCCACCCCCCTTTGGCCGTCACTCCGGGGGCCCACAGGGGGCCCCCCGCATCAATCACCGCCTGCCTTTCCGTGGCGGCATTGCCGCCGCGGAAAGGCCCCTGATTTCAGCCATCGTAATATGGCTGGCGGTGTCCATTGGACACCGCCACCATATTATTCCGCGGTAAAGCGGCGGACGGTCTTTCCGTCTGCCGCTGTCCCCCCCGCCATCCTAATATGGCAGGGGGAGATCCAGGCATTGGTGTCGGGCGGATTGCCTCCGCCAGGCTGGCGGTGGCCACCGCCACCCTGGCGGAGGCAATCCGCCCGACATCATAATGTGCCCCTTAGACAATGAGAGGAATGAAGGACACTGATGCAGCACTCCCCACCTCCAAACCTCCTTTCAACAATCTTTTCTCACTTACATTCCATGTAAGTGAGAAAAGATTCCTTGTGACATCTCCTTGTTGCATCTCTACATGTCACTCCTTGTGACACCTCTACATCTCATGAATGCAGCATGCCACACATCTCCCTCATCACAAGAAATATAAAGAATAAACAGTACAACTTGCAAAAATATACAAATATAGAGGCAAAATGGCCTGCTACATTATAAAAGCGTATCTTAGCATCACATCTTAGTTGAAGCAAGCCATTACATACATAAAAAACATCACATTAGCCTCCTTCCAGACTTCAATACATATCATAGTCCTTAACCCACAGAGGTGCTTTCCGGAGCTTGTCTTGAGATGATTTACTTGGAGCATTCATGAATTTCAACACCTTTGCCATTCTCGCAGGTTCATTGGTGATGTTTTGAGCCAACTTAACAACCTTTTTCACATTCCATTCATTCACGTCATTTAGGTGAACCGTATAAGCGTTCACTTTTTTACCTGTAACTGAACTGAGAACTTGGACATTCCCTTTATCCCTTGGCAAACAAATTGCACACATACCCAATCACCAATTCTTATACCTCGGGCATTCTCACTACCCTCCCCATTTTTTCTGTCAGCATTTTTGTCAACATTCTGCTTCTGCACTCTATTAGACACCAACATCATTGGCTTCTTTTTCCTCATCAACTCAAGTGTTGTCCTATCTGTGTCACTGTTTGGTGAAGTGCGATACACTCTTATCAACTACCACACAGCTTCTTTCCATGAACCACCCTGACCCAGAGCTAGTTGTAATCCTTCTTTGAGTGTTCTGTTCCACCGTTCCACCGATACATTCCATTGAGGTTAATAAACTGAGGAACAGATGTGCTCTAGCCCCCGCCCCATTTTTCAGGAAATCTCCCATGTCACATAACACAAACTGCACTCCATTATCCATCACTATCATCTTCAGGGCACATTCTTTATTTTACATCTCCTCGAGGAACTCAACCACCTTATGCATATTAACTTATGAGTGAACTTTACCTCAAGCCACCTAGAATAGTAATCGATAGCCACCAGTGAATACAATGATCTAGAACCTAGAACTTCATATGGTCTCGAAATGTCCAAACCTATTTTTCCATGGATCTTTCAACTTATTTGTTATGTCACAGTCTTTTGCATCTTCTCACTCCATGCATCGGCCAAGAAATCACGAATACTGTTCTCCACATCTCAATCCATGCCGGGTCACCAGTACTCAATCTTCGCTTCGTCACATTCATTTCAGAATGACCCTCTTGTGCCAGATCCAAACTACATCCCCTCCATACTTCAGCCACCACCAATACTTCTTCATTCACTGACAATTCATCCCCCACTTAACAATACTCATTGACCTGATTGGAACCTACTCCTTTCTTTGTCCACCCACTCCTAACATATTTCATCACTTCTTGTAATGCCTCCTTCTCCTACACAACTTATAACAATTAATATTGGAAAATGCGTCCCCTCACCACGAAATTAACTCCAGCCACCATCTAATCCATCAAATCTAAATCATGTTCTTCCAAACAATTGACCGGCAACCCTGACAAACAGTCAGTCATCATGTTACTCTTTTGTAGGAAATATTCCACAACATAGGTGTATTCCATCATTCTCATCATCCATCTCACAATCCTGACAGATGCTTTGCCTACCCTCTTCGTGGTGAAGACATCCACCAACGGGTAATGGTCTGTCCATAACACAAACTCCATTCGACACCCACATTTCTTAAAATGATAAATTCCCCACCAACACGCTAGGATTTCGTGCCCTATCGTGGAATACGTCAAACCTGTCTCCCTTAATGGTCTAGGTGCATAGGCTATTGTCACCTCTATCCCCTCATGATGTTGCAATAACACCACACTCAACCCAACACTGCTGACATCTGTGCAAATTATACTTTTGTTGTAAGTCCCGAAGGATTTCAGTGAGGGTGCAGGTGCTATGTCCTCCTTCAGTGGAACAAATTCATGTTCACACCCCTCACACAACTCAAACTAGAATTCTTTGTCACTAGTCCAAAAATGTGGTATAACCATTGACCTGTACACGGCCAAAAGTAAGAAAGAGCGAAGCTGGTCTTTGTCCCTAGGGGATGGGGAATCTTGTATGACCTTCACCAAGTTTACTTTGGGCAGCACACAGTGTTCATCCAGCCAGTTCTCCAAATACCCTTCTCTTTCATCTCAATCTTACACTTTTCCAATTTGATCATCAATGCAGTCTCTTGCAATTTCGACAAAACACCATGCAATACCTTATCATGCATTTCCTTGTCTTTACTAAATGCTAGGATATCATCCTAGGAATAGGTAACATTCAACATAAACTGGAACGAATGGAGCATTGCCCTTTGGAAAACCGCTGACCCAGAAACTAACTCAGAGGGCTTGTGCATAAATCTGCATGCCCCCTCTCGTGTAACAAACAAGGTCAAATGTCTTGACTCAGCATGCAACAAGATCTGGCGATACGTGGATGATAAATCAATGGTAGAGAAAACACTCTAGCCTCCTTGACCAAAATCAACATATTCCAAATGTTGGGTATAGGATGTCCGTCGGCCCATATCTCCGCATTGAGATCACGGAGATCCATACACATCCTTAGATCTCAATTGGCCGTCTTCGCTAGTATTAATCTGGCTAGCCATTCCAATGCCTCTATCTCCTCAATGTTGATCTCATCATACAACCTGCTCAACTCCTTCCATCAAGGCTCTTTCATGATTAGCGGTACAGGATGTGCCTTGTAGCATTGTCCTTTAGTCTTATTTTATCTGCAAACGTCTTCTTCCAATTGCCTTGCAACACTCCATTGACGCTAAACTGTGCCTCTATCACTTGATTCAGGTGATTGGGATCCAGTTAATTTGCAATTCTCTTTTTTGCGTCCACTCCAACAAACAGGACTCACCCTTTGCAATGCATACATTTGCCAGTACTGAGTCACCTTGAAGTGCAGCTCAAATGGATAAACAAGCTGCCAAACAACTAGAAATATGTGATTTCAGCCCAGATCTACCTCCCGCACCTGCTCATTATGTTAATGTTCTGGAGAATGTTCCCAGACTTCAAGTTTGCAGCATGGAAACCACAAGGGAACTTATGAACACAATTATACATTGGCTGAATGCTAACGTATCTGGCCACTGGGACATATCTAAAGAGTTATTGTTGGCAAGACTTGTGGGGGGGATTGGTAGGATGGGTTAAGGGTACAATGGTGATGATATGTAATGTAATGTAAAGGACATTTATAACGCGCAACTTTCACTCCAAGGAGTATCTTGGCGCTCACACAACTCAGATGGAAGAGTTGGAAGAGAAAAGGAAGTCCTGCTTTCTACACCACAATTACACCAGAGTCCTACATGAAGCGTCAGGCAGAGAGAAAATCCAGGTTTTTAATGCCTTCCTAAAAGGGGCTTCTTGAGAGAAAGAACGTAAGAGGAGGGGAAGCTTATTCCAAGCCTTGGTGCCCAGTACAAAAAGGGATTTGCAACCTTTAGTGGCCAGCTTGAAACGGGGAAGAGTAAGTAGGTTCTGGTTAGCAGACCTCAAGCAGCGCGTAGGGTAATATCTTTTAAACCCACTGTGTATATAACTTGGGCCTCGTTGGTGAAATGCCCTGAAGGTAATTAAAAGAAGTTTAAACAAAATTCTTTTACCTATTGGCAGCCAGTGAAGCGTGTCAAGTGCTGCTGAGGCTGACGATTTACGAGGCCAACGCAGTACAAGGCGAGCTGCCGCGTTTGGACCATTTGTAGTCTGTGGAGAACAGTTTTATTAGCTCCAACGTATAGTCCATTACAATAGTCCAGCCTAGAACTTATTAAGGCAACTGCGACAGTTTTCCTCGCTGATAACGGAAGTAGATCGAAAAACTTCCTCAGTGCTCTCATGATCTGAAAGCACATGCCTGCTACTGCCACAGCCTGGGGCTTAAAAGATAACTGATTGTCAAATTTAATGCCCACATTGCGGGCGGCAGTGATTGTATTGGGGGGTGCTTCTGCTTCCGCAGGCCAGCACAGATTTGGGGAAAAAAGATTCTGATTCCCTATTGGTAAAATTTCAGTTTTTCCGGCGTTGCATTTTAAATGGTTAGTAGTCATCCATTTAAAAGTAGCTGCAAGACATTCCTTGAGATCTTCTTCGGCACCAGGCCTTTCCCTATCCAACACCAGTATGAGTTGAGTATCGTCAGCGTATGAAATGGCACTGATCTGGAATGACGCGATCAGTTTCATAAGGGGTACCATATAGAGGTTAAAAAGGACAGGGCTCAAACTAGAGCCCTGAGGAACCCCAGAGCTGACGTCTTTAGCCTCAGACTGGTATGGACCTAACACTGTAACTTGGCGTCTATTGGTAAGGAAATTCCTACACCAGGCCAAGACCTGTCCTCCTACCCCTGTGGCAGCCAGCCGGTCCCCTAAGATGTTATGTGAGACCGTATCGAAGGCTGCCGACAGGTCAAGTAGGATAAGGACAGCCTTCTTTCCTTGATCCATTGCTGCCCGTAAAGTCTCTGCGGTGAAAAGCAGTGCTGACTCGGTAGAATGTTCTAACCGGAATCCTAACTGATTGGAATGAAGAATGTTGTTATTTTCCAAAAAGTTAGTCAGTTGGTTATTGACAAACTTTTCAGTCAGTTTGAATATAACAGGTAACAAGGAAATAGAGCGTAGATTGGAAAGAGTGGTGGGATCGGCAAGGGCCTTCTTTTGGAAGGGCTTAACAGCTGCAAGTTTCCACTCATTAGGAACACTTGCCGTAGTTAGAGAGGAATTAATGATCCTATTGATCATCGGATTAACCATCTCTACTAAAAGATGCAACACCGGAGGGGGACAGGGATCAAAAGGAGATCCCGATTTGCTTGCCAGGATTGCCTTAGCGGTTTCCTCAAGGGAAACTAGAGCAAATTCATCAAAGCAGGGGGACATTATCGTCTCCACTATCTGCTCAGCGTCCGCAGTCGCCGTTATTTCTGATGGAAAAGTCTTCGTGATAGCCAGGATTTTATTATCAAAATATTCCGATATCGCATTACAGAGATCTTGAGATGGTGGAATCTCTTGCGATAGGGCTGAGGGATTCATAAAATCCTTGACAATCTTGAAAATTGCTTTTTGTTCCTGGCCTGCCATAGACAAGGCCTGTAAATAGTGGGTTTTTTTAGCGGCTTTTATTCCTGCGTGATACTTCCGTCTTGCTGCAATGTAGTTGTTGCGAGCGTCGGCATCATAGTTTCGACGCCACCTCCGTTCCAATGTTTTAACTTCCCCTAATTCAAGTTTTAAGATAGTTGAAAACCAAGGGGCACTTTTTTTAATCTTACTAGATTTAGCATTATCATTTCTGGATGACTTTAGCAAGATTCCCGCACTGGCAATCCAGTTACAAAAAGCCTGATTGTCTATCGAGGTGATATCGACTAGGGACGGCATGCTATCCTTTAGACTATTGATCACATCAGGTCTGCTGGCTAATGACTTCCAATCAGGAGTAGATTTAGTTATAAGTTTATTTATACACTTCGTAGAATTAGAAATAGGTTTCAAGTTCCCTGCAATATTAAAAGGGATAAAAAAATGGTCTGTCCATGTTTGGGGGCAGGGAGATTTGACTCTCAGGTTGGAGTAGTTGGAGCAAATGCAGTCCAATAAATGTCCCGCCTGATGGGTAGGTTCCAGGTTTACAAGTGTAAGTCCTAACACTTCGATTATGTCCATAAAGCAGCTAACTCCAGGTTCATTTGGGGACTCAAGGTGCAGATTTACGTCGCCAAATACTGAAAAATTAGAGAATCTGAGTGTTAAATCACTTAGAACATCGCCTACTGTTTCCAAGAACTTCGAAGATGACCCCGGGGGACGATAGATAAGAGCCCCAGAGAAAACGAAGGTGTCGTGAATCTCCAAGGAAAATGCTAATGCCTCTGCTCCTTTTATGTCATATTATGGTATTATGGTCAATCTCCGTAACCCCATGGTGGTAAAGGAAATACTGTGTCAAGCAAGCGCAGGAATAGTCAAAACTAGCCCTGTCAAGATATTGGCACTCATTATTTTTATAAGCATCTTGCCACTCTATCCCGTAATATTGACAGGTCAAGTATCTCCTCCTTTTAAACCAACAGTACCCCAGAAAAATAGATTCATTGTCTTATCGGGTTGGAGGATAATGATTGACGGTTCAGCAAGGAGCGCAATTTCTCTAGTGTTTTGGAAAAGGGTAGGGAACCTTATGATGCAACCTCTGTTGTTCAAGTGACTACCAACCCAGTCCAGAACTATCTTCCTAAAGGGATAGATGCAAGTGTATCCATGGCAGAAGTCGGTGCAGATTATGCATGTATTCATTTTTTAAGGTGGAGTGTTGCAGGCCTAGCTTCAGAAATCTTGACTGAAGGCTGGCAATCCTTTATTCTAAATTATGACATAGTTTTTATGCATGAAACATGGGATCAGAAAGAGATAGCATTTGATGGATTTACGTGCTTTAGTCTGCCAGCAGTACCGTCTGCAGCGGGTAGAGCCAAAGGGGGGCTGACTGCTTGGTTTAAAACTAAACATTGGTAGTTCTATTTCTCCTCCTTTCTTGGATAAGGGGATGGGGTAGGTTTTCAGTCTTAGCTGATCGACATGGTGAATCTTTATAATAATAACTTCTCCAGTAAGAGCAATTGTAATATCCAGGGTCTGTTTGCAGTAATTGACATGCTTGTGGAAAAAGAAGCTCGGGCTGAGCGCCCCCTTAATCTGATGGTGGCAGGCGACTTTAACACCAAACCAGGGCACTTGCCGTTGATGGAGCGGGATAGAAAACAGAATTCTGTTTAAACCCGTGAAGTCACACTGCCATAAATAAATTAATAATGCTAACAATTTGTGCTGTGTGTATAATAATTCAACCTAGTTTAAAGTTACATTACATTACAGAACACGTGGGAAACTAACATGTGTGCTCATAAATGTGCATTATGTTGCATTCTTATGTATGTGGAAAATAATAAATTAATCTTGTCTATTGTCATGTCATAACTAATAGCAGCTGTTTTTAAAATAAAGGCATGTGCTTATTTTGCTTCCCTTGTCTATGTGATGTCATTTCTACTATTCTAGGTGCACATAAGGCTTTATGGATTATGAAGACTGGTAGATATAAAATGCTGCTTTATTTGTGCTTTACTGCTAGGTAATTTAGACTAATGGGTTAATTATTAGCAGTGATGGGAGGCAACAGAACAAACTGTATTTCTTGCATTAATTATTCTTTGTGTTTGTTTATATAATAGTTTTACAAGTGAAGCTTAGAGATGGCTGCAGGAAAATAGTACCCTTTTAAAAGTGGCGCAGGGACAGTGGCGCAGAAAATTGACGCTTTCTGAAAGAGGCCTAATGATGAAAATGGCTCAAGTGAAAAATAATTCCAAGAAGGATGGAAAAGGCCTCTGAGCTTTTATTTTGAAAGGTTTTGGAATGAACTGCTAAAAAGATGACTTTTTGGAGAAATTTGCTAACGTTTGCTAACGTGCCACGGGAGTTCAGAGCTGAATGGCTCAAGGTTAAAAAGAAGCTGTCGCTACAAAATGTAGCAGACTAAGGAAGAACTGCCAAGACTTCTAAATGAACAATGGACTAGTGAATTTGCCCGGGCATGTAAGAAGGAGGTGTCACAGTTTACTGTGGTACGAGGTGGCTCAGCCAATGGAGAACTAGAATTCGTCTGCTGGAATGTGAAAAATAGTTAGCTCAGCTCAATTTAGGGTATAAGAATAGGTTCAGAGAACACATAGTTGGCTTACGCTCGAGAATCTGGAGGACGATGTTATGCTGATGGACTTTACACGTGAGGACAGGAGTTTTTATTAATTACTTTATTACTAGGTGATGAGGGTAGAGACAGAGATATAGTTAGGATTTTGGGAAATGCTTAATTTTACTTATTCCTGCTAATGAATAATAATTCTTGATTTATGCTCTCTTTATTAATACTGAATAACTATATTTAGATCTTATCGCCTCATGATTCAAGCGCTCTATTGTTGTTATGGGCCTAGTGTTGTAGTGTAAGTTTTGTGGTAGTAGATAGTGTCATTTGTGAAATATTTTGGTGAGAGCGCTGGATCAATTTCTGGTAGCCATCGGACGGTTTATATATGTTGTTTTTGACATACATGTTACATGCATGATACATATATGTTGGTAAATTCATAGGATTAAGTTTTAACACATGTTGAGTTTGTTTATTTTGTGCTATGTGTGTACCGGTACAAAAACTGTGTGATGAGAAGGTAGTCATGCAGAATATCTGATCTGTTTCTGTGATATCGCCGAGTATCACTGTTGGTATCGCCGTGTACCAGAAGTATTGTCGCCGTGCAATACAGTGTTGTCGCCGTGCAACACAGTTTTAGGGCTAGGTGTGAATCTTGTAAAAGTGAGGGTTTTCTAAGAAATTAGAGCAGCATGAGAATAGGGACAAAGCGCCTTCCATAAAACTCACTGTGATAAGAGTATTAGTTATATTCGAGCTTGAGTGAAGGGCAGGGTAATGTCGGTGCATGATTATCTATAAACAGGTGAGAGTCCTGTACGGGTACATGTTTTATATCTATAAACAGGTGAGAGTCCTGTACGGATAACGGTGTTATTTTGCTAACGGTGCATGATTTCTATAAACAGGTGAGAGTCCTGTACGGATTTCATGTGTGTCTGAAGTTAGGGAATTTTCAGTGTGAAAGTGCGTGATTGTTTTGTAAGGTATGTTCAAGTGGAACTCTTAGATACTGTCACTTCGCGGTGCGTTCAGAGGAAAATGAGTTCATATTCTTACGTGTTAGAAGGGTAGGGTAAGAGTTGCTCTACTGGCAAATGGAAATTATCCTTAGTGTGAATAGCGCCGTCTATTCCGAAGTGTGGATACTTGAATGTATGTAAACTATCCTAATTAGAGAAGCAGACAGATGTGTTTCGTTTTATATATTCACTAAAATGTACCAAAGGTAATTCTAAGGTACTTAGGAAAGTTCAGGATAAAGTCTGTACCATTCTAAGACTTTTTATGATGTTGTGCAGTGTTTAAATACATTTAAAAGCTCTGCACGTTAATAAAATTCAATTCAAAAGTGTTCAGCATAGTTGAAAAGTATAAAAAGGTGAACTGTGCTATTTTAAAACATTCAGGAGCATTTTAGAATGTTTTATGTTAATTAGGCAATAATTAAGGTATTCCACGTTATTAAACTCGTTAAAATAAGTAAAAAGCAATTAATATTCATTTTATAAACATTCCACACTTTAATTATAATAATAAACTGTTCTCCGTGGTTTAAATCCATTAAAATGTGCCCCGATCGAAAATTGTAAGGGAGGGGCTGGTTTTGCGAGTGAAATGGAGTGAGGAGAGACAGAAGCTGCAGCAGCTGCCTACGTCAGAGCTTGCCGCGCTCTGATTGGTTCAGGTGCCGCTGCATCATAGCAGGGCCGCTCCCTGATTGGTTGATGTGCCCTGGAGTGTCAGAACAAAACAGCGCTCTCATTGGCTGAAGCGCGATAAAATGCTCGAAGTAATATTTTGTTTTATAAGTATTCCTGTTATGATTTCTTTCATCCTTTTGCAGATCGCGCTAATTTTATGAGAAAGACTGATTTAATTGCATGTCACTTCACAATTGATGAATGCTGGCGAGCGTTGCACTGTTTAAAAAGTGAAGCGTAGCGTTGTGGGCTCATTAAATTGTAGTTATGAATATCCCCGTGTTGCTAGATGAGCGCTAATGCTTTAAAAGAAAATTATTGTGTGTCACGAGCATTTTGAGAAGGAGGGGCTGCTGCCTGGGGAGAGCTGCCAGCTGCAGCGGCTGCTTGCGTCAGCCGCCGCGCTGACATTGGCTGAAAGTTCCGACGTGTCATAGAAAAGTTATCCCCTGATTGGCTAAAACGTCGTGAAAAGCAGCTTTATGATTGGCTGTAGAGTGTTTCTGTTGATAAACTATCTACATGAACTGATGCCCAATATATAGTAAAATTAGAAAAGAATGACCGTTTTGATTTCCTTTGTTACAACGACGCTGTTGTTTTAAAGAAAAGCGTGTCATGGGAATAGCGCGCTTTGTTAAAATACATTTAGAGAGGGAGGGGCCGTTTGTCGAGTGAGCAGTGAAGGGGAGAGCTGTAGACCGCAGCGACTGCCTACGTCACAGCCGCCGCGCTCCCATTGGATAGAGTGCCGTAGCGTCATGACAAGGCTGCGCTCCTGATTGGTTAAGGTGTCTCTGTGCCGTGATTGGCTGTAGCACTGTTGTATTAATAATTATTTGAAAGTGTTCCCGTTTAGTTTAGAATTGTGCTTATCACTACAGTGCTACATGCGGTTGGCGTGCATTGTATATTATTTTTATTATTTGACGAGAGTGTCACGGCAGCGTGTATGTTAGTTGCCGAGTTTTTTTATTTAGAGAAACGGAGTTTGCAGTGACTGTAGGTGTCACACGAAAGGCGAGTTGGAAAAGGCTGTCGCGTCATAAGAAGAGCCGCGCTCTGGTAGATTGAGGCATCTGGAGCATCGGGGCGAGGGAGAGCTCTGATTTGCTGGAAGGTTCACCGAATGATAGCGAAGCTGCCTTGTAATTGGCTAAAACATCGCAAGCAGCGTTGTGATTGGCTGATGTCATAGTGGTCGTGCTGTTATTGGTTGATGCACGCTACCACTGTTTGCCAGGTTGTTTACAATTAGTGAAGTCACCGCTTTAGTTTTTGAAGCGCTACAATTGACTCCTGCGCGTAATGACTGCCAAGTTGTTATTAAAGTATCTAGAGAGTCTTTAGTTGAGTAGTGAAACAGTAAGTTATTGGCAGAACGTATTGAGAGTATTAAGCGCTTATGGTGCGTTTTGAGTGAGGCATATGTGGAAAGTGGAGTTGAGGATGCGTGTCTCAGCTGGTGATATGTGTTGTGAATATTACACGCTGTATTAGGATCGTATTTTACGAAGGGAGAGAGACTGCAGCAATGGCAGCATGCGTCACAGCAATAGTTGTGCTGTGATTGATCGAGTGTTTCAGCTGTTATGCTGTGATTGGCCGATACGCGCCGCCGTGCTCTGATAGGTTGAGGTATTCAGAACATCAAACAAAAGCAATGCTCTGATTGGCCTATGTATTTAGAGATAACGTGCTAGGATTGGCCGAGGCATCTTTGTAGATGATTGATGAACGTTGTTCGCTATTGCTCTAACATTAATGTTAATGCACAGAGTTTCGAAATTTAAATTGATTGATTCCAGAGGTTGTTTTATACAGAGAGGAGAAAAAGGCTTGCAGTGGTAGAGTGTGTCCCAGAAGAGTGGATTTGCTGTGCATTGATTAGCTAAAAGTGTCTGGAGCATCACGGTCAAGCAGTGCATTGATTGACCAAGACATTTATAATGCTGTAATTAACTAGGCATTCGCTTTGGTTTTCATCACACCATTGTTTTAAAGACTGATACTGTGAATATTGTTTGTTGAGTAGATGTGCATAAAATAAAAATTACTGTTTTAATTTTTCCTTCCTGCTTTATAGCGTTTTGTGAACATTATATATTATTCACAATTTATTAGAGTATCATAGTAAAAATTTATTACATTTTATAAATAGAAGGAGTCTAAAGGTTTTACAGCAAAATATTTTTATTCAAATTAAGGCAAACAGATTAGGTTTTCTTTTTCACAGGTATATGTTGCAGAAGGTGTGTAAGTAAAAATTAAGTACAATTAAAACACATGTGATTATAAGTTGGTATTATTGTTATAAATAAATATTTTGCGTCGCTACTGTTTTTGCAAATTAATTTTTCTTTACAGGTTAAATATATTTAGTGATACAGGTAAATTAGGAAATATATTAAATTGACCAAATTATAAAGTTTTACTTCACCTGATAGTGTTAAAATTAATTAATTAGCAAGCGCTGCAAGGCAAATTTAAAGAGTAAGTTTACCGAATTTTATAAAGAGAAATAAAATGTCTTCCTTATATAAGAAAATGAAAAAGGTTGTAGCAAAATGCGAGAGTAAATTAAAGATTCCAAAATTAGCGAAATTAAATAATAAAAGTGTCAGAGTAGAAAATATAGATCAGTGTACAATTGATGTTGTAAATATGGATCAGAACAGAAATTCAAGAAGATCCCTAGAGCAGGTTAATGTAACGCCAAAAGTGTCAGATCAAACTGATAAAGTGCCAGTTCAGAATTTTATTAAAATTGATGCGATAGAAAATCATGATGAAATGTCTGATACATCTGGGATTAATATTCCTGGTTATGTAAATTCATCAAATGATTTAAAGGAGTCCATGAAATATATGGAAACAGAGATAGTGCCTACACTGGGAAAAGATGAAATTAATTCCGCAAATTTAAAGGTCCCATTAACTGAAAAGGTTTATTCTATTGTACTTGAGATTGAACTAGTAGGGATCAAAATTCAGCAAGAAAGAGAGATGACTTCAGTTCTGGTAAGTGAGAAGTCTGATACTAATCTGATTGATTTGACACAGTCTGATGAGTCAAAATTATGCTTAAATGAAAAGGAAACTGAGATAAATGAGCTGAATGAGCAGTTACAAATACAGCGACAGGTAATGGTTCAGCAGAATGACTTGGCTTCACTGCCATTACACATTTTTGTTAATGAACAGACAGAGAATACAGATACAGGATTAAATATAGAACAGGAAAACAGTCCAAAAGGATTAAATGCACTTCCAGAATATTGGAATGAAAATAATGTTCTTTTGAGTGAAGACATCAAAGTAAAAGACGCAATTGATCAACGGATTGAAACATTGACTTCTGCAGGTTCACTTTTCAGAAATGCAAATTTAATTAAAAGGTTGATTGATAATATTCAATTGGCAGAAAGGTTTGCTGTCATGATATGTGCAGCATACAAAATAAATGATGAACATGCTTTGAGTTCACTAATACTAACATCTGTAGTTGAAACATGGCAGGTAGTCAAAGACTTACTAAATGATGCAACTCATGAGGAGAAAAACACATGGTTGAAAAACACATGGTTGAGTGCAGATTTTAGACAGCGAGATGAGAATGAGATTTTGTCACACAAAGATGGTAGAGTAGTTTTACCAAATAGCATAATTATTGACATGGACAATATGTACCATAAAATTGCAGAATTTCTTTACCAGAGGTGTCTGACATATCAGCAAGTGAACACAATTAAGAGAATAGTTGTGAGTTTGAGAACAGAATTACAGGAGAGTGGTTCATTGACTAGATTACAAATGGATTTCTGTGAGATGTCACTGCATGATAAACTGTGCTACATTTTTGTGATTTTCTGTTTGACTACAAAATGGTTTGAAACATTTCAGATGCGACATGATGATGAAATTACTGTTGCAAAGTTATCAGATAACAAAAGACATATTGAAAACAGACTGCTCCAATGTACAGATAGAATAGAAATTTCAAATGTTGAGGAGCAGGAGAATGTTATTATAAAAGACAGAGATGCAAAAATGTGCCTAGCTGCAGGTACAAAGTGGACAGATGTTCTTCCACTTGTTTTGATGTTTCTGAGAAACACTACTGATAAAAAGACAGATTTAAGTCTACGTAATATTGTGATGGACAAGGTCATGAGACAGACATTCATACCAGAGAAGAAAATGATGACTATCAATGATAGTATCAATTTGGAGAACTGCAGGAATTTATCAGATGAAATGATCTCTGTGTTTGATGAAGATGAAACTGAAGTGCAAACAAGAGAAAAAGAGCAAGTACTTGATCTGTTACCAGGTAAAAGGATCAGGAAAAAGGTTCGTCTAAAAAGAAATTCTCTAGTGCCAAGGTGGCAGAAAAGGAGGTCAGTCAGTCTTGTTACAACAAATGCAGAGAAGTGCAAAAGACTGAAGAGGTGGATTGACACTGGCCATACTTTTCGTGTATCTACACCTGAAAATCCTGATGAGAATAGTGTCACAATTGATGATTCAGATTCTGAAGAAGAACCTGAAGAGAATCCAGATCTTGAAGATCGACAAGTTGGTCGACATCTGGAGAATATGAAGAGAAAACAAGCCTTGATTGAAGAAGACTTGAAAGTTGTGACTGAAGACTCAGAAAATGATGGAAATCTGCCAGAAAAAGAAGCAGAAGAAGAAGGTGATCAGATTATGATTCAAGACCAGGAGAGTATTGAAAAGCAGAAAAGTAGCTCTGAAAGCAGGAACAGGAATTCTGAAACTGGGAAGTTGAAGGTAATTGAAAATGAAGAAGATGAATTGCCAAGTACCAGCTACAAAGATGACGTTCCTAACGGAGTGAAGTTGCCGAGTAAAGAAGTGCCTGAGTCTGAAGTTGAAATTTCTGACACTGAAACTGATGAGAGTGATGAAGATTCTCAATTAAGAAAATTCAGAAAAGGAGCTTGGAGAACAGAATGTAATGTGACCAAGCAAAAGAAGAAATTACTAAGAAAACGTGATAACTGTCCAGAAGAAAATGAAGACCTAAAATTCAAATTGAGATACAGATCAAAGAAACAGATTGATGAAAAATCAAGTCAAAGAGATTCTGTAAAGAAAAGTGAGACAGGAAAGAGAATGGAAGTGATACCTGTAATGGATTGCAGTCAGGAAAAAATTGAAAACAAAAGTGACAATGATTGAAGTACATACCTGTTAAATTTTAGGTTTTTGTTTTTGGCATAAGGCTGAAGAAATCTTGTTAGATGACACAAGGTCGAAGAAATTCTGTTAGCTGAAAAATTAATTTGTGACATTAGGTCGAAGAAAAACTGTTAGAAGGTTTAAAGAGTATAAAAAAAATTAAAAAAAAATTGAAAAAGGGGGGTGTTAGAAATTTTTAGAAAATTTAGGTAAAAATTTTTTTAACATTTTTTGTTTTATTTTTCTTTGCAAGCTTAATGAAAATATAATTCTGCTTTGGTTAATTTAGGTTGTTATTGTTCTTTGAGAAATTAATAAGGAGAAGTTTAAGGTCAATATGACAAGCAAGATACTGACATTTTATTAGTTATAGTTTTTACAACACTTTTATTGAAGTTCAGTTGCATGTTACACAAGAGAAAGAAATAGAACTAGAAGGGTTTCTTTAAACTCAATATGAGAATTGTAGATAAACTGATGAGATAAGTCTTTAGAAATACTAACACAGGTGAAATTGAATCATGTTCATCTTAGATAAAATCTTTGCTAAAATATTGGGTGGTGGTGTGGTGATTTGTTAATCACCAGATGAGGGAGTTGATGGAGCGGGATAGAAAACAGAATTCTGTTTAAACCCGTGAAGTCACACTGCCATAAATAAATTAATAATGCTAACAATTTGTGCTGTGTGTATAATAATTCAACCTAGTTTAAAGTTACATTACATTACAGAACACGTGGGAAACTAACATGTGTGCTCATAAATGTGCATTATGTTGCATTCTTATGTATGTGGAAAATAATAAATTAATCTTGTCTATTGTCATGTCATAACTAATAGCAGCTGTTTTTAAAATAAAGGCATGTGCTTATTTTGCTTCCCTTGTCTATGTGATGTCATTTCTACTATTCTAGGTGCACATAAGGCTTTATGGATTATGAAGACTGGTAGATATAAAATGCTGCTTTATTTGTGCTTTACTGCTAGGTAATTTAGACTAATGGGTTAATTATTAGCAGTGATGGGAGGCAACAGAACAAACTGTATTTCTTGCATTAATTATTCTTTGTGTTTGTTTATATAATAGTTTTACAAGTGAAGCTTAGAGATGGCTGCAGGAAAATAGTACCCTTTTAAAAGTGGCGCAGGGACAGTGGCGCAGAAAATTGACGCTTTCTGAAAGAGGCCTAATGATGAAAATGGCTCAAGTGAAAAATAATTCCAAGAAGGATGGAAAAGGCCTCTGAGCTTTTATTTTGAAAGGTTTTGGAATGAACTGCTAAAAAGATGACTTTTTGGAGAAATTTGCTAACGTTTGCTAACGTGCCACGGGAGTTCAGAGCTGAATGGCTCAAGGTTAAAAAGAAGCTGTCGCTAAAAAATGTAGCAGACTAAGGAAGAACTGCCAAGACTTCTAAATGAACAATGGACTAGTGAATTTGCCCGGGCATGTAAGAAGGAGGTGTCACAGTTTACTGTGGTACGAGGTGGCTCAGCCAATGGAGAACTAGAATTCGTCTGCTGGAATGTGAAAAATAGTTAGCTCAGCTCAATTTAGGGTATAAGAATAGGTTCAGAGAACACATAGTTGGCTTACGCTCGAGAAATCTGGAGGACGATGTTATGCTGATGGACTTTACACGTGAGGACAGGAGTTTTTATTAATTACTTTATTACTAGGTGATGAGGGTAGAGACAGAGATATAGTTAGGATTTTGGGAAATGCTTAATTTTACTTATTCCTGCTAATGAATAATAATTCTTGATTTATGCTCTCTTTATTAATACTGAATAAATCTTTCTTTATAACATTTTCTAATGCTTGTTTAATAAAATACCAAAACCTAAGTTTTTATAGATGTGTTAAAATAAACTTTCTAAAATGACAAGCTGGTCTTGATTATTGCAGATGGTTTAAACAACTATATTTAGATCTTATCGCCTCATGATTCAAGCGCTCTATTGTTGTTATGGGCCTAGTGTTGTAGTGTAAGTTTTGTGGTAGTAGATAGTGTCATTTGTGAAATATTTTGGTGAGAGCGCTGGATCACCGTCTCTATCATAAAATATTTTTGAACCATCTGTCCGAGAAGCTGTTTGCAAAGTGATGGATACTAGGAGTCAGGTCTTATTTTTCCTATTGGCCAAACTGGGACTGGCTAATAAGGCCCCTAACCCTGCTGGCAATGATATTTCAACTTTTATAGGGAGGGGTGCTGGGAGCATTATAGATTATATTTTTACCTCCTGGAGTATGTCTCCAATCATTAAAAACAGCAAGGTCCTTACTCTGATCTATAGAGACCAGAAGCCTAGTACTGCGCAATTAATGACCCCACTTCCACAGCATAAGTCTAAGCCAATGCCTCTCCAGGTTTTAATTAGTAAGGATGCAGAGCGCAGAGTGGTGTGGCGAACTGCGAACCTGAAGCACATTATGTCACAGTATGGTACTGGTGAACAGCTGCAACCTGTTTTACTCGTAATCTGGCCCTTATTTTAATTTATTTCATAGAACTTTTATTGTGGATAAAAGAGATGCTTTCTAGACCCATTGTCCATCCACATCCCCACGCTAAATCATAGTTTGACAAAAAATATGGAGCAGCAAATGAATCTCTACGTAGGGCCTTAAAGCAATCTCCTAGAGACCAGAGCGCTATTGCAACCTGCAGAAAGACCTATCAGTTAGCAGCGAAGAGAAGAAAATTGTCCATGAAGGAGGAGAAATCATTGGGAGATTAGTTTTGGATCGCTTGCTTGACTGGATTAATTTAAAAAAAGTATACTTGGCCCAAGTCAGTATGGGTTTAGAAAGGGGCTTGGGGCTACTGAACAGTGCCTCAGCCTCCATCTTATTGTGGCAAAATACAAATATGCCAAGGGAGTCTCGACCCATTTGGCGTTCATGGATCTGTTAAGTGCTTTTGACTATGTATCCAGATTAAAACTCTAGATTATTTTAGAGTGCATGGGTGTTGATGTGGGTTTGGTTTCATTTTTAAGATTCTTACATCATGATCTCATAGCATCAGTTAGGTATGGTAGTGCTGGCGAATGTATAGAGATGCGTCATTGCCCCAATCCTTTTTCTCCTCTATACGAATGATTTGGAGAAAACACTGATATCTGTTGGGGCAGATGTTCCACACGTGGAGAAAAAGGCTGTGCCTGCACTTTTATGTGCTGACGCTTCGGTTCTCCTAGCAAGGAAAGCCAACGGCCTTAAGAAATGTATTTATAGCTATGTTCGTTTTATGAAAGACCTGGACCTTGAGACTAAACTCAAGAAAACATTCACTACGGTATGTGATCCCAGAAATACGAAAACCCGTACCCTAAATATTACTGGTAAAATATTTGACCGGGTTAGCACCTTTCCTTACTTGGGCTGGAGTTCGATGATGGATGTACATGGTCAACTTGTACCAAATATAGGATAATACATTGAACCCAAGCTGTAGGTACCACTTCCGCGCTTGCCATGTCTATTGGCAAAAAACCTATTGCCCCGATTTTAGAGATATATAACCGGAAATGCCTACCAATTTTAACGTATGGAATAGGTATCTGAGGATGCAGGGATTTTCATGCGAAGCAGACGGTGGAGAATAGATTCTGTCGCCGGTTGATAGGTATTCCTCCCTCAACCTCGCAATTCTCACTGCACCTGGAGCTAGGTATGGAGTATGTTCAAAATACCATCAATGCTGCCCCGTTGGCTCTCTGGTGCTCAATTTGGAACAATAAAGAAGCCGTACTTAATCGGGCAGTCTTTAGAGATTGCCTATCTTGTGCTCACGGTCTGGCCATCCCTTGGTTTAAATATATTAAAGATAATTTTTCAGCTCTTGGTTGTGCCCACTTGTTTGAGCACCCTGAACCCATCCAAAATCAGAACAAATACTGGGTGCAGGAAAGCTTTCGGAAGCATGAACAAGCTATGAGGGAATTTACAGAAGTGTCCAAAGCTTTAGTCAGAGATTATTCTATCATCCAAACGGCGCCAACAATCGCTCCATATTTATTATATGTGATTGACGTATATAGGAGAACACTGTTGGAAATATTCAAGCTAGACTCCTTACACTGATTAATATGTTTTCACTTAGGCCAGTACTCCTCAGCCTCTATTGGCACCTGTCCTTGTGATGAGCAATCTAGCCAAACCATTTTACACTTTGTTTTTTTCTGCCAATTTTATTTACCGACGACTAAGATGTTTTTACTACCTTTGCTACGTAGACACAAATTATCCAAGTACTAAGCTGCTCTATTTTACTTATTGCAACACAACGACTGTAATGTATGCTATGCAGTTGTTAGTTTTTTGAATGGCATCTTAGCTAAAAGAATGAGCATGCTGTTTTCCTAAAAAACGTTTTTATATCCGTTTTAATTAAATATTGCTGGCTTCGCACTGCAAAGGGAATATTGCTCCTCCCACTTCTCATTTGTTCACTATTCTGCTATATCTGATTTGATGCCTTCAGAATCAATTTCTATGCTCTGTCATTTTATCAAATGTAAATTAATTAATGATTTTTTTCTTTCTAACTGTGGATGGTTTTAACTTGTGTGTGTTATATAGTATGATCTTTTTATTGCATGTATCGTTTATGATCCTCCTCTGGAATATCAAATAAAGACAATGAATAAAGGGTAAAAGAAAAAAAACAATGCTAAAAGTTTAATGTGAGCATTGTGTGTGTGGGGGTGGTAAAGTGAAGGTGAGCATACATTAAAAAAATTGAAAGGAGCACTCATTAGAAATTGAAACGAGAGTACTGAAAAGGAAATAGATCAGCGAATCCATCACCGACCTCATCAGCACGCACGCCATCGCCTTCACAGACTACATACTCCTCGGAGACATGAACTTCCACCTAGAGAATGCCAACGACAGCAACTCCATAACTCCACCCACGCCGCTTGACACATGCTCAACCCCATCTTCTCCACCAGCGACCACGTCACCTTCAGCCACCCCACCAAACCCCACTGGACCGACCACCACTGCATTAACTTCACCTTCGAGAAACACACTGCACACAACAAACCGCAACGCCTCCTGCACCGCAGCTGGAAAAATGTCACAGAAAACCAGCTCATCACTGCACTCGCCCGAGGCCCTCCTCCCAAGCCCTCCGAGACTGACGCAGCAGCCCACAACTTCAGACTATGGAACGACGACTGGGCCAACACCCTTGCCCCAATCAGGAAACCTTCCAACAGACATACCAACACTAGAGCCATCTGGTTCAATGACGAACTCCAGAACTCCAAGCATACCTGCAGAAAACTCGAGAAGCAATGGCGCAAAGACCAGACACCCGACAACCACACAGCCCTCATGAATGCCAGATGCAGACACCACCAGCTCATCAGCTCCGCCAAAGAACCTCCTTCAAGGATCGCAAAGACAACAACGCACACAACAGCAAAGAGCTCTTCAACATCGTGAAAGAACTCTCCATCCCCAGCTCCAACTCCAATGACATCTTACCGTCACGAGAACTCCGCGACTCCCTGGCTACCTTCTTCCACAGCAAGTTCACAGACATCTACAGCAACTTTGATACCAAGACGCAAATGACAAATGCCGACACCCCAACGTCAACACCCACCGAATGCACCGACCTCCTGCTCTCCTGGAACAACGTCAACAACAAAGAAACCGCCAGAATCATAAACACCATCCACTCCAGCTCAACTTCTGACCCCTGCCCCATCACATCTTCAACAAGGCGAGCACCATCATCGCCCCCCAACTTCGAAAGATAACCAACAGCTCCTTCGAGACCTCCACCTTCCCAGACAACTGGAAACACATCGAAATCAACACCCTCCTCAAGAAACCCACAGCGGACCCAATGGTCCTCAAGTACTTGATACCCAACTCCCTGCTCCCGTTCCCGGCAAAAGTCATCGAGAAGACCGCCAACAGACAACTGACCCTCTTCCTTGAGGAGAACAATATCCTGGATTCCTCCCAATCTGGCTTCCACAGCAACCACAGCACCGAGACTGCCCTCATCACTGCCACTGACGACATCAGGACCATACTAGACAAGGGCGAGACCGCCGCCCTCATCCTCCTGGACCTCTCGCCCCCTTTCAACACCGTCTGCCACGACACTCTTCGCACACACCTCCACGATGCAGGGATCCGAGGCAAAACCCTGGACTGGATCACCTCCTTCCTTACCGGCAGAACCCAGCGAGTCCGCCTCCCCTCATACCAATCCGAAGCCACCATGATCACCTGCGGCGTACCCCAAGCATCATCCCTCAGCCCAACCCTCTTTAACATCTACATGGCACCGCTCGCCAACATCGACCGACAACACCACCTCAACATTGTCTTGTACGCAGAAGATACGCAGCTGATCCTCTCCCTCACCAAAGACCTGGCCATCGCCAAATCCAACCTCCACATGGGAATGAAGGCCATCGTAGAATGGATGAAGACCAGCCGCCTGAAACTGAACTCGGACAAGACGGAGGTCCTCATTCTCAGCTCCACCCCCTGTGCATGGGAAAACTCCTGGTGGCCGACCGTGCTGGGAGCTGCCCACTAACCACGCACACAATCTGGGGTTCGTCCTGAACTCAACACTCGCCATGACCCAGCAAGTCAACGCCGTCTCCTCCTCCTGCTTCAACACCCTCCAAATGCTCCAAAAAATCTACAGATGGATCCCCACCGAAACCAGAAGAACGGTCACCCAGGCGCTCATCAGCAGCAGGCTTGGACTATATGCAACGCACTCTATGCAGGAACCTCGGCTACACTCCAGAAGAGCCTCCAGCGCATACAGAACGCCTCCTCACACCCCATCCTTGGACTCCCCCGCCACTGCCAAATCACCATCCACCTACGAGACCTGCAATGGCTCCCGGTCATCAAGAGGATCATTTTCAAACTCCTAACCCACGCACACAAAGCACTCCACAATGCCAGACCAGCATACCTCAACAAACGACTGTCCTACTACACCCCAAAGCGCCAACTGCGCTCCGCTGACCTCGCCCTCGCTACCGTCCCACGCATCCACCGAACAACCACCGGCGGCAGATCCTTCTCCCACCTCGCCGCAAAGACATGGAACACCCTACCCGCCCATCTACGTAAGACCCAGGACATGATGACCTTCAGGAGATGCCTCAAGACATGGCTGTTCGACCAGTAGCTGCCAACCCACACCTTAGGCCCTTGAGACCCTCATGGGTGAGTAGCACGCTGTACAAATGTTTTGATTGATTGATTGAAGTGTATGATATGTAGATGGACAACATATGGAGAAAAAAGGGCATGTAGAACATAGAGTGTGCTTAATGGGACTCATTGAGACTCTCTGCAGAGTTTCTCCAGGCCTCAGTAATGGTTAATTCACTGCCTCACTATTTCAGAACTGAAACATTCTCAATATTAATTACTAACAACAAAATATTTGTTGTCACTCAATTTATCGATCTAAGAACCATGGTCAATGCCAATAGTTGAGGTTGGTTTTAGATATATATCACATAAGTCTAAGCCAATGCCTCACCAGGTTTTAATTAGTAAGGATGCATGGCGCAGAGTGGCGTTATATATCTGGATGCAATACCAAAAAGCTCAGAGAACCACAATTCCAGTCGTGTGGCATGGGATGGGAATCGTAGCAATTCAGTCCACATGTCTAAGCCACACCATAATTACACTTTTTCCGATTCCACTTAAATGACTGACATGGCTTCTACACCCAATGTATAGCATGCAGCAGCTGGCAGCGGCTTGTAATCATTGAGTTAAACATACCGAATAAAATGTAATTTATTAATTAATCAAGATTCTCACTGATCACTTTCTCTCTACCTTTCCCCTCCCTCCCTCCCTCTCTTTTTTCTTTCTTGAAAACTCCCCGTTCCTTCTGCAATTAGCCAATATGAGCTGGAGAAAAAGACAGACACACCAGGAACCATTCTGGACTTTCAAAACTGCTCCTCAAGTTGCACCAGCCCACTGGGAATATTCCCTGTGAAATAAAGGGCCTGTCCAGCCCTGAAAATATGCTTTAACTGAAGCAAAATGAAGTGTTTTACGTTCAGTGCCATGGGTGAAGTCAACAGTAGGCATTCCATTTTAAAGTGAGAATCTCTAATGCATTTAGGAAAGTTACAATCAGATAAAGGAAAACCAAAAAAAATTAGGCAGGCCAACACAGAAAAAACCAAGAGGGCCACAGAATGAGGATGTGCGGTTGCAAAGTGCACAGCTATGCTTCTGCTTTTACAGGATTCCACTTTCTTAAGCGGAATAATTTGATTCAGAATATTTGTGACTTATTGCTTGGGCTGCAGACTGCAAGCTTTAAAATATCCTGCTCCCAGGCTTTAGACTCTAAAGCCTGGGAGGAGCATATTTTGAAGTTTAGAGGGACTGTAGAAGTAAAAGTATAAGTTTGAAGATGAGTCATCATTGCATTGATGTGTGCTTTTTGCTCGTGTGGAGTTCAGTAAATGCTCAGGGGGTCTTTCATGATCCTAAGTTTTGCTAATGAAAAAAAAAAAGAAAAATGACTATGGGCTGGTTTTCACCAACGTTTTTATGTTTACAGTATATACATTATCTAGGTAACAAAGGCAGCTGTATTTTCTGCCCTTCACAAGCTGTATTTTTCACCCCGCCACAAGATCAAACTGGAAGCCAAGGGCCTCCGACACGCAACACCAAAAATTTCAACAAGTTGATCTCCGACTATGACTGGCCCCCAAGAAATTCCGACATACAGCAAATACTAGATCACAAGCCAGCAGGTAGCTATAGAATGACCAAGCTACACAGCAAACAGCTGGAATTGAAATAGAGCACGAGCCAAGAGCCAAGAGGAAATTGAAAAAGACACTTTCAAAGTCACCCACAGAAGGTACCACCAGCTAATCCAAGAAAATAAGAGGAAGGCCCTAGTTGAACGACTAAATGCCAGCTCCAACAGCAGCAAAGAAATCTTCACAATTGCAATGGATTTTGCCAAACCAAAGGCTGCCGCCAGCAACTTCAGCCTAATCCAATATCTGTGTCACAACCTTTCAAATTTATTTTTCAGCAAGATCACAACCATATACAGCAACTTCACCCTGCAACCGGACTGCATGAATCTCACCAGACGTCTCCAAGGGGTGAACAAACACAACATAATCACTCAATGGAACACCATCAGCACAGAGGAAACCACAGAAATCATGAGGATCATACACTCCAGTGCCCTGCAGAACCCTGCCTCCATCACGCCTTTGACAAAGGAATGATCCCTATCAGCGAGGCCCTCATCCCCATCCTGAGCACCTCCATCAATACAGCCACCTTTCCGGAACAAGGTAATTGTCAACGCAGCTGTCAACAGCAGTGCCAGACTGGCTGTAGCGGCCACCTGGCTTTTTCCTGATGGGCTTGAAGGGTGGGGGCTGTTCTTTGGAGTGGTGGGGGCTGTTTTTGGTACTGGGGGCTGGTTTTGCCTTCTATAGAAACCCATGGCCAACCCAACCAAACGTAGCCAACTATCGAACAATATCCCTCTGTCTTTACCCAGCCAGGGTCTTGGATAAAGCCATTAACAAGCGCTGCTGACCAATCACCAGCTCTCTATGACACACTATCAGGATTTAGACCCACCCACTGCACAGAAACTACCCACATTCCAGCAATGGATGACATCTGGATGATCCTCCACAGGGGAGAAGATGCACCTCTCATACTCCTAAACCTATCTGCAGCCTTTGACACCATCTCCCATCCCATTTTGATTCAATAACTTCAAGAAGCAGGCATCCACCGATCTGCTCCTTCCTCACTGGAAGACTCCAGACCGTCAACATGCCCATTACTCCTTTGAAGTACAGGAACTTAGTTGCGGAGCCCCATACGGATGCTCGATCAGCTCAACATGATTACACCTGCCAACGACATACAGCCTCATAATGTAAACATCCTCACACTGACGATACAAAGCTGATACTATCTTTCTTGTACAAAACACCCAACACTAGGAACAAGTTTACCACATGCATGACTGAAGTGGTCACCTGGATGAAATTCAACTGCCTCAAACTGAACTCTGACAAGACCTAAGTGGAGCTTTTCGGGAATGACCCCTCGCCATGGGACTCAACCTAATGGTCTACAGACCTTGGACCTAAACCCTGCTCACAAGCACAAAATCTCATAATCATCATAAGCAACAAACTGGACATGGCCGCTCAAGTCAACGCATTAGCCTGGTCCTGCTGTAACATCCTAAAGATGCTCAAGAAAACCTTCAAGTGGCTACCAGACAACACCGGAAAACTGTTACTCATCATAAGCAACCTAGACTATGAGAACACCCTGTATGCAGGGAAAACCAACTAGCTCACAAGAAGACTGAAGACCATCCATAACGCAGCAGCCAGACTAGTCCTTAATCTCCTACACCAAGTTGCCATCTCACCAGTCATTAGGGAACTTCACAGGCTCCCGCTACATAAGGGTGCACACTTCAAATTCCACACCCACACTTACAAAGCACTCCACAACACAGACCCTGCTTACCTGAATAGTCTTGTTCACATCCACTGACTTTCCAGGCACCTTTCCTCTGTCGGTCTCTCACTAGCACACACCCCACATATGCACAAAAGCAGAACAAGGGGTTGCACCTTCTCATGCCTGGCTCCGACAGCATGGAATGACCACCCATACACATCACAGCCTCCTCCTCTATTCTTGACTGCTGCAAGAAGCAGAAGACCTTGCTCTTCAAGCAAGCCTTCCAAGGCTTGCCTCTCACACTGGCTACATAGTGCCTGGATACCCTTACTGGTGATGAGAGTGCTATAGAAACTCAGACAGCATAACATAACATGGTCCTGTACTAGCCTGTTGGCCAATGAAAGGGGGGCCATTATTAACTCATAACAGTGTGGGGTGGGGTCAGTGAGATGTACTTACCTTATTCCACTCTTTGACAAGTTTGGAAAGGGTAGATTGAAGCGTAATTGATTAACAGGCAGCCCTGAGCACTTCAGGGCTTAAACCTATGGTGTTGAAAGCTGACTCTATGGTTGACAATACCCCCCACATTGGGGGCTGATTCTCAAAAGGCTTTGCCAGGCTGATGATGTCACTGCACGCAAGGTTGTTGGATATTCATCCCATCAACACTTGGCAGCAGAGCAACTGTGTAAAGTGCCTAGGTGTCTGACTTTGTGTACAAAAAATGTTTCCCTTAGAGATCAATTTAGCCTTCATTTCTGTCTGTCTTTAATTTATATCATTTTTCACTGCTTGCTTTCAGAGCATATTAGGCTTGTGAGATATAGACTATAACTCATATCATCGCCGGACACAATATCAACCAAATACGGAAATTTCCTCTCTTTGTGCAGAATGTATTAATTATTATCTGCCTGACTTCATCATGATGGGTGACAGACAGACACTCATCGTGATTGGTGGGGCAGAGCCCCTACGCCCGCACTGATGAGCCACCCCTGAATTATTGAACGTACATTTTGCTGAGGTTAATTTGCAAGCCTGTCTCCATTTTCAAAACAAAAAAAAAATGGGATTCTAGGATTTTGACCTGTTTATTGTGCTAACAAAATGTTGGCCCAGGTTTTATAAAATCATAAGCAGTCCCATCATCAACTGCATAAGACAAACTGTTCCACTGGTGAAATAGCCGTTGCTGAAGGAAGAACAAAAAAAAGATTTGTTTAGGCCAACAGAGAGGGAGACACTAATCTGTGCCAGACTTGCATTCCAGACAGTGGCACTTCTACAACCAATAAATCTTGACAGTGATTTAGTAGGTCTAATTCTATTGAAGAAAACCTAATTCCAAGAAATGAGAAAATGAAAGATGCAGGGAGCCCTATAAATAAAATTAGAAAACTTAATGGGTATGACATTTTCACGTAATATTTTGGAACAATTTAATTGTTTACCCAATACAAGGTCTCGTGCAACCTGGATAGTAAATGAATTCGAAAGCTGACCCCACCTCCCTGCACCCAACTACCTCTTGAAGGTATCTGTGAGAGTTGCCGTATTCACTTCAGGCATGTAAAAGGTGGTCTCTGCACAGATGTTCTGCAGTGTGACTGATGTGCATTGTAAACATCAGGGCTCATGTAGTTAGATCAAGTGCTGCACCATTCCAAGAGATAAGAAAACTAATGGCTGTGTGCCTGAAACATTATTACATTAATCTACAAACACACCTTATAAGTAGGCCTGGGTGGCAAATTTCGTTCCGCCCGCGTAATTTGCGTAATTTTGCGTTCCGCGGAGAACGCGTAATTGCCCAAAATTCTGCGTTCCGTGGCTTCGCGAACAGGAAAAAAGCATCGCGAACAAGCAATTCCACGTGTTCGCGGAATATCTGTGTGTTTGTGGAGATTTTTTTACCATTTCGCGGAACTTTGCGTTGAGCGACTTTGCAAATTACACCCATCCCTACTTATAAGTATATAAAGGAAAATATCCAAGGTGGGTCTAGCCACACATTTGCATTTATCAATTGCACGGAATAGAAGTTGAAATCTCAAAGCTACACAAAATAAACAACCAAAAATTATGAACGTATTTAAAGACAGATACATATACAATACATACTAACACACGGCAAACACCATTATCCTAGAGCGACCATATGATCAACATCAGAAAAATCACTATTTCCTATGGCTAAAAGCAGGTGCAGGGCGGAGAGAAACTTGAAAAGCTATCCTACTTCACAGGCAACTTTAAATGACCTCCATAAATGCCCCAAAATGATATATTCTGCAGAGAAAGAAACAGAGAATCATCCTTTATCCTGTGGGGTTACGCAGGCATCATTCAGACACAGCACTTCAACACTTTGCCGAAGAAGCTTTCAAGATACTTGCAAATCCCAGAGCAACTTAAAAATAACCGGCTATGCGATACAGTGCCAACCTACAACTAAAACATCACAGAATGAAGAGAGTCCTCCCCAGTACCTTAATTGTTGTAACAAGCAAGCTGACATGGAAAGGGAGACTATTCTTAATGATTTTTTCAGAAGATAAAAACGCCCCGTGTTGGGGGGCGTGGCTTGGCGCCCAACGTGAATGGCGGCGTTCGGGTAGGGCTCTCCGAGGCGGGCCGAGATATCCACATAATACAGCTCACCTTTAGGGTGACCAACTGGCATGGGTGCAAATTCAGGACAGTGAGTGTAAAACTTCAGGACAAAGGGTCACAATTCAGGACATAAATTCAGGACAGAAGGTACATGTTACAGACACATCAGAGGAGGTTGTGCAATATTACATAAGTAAATAGACAACCTACATAAGTACAAGTCAAAATAAGTTTATATTAGATTGAGAGAACTTTGCACTGCATCTATTGTGTGCGGGATTGAAACTTATATACCGGCGTTTGCAAATTGGATGCACCTGGGTAACATGAGCCAAAATGAAACCTCCACCCCCTCCAGAGCTTGGCCATCGGTGAGGTGACAGGAGCCCATAAACAAAAACAGTTTGCAATGCCCTGGGCTCTGGCAGGAGCAGTGGCGGCTGGTGACACTTGCAAGTGGTGTGGCGTAAACGTTTGTGGTGAGTGCCCAGTGACGGGGGCAGCGAGCGTGCCTGAACGTCATTAGGGGAGCTTTTTCTCTCCCAAGAAAAGTTTGAAAAAAGAGTGGGCAAATGGTGCCTTTTCAAGGATATTTGAGAAAGCAAGAAGGTTAATAAAGCAATTGTGATAGTGTAATTACTGCATCAATAAAGAGATTTCATATGATAATGACATGGGGAGCTGCTTATTCAGTATAACCACGTAGCTGTTAGTCTGTCTGACATGGCTGCCCGTCTCTCTCTGCTCTGGCTCCTCTTGAGCCCCCATCCTCTATCTTCCCTCCTGCAAGGTTCTACTGTTTTTGCGCTCTCCCTCATCCACACCTAGTTCCCAGACAGTCAACCCCTTGTACTGCCTGTGGCCCTTAGTTCCAGCACATTGTTTGTGTGCTAGAAGTCTCCTGTGGTATCGTTTGACACCGTTACATTGCTCGTATGCCCCCTCTCCTACTGATGCTCTCTCTCTATCTCTGGACCATCAGCCTCCTGTGGTATCCTTCGACTCCAGTGCTTTAGTCCTGCAGTCCCTCCTCCCTGTGCTCTCTCCTTCACTGCACCCCCAGCCTCCTGCAATCTCAAGTCTCTCATCCAAAACATTACAGTAAGTGAATTCTCCAGATCATTCTAAAATACTGCGTTCACAACAAACACACACTAACTCTTGTACATGCAAAGAACTATCCAGAGAACTGTCAATCCGACAAACCTACAGAACCATTCCTACAGTGACATCATTGATCTACATTATACTTAACATTCTCTGTTCACAGCTCACTTACTCCACACAGGCATTCAATTTTGTGAATCACAAAAGTGCCTTGTACAAGAGGCCTTTACACACATTTTGCTAGTGGGATACGCTAGATGCACCGTGGGATGGACTACCTCACATCATTCCTTATGTTAATCCACCTTCTTTATGTAGCCACACAAAAGAAGGCAACAGAATGGTAGGCAACAACAACATCAAAATATGAAGAAGAGTAAAATAAGTAAAAGCAACATAATTAACCCCTTCCATGCTGGCCCGTTTCCGCCGCTGTGCGGTAAACAAACGAACAGGGCAGGGCCGTGACGAACCCCAGCCGTCATCAGCACACGAGCACCGTGGAGCGTGACGGCTGGGGTTCGTCACCAGCATGGAAGGTGTTAAGGAAACAAGGCAGTGAGTACTCTAGTTTCCCATTACGCATACCAACATTAACATTCCACAGTGTTACTTCTATTCGGTAAGATAGCTGAGCACATGCTGCAGTGATTTACATAATAACCTGCAAGTAATACTTCAGACACTTTGCTGGTGCCTTTCAGCATTTCACCCTTTCATGTATCATAAAATGACTAGCAGTGGGGTAATAGAAGCTATATTGCGCAAAGCTCATGACACAATTCCATATGTGGTCCAAACTATATAACACTATATTATTAATCAGGTTAACATAAGCAAATTTGTTGAACCTGTTCGTTTAAGGCTACCACTTTCAAATGTCACCAGACGCCACTGCCTTTGTCTTTGCTATTAGTAACGTCCCACACTAAGATGATGGTACTATGCATTGTATGGAAAGCACTGCATGGTCTGACGCCTAATTACCTTTCTAAATATTTTACTCTAACAATACCACAGAGATGGTTACATCTGCAGCCGATTCAAAACTTGCTATCCATAAGTGGCACTTTTTTGAAGATGGTAGTGAGATGGCAAGCACTTGCGGGCAGCTAGGGTCATGTTATTGATCCAGTTGCTGGTATCACTTTGTTCTATCTCGTTTTCTTGGTTTTCAGCATGAGCTTTAAAGATTACTACCTGAGTCAGGAATATTTTTTCTACCTTTTTAGAGTTTATTTATTCTTTTTCGCAACGTGTTACTCCATGGATGCTTATAAAGCGCACTTACTTCAGAGACTGACCTCATGATTTCTTTACCAGCGATATTAAACAGGTGCAGTATATTAAAAGAATTAAGTAAGGTGACATGCTTGCCCAAAGAGATGGCTTTTGAGCCTACCTTTTAACAGTCAGAACTGCAAGATTCCTAATAGGCAGCAGAAAGCATTCCATTTCAGGCCACAGAAAATGAAAATGTATGTCCACTTTGCCTAGTTGGGTCTGAATCTTCACACACAGGGCAACATGTTTTTTGCGGTCTGCAGTGCTTTCTGAGGTTTATACATTTTAAAACGTGGAAAAAAGGAAAGAATTGAGCTCAGATGGCAATGTGTACTAAACAGAGTGATTTAATTATGTGTGTTCCTTTAGTAATATCTGATACTTATTGGAAGAAATTACCTGAGCTGCTGCATTTGGAGTTGTTGCAACTTATCAAGCAAATAGATGCGTACATTAGTTAAGACTTGACAGGAGAGTGCATAGGAGATAACTAACACTGTTTGTTTCTGCTGAAAAATGAGGACTGTGAAGCTCTTACTTAACAAATGATCAGATGATACAATTACTTGCAAATGATAAAGATCCGTTCACATAGAGTAGCTGAGAGCGTTAATTCTGTCATCACAGGCACCTGATAGTTACTGTTGTCTTTTATATATTGTTAACACAATATTACCATTATTTGTGTACTGCACGCTCACCCTCAAGGCTGGCAACCAACAGTTGCTTATTATTATGGAACTGATTGTAATTACCGTTATCCACTTATAGGGCTGTGCACCCACCGAGTATCAAATCTGTGCAAAAGTCCATGTGTGTCAAATAATGACAGTTACCGCCGAACAGTAGTGAAATTGTCATTCATTTTTGGAAAACTCATTAAAAATGACTTGAACTTAAAAAAAAAGAAAGTCCATGTGTGTGGCCTCAGGAGTCCTGTTTCTACAGCCCAGAGCTGTTCCCTAAGAAGTAGTGCCTGTTGGACTTGGCCCTTCTGGCAGGTTCACCCCTGAACTTTTTGCTTTTAATTGTGACATGGTGTTAGTGATTTTTGGTTTCTGCGCACTTTACCACTGTGTCCCAGGGTAAAGTGCGTGCGTGTGGTGAGATAGGCCTGCCCTCCCATAGGAATGCATGGGGAATGTATGTGTCCCTGGTAGTTCCTGATGCGTGGGATGTGCAGGCTCGAGTCTGGTATGTGCGGACTCGTGTGATTGAATGCTGCGCAATGATGTATGCGGCGTGTATGTGTCTAGTGTGGAAGTGCCACTTCTAGACATGGGTGTGCGTGTGCAGTGAGTGTGCTGGCACGTGATTGGCTGGAGCTGGCTGGTGAGCCTGGCTCCAGGAGTCTGGATGGGTCTGCCCTGGTGGTGAATGGAGAGATTAGCATGCTGATGTGAGGGAGGGGTGCACCTGGGTCCTGAATAGGGCTGGGCTTTCCCCACACAATGCTGGCTCCGCCCCCTGTGGTGCGTCTAATGTCCCTAACCATGCCAGTGAATAGAGTGAGGGGCTGAGCACATCAGGAGTGCTCCCAAACCAGCTGCGCCTGGTTTTTCCCCCACCCAGCACCTTCAGACAAAGGAATTCACTGTATAAAAAGGGGCTGTGTCTCCTTACAAAATGTTCTTTTTTTTTACTGGAATCTACCAGGGGCATGCTGCTGCTGGGGCCCAGGGGAAGGCTTGCCTCCCTGGGCCCTGCCCAGCCCCTGGATATCCTGGAGGCCTGGTGGACTGTTCTCTTCCTGGATCCTTTTCCTGAGGGGGGGCTGCTGCTGGGCACCAGGAGGACCGCCACTGGGGATTGCCTCCCTGCCTAGGAGGACCCTGTGAGCTGGCTCTGGGCCCAGCCTTGCCCCCCCCACCTCCTGAAGGACTTTGTGCTGGCCTCCCCCTGCTGCAAATAGCGCATTTGCGCCGCTGGAGCCGTGATCCCTGGCCTAAGGGATTCCCCAGCGTGTGGGGGGATCCCCCCTCTTGGGCTGATTCACGGCACAGGTGCCCACCCCGTTTATTTGCCGTACTTGTGCTTATTTTGAAGGCAGGTGCCCACCCTGCTTATTTGCCGCCATTTGTGCCTGTTTTTTGGGGTAATCTGAGCAGGGGCCCGCGTTTATTTCGAGGGAGCCCACCCCTCCTCTGTCGCCATGTTGAACCTGGAGAAGAACTGGAGAAACAGCAAGACACCTGGAAACGACACCAACTACAAGGACGCCATGACGGACTACCACAACTGAATTAGAACCACCAAAGAGACTTTCATCCACAACAAAATCCTCGATAACTCTAGCAACTCCAAGGAACTTTTTGGTGTCACCATCCCCCACAGAAAAGCAACGGACATCACCCCATCCCAAGACCTCTGCGATAAGCTTGGATCCTACTTTCACCTCAAAATCAAAAACCTCTACGACAACTTCGTTGACCATCCGCAAGACTCCACAGCCGGCCCTCCCCCCCAAACACACCAGCCAGCCCACTCTCTCCTCCCGGACGCCGATCACGGCCAAAGACACTGCCTTGACTATGAAAGGCATCCACTCAGGGGCTCACACCGACCCCTGCCCTCCACACATCAACCACAGAGCCGCCACACCACCTTTAAAACAGGCACCTTCCCAGACAACTGGAAACACACAAAAGTCAGGCACCTGCTCAAGAAGCCCTCAGCTGACTCCACGGACCTCAAGAACTACTGACCCATCTCGCTCCTCCCCATCACTGCCAAAGTTGCAGAGAAAACAATCGCCGGGAACTGACAAGATTATTCGAAGGCAACGCCGTCCTCGACCCGTCCCAAACCGTATTCTAAAGCAACCACAGCACCGAGAACGCCCTACTCGCCGCCACAATTGACATACGCACCCTCCTTGACCAAGGCCACACTGCAGCCCTGATTCTACTCGACCTATCAGCTGCTTTCGACACTGTCTCCCATCACACACTCGTTGCCAGACTACATGACGCAGGCATACAAGGAACCGCACTAGACTGGATCCGATCATTCCTCACTGCAAGAAGCCAAAGGATTCAACTGCCACCCTTCCTCTCCGATCCCATGGAAATCACCTGTGGAGTCCCACAGGGCTCATCACGCAGCCTGACACTCTTCAACATCTACATGGCACCCCTTGCCGCCATCATCCGACAACACAACCTCAACATCGTATCCTATGCTGACGACACCCAGCTCATCCCCTCCCTCACCAAGGACCCCACCACCGCCAGACTCAACTTCCAGAAAGGAATGCAGGACATCGCAGTCTGGATGACCAACAGCTGCTGAAAGCTCAATACCAAGAAGACAGAAGTCCTCGTCCTCTGAACCACCTCTTCAGTGTGGGACAACACCTGGTGGCCCACCACCCTCGGCAGCCCACCGACCCCCACGGACCATGCCAGAAACCTCAGCATCGTACTTGACTCATCACTTACCATGAACCGACAGATCAACACTGTCGCCTCCAGCTGCTTCAACACAATCTGCATCGTCCGTAAGATGTTCAAATGGATTGCCCTCAAGTCAAGGAAGACAGTCACCCACGCACTCATCACCAGCAGGCTGCACTATGGAAACACACTTTATACCGGCATAAACAAGTCCCTACGCCGCGAACTTCAGACAATACAGTACACCGCCGCCAAACTCATCCTCGGCATCCCTCAACACGAGCATATCAGCCAAAACCTATGGAAGCTCGATTTGCTCCTCATGGAGAAGAGAGTCACCTTCAAAATCCTCACGCATGCCTCCAAATGCCGACACAACTCCAGACCCGACATACCTCAACAAAAGAATCAACCTCCACGTACCCAAAGGAAACCTCAGATTAGCCAACTTCTTAGTTACCGAAACCCTGCGCATCTACAGAGCCAACCCAGGGAGAAGATCCTTCTCTTACATTACAGCCAAGACCTGGAACGAGCTCCTGGCCGATGCGTCCCCTCCCTGAACACTTTCAGGAAGACTTTCAAGGCCTGGCTTTTTGGCTGAACAGCTCTGCTCTCCCACCCCCCTCCTACCCCCAGTGCCTTTAGACACTCACAGGTGAGTAGCGCACCTACAATTCCCTGATTTATCGATTGATCATTTGGAACAAATAACCCAATTTCTTACCCTTTTCTTTTTTTCTTGTGTTTGTCCCATCCCTGGAGGATTTGTGTTCCTCCCCTCCTTTTTTGCGAGGGCTTGGTCACTACGAAGTGCTACAGAGCCAGTCACTTCTTTGCATTTGTGCGAAATACAGTGCATACTTCATTCTTTATTCAAAAATAGACTGGTAAATTTATAATAAATTCCACCAGAAAAAAAAAAATTAAAGATGGCCTCCAGTATCTTCAGGCCTGGACTGGCCGTTGCGGGCACCGGGCAATCCCCCGGTGCGCCGCAAGGGTGGGGGCCGGTTTTGGGCCCCTGGGGCCGTTTTTGTTACAGGGCCATTTTTGGAACATAGCTGCAAAATCGGCCCTGTAACAAAATCGGCCGAAAACCGGCCCCAGCAAAGAGCTCGGTCGCACCCTCAATGCCCCCCACCTCCCGGCCCGGCGGTGGGGGATGGGGGGCCAGCCGAGCACTTTGCCAGGGCCGGTTTTCGTTCCCAGTCCGGCCCTGAGTATCTTAACACGCTTACCTAAACATGCACATGCAGGGTTGTCAGCATGTATTACTTTTTATTGTACTTTACAAGAAAAATAATTCCAAGATGGCCACCCTCAGCAGATGTGAGTGGTCATCTTGGAATGCTTTTTTTTTCTGATAGGGCTGAGCTTCACGTTCTAGACTTTACTTTGGAACCCCTTATTAATGGCTCGTTGCCGTTTGCTTGAAAGTGTGAAGGAGAGAGAGACTTAGCAGCACATTCTACATTACCATCCCTAATGCCAATGTTGGTAAAGGAATACAGAATCCTAATCCAAATTTTAATTACTTTATTACAAAGCCAAGTAAAATTGGACATAGAGACACCTCAAAACGAGTGTGTAAATTTACATAGGCACTCATACAAAACCAAATCTACGGATGATAATCAGTCGGTGCAAAAAGCACAAAATAATCAATTACTGAATAAAGACACAAATAATTATAGACACTACATCAAAAGGCAAATTCATTGGTAGATAGTAATTAAAAGCATTTATATGTCCCTACTCCACTTCTAACGTGACATCCCTACTTAGCATTTCCAAGCAAGTTCCCTGAAAGATGTCAGCTCATGGCGTCTTCTTAAGAAGCACACTTAAGTTAAATGGGTCAAATAGCGTAAAGTTACAGAGCTCATTCTAAGATGCTCCCTTCCCTCCAGGTAAGGCAGAAGTACCAGACACTGTCCCTAACCCCAATACAAATGTCGAATATCACACCCTCAAGTACATCCCATGGCCGCCTCATCCAGTCAAACACCTCCCCATAGGTATTTTCCATGAAGCAATAGAACTTTAAGGTTCAGTGACCTTGGTCCCCAGGCCTTCCAGACACAAACGACATCTTCCTACATTCTCAGCTCCCCTTGTTCAAAGGAATCCTCTCCTCCCCACGTCCATCTAATTCCTGCAAATAAGACGTTATTCTAACTAACGAGGACAAATTCTTGCACCTGCAACAGAAACGTGAAAGGAAAAATTCCATAAGCATTAACAACCTTCAGCTTGAGAGCAAACTGGGAGAAACGAAACTTACGCCTAACAACTCCAGCTAACGTAAGAACCGTGCACACATTAAAAATACAGACATATATAAACAATGAACCATTGATATGCACACATGATATGAGTATCAATAGAAAAGCTTCCTTAGTCATGAATACATTTTAAACACATGTGATTTCCTCTAAATACATTCATTTACTACGTTAATTCTTTGGTTCCATCAAGAAAATACCCAACATCTCACTTATACATTATTACAGTTCACATCCTAATGACCTAATAGTAATACACCAAACAGATTACTAATCATGATTATAATGCACTCCTACAAACTAAAAGAGCACACTCTATCAGCCCTCATTAAGTACAATATAAGGCATTTCGAGATGGTCACTATCCGAGTGCAGGCATTCCGATGTACTTGAGGCCATTTTGGAATTTTTTTTTACACATTATTATTATTATTATCTTTCAAGATGGCTGCCAGACATTTTTTAACATACAATTGTTAATTAAATATGCAAAATGTCAAAACAAACAAACTTTGCCAAAGCCAATTAGTCTCAACTCAATCCCAATTTCTGTCTGAGAGACATACCCTCAATACAGGACCGGCTCTAGGGTGGTGCGATCGGTGCCATCGCATCAGGCGCTGACTTGGGGTGGGGGCGTCATTTGTGCAAGTATCTTATCCTATTAGAAACACCTGCTGCAGTGTTCCGGGCCTCGAGCAATTACTCGTCTTCCTGGAGAGAGACCGGAGGTTTGTCTAGTGGAAGTTTTGACTCATTCTAAGGTAGCACAGAGGGTCAAAATGCCTGCTGCTTGGAACGTGTAGCATGCAGATAAAAAACTGCATATAATGTAAATAGGTCAGAGGGTTACTGTTTCTGTAAGAGAGCTCCTTTTCTTACTTGTCGTTTATAAGTCAAAATCCTAATTTAGAACATTGAGCTATGAACTGTCATCAAAGAGCAGCATGCAAACTGCAAGGTATATGTTAGAGCTATATGTTTTTTTGCTCAGTCTTTCATCATCCTAATCTTGTGAAAAATGGTTCATTTGGGTAGTAAAATATTCTTATTATTAAAGAGAAACCCTAACAATGATGTTACGTTTTAAATTCTGGATTTCTACTTTTCCTGAATAAGGACTCAAACTATATTGCCTACCAGTATCGATGACATGTCATTCCTACACTACACCTTGTAGTCCTGTCTGATGTAATGTTTCCTATACACCGCTTTACACACGCATGGTTGATTGTCTCTTTGTAATGTTTGTGTGATATAAAGTGCTCTGACACCTTACACTGGTTTGAGTGGTGCTATAAAACTAAATGAATCAGAGAGACAGTGGTTATGGAGACTTGAGGGGAAATGTTAAAGGGTGCTATTGAGGGAATCTGTGGCAGAGGTGGTCATTGAGGGGGCGGCAGAAGACCTTGTCGCACAGGGCACAACCAGTGCTCAAGCCGGCTCTGCCTCAATACCCAACTCTGCACTCAAGAGGTACTGCTACACAGAATGACATTGCATCCTCAAGATTCTAACCCACCACACTGCGAGCACATCTCAGTGACACTAACTCAGCGTTTACATCTTTAGTGAATCTAGTCCATCTCAGTTCACAGCATTGTAAAGGCGGTAACCCAGAACATCTCCCTAGACCACAGAGGTAATTTATTTTGCAATACAAGGATCTTAGGGCAACTTTCCCACTCTGCACTCTAGGCAAAGGAGCTCACTGCTCTGCATTTTCAGGACACTCTGTTGCATTGCATTGTAGTGACTCTTGACTATTGCTCATCACTGTCTACATAACTCACTACCATACGGCACCATATTGTACTTTATCCTAGGCATATTAATTTACTAAACTGCACTGCATCCTAAAATGTTTGTATGACATCTTTATAATATTGTAATCTGATTTATCCCTGTGAAAAATGTTCGTGATAAAAATGTGCTGCTTTGAAAGGTGACCACATTGTACTTGAATATGACTTTTGTCGACTGAGTCATCAATAGTGGTAACTTGCCTGAATTACAAAGTTATTTTTTCTATATGTATGTGTAACTTACTCCCAACTTAGGTTTGATTTACTAATGAATTTGTAGGAGTGAGTCACACATACATGCAGAAAAAAACATTGTGTATAGGGTTGTTAATTCTCCAACTCCAGAGAAGGTCCTGAAGGACCTGTAGTCATAGTACCTTAAATGTAGGACACTACACCAAAAATAAATATGAAGTACATGGGGTACGAGATGATCCACCACCTAAAAATCCACACACACTGACAATTTTAAAACTAACCTCTTAAAATCAAGGAGCTTCTATGGGTTTCGTACTCTCGTTGAGATTTGTTGCTCATGCAAAAGTCAGTGTTCGGTTGTTTCTTGACTGGATAACGGCATTCTTAACTGACCCGGCATCTGTAAACAATAACCATGTTGAGTTTCAGACACAGGGACATGCTTAATTCCACTTTAACAAGCGTTGATGTCCAGCAGACCGTTTCATGACCGCAATTTCATCAAGGTTATAAAAGAAGTTGATATCCGGTCAGTACAAAACCATTTTAAGCAAAGTCTGTGAACAGTGGATGCTTTTTTCTTTGTTATTGACACCAGATGTGTAGTGTCCTCCCCAGCTCAGTAGCATGCAAATTACTATGCCACACAGGAAGCTATGTATTGAACATCTTTATTCTTCTGAGTGCAAACTTTAACTAAATGTACGCATTGCGTCATGAACTTTATTAAACTCCAAAACTATTATGCCATGCTATGGGGTCCATCAGGGGCCAGAAGGGTCCCGCTATACATATTTACAAGACACAACATCTTACCCTCTGTTAAAAAAAGTACAAAAAGTACAAATCTACATCATATATCTTCAGAGTTGTCGAGGTGCTTGAATCAGTCTTCCAGACCTAGCCATGTGATGAGGAGGAGGAGCATGGTCTACCCCAGGCAATTGGGGTGCAGCGGTAGGTGTAGGAGCTAAGATCTCCAGACTTTCAGGTGGGAAGGTCTCATTGCTGACATCTGAAGCCGATGAACATCTAGCTAGGTGTTTGAAGTGTGAGGAATCTCTTGTTATGGACTTGTCTTGTCATTGAGCATTTACCTAATGTCCTTTGCTCATCACAACCCTCAGGGGTTCAGCATCAAACAGCATCAAACTTGCGCTTCCTTTTCTGCTTGACCAGGAACCTGTCTCATTCCTTGAACGGTGAGCACTTCGGCGTTTATCGTCATATATCTTCATTCTGGACATGTGCTAGGAATCCATTATACGGATGTCGTCTGCATCAGTCGACCTATGAGTGGTCCATTGCAGCAATTTGGCTCCCATGGCTCTCCCAAATATCAAGGTGGCTGGGCTTTCACCTGTAGGGGAATGGGGAGTTGACCTTTATGCATGACGGGCTCGACATAGGGCCAAGTTGAGATCACTTCCTTCAACCCAGTGCACTGAACTACTCTCTTTAGGGTTCCATGAAGTGTTGGACAACGCTGTTGGACTGTGACCAGAGAGACGTACTATTCATCTGCTTGACATACATATTATTGAGAAACTCTTTAAAGTCTCGGCTAATAAATGGTGGACCATTGTCAGATTTAAGAATGGAAAGGACTCCCCAGGTTTCAAAAATGTCATTTAATGTCACAATTTCTTTGTCAAGTGTGGTTGACAACAGGTTTTCCACTAGGGTGAATATGCGAGTGTTCTTCAACAACTACCATCAGATGATATCCATTGTTAAGAGGTCCAAAGAAATCAACAGCAATCTCCTCCCACACAAGTTTCGGGATATCGAGCATAACTACTGGATGCTGCATTGTTTTGGGAGACAAACAGTTGCATAAATGACCAGCCTTTAATTCTCTGTCAACTCTTTTGTCAAGGTGAGGAAACCATACAGAGTCTTGAAGAACTCATGGGGCGACAACAACATGATGATCCTCAAGGGATAGTGAATGACTTGTTGCAGCAGGCTCTCCGGAATTACAATTTTAGAATCTATTAATATAAGACCTTCTTGTGTGACAGAGAGTTTCTCGCTCACATTTGTAAACGTTTGGTATTCAAAGTCATCCGTAAGAGGCCAAGTGTGTTTCATCCAGGACTGCTGAGTAATAATGTCTTGAGAACACACTGATCTCGATCTGTCTTTGTAGCAGCATGAATTTGCTCCACTGAAAGAACTGCAGCTACGCTTGACTTGCCTATGAAGTTGACATAGCCCTCAGCACTTTAGACATGGTACTTTGACACTGTACTGACACTCGTGAAAAGTAGTCAGCAGGATTTATATCTTTCTCTGGCCTGTGCACAGTAGTATAATCATACTCTTGCAATCGCAACCCCCATCTCTTGATGCAAGGGGCATTCGGACTCCCAAAAACGTAAAGCTTGGTGGTCAGTGATAAAGGTGGTGTTTTCCATAAAGAAACACATGGAAGAGTTCACAAGCCCACACCACAGCCAGACTTTCTGCCTCAGGTTTGGAATAAGCACATTCAGTCTGCGACAGACTCTGGGTCACATTGCCACAATGTGCTTTTGAGCATTTTCGTGCAGGATGTATTATGTTACAACACATACTTTTACAACGCATACCTTTACAACGCATGTTTTACAACGCAACATCCATTACAACACATTCCATTACAATGCATGCCACTACAACGAATTTTTAAAAACTACCTTTACAACGCATTCCATTACAACGCATACTACCTATACAACGCCTACCATTAAAACGCATAACATGACATTGCATGTATGGTAAGTATTGGATAGTGTAGGGGTAAAAATTACTATTCTAACTCGAAGGGGGTGCAATAGTAGGGTAAGTGTTGGATAGTGTAGGGGTAAAAATTACTATTCTAACTCCAGGGGGTGCAACAGTAGGGTAAGTGTTGGATAGTGTAGGGGTAAAAATGACTATTCTAACTCCAGGGGTGCAACGGTAGGGTAAGTGTTGGAAAGTGTAAGGGTACTATGTGTTGTAATGTTATGCATTGTAATGGTATGCGATGTAATGACATGCGTTGTAGTGGTATGCGTTGTAGTGTCATGCGTTGTAATGGTTGCGTTGTAATGGCATGCGATGTAATAGATGTTGCATTGTAAAAGTTTCGTTGTAATGGTAGTGCGTTGTAAAAGTTGCGGTTGTTTCCCGGCAAGCATTGCACCCAAACCCACTGTGCCGTCATCTACTACAATCTCAGTGTGAAGTTTTAGATCTAAATAGGCCATTTCAGTAGTGTTCTCAATTGCATGTTTGTTTTCTTTAAATCTTTGATCACATTCAAGTACTGCAACAGTAGGGAAAGTGTTGGATAGCATAAGGGTAAAAATTACTATTCCCACTCCAGAGAGTGCAACAGTAGGGAAAGCGTTGGATAGCGTAGGGGTAAGAATTACTATTCCCACTCCAGAGGGTGCAACAGTAGGAAAAGCGTTGGATAGCGTAGGGGTTAAAATTACTATTCCCACTCCAGAGAGTGCAACAGTAGGGAAAGTGTTGGATAGCGTAGGGGTAAAAATTACTATTCCCACTCCAGAGGGTGCAACAGTAGGAAAAGCGTTGGAGAGCGTAGGGGTAAAAATTACTATTCCCACTCCAGAGGGTGCAACAGTAGGGAAAGCGTTGGATAGCGTAGGGGTGAAAATTCCTATTCCCACTCCAGAGGGTGCAACAGTAGGGAAAGCGTTGGATAGTGTAGGGGTAAAAATTACTATTCCCACTGCAGAGAGTGCAACAGTAGGGAAAGCGTTGGATAGCGTAGGGGTAAAAATTACTATTCCCACTCCAAAGGGTGCAACAGTAGGGAAAGCGTTGGATAGCGTAGGGGTAAAAATTACTATTCCCACTCCAACGGGTGCAACAGTAGGGAAAGCGTTGGATAGCATGGGGGTAAAAATTACTTCTCACACTACTCCCCCTTTAACACACAACACACTACACATACAAAAAACCACAATTAATATCAATATCAATTAATCAATTAATAACAATTAATATTAATTCGATTTAATTATAAATTAGCTAATTAACACATATTAATTACCAATTAATAAATATTTACCAATTAATAATTAATTTAAGATATTTACAAGAATAAACAATATTTATTAATACATTATTTATAATTAATATTATGAAATAATTAAATAAAATTAATTAGCAATTAATTAATTAACAATTCATTAAAAATAAATACCAATAAATAAATACAATCTCTTTAATTAATTTAATTTAATTATGTCACACCCTATTACCCTATAAACACACAACCCACTACACATAAATAAATCACATAAAAAATGTAATTTTCTTTTAATCACTTAATAATAATTAATTACCAATTAATTATTCATTAGCAATAACAAAATATAAAAAATATTAGTACATTAACTCTAATTATTTTAATTACCTAATTAATAATAATTAATTATTAATTAGCAATAAGAAAAAATAATTACCTATTATTAATGTAATTAACTAATAATGATAATTAATTACCAATTAATTATTAATTAACAATAACAACAAATAATAAATACTACTACATTAACTCTAATTAATTTAATTAACTAATTAATAATTAATTACCAATTAATTATTATTTAACAATAACAAAAAATAATAAACATTACTACATTAACTCTAATTCATTTAATTAACTAATTAATAATAATTATTTACCAATTAATTATTAATTAACAATAACAAAAAATAATAAATACTACTACATTAACTATAATTCATTTAATTAACGAATTAATAATAATTAATTACCAATTAATTATTAATTAATAAATATTTATTAATCAAAAATATTTTTACAACATATTAATCAATTAATTATAATTAAATTACTTCCCACCCTATTCCCCTATAAACCCACAACCCGCTCTGATACTAAAACGCAAAATGTAAACAAAATTACTAATTTCTAAACATACATTAAAAAACATGTTTAACAAACATATAAACAACATAATAAAATACATAACACTAAACACAATTTCGATATTAGTAACATACATACCTTAATATCGATATTCTGTCTATCGATATTATTGCACATCGATATTCTATACCATTGAAATTAAAACATCGATATTATTGTATATCGATATTTGAATTTCGATATTTTGTCTCTCTACCGTTATCCTGCATGAAGCCCGCACCCACTTTGAGCTCCGACACTTAAATTCCCCTAATTTTTCCTGACTACACTAAGGCCGTGCAAAAGCGTTGCCCCTCGTTTGAGGAGATGAAGCAGAAACTCCACGCCCTCAACCTCCATTGTATGCTTCTGTTCCCTGCCAGCCTGAATGTCATTTTTCACTCCCAACCGTTTTCTCCAATACACCGGAGCAGGCCTGGGAGTGGGCTATTGAGCAGTGACCATTACAGCGATCTGCCCCTGCTGTACACCCCTCTGGAGATTCAGGCAGACGTTCTCGAACACTTCCTCAGCAACGGAGCTGGTCGGGGTCATTCCCACTCAAGGAAATTGAGGTCTGAGTGACAAGAGGTGGTCACCTCACTGGACCCGGCACAGGTTTAGGAAGGAGCACTGGTATCAACAGCAGCGGATGACACTTTGATAGCTACCAATTTGATTTTTCATTCCTTTGACAATGTTCTATACTCAAGCTCACTTACTCCTTCGCTGTTAAGACAAACGTCGGAGCCGCGTTGGAAACAAGGTCGCGTAGGACACAAGAGATAACGAGAACTACATAACCCAGGAGCAAGCCCGCCCGAACTACCAATCCCAGAAGGCCGTGCGAGACAGTCGCGCTGAGAGGGCGTACCCATTTAAGCAACCCGGAAGCCAGCAGTAAGCGTCGAATATTCTTAACATTCCCCGCGAGTACGGAGAAGCTGCCAAGTGGAAGGTGAGCTCCGTTGTATTCGGCGGCTTTGGAACAGGAGCCAGGAGATTACGGTGAGGAACAACAGATGCCAAGAACAGCGTTAGCGGGGCTCCGCTTCACACTCTGTTGTTATTAAGTATACGCCGTTCAGCTCCGACCCCTTGTCAGTCCCCGCTCGAGGGTTCTCGAGCAGTTAAGACAACGGTCCTTGCGATACACACGCCAGTCCCCGCTCGAGGGTTCGAGCTTTGTGGACTTTCGTCCTTTCGGCAGTCCCCGTTCGAGGGTCTCGAGTATCAGGACAGAGTACTTTGTTGTGACCTGTGGCCAGTCCCCGCTCGAGGGTATCGAGTAAACAGGACGAGTACTTTGTTGTGACCTGTGGCCAGTCCCCGCTCGAGGGTATCGAGTAAACAGGACGAGGTCCTTTGTTGTGACCATTGGCCAGTCCCCGCTCGAGGGTTATCGAGTGCGGAGGACATTCTTTGTGTAGCGCGTTTGCCCTCCGTTGGAAGCGTGTCAGGACTGACACGCATGCGGAGGACGATTAAGATGGAGCGATATCCATAACGAGGATAGACGCATCGAGTGGCATTTTCGGCCATTATTTAGTTCGGTGTCCTCTGTTGGAAGGTGCTAGGACTAGCATCATTGCAGAGGACAGTTAGACAATATCCCGAACCTTTTTGCTGCCTTGCTTTGCTTATTGTTTTGACCGTTAAAACAAGCCTGAAAAAAGAGTTTGTTTGCTTCACCTATCAGCCTGGTACATCCTCTGTGAGGTTAACAGGGGGGTGTGTGGGATCCGCCTGGGTTACCCGATCCCGAGGAAAGCAGGATTACATTCGCCTCTTTGACCTGGGACACTGAGATCTACTTGACTTAAGGACTGACTGCAGTGCTGTCCTCTGGGAGTTACCCTGGGGGATCCTGGGTGGCCTGATCTTCATCCCTGCTGGTTGCTGGGGTGGACAAATACCTGGAATTTGCTCATTAGCATTGTACCCTGTTGCCACATATCTGTCTGGCCCCGGTGATGTAGATTTGGCCCGACCTTCCCTGCTTTTCTCCTTTTGCTTCTGTATGCTGTCAAAAACTATCTCCTGTTTATTGGGCACCTATATAACACAAATGTTCCCCCTGTTGTTTACATTATTGGTATATTTTGTTTATGGGTGACAGATGCTTCACAGAAAGAAATGTGGGATGAGGGGAGTAGGGGGGGATTTATGATAGCCCCTAGGGGCATGGTTTGTTGTTTCAGGACTTTACACAACAAGTGCTTCTAGGTTCCTTAATATACCTTTATGACTGTGCCTACCTCATTCTATATGGATGTTTCCGGTCATCGGCAGATCTTGCACATGCCTTCTTCCCCACCATGACAGACCCTAACTTTACGAAATTCTCCTGGAACACCTATGGCCTACAAGACTGGCTCAAGCGGTCAGCAGTGCTGTGCAATATTAAAAGGTAGAAGCCGGAGGCTGTTTTCTTAGAAGAAACTCAGGTCCTTTCCTCTGCCGTTTCGGCTATGAGAGGGTTTTTCATTCTGGTTTTGTGAGGGGCTCTTGTGGCATAGATAACCTGTTGCACAAATCCGTCTTCTTGATGGTCACATAGTTCCTTGAGGATCACCAGTGCTGGTATGTGGAGGTTGAGGTTTGCATGGTAGCTAATCACTGTAACTTTATTTCCTGCCATATTACCCCACCATTGCTGCAACCTACACTCCAGAGGCTGCAGTCGTTTATTCTGACCCTCCCATCGGGCGTTGCTATGATAGGCGAGGATTTCAATGCAATCCCCAATCTTGATTCCTCCACTGCCTCATAACCCAGCCGATGTACATGCTTTGTCATGTTTGTCCTCCTGGGCTGACTCAATGGGTCTATATGATACTTGGCGCTCATGGCATCTTGCGGAGTGGGCCAACACATATCTGCGGCTTACAATACGAAATAGTGGATTGACTTACTGTGGCTGCCGGCTGCAGGCCTTCTTTCTATCCAATCCATATGAATCCTTTCTCTAGGCATCTCTGATCATGTGCCCCTACTGATAGAAATAAATGGTTAATGTTTGGCCATAATATTGTTTTGACTCTGCTTCAAGTGTTTATGACATGTTATGATGTGTTATGTTATACAGATTTGTTTGGTGTCGTCATCAGCACACAGTAGAGCAAGTAAATGAGGTGCACTGCAACTCCAATAATTCACTGCCTGAGTGGACCAAGCACCTCAATGGAATTATTCAGGCTGTGACATATGATAGATGGATTGGCTAACATTATTTTAAGTTAGGTACGTAAAGGGAAGATGACTTAACCTGGCTGGTGGCTGCTGGATTGGAAGTGTCGATGTCTGCTATTCCTGCCACACTGTCAGGGCCACTATATAATCGTCTCCATGGGAGTCGAAGGGTGGTGTTGTGTGGGTCACCCCACTGTTCCATGTCTCTCTACCATCTTGCTGGCCCCCTTCTCCTTCATTCCAGATTTCAGGTCATACCACCTCTTGCGGATCTCTGGGTTGGTCCTCTGGGTGACTCCTGAGGAGGTGACCTTCTCCATTATGCTGGTCTAAATCTGTGGTATTTTTGGGAATGGCTGTGAAGGAGGCCTTCCTGAACGGTTGGTCCATGCGGGAGACACATTCCTTGTCAGGACCACAAGCTCCTTCTCAGAGAATCTGACCTTTCTCTTTCTGGTCCCAGAGTTCTTGTTCTCCTCTTCTGCAGCCATGGTTTTCTCTGGGCATTGTGTGATGAACTGGCAGCAGTGATGCAGGAGTACTCCTTTCTTCCAGTAGCTTCCTAAGCCTCTAGCTTGTGGCCATTCCCTGGTCTTGTTAACATACTGGTCCGACATCATCATCAACAATGTTGCATTTCCTAAATTGCGATTTCCTTTTAGGAAATCGCAAATTTATAACTTCCTATTAGGAAATAGCAAATTTGAGATTTCCTAATTTGAGATTGCCTTACTGCAAAGGCGAATCCATAGGAATCGCTATTTGTGAAATTGGTGTTTACATACATACCGTTTTGTGATTAGCAAATAGCTATTTCTATGGATTTGCAATTTGGAAATTTAGAATAATAGCATTTCTAGTCCTTAGTACCCTGATTAGCGGCTACTGTTTCAACATTCCCGGTGTTCACATCTAACATTTGTCTTGGCACCTCTGTACTTTAATGATTTAAACTTTAACAAGTTTGAGCAAGTAGAAAATGAGTTATTAGATATTCACCTGAAAACCTATCAGTCTGAAATCTGCAATTTGGGAATTAAAATGTCAGAAAAGAGGTCTACATTATTTTCTATATTAAAATACATTGGCAAAGCCAATAGGTCTCACTTTTTGGCAACCAATGTAGACAAACTGGCTTTAGCAATGCTGTCCAGCATCAGAAAATAAATATTGTTTGCACATGCTATGCATTAGCAGCATCAGCAAAAAGCATAAAAGAGGTACAATGATGTGTATGCCTCCATGAAATCTCACACAGATGTGTGTATGTCATGGACCTAGCTGCAATGATCAATGTTACAGATAATTTTAGTGTAGCATCTCAAACATGTAGTTTTGTACAGTATGTTGTGTTCTTCTGAGACTGGATTACAGATCCCCAGATCTAATGTAATGGGGGTTTGATAATGCACAGGAAAGTACCAAAGAGCACACTCAACAAAGCTTTATTTTTTGTTGCAAAGGTACGTTTACATTTTGAGTTGCAGGAAGATAAGTGATTTTCTCACGTAGTTGATTTCAAGTGCTAATTTAGAGATAGACCCCAGCTCTCCCAGCTCCAAGAAGATCAAATTAGTCATCAGACCGCAACAATAAGTAATATTATACAACTTTATGCTACTCATCAATGGAAAACTGAAAACACAGGAAGTAAAATGATACATATTTTGTTGAGACTATGGGCCAGATGTAGGTAAATATCATTTACCGATTCTAAAATACCGAATTTTACCGATTCGGAATTTTAAAATCAGTAAATGATATGTAGGTAATGATTCGGTAAGAGTTACCGAATCGGTATTCCCCATTTATTCCTATGAGCTTAGAGGCCCAAAGGAATGAATGAGAATTACCGATTCGGTAAATACCGAATCGATAATAGGGGGTATACCTACAAGGGTGGCAGGGTGCCACATTGCCACATTGACACCCTGTTTCACCCCTGTATAGTGCATGGGTGCACATGTGGCAGGCATACATGCTCTAAGAGCATGTATGTCTGCCACATGGCACTGAATAAAAAGCTAAAAATTGCTTTTTGAAAGGTATTCGGAATTTACCACCAACTAATAGTTGGTGGTAAATAACGAATCCTTAAATGTAAAAAGCACTCACTTGAGTGCTCTCTACATTAAGGATTCGGTAATTTACCGAATCGATATGTTAAGAAGTCGGTAATTTACCGATTCCTTAAGTTACCGATTCGGTAAATTACCGAATTCTACAATTTGGCCACTTTGGGCCAGATGTAGGTAATTCTATTTTACCAATTCATAAAAACCGAATTTTACCGATTCGGTATTTATGAATCGGTAAAATAGAAGGTGGGAGATTTAGGTAAAATCGGTAATTAAATTACCGATTCTGTAAAAATCGGTATTTACCGAATCGGTAATACCGAATCTAGCAAGGGTGAAGGGGGTGTCACTTTGACACCTTCTAGCACCCCGAATACAGGCATGTGTGCCATGTGGCAGACAGACATGCCCTAAGGGCATGTCTGTCTGTCACATGGCAGAGGTGTGCATGCACACATGTGCATGCACACCTGGATTCGGTATTTTACCACCCAATTGGATTGGGTGGTAAAATATCGAATCTGAAAGGCCTTTGGGACTCAGAAGAGTCCCACCTACATCTGGAAATATTTATGAATCGGTAAAATAGAAGGAGGGAGATTTAGGTAAAATCGGTAATTAAATTACGGATTCTGTAAAAATCGGTATTTACCGAATCGGTAATACCGAATCCAGAAAGGGTGAAGGGGGTGTCACTTTGACACCTTCTAGCACCCCGAATACAGGCATGTGTGCCATGTGGCACACAGACATGCCCTAAGGGCATGTCTGTCTGTCACATGGCAGAGGTGTGCATGCACACATGTGCATGCACACCTGGATTCGGTATTTTACCACCCAATTGGATTGGGTGGTAAAATACAGAATCTGAAAGGCCTTTGGGACTCAGAAGAGTCCCACCTACATCTGAAAGTTACCGAATCGGTAAAAATACCGATTCGGTATTTTACCGATTCGGTAAATTTACCGAATCGGTAAAATTGGCCCCCTACATGCCAATTCCTAAATACCGGTCTTAGACGCGGCCAGTGCTGGCTGCATCATAGCTCTTTTTTTAATGTGGGGACAACATAGACAATGGGAGGGTGTTTGGGTAGAAGTGAAGAGGCAACATGGGTAACAAGAGGGGGAGTGGTAGGAAAGAAACAAGACTGGCAACAGGAGAGTGAGGTGGGGATGCAATGAATAAAGCAACACAGGGTGGGAGTGGAAAGGAAGAAGCAACACAGCTAAGGGGGATGGGGGACGGTGAACAAGGAAAAAGGACTAGGGAGAGGGAACAGGGGAATAAAAAAGAAAAGTAGGACCTTATTCACAGCACAAACAGTGGAAGGACATTAGTCCAGATGAAGGAATAAGTGCTTGGTCCATGCTCCAGATCAAAGAAGAGGAAATGAAGCTGGCATGCGCTGGCCAATTTAAAGGCAGCAAAGAAGAGAGACAATGAAGCTAATGAATGGTAAGCAATGGGTGGGCTCCAAGACCCTTCGAGAAACCAATATATCGAACAAGCAAGGGCACATGCTCTGGTGCATGCAGTGTCATAGATGAGACCTAATTGGAACATCAATGCCCAGAGTTAGGGCATAAAAAGTAATAACTTGACCTGTGGAATTAGAAACTCTTGTAAGTTAAGATAGGTGACGTTTAAACTCACTTGCAGTGGCTTCCTGCAGTCAGAACGTCTGACCAAGAAGGGAGGGATTTAAACATTGAGACAATCAGCTGCCCAGTGGAATTAGGCGTTGGAGGTTACTCTGAGTGGCAGCTAGAAAATGCAGCAACAATGCACTCTGCGCGGGACAAGCACCACGTGGGAAATGCCGTGCTGTGCCATCCTTTGCCTTCCTGCTTAAACCCTGCATAGGTATAAGGCATAGGTATTTATTTATGAGGGTGGGGAAGGCCTGGTGAGTTTTCTTTGGTGTCTGCTGTCCAATGGCAATGCAGCTCAAGGCCAGCAGCAATGTTTCCCTGCTATTGCATAGAGCTATATTTTATTGTCTCGTTGTTTACAGTTCACCAGCTCTGCAAAGCTTTGGATGATTAAAAAATGTGTACAGATATAAAGTATTTGATTTTTCATTTTGCACATCTCTACCCAAAACGTTATGTTTTTTGTCTTCCTCAGTGCAAATTATATGCAAAATAAAGCAATATTCTGGTGCATCTAAAAGAATCGTATGCAATCCTCACTTACAGTCATTCATAGCTGCAAATATAACTGATGGTTGTGAAAACCCACAAGAATGCTGGATCTTCGGTATTTCTACATTTACAGTTATTGATGGGAACATGGAATTTTCCAGGGAACTCGGAGGGATGTAATTGCAGCGGTTTGAAAAACTAACATGTCTTAACTTAATCAATATTCATTATTGATGTCCATACCTCACTTGCACCCATGAAATTAGAGTAAAAAAGATGGAGTGGATGTGAAAACCATATTACAATCGCAGATTTTATGGGGATGCAAGTGAAGATCTTTTTTCAGATCTTCAAAATTTTTTGTCTACTGGAAAACATATTATCCAAGAAGATAAAAAACACAAATTAAGCAGCAGTTGCATCTGGATGCAAGCACAGAATACCGCATTTTGGGAATGAAAAATGAATACATTGCAATTAGACTTGGGGGCATATTAACAACGGCCAGTGATAATTATCGCTGGCCGTGCTTAGCGATAATTAAGATTATCGCAGGCTATCTCTGCTTTTTATCGTCCTGGTAACGTGTAATTAACAACGCGTTACTCCAGGGCGATACCAATTCCAGAGATAGCGAGGTTATCTCCCTTTTGCAGGGAACATCGCTGGTTTTCCAGCAATGTTCTCTGCAAAAGGAAGATAACCTTGCTGGTACGACCCACAGGGTCGTATCAGCACAATCCACCCCCTATGTTAGGGGTGGCTAAGTCAAGAATTTAGCAGACGTTAGTTTTGGGAGAAAACAGCAGTTTTCTCCAAAAACTAACGTCTGCTAAAATACTAGGGCATCCTTGCTGATAGCGCGAAGCCGCGCTATTGATGTCCTGACATGTAATGTATGTCAGGAACGCCCACTTTGCATCTCATTAGAGATGCAAAGGTAGGCATAGTGCAGAAGGGTGCTAACATGCGAATATGCATGTTAGCACCCTCTTGCTGTTAGGGCGATGGTTTTTTCTCCGCTTTTCTGGCTTTTAAAGCCCTTGCTGATATACCCCCAAGCTTTTAAACTTTAGACATTGTTAGAAGCTAAGAGCTACATAATAATTAAGCAAGGACCTAAAGAACATCGCAAGATGTCCTCAAATGAGGCTGATCAATTTAGAGGTCTTGTGGCAGGGGACAGAGATCTTATCCACAATTTCCAATAATCATCCAACTACTCTCTGCCTTATTTTCATCAGAAAGGACTAGCTCAGAGCACAATATGTCTCATATGGCACACTCTTGACAAGGACTCAAGCTATGGGAAGCCTCTTCAGCAGTAGGAAAGGCATCCACAGAAAAATCCTGGATATGGGTTCTTTCTAATGACCATCCGTTGCTTCAGTGCTTGACAGAGTAAAGGTGAGCCTGACACCCACCTTTCAATTACATTGTTTGGCTTTGGGGGACATGATGGGCTTGCTTGCGGGAGGGATTTATTTTCATAGTTGGTGTCCTACATTGCACTCCTGCGGTACTGTGGCCATCCGGTGATCTAACCAGGCACTGGTTGTGATAACCCTGCAGAACTGAGGCCCAAGGTACACGAATGTTATAAGGCATGCTCATTAAGACTATTGTGAGCCTGTGGCTCGTACAAGCGCCTTGAGACCCTTGCGGGTGAGTAGTGCGCTATACAAGTATCAATTTAAAGTCTTATCACTCTCTCATCAGACATTGATAATGGTGACCCTACTGGACTGTGGTACTAGAGTCAGGACTGATGCTCATTAGCCTAATAATCCTAGATATCATCTGCCAACCCTCTCCCCGCTTCCACAATTACAAACCTCAATGGTATTTAATATCAACATTAGCAAAGCTATTCCTGTGCCTCTTATCTCCTGACCCCAACCTAAACCAACCCATAGACAGGAATGTCACAACTCTAATAGCCTTGATGCTCTATTCCACAACCTTACACCCATCCCTCTCTCTAAAGAAGGATCCCTTTCAACCAATTACAGAAAGAAAGACACATTCCTCTTTGCCCAAGAGATGTTTTCAGGCACATCTAAATTTCAACAAATAAACATTTATTTGCAATAAAAAAGAACATCGCCTCATTAGAATGTCTCCTGATTTTTCAGTCAAAGACATCTAAGATCTGCTCCCCAACTATCACTGTTCTCCACCTTCAAACCCACCACGACCTAACTCAAATTTCACCATCACTAACACTAAAAATACACAGTACCAACCCAAAACTATTGCTCATAACCACAAATACCATCCTTGGCATTCAAATATGTCCTCCATAAATGTTGGTTGATAGCAAAACTTTTCCTACAGATTAATGACCTAATAGTTGCCAATGAACTTGACTTACTACTCTTAATTGAAACATTACTAAGTGACACATTCTAACCTGTAATTGACACCTAACATCCCAACCTGCATGGAAAACTCCACTCCCACATAATTCCACATTTTCTAGCACCCTCCACACAATAATGACATGTTTATAGAGCAACTAATTAGGCTCATCTTTGAAAACTTGAACACTACTTTCAACATTAAAAAGCAATAATCTGAACCGTCTTAACAGTAACAATTCCTATATATATGTGGTTATATCCTGAAGTCCAAATGGCATTTGTCAGTGCGAACCAGAACACCTGGGGTACCTGGTGGATGGATGGCGGTGCCTAGAAGGCACCGCCATCCATATTAAGATAGGTGTGAATCAAGGCCTTTCCATGGCAGCGATGCTACCATGGAAAGGCTGGTGGGTATTGACTTTGGGGGCCCATTGAGGGCCCCTGGGGGTGGGGGGAGGCTGCACTTTGAGGGTACCCCCCTTCATTGCCATGCACAAGGTGTTGGAAATGCAGAATGCGACCACCTGGGTGGTGGTCACATCCTAATTAGCGGTGCGGACCGCCACATGTCTGGTGGCCGGCCCCAGCACTAAAGTCCGCCCGGCATCCTAATGGGTCCCTATGTCCTTTGTCCTGAGTTGAAATGTACAAAATAATAAAAGGGACAGGGAAAATGTACTATACCCGCCAGGCCCTTTAACCCCCAACAGCCCAAATATATATATATATATATTTTTAAACTGTGGCTTTTGCTGCTTTTTAAAACAATGGAAATGGTGGACGGGGCCACTGTGAAAAAGAAAGGGGAGACTGTATTCGCCCCTCTTCCCGATCTCCATTGAGGTCCCGGAACACCCCATCCTCGGAGTGGAATTTAAAAAAATTAGGGAAAGAGGCATGTGGCCCTGTCTCCCTGCTGACACTTTTTTATTAAAAACGGGGGACTTGTGTCCCCCTTCCCCAATCATTTTTAGAGGCAAAAAATCATCCCTTTTATCTGAAATGTACTTAGTCAAAGGTCACCAAAGAATGTTATTTGAACACATTAAACAGTACACAAACCTAATGGCGTTGCGTCCATTAGGGTGCTGGGGTGTTGCCGCACTAGTATTGAGGCGCCATTCAAAAGCGTCGCACACCGTCCCTCACTACTTACTTTTAGAATTAGTCCCGGGCCAGTGGGCCACCGGGCCATGCCCAAGGCAGTCAGCGGCTCTGAAGGGGCCAGGGCAGCAGGTTCAGTCAAGTCGTCATCACGATGACTGATATCATGATGATCGCAAGGGTGGACTGGTCTGCGGAGCGCACAGCAAGAGTGCGCATGTTCAGTTTTGGGTTGATAATTCTTCCAATCAGCCTGTACATGCGCACTAGGCTGCACATTAGGTGAGCGAGGGTTGTTCCATGCCGCAGCCCCCGGTCTCCTAATGAGCGAGGAGTATCCCTGCTCAAGACAATCACTGCACTGCAGGAGCAGCGTCTGGATTGGCTGAGACACACGCGGTTGCCAGGCCTCTCTGCAGTCCTGAGCAGGAGAGGGGAGGAAGGCTGCTTACTTGCTTCATCGGCTGTGAAGAGCAGAGACGACGCGGGACCGGATCGGGCTGCTAAGGTACTTTTTAATTTTTCTATTTAAATCTTACTAAAATGAACAGCCCAGACTCCCTTCCGGAACCCCCTCCTCGCGTGCCTCCAGCGTCATGCCGGCCACGACTGGTTACGATTCCTCAGAGGAATTTCAACGAGTATAATCAGTGTCAATGCTTTTGGAAAATGCTAATATGTGATGAATAGTAGTGCCCGACTGAAGAGACTAGTACCCGAGACACCAGGTGCTGCCGAAGATGCAAAAACATACTTTGAACGAGCTATAAAGTAAAGTAAACGTTGCCTGTATTTCCCATAGTGCAATGAGTTAATATCGTATGCCACAAAGTCCCGCCACATAACAGCCATAGTTCACAGAAACAACCTATCAGACAAAAAAAATGTCAAGCTGACTCAATGCGCACCCCGTGAACAATGCGGATAAACACAAACAAGATCTGCTTGATTGGAATAAAAGCATCATTTTTCTCAACACAAGAGCTTGGGAGTGGTCCCTCTCCCAACTGCAAAGTCCCATAAGTGGAAATTCCCGCCCGAACCCAAGCAGACAAATTAAGTTTACTATTAAATTGTGATGAAATAGGATGCATGCTCACAACTGACCCACTGCAATAAACGCAAGCCTGTGGTGAAGGCTGGGGACTGGTTTCAGCAACATGCCATCTGGCATCTTTGGACGATTGTTCACGTTATCGCTAATGGTTTGTGTTCGATTGAGCAGAACCACGGGCGGCAAACATTGCACAACAAGGTATTTGAACACTGTTATCGCTGGGTCCAGAATCGATTGAGCAAATCGAATACAAAAACCCAGCTCAGCGTGTTGCGGCAAGTTAGTGCAGAAAGCTGTTCTTTAGCAGTATGGATCTAGATTGTCAGTTCACACAGCATTGCTTTGTGCATGGTGTGCAACTTAACTCCTCCTCTCCGTTTCTGCAAATTAACCTTCTGCCAGTACGTAAAAAGCCACATTAATTATCAGAAACAAGTTTTGCTTCAAGTTTGTTGCAAGGTAAGTGTTTAAGGACAATCATTTTCCAAATGTATATCCAGCTACAAATGAAGGTTGTGGCATGATGTGCCCCTTGTTGGTGTAATAAATGTCTTAAACTATGATGATGATGATGAAGGCATTGATGCTGCTGTGGGTTGCTCATTTAGAACCATCTACATAACCCACATGTACTTTACTCTTGGAGAAGTGTGGCTCACTGGTTAGAGGAGGCAGACCTGGAAGCAGAGGTCAGCCCGGGACCAGGGTTCAATTCCCGGCTCAGCGGGGTCTTGAGTCCTAAAATGTCCATGGACTCGACAATTCTCTCTCCGGTGCGTACTCGATTCGCGGGTTCACACTCTGCGACTCTGGGCAATAGCTGGCCTAATCTCCACAACGGCCCCTCGCGGTGGGATGCCTGGCTTTCACCTTGCGGATACCCTGCCGGGGTTATCTCACAGGGGAATACCAGGACGGGTTCCCTAAGCAAGCGCTTAGAAACCGCTTGGTGATTTGCGCTATATAAATTCCTGTACATTTACATTTACAGTCAAAAAGGAGGTGAGGGTTGGCTTAGACTAATTAATAATTAGTTTAGGCCAACCCTCACCTCGTTTTTGACTGTAAAGAGTAAAGTGCATGTGTTCTCAAATTTGCTTGAAAATGAACCATTTGCCAACTCATTTTTCAAAATTTTCCTGGGGGGAGAACCCCCCTGAACCTCCGTAGGTCGTTTGGGCTCGCTCGCTATTCTCGTTTGCCGCAGTGTGTTCCACCATAAATTGTACGTCCTACCACTTTCAAATGTCACCAGCCACCACTGAGGAAAGCTATCAGAGCTAGCCCAATTCACTGAAGAAAAACTGAAAAAGATCAATCTCTTCCTCTCTTAAACTGAAGTGGATCCTGAGTTTAAGACCATTTTCACCAAAGCATTTGCTATAAGAGCACAGTTTAAGGGAACCATAAAACTAAACTAACAAGCACCACAGAAAACACTGAACCCATCTTCACTTTCTGAACTTCATCCCCACGAATGTCCTGAGAGCTGCTGCTAGCTATACAACAACTCAACATTGGACCAAAATTGCAATGAAATCCAATCTAGTCCGGAATGTCCATACACCCACACACAAAAAAGTCCTTCTTATCTCCCTTATCGCCGGCAAGCCACACATCAGTAAGAGTTCCTAAATTCTTAGGTTTATAGTTGGCAAAACTGGTAACCTCCAGAATCACTTAAGCTCTCTGATCAAATCTCTGCAATGCCAAATCCAGTACTGTTTTTGCTTTGTGAATTCGAAAATGTTAGAAGTTTGCACCCATGTGATGCCAGAATCTGGTGAGTTCATACTGCTTTTAAAAGGTTAGTCCTGTGAGGAACGTGCTAATGCTATCTCTCCCCACAATTAATTACTAAGTCCCATTCCTTTCCATTGGGCAAAGCATAATCTCTTCTCCTGCATCACAAATATATGTGCTTGCTGAGCACCCGGGTTTTTTTTTCTGAAAGGTGCATGCATGACTCTGACTTACATTGCCGATGCAGTAAGACTGTAAGATCTAAGTCGCTGTGGGTGATGGGCGTGGCCTGGCGGAGGCAATCTGCCCGATATCCATTCCTGAATTCCCCCCCGCCATATTAGTATGGCGGGGGGACCACAGCGGATGGAAAGGCCGTCCGCCGCTTTCCCGCCCCGGTCGCCTTGCGGCCGGGGCGGAGAATGTTTAATATGGTGGCGGTGTCTCATAGACACCGCCAGCCATATTAGTATGGGCTGTCAGTCATGCCTTTCCATGGCGGCAATGCCGCCACGGAAAGGCATGTGGTCTTCACTCTGGGGGCCCCCTGCGGGCCTCCAGAGTGAAGGAGGGGTGGGGGCTGCACACGGGGGGTACCTGTGGTACCCCCCACAATTGCATAAACAAAGCAGCAGGCACCGCACGGTGCCTGCCGCTTTGTTTATGCAAATGCAGAAATGCATTTCTAGCATTGTGGCGGGCGGTGCTGAGAGCTGAGAGCACCGCCCGCCACAATGCTAGAAATGCAGGATGAGACCACCACTGTGGCGGGCACATCCTAATGCCCCCCACGGGACCCCCGCCCTTATGGCGGGCGGTCCCAATCCCCGCTAGGATGACGGGCGGACCAAGTCCGCCCGTCATCCTAATGGACCCCTTAGTGTTCAAATGTTTCTCAACAGCTGCTGAGAGTGCATAGCCTTTGTGGTAGTTGATAATAGGCTTTAATATTCTGTGCAGATTGATTTAATATAAGAGAGGCTGTTGTTAATTATCCTCTTCATTTGTTACACCTCTCATTCAGTATACGTCAGGTCACCAGTCGCATATGAAGTAACAGTAGATGGTATAACACCCAGGATAATGTGCTGCATGGCTAAACACTTATAAGGTCCCAAAAGCGAGACCTATTGGCAATGCCAATAATTGTTTAATCTGTTCTAGTGAGTGATGATCCCTGGCAAATTCCAGAGGTCAAAGAAGCAACATCTTCTGACCCAGAATCACCAATTGAGCATACCTGTGAAAGCCGAGCCTCTCAGATCTACCCAGAAACTACATTGTACTTTAATTTCTATGTTAAATTAGAACTCCATATACAAACCTACATTGACGAACTTGTCTTTAGGATACTACATCCACAATGAGCATGCAATATACAGGAGCCTACGTGCATATGCATATGCCTTCAAACATGCCTGCAGTCTTCCATGCACATGCACAGCAACACACGAAGACAACTTTACACACAATATATAAAAACATCACACACAAACTCTAAGAAAGACATCCTAGCACACATCCAGCCTCATTACCAGAGTGTTTATATGGGGTATGAATTCCTTGAAATATTCCGAAAACCAGAGTCACCCATAGTTCAGTAGAGGAGCTTATGATGCGGACCCTCAGGATGCTCACTGGAAGTAGGTATGACCTATTTTTCAGGCATTTCTCCTACTTTCAGCAGCCTGTTCTTGAGTGCATTTTCTCCCAACTCTAAGACAGGGTCCTCATTTCCACCCCTCCGCTCTTCTTTTCAGCACCATTGTTCACCCCAGCAGGAGCCCCACGAGGTTTCAATGTTGCGCCACTTGTGTACCTTAACTTTGTCCCAGTCATTATTAACAACCTTAACATTAGTGGCTTAATCTCTGCTGGTGACAGCTGTGTCATTATAAAGCTTAATAAACTAGTAGCTCTTGACCCTTTGACTCCTGTGGCATAAGCTGATGTGTGGCAGGGTATGCCCAGACGTGAGTCCCTTGCTCACTTGGCCACTGGATTCAAGATAGCCTGGCTGATGAGGATTATGAATCCGAAACCGGTCCCAGGATGCTTGTTTCCGGTCCAGGGAAGACATGGCTTGGCAGTTCGGGCTGGACTGTTCCCATGAGGCACAGGGTCAGACTGATTTGCATATGGCCATGTCTAAACTGGGGTGGCTGAGTGGGCTAAAGAATGGTGATGGATTAAACCCAGATCAGTTGACTGGGGGGTGAGTGTTGATTTGCTCAAACGCTCCGTCCATCATCCCCTTTTGTATAAGCTGATGTTCTTACTCCATCGATCACTGTGTGGTAATCAACAATCTCAAACTCAGTTTTGAGAACTTTGATACTGACATATGGAAAGTGGATTAATGATAAGCACCATAAGCCAATCTTACTCTATCTGGTAGCGACAGCTCAAGTCATCCTCATGGCTCACGGTCCCCTTGACCCAACTGAGCAATCTGTGAGTGATTATGGACTCCAAACATTCTGGGGCAGATTTACAAGCCCCTTGTGTCGTCGGTGCATCACGTTGCGTGATGCACCAGTGGCGCAGCCTGCTAACTGATATTTTCAAGAACAGGTAAAGTCACCCTGCGTGACTTAACCTGTGCTTGTAAATATGGCCCCTTTTCACGCAGCACTTTGCTTGTTAGGGGCATGACATGGGTGTTGCTGAGAGTGTTCCCACGCAACACCCATGTCTGCTGATACATTCCCAGGTTTACGAGAAATCGTAAATCTGGAAATGCATCAGAATGCTGCGCCGGTGGCGTAGGGTGGTGCAACGAGGAGAAATGTTTTCATCTCTCCTCGTTTATTTCCTCTTTCAATGTGTGCTGCATTCTACAGCACGCATTGGAAGAGGAAATCACCTCAATTGATTTTTTTTGGGCAGAAAGCCAAACAATCTCTCTTCGACGCAGGCATCCTTGCACCATGGTGCAAGTATGCCTAAGCCGGTGCATGGCAGCAGATTGTACGCCAGAGCATGAGAAAGGAAAGAGATGCAACATATTGTTGTAAATAGGTCGCATCCCTGTGCTTCGAAACTGAGAATGACTTGTGGCACCACCCTGAGATAGTTTCTTGTAGATCTGCCCCTCTATATCTTGCCACAGCCTCTGGTGCTTTAGTTAGTTAAACAACACAATAGCCGGATACTTTCGCATCTAGACTATGCCAATGATCTTCCCCTTTCTATTTCCTTTGAAAGTGTCAGAGTTTTCTGCCCTTTAATGCTGGCGCCGTCTCGTGGTGGCTGAAAACATTCCTTTAAAGCTTGGTGTGAGTGGCATGCACCATTTTCATCTGTTGACAATGGGATGCAATGAGGGTCTTCTGCTCATGCTTCATGTATGGAGTCCTGAGGATCCAAGAAACCATGGGCCTCATTTATGAGGCCGTGCGTCACTTTTACGCCGCCGGTGCGTCACTTTTTGTGAATCACCAGCAGCGTAAAAAATGTGCCTAGTTGCACCATATTTACAAAGTGACGCATCTAGGTAGATGCGTCACTTTGTAAACCCCTGCACCACATTATACCTGCGCCAGGTATAATGTATGCAGGGGGGGCGTTCTGACGCAAGAAAGGGTCATAAAAGTGACGCAGTGAAATCTAGAAGATTTCACTGCGCCACTTCTAGGACACAAATGCGTCAATTACCTACGCCTGCCTCACAGCAGGCGTAAGACTGACGCAGGCCCTTTCACATGGGGCTTGCCCCATGTGAAAGGACGCATTGCTGGAGTTGCGTCACTTTTGTGACACACTCCAGCAATGCGTCACTTTTGCGCCATACAGATACGTCAGAAATACTGACGTATCTGTAACTCCTTGCGCCATGATGCGTCATACTGTAAATATGACGCATCATTGGTCTCGGAAGAAGGGCGCAGTGAAAAGTGACGCATCGCTGTTTTTACGCAGCGATGCGTCACTTTTCATAAATGAGGCCCCATGTGTCCATGCATGGCAATTCATGTCAGAGCATATCAGGGGCAGCCCTCAGAATCACAGTAGGCCATCGACTGAGGGGAAGGCATTGTCACAATGGGGTGCATCAGATTCCAAAGTGTGCCATGGCATTTCTGTGACTCCTGGTTCAGGTGTCTAAGTGAAAAAGGTGCATTCAGTTGTGAGTCACAGTTAATGCAATGGATTTTCCACGGATTCGGGGAGGGAGTGAATCAGGGGTGCGCATGCTCAGAGCCATCCTTCTCACAGAGTGACAGACTCTGTGATTCATATTTTGCTTGCATAACTCATGAATTGTATGATCCCATTCTATGCTCCTGTCTGACTTGGCACAGGAGTCTCTCATTGGAAGAGAAAACAAAGAGTGGAAAACATGTCCACATCTTGCGTGAGGACCTCGTGCACAAACACTCGAGGTCTTATATAAACAATTCTGTACAGGAAATCTTTTCTGCCCCTAGGATAGAGTTAGAATTGAATTACACACATTTCGCAAGATGGGCCGTATACCGCCGGCCGTGAGAAAGCCATCACCCGGCCTCGAAATGAGCAATCTCTCTCCTCGTAGGAGCGCCAGGGCTGGTCGGCCAGCAGTTGACATTCCCCATGCCTTTTTGTTTTCCCATTCTTTTTCCATCGTTTGCATTTGTTTAGTCATCATTGTGTTTTTTAGCTGTGTTCTTTAGTTTACAGTAATTCAAAGCCAACAGCACATTTTCTGTGCGCCAAAAATAATCATATTTTCCTCTGTTGGGCACTAAAACTATTCTTTTTCACAAGCCATTCGCCTGCTGTTACCCACTTGCAAAGTTGTGTTCTAATATTCTGTCATTGCTATGTTTTTCTTTCTATGTTGCATATTAAAAATGAAGAAACAAAAACTCGTGTGTCCTCATGTAACGTAACTGGTGCTATGTAAAGCGCTCTGATAACTGATTCGGTTCGGTTCTAGTTCGCGCTATATAAAACTCTGCAAAAAAAAGAAAAAAAAAAAAACTTTACACAGCTTGCCACAGCTTCACTTTTCCAATGCATGTTTTAACTGGTTTTGTGTAGTTTGCTAAGGTTCCTTCTTTCCTTTGCCCTCCCAAGGGTAATTGATTTTCTCCTCTCTATTCATTTAGCCAATAATGGAAGCCAAGCAAGACGGACACAAACCACGGAATGTGATTCACGCTATTTGTGGCATAATTTCAAAAAGTATGCAGAATATTTCCTCCTCAAGCTTTCATTTTGGGAGCTTTTCTGTGCACAAGGGTATTGCAGAGCAGACGAACAATGACAGCTTTCTGCCAAGTTGATCTTCTGCAAGACCATTTTTAGCATCAATAAAGGATGTAGGTGACATCATTTGATGATAAAAGTCATGAATTTCACACGATTGACCTGAAGCGAAAAACACAGTGGGGGTCATTAGGATGGCGGGCGGACCTATCGGAAAATGGGACTGCCCGCCATAAGGGCGGGGGTCCTGTGGGAGCCATTAGAATGCGCCCGGCACTGCGGCAGGCGCATCCTGCATTCCTGTCATTGTGGCGGGCGGTGCACTCAGCACCGCCTGCCACAATTCCAGGAAGGCATGTTGGGCACTTCCATGCACAACATGGCAGGCACCGTGCGGTGCCTGCCATGTTGTGCATGGAACTGCAGGGGGGTACTATAGGTACCCCAATGTGCACCCCCCAACCCCCAGAGTCCATGAGGGCCCGCAACGGGCCCCCGCAAGCATTTACCGCATGCCTACCAGAAAGGTATGTTTACGCCCCATGATAATATGGATGGCTGGCGGTGACAGACATCGCCACCATATTAAACTCTTTTCCGCCCGGTCGAAAAGCAGCGGACGGTCTTTCCGTCCGCCGCGATCCCCCCGCCATAGTAATATGCCAGATGTAATGGGTGGCGGGCAGGGACGGATCTCGAGCGGATCGCCACCGCCATGCTGGCGGAGGCGAACTGCTCGAGATCCTAATGGGCCCCAAGTGTGAAGAAAGTATGCACGGAAGCAGGACTTTCTATAGACCTTTAAAAGAACCAGAAATAATATTCAGTGACAAAAAGATGTGCAGATTCTTATGTGTGGTGTAAACTGTATAGTTACCATGTTGCCTAAAACAGTGGAAATTATTTGATGTTTGTGATATCTGAGGGGAAAATATTATAATTAAGCGATTTGCTACCAGACTCCGATTCCCTGTTGGTAAATAACAATCATTTCATTCTGATACTTTGGAAAAGTCAACTATATAGTTCCCTTTAGACCATTCGAAAATACAAGATATTCACTCAATTATTTATATTTCTCAGACTTTTGAGTGGACAAGAATGAGTTATGCTGCTGATTCATGAAGGTTATTTGGGCCCTACTCACAAAGGTAAATTTGCACAAGGAAATGTACTCATTTGTTCATCTCCTACTGTACCCAGATGTAGGTCTACAGTTTTCGCTATTTAACATTAACGATTGTTGATTTACACCAAAGTGTAGACTTACATGTCACCACTCCCGGTCATCGATGGGGTTGGGCTATCTAAGACTGTATTTTCGAATGTAAAGTTATTAATAGTAACTTTTCACACCCAGATAGAGATCTGCACCACTGTGGCAGTACTATTATTCTTAAACAAAATAAAATAAAACAAGCAAATGTAATTAAAAGGTATAGGGCTAGATGCATCAAAGGGTTTTTCCTATTCTGTGTCTATGGGAAAATGTGTTCATGCATATGGCCCATATTAATTACATTTAAAAATGATTAAGTCCCTGTAATCATTAGTTCTGTGGAAGTGTGTTGCAGTGCCTGTGAGTGGCCTGAAGTGGTGCTAGACTTACAGCAAGACTGGACTGGAGTTCATTAACTACTGTTTTTTTACCTCTAGGTCTGCAGTAATTTTAATGTGTAGTTTGTGAATCGCAATAGTTTTACTCTTTGGTGGGTGGGTGGGTGGGTGAGTGTTAGTAGTAACATATCCCTCCCTAAACACCTGCTTACCCCTCCATAATCTCTTCCTTAATCAATCAATCAATCAATAAACCAAACAATTGTAGAGCGCGCTACTCACCCGTGAGGGTCTCAAGGTGCTGAGGGGAGGGGGGTGGCAGCTACTGGTCGAAGAGCCAGGTCTTGAGACGTCTCCTGAAGGTCAGCAGGTCCTGGGTCTGACATAGGTGGATGGGGAGGGTGTTCCTTGTCTTGGCGGCGAGGTGGAAGAATGATCTTCCGCCGGTGGTCGTTCGGCGGATGCGTGGGATTGTGGCGAGTGCGAGGTCGGCAGAGTGACGGTGGCAGTTTGGGGTGTAGAAGGACAGTCGTTCGTTGAGGTATGCTGGTCCGGTGTTGTGGAGTGCTTTGTGAGCGTGGGTGAGGAGCTTGAAGGTGATCCTCTTGTTGACCGGGAGCCAATGCAGATCTCTCAGGTAGGTAGTGAAGTGGCTGTGGCGAGGGAGTCCAAGGATGAGGCGTGCGGAGGCTTTTTGTATGCGTTGGAGTCTCTTCTGGAGTGTGGCTGTGGTTCCTGCGTTGCCATAGTCCAGCCTGCTGCTGATGAGTTCTTGAGTGACCGTTCTTCTGGTTTCGATGGGGATCCATCTTTAGATCTTGCGGACTATGCGGAGGGTGTTGAAGCAGGAGGAGGAAACCATGTTGACTTGCTGGGTCATAGAGAGCGTTGAGTCCAGGATAACTCCCAGGTTGCGTGCGTGGTTGGTGGGTGTCGGGGCAGCGCCCAGTGTGGCCGGCCACCAGGATTCGTCCCATGCGGAGGTGGTGGATCCAAAGATGAGGACCTCAGTCTTGTCTGAGTTCAGTTTCAGCTGGCTACTCATCATCCACTCTGCGATGGCCTTCATTCCCTCATGTAGGTTGCATTTGGTGGTGTCAGAGTCCTTGGTGGGGGAGAGGATCAGTTGGGTGTCGTCGGCGTATGAGACAATGTTGATGTGGTGCACTCGTACGATGTTGGCGAGTGGTGCCATGTAGATGTGAAAAAGGGTTGGGCTGAGGGATGATCCTTGGGGTACGCCGCCGATGATTGTGGTGGCTTCAGACCTGAAGGGGGCGTTCTGCCGGTGAGGATGAAGGTGATCCAGTCTGTCTCTTTGTCTTGGATATCTGCGTCTTGGAGGTGTGTGCGCAAGGTGTGGTGGCAGACGGTGTTGAAGGCGGCCGAGAGCTCCAGGAGGATGACGGCCGCAGTTTTGTCGTTGTCCAGTATGGTCCTGATGTCTTCAGTGGCGGCGATGAGGGCGGTTTCAGTGCTGTGATTGCTGTGGAAGAAGGATTGGGAGGGGTCCAAGACGTTATTCTCCTCCAGGAAGTGGGTCAGTTGTCTGTTGGTGATCTTCTCAATGACTTTTGCCGGGAACGGTAGAAGGGAGATGGGTCGGAAGTTCTTGAGGTCCTTTGGGTCCACCTTGGGTTTCTTGAGAAGGGCGTTGATCTTGGCGTGTTTCCAGCTATCTGAGAAGGTGGCGGTCTCAAAGGAGCTGTTGATTATCTTTCGGAGATGGGGTGCGATGATGGAGCTTGCCTTGTTGAAGATGTGGTGGGGGCAGGGGTTGGAGGGTGAGCCGGAGTGGATGCTGTTCATGATTTTGATGGTGTCTTCGTCGTTGACGTTGTGCCAGGAGAGTAGAAGGTCGATGTGCTTGGTGGGTGTAGAGTCGGGGGTGATGGCATCTGTTGTCGGAGTCTGGGTGTTGAACCTGTTGTGGATGGCTGTGATCTTGCGGTGAAAGAAGGTAGCCAGGGAGTCGCAGAGTTCCTGTGATGATGGTATGTCATTGGAGCAGGAGCTCGGTGTGGCAAGTTCTTTCACGATGTTGAAGAGCTCTTTGCTGTTGTGTGCATTGTTGTCGATGCGTTCTTTGAAGGAGGTTCTTTTGGTGAATCAGATGAGTTGGTGGTGTTCGCGTCTGGCGTTCATGAGGGCTGCGTGGTTGTCTGGTCTTTGCGCCAATGTTTCTCGAGTCTTCTGCAGGTGTGCTTGGAGTTTTGGAGGTTGGTGTTCAACCAGATGGCTCTCGTATTGGTGTGCCTGGTGGAGGGTTTCCTGATCGGGGCGAGGGTGTTGGCGCAGTATTCAATCCATTGTCTGAGTTGTTGGCTGCTGTGTTGGTATCTAAGGGGTCGGGTGGAGGGTCTCGGGCAAGTGTGGTGGTGAGCTGGTCTTCAGTGACTTTTGTCCAACTGCGATGTGGGAGACGTTGCGGTTGGTTGTGTGCGGTGTGTTTCTCGAAGGAGAAGTGGATGCAGTGGTGGTCAGTCCAGTGAAGTTCGGTGGAGTGGCTGAAGGTGACGTGGTCGCTGGAGAAGAAGATTGGGTCAAGCGTGTGATCAGCAGAGTGGGTGGGTGTTGTGACGAGTTGTTTGTGTCCAAGGTTGTCAAGGTTGTCGATCAATGTAGTGGAGTTGCTGTTGTTGGCGTTCTCGAGGTGGAAGTTCAAGTCTCCGAGGAGGATGTAGTCTGTGGAGGCAAGGGTGTGCGGGCTGATGAGGTCGGCGATGAACTCGCTGAATTGTGTTCGGGGTCCTGGGGGTCTGTAGACAAGGGTCCTCTGAGAGTGGTTTTGTGATCGGCGTGGATCTGGAAGTGTAGGTGTTCAGCCATGCTGAGGGAGTCTTCGGTGTTGGTCGTGATAATGATGGTGTTCCTGTGGACGATGGCTATTCCTCCTGCTGGTTTGTTGTTGTTTTGGTCCCTGTGGGTGATCTTGTAGCCGTCCGGGATGGTTTATGGCTATGTTGGGCGCTGAGTAGGTATACATCCAGGTCGCTGCCAGGAAGGCAGCGTCCGGGGCGGAGGAGAAGAGCAGGTCCCAGAGTTCAACGGCATGCTTGTGGACTGAGCGGGTGTTGAGTAGTACGCAGCTGAGGTGATTGTGGCCTGTAGTGTTGGGATGAGCCGAACGTGCAGGTGTGCGCTGGCTGGTGTAGCCTTAGTTTCGGCAGATGAAGGGTCCCTGGGTGAGCTTCGGGGTGTCCTTGAAGCAGGTGGAAGTCCGTCCGGCGTTGTGTGCATGGAGGGTGTTTGCGTTGTAGCGACGATGGATCTTGTGGTGGTTGCGGGGGCCTCGGGGTCTGGCGCTGGGTGCGGTCCAGGCGCAGACAGGCTTGCCTTAGGCGTGCCTTCGGCGCGCCAGCAGCGTGAACGCGCAGTGGTCGCCATATAAAGGGGAGGGGATGGAAGCAAAGGCCGGGAGGCGGGAGCAGGACGGAGTAGGGGGCGGGCTGCAGGGGCAGCTGGAGCGGGAAAGCGGGTGTCAAAACACCAGGAAAACAGTGGCGAGGGGCCAAGAGTGAGTCAAGGACACAGGTGGATTTAAAAATAAATTAGCCCAAGACTAAAGAACGGTGTGGGCAATGCAGGGGCAGCAGGGATGCAGAGAGGAAAATAAAAGCGGCCACAGAGCAGACACAGAGAGGACCTGACAAGCAGCAGGCTCGAACCCTGAGCGGCGGCGGCTGCAGCGGGGGGACTCTTGTGCTGGCACGGAGCGGCTGAGCTGCTGGCCTTGTCCACGAGGGCAAGGTTTCACACTTGCTCCCCCACAGCGGTCGCCATATTAAGGGGAGGGGGCGGGGTCAGAGGTCGGGAGGTGGGAGTGGTGCTCAGTAGACAGCGGGGCCGCAGGGGCAGCAGCGGAGGGGAAGCAGGCAGAGGGGGTCAAAACACCAGGAAAACAGTGGCGAGGGGCCAAGACTGAGTCAAGGACCCAAGTGGATTTAAGAATAAATTAGCCCAAAACTAAGGACGGTGCGGGCAATGCTGGGGCAGCAGGGATGCAGAGGGGAAAATAAAAGCAGACACAGAGCAGACCTGACGAGCAGCAGGCTCGAACCCTGAGCGGCGGCAGCGGGAGGACTCTTGCGCTGGCGCGTATCGACTGACCTGCTGGGGTGAGTGCTGGCCTTGTCCACGAGGGCAAGGTTTCCTTAAGGTCTCCTAAACCTCTCCTAATTAGTAGTAAGTTTTTCCCATTTTCCAACCACACCTTAAATTCTCCTAATTCTCTCCTATTTAGTAGTGAATAGTCCCCGTTTTCCAACCACTCCCCTGGGACCTGCCCACAATACCTCAAAAACACACGGCTACTGGTGCAGAGATCTCAGATATGTTGAGGGAGATCTTTGAACAGACAAGATAGGAGGTTAGATAGGATATGTTCTTTGCACATAGGTTTGTGAATAGCATTTTGTAGTATGCCAGTAGTATTACTTTGCGTAATACAAAATGCAATCTTGGAATAGGCACGCAGCCAGTGAAGTCCAATAAATCTAAATAAGCATTTTTAGCACTTAAGGAGCACACTCAGCAACATGCACTGAGCGCGTGGATCTAATTTGTACCTCATAAAGATCTGAACGAGTTCTCAGTGTTTTGAAATTTATCTTCAAGGCTTTCTGTTCTCATTTGTCATGCGATAACATCTGGATCTTATCACACTCAAACTTTCAGCTCCACATAAGGTTCAGGCCAGGGACCTGAATCATGATGAGCTTCACTGTTTAAGTGCAGATCCCAGCGCCAAAGGACCTGGATTTATGAGCCTGCAGTGTGCAAAGTGAATTGATTTAACCCACTATTTCTCTGAGTTATGACTTACAGAAACAGTGAGCAGTGTTTGTCTCTTTCCAGTTCTTGGATGTGCTGTCAAAACAAATGCAGTAACTCGGAGAGATTACTGGATTACAAGGATTCACTTTACACATAGCAGGCAAATGAAATCAAGTGCTCACCTCTGCACCAAGTCAGCAATGCCTACTTTGATGGGCATGATTATTCTGCAAAAAATAGTAAATATTCCAGAACAGCATATTACCTTCTCTGCAAGACGGATCAGTTTGTTAATCTACGCTACTATGAATTCCATTTGGCAAGCTGAAAATAGTCTTTGCTGCATACAGTTGATCTTGTGGGGTTTTAGACATCTTTTGAACTAGAATTGACAAGACTCCAAATGAATTTGCAATGCAATGATGCTCCTCTACAGCCTTCACAAAGTTTGCAAAGTTTTAAACATGCGTCGATGCATAAATACAAATGTAATTGAGATGTTTTTACAAAGAATTTCTGCTCGGTCCTAAAGTGCTGCTGCATTGAAAGAATCTGCAGTTTACATTTGCCTCTTGTAACTAGGATAGTGGATGCAAATAACCAGCAGCTAGAGTACCATGCAATTAGTAATTTCTAGGGCCTTATTTGAAAGTCTTGTTGACCAGCTACAAATTTTCCTGCTGAATCTGCGTGTGGCTTGCAAAGCTCTTTCAACACTGCACTGTATGCTCCGGTATACAGCCTTTACAACGAAACTTTTACAACGAACTACCATTACAACGCAACTTTTACAACGCAAACCATTACAACGCATAGCGCTTGGGGGCGCTCTACGATAGGGAATAGGTTTAATGTACTATCCAACACCTTCCCTACTATCCACGGGGACTGGAGTTGGAATAGTAAATTAAACTATTCACTATCCAGCGCCCAAAAGCATCATGCGTTGTAATGGGATGCGTTGTAAAACTTGCGATGTAAAGGTAGGCGTTGTAAAAGTATGCGTTGTAACGTCATACATCCGTATGCTCCATCGGAAAAGCAAGTCAAATTTTACTTGTTTAAAAATCCTTATTGGATTTAGCCGGGGCAGCACTGGATACACAACAAGCATTGGCATAGCCAAAAGGTCTCGCTTGTGGAACCTAATAAGTATTTAGTTATGCAGCACAATATCCTTGGTGCAACAACATTAACACTTATAAGGTCCCAAAGGCGAGATCTATTGGCTATGCCAATGCTTGCTGAAAGAGGGAGCAGCCCTAAGAATGGGCACAGAATTTAGCATAATTTGGGGAGGGTTCTTTCTGGTGGTGTAAACATCAGCACCCTAAAGCATAGCTGTGGAAGCAGAGGGTATGGGCAACTGGAACAGAAAACGAGTTTCATTTCATTATCTAGTTTTATGTTTTAAAATCCTGGTTTTATATGTAGTACATAAATGACAAATAACTGAATGTAAAATAACATGGAGCCTGAACATGCTGGAAAGAGTTTGGCCCTCGTGCTCTTTGCTGCCCATGGTGACTGGTGTGAGTAGGACATGATCATGAGGTTAAACATGTGAAAGTTGGGGTGAGGTTGGAATAAAGGCTTTGACACCCAACAATACATAGCCTCAGTGTGGTTTGAGTGGTGTTGACAACATAAAGTATAACCGGGTGAAACAGGGAAGTAAATGAAGAGGGGTTTAGGTGGGAAGGATTTTGGGTAGATATATGTTACGCATTCGAATATTGATTAGGACAAATGGACAGAGGCTGTGCTGTTGTAAGCCTGGTGCGATTTTTCAAATGAACAGTGCCTTCTTTGCCTCATGTTTCCCCCCCATCGTGGGGATATGTTTTATGTACATTTTTGCTCTATCAGTAGTTTCCTGCAGATGGAAATTGTTCTTGAATTTATTAGAAAGGTGAATTGCGATCGATAAAAAATAAAAACATATATGAGAGCAGGGTGTTGCGGTTAGATCAGATGCATTTTGTGGGACTGAATTCACAAGAACCAGAGGATGTAAGGAGGTAGAGGCTTTAAATGCACTCACAGTCCGTCCTAGCAAAACACATTCTGCTCACAGTGGATTCAGAAAAGGTGTTCGAACACAATGAATTACAAGCTCTCTGCTTTGGCAAAGGCAGCAAGGAGACACAATGAGAAGCCATATAAAGAGAAGAAATAGGGGCTGCAGTGAGAATCAAGAAACCGCATTTTGTGAAAATGAGAACAAATAAACAATAAAATTTGTTTAAGGAAAAACAAACTCAATGAGAAACCACATCTAAGCAAGAAATACAACAAAAGTTTCAGAAGTAACATAACATGCATTGAGAAATAAGAAATGGAAAAGAAATAAGAAAAGTGAAGAGCAATTTCTGAAGTACTATATGTCACGTTAAAAAACGGCATCATCAAAGACAAAACACAGTGTGAAAGTACATAGAGAGAGGAAGAATACAAAATCCAAAGCAACATCTTGAGAAGAAATCGAAGATGGAATGAAAAGCATCATCTGCACAATAAAGAGGAGGCCCACTGAATAACAATAAGAAGAGCAAATGACAGAATGGAGAAGAATGTATGGAAACAATGAGTCGATACAAGAAATAAAGCATAACTCAGTACATGAAACAATGTCTTGGGGCGATATATATAACCAAACAATAAAACAATACACAGTGGCAAAGACTGAAAGGGAAAAAAGAAGATACTGCAGGAAACAATATTTAGAGAAGAAAGAGTAGTCACAAACCAGCAGTTGGGTAAGAAGGAGGAACGTTGATGACAACACACACACAGGATTAAAAGACTGAACCCTTATCAGGGGGAACAGGAGATTCATACTTGCATCTAGAAACAAGCACTCAACTCGCACTCGCGAGTGGTGCATGCTCTTTTTCAAAGCACATACTCATGCTTGTGGTGCGCCGCTGATCACTCCCGCAATCTGTATGTCACCACAAGCACGAGTATGTGCTTTGAAAAACAGCTGCACGATGGCTAGAGGTCTCCTATGCAGCGCATGTGTGCTGCGTAGGCGAGACCTAAAAATCAGAATGCACTACTCTACCGTAGGTATTCTCCTATGATCTGTTTAGTTAGTTGGAAACTGCCGATAAAACGGCGATAATGGGTTTGATAATACGCCCTTGTTAATTCCCATAGAAGCCCATGTTCTGATGTTAACATGGGCTTCTATGGGAATTAACAAGGGCATATTATCAAGCCCATTATCGCCCACAACTTGGGTGTTGCCCCAAATGATCTCTTCTTGGAGTGCAGGCCTAGTGTGCACGCTACCTGACTACCGGTGTCACTGACCTAATATGTTTCAACTTTTGGATTACCCTGCAAACTCGCAGACATAAGAGGATGATTTCTATTAAACATGGTAATTTATATGCACTGCTAAGTGTTGGGTGGCTGTATTATTGTGCTGTCATAAGGTTCCCATTAAAAAATGCAGGACTGCATATTAGGACAACAGGACTTCAGAATGCAGGGACTAATTCCATCCACATCATCAGAAACAGTTGGTCCAATTGCTGGCTAGCTCATGTGAAAAGGTAGGGCCGAAGTCGACCAAGAACCCTTCAGTGTTTGCCCGGCGTTAGCCGCCTCTCATACCATTCGAGATTACCAAACAAAGAGGCAGGCGCTGGTGACGGAAGGCGGGAAACAGGAGTTTATTCCGACGGAGCAGAACACGTCAAATCAGACAACAGGGTATCTTCTCGAGGTGCTCTAACCGCATCTCTGAGGCCTGGCCTCTTATACACAGGTTTATGGCTTTATTACATACACTGCATCCGTAATGTTTCTTTGAAGGACAGAAAAGACATCCTCGGAATCCCCGGTCCAGGCCCGTTCCCACACACATCTACAGTAGAGTTCCCACCCCGATCTCAGCATGTGGTGGTTATCGCGCAGCTGGACATTCCGCTGGGAACGGGGATGTGTGTGATCAGTCGGATCTTCGGGGTGCGAAAGCATTGATTAATCCCCGCTCCTTTGATGTGAGGCGAGGTCCTACTGTAGGGGGCAATAAACTGCATCTGTTGAGCTAGGTGATGGCCTGGGATCAGGCCGGACAATCGGGCAGGGAGGAAGAGGTTATCAAAAGGGCCTGTTCTTTGAATGAGATGAAAGAGCGAGGGGGTTCAGCACGGGATGTGGCTCGGAGACAGGGTCACGTTAGAAGTGTGCTTATGGCCCAAGCAGGAGAGACCGGGGGCTGTCGGGGCACGGGGGAATGCTTGCGAGGCCGGGGAGTGGGGGGAGAGACGCGCAGGCTATTGGCAGTGGGCAGAGAGGCCACGACACACAAAATGGCTGCCACTTACGTGCATGGTGGGGCCTAAAAGGGACAAGATGGCGTGGCCACTGTTTCACGAGTTTCACTTTACTTTCAACAGTGGCTGGGGTGAACATAAATGAACGCCGCTTATAGATACCTAATTTTAGTCATTTTCCACAGTCCCCAGTTTTTATCATAAGTTAGTTCATTCCTGTTCATGTCACAGGTGAGGGTGTACAAGCTGACATAAGTTATACAATTCGCTTTGGTAGCCCATATGCATTACAGGCAGATGGAAATAATTCTGCTATCAATGCAGACAGAATCGTACATAACCATATGTAGTCAATGTGACGGGTGGGGAGACAGTGCATACAAAATTACATTAGCTGCGTCATACGTTAAACCTTGGAGGCGGGGACATTACATTAGACGATGTAGGAGATTCGTTCGAATACAAACATGATGTCATACAAAAATGTTCTGGCAGGATAAGGGCTATTATCACTTGAGGTCTGGACTCCATGGGGGTCAAAACTAGACAGCATGTTCATGTGCATAACTGGTGTTCCACAATCATCAAGATACAGAGTTAACGCCTTCTTAGTTATCCATGTACAGTTGAAAGTGACCGATGTAAGGTTTCGAAAGCTCAATTGGGTGGTAATCAATACAAAGCGGTTGGGAGAGGAATTCAACTTAATACAAGGGACAGTCAAGAGGTGGCAATGTAAAAAAAAAAGGGGGTTTGTCTTTCCAGTGTCTTATTACGGCGAGCCATCACTGGTAGGCTCTCTTTGTTCTTCTTCTTTCGTTGGCGCTGTTGAGCACCGGCGGTGGAGCAATGCGTCCAGCTCGGATTCAGATTTCACGTTGCAGGGTGTGGCCACTCTTTGCTCTCGGACCACAGTCCTGTTTGTCCTGTTACCTAACTAATCTACCATAGGTACTTTAGTCGGGGTACCCGTATTCCGTTCTTCTTTCGGGACAAACCCTATTCTATCTTTTGTGCTGTGTTTCTTCTTTAAGTCAAGTTCTAAAATTCCATATGGAAAAAGGGGTGATGGGGGCGTGCTTTGGGAGGCCGAGGGAAAAGAGGGTGGAGTGAGATCGGGTCTGAAATGGACCAAGGAGGGCAGAAATTTCAAGCAAGTGGGCCCATCAATCGGACACAATGGGCTGGGACTTTCGGTACGAGCTCATCAACATGCAGGGGCTTCTGGGCAGCCCTTCTTTCCTTCACTTTCCATGTTGAGAATGGTGCCTTGTCCCGCAACTCTTTGCTCTGTGGCTCCACCTTGGTCGAGGTCATAGATATTTCCCGATCTGCAGCCAGGCTGTGCGTCACGTCCAGCCCCTCTCCTCCGAAGACCGCACGTTATCTTTAAATGAGTACAAAAAAACAAGTCTTAGAAAACTGGCAGGGGGAAATGTTTACACATTTTAATTTCTCTCCCAACCCCAAGTAGTTGGGGAAACGTTTATTGGTCACGATAGGGTGGATGCTTAGTAACCCTTACATCGGGGCATGCTGTTAACTCATGCATCATGGCTGTGGTGCAGGTCTGCAAGTATCTTTCTATTTTCAAACATCATGTCTGTCTAGTGTCTATTCCTGTCATATTCGCAAGCGTGGCAAGAAGTCTGATATCCAACAATTACATGGTTCATCGAATTCAAAGCGGCTCCTCCAGTAAAGACTTGTGTTTTTCTAAAACACATCCTGTTGAGCTATATTTTTCTTTACGGTCTGCTAATTCATAAAAAGTGTGAAGTGCTTATTATCATGGGCTTACAGCTACTTTTTCCAGGGAAGGACATACGTTAAGCATCTTTTTTTTCTTTTCTGGCAGCAACGGCTAACTTTTATCAGTTTTGGACGATTTACCTTTAAAAACAAGGTAATCAGCTACAGTCTTTAAGATTTTCTGGGACGGCTGGTTTACAGAACTGGGACCATTCTGGAAAAACGGGGACGTTTCGGACATTCTACTTTTGTGCAATGGGCGGTGGTAATCCAAATGATGAGGGTGGTGTTACTAAAGCACTAAAACAAAAAGCCACTGACATATATTTCCCTTTTAAGGGTCAGATTAGGGGACATTAGTCGTCTTACCCGTCCTTTCTTTCTCAGCCAATTAAGTTCCATCATTTTACAGAAAGGAGAGGTAGTAATATGGCAAAATACGATCGTTTTGTTTCTGTCAATTTGTTCAAACACTGTCGTGTCTAAAGCCAATTATACCTGTGCCGGCGAGGTACAGTGTCGTCATTTATTCAAAAGGGAGCAAGGGAGCCCTCAGAGAGAGAGAGAGAGAGAGCGTCGTGTGCACAAAATAGGCTATTAACACACGTACAACATAAAGAGAGAGAGAGAGAGAAACGTGTATAATAATAGGTTATTCAGTGCACACACATATAGAACAGTATGGGTCGGTTTCACGTATAAAACACAAGCTGAGGGAAAACATAAATTCATAGTTTACGTACACACAAATACCAGATAGGGTGCGACAGTACATACATCAAGTACGGAAACCTAAGACAGAACACAGAGCTATTTTGGGCAAAACGACTTTGTCATGCATGTTGAGTATTCTCAGTATTCCCTTTAATTCATTTCGGGGGTCGAGCTCTTTGTTCTCCTTCCTTCCTAATAGTAGACAATTTTTGTTGGTAACCTCGCTTCAAAAATACTTACTCCTTTTTAATTGGTCGGACACTAGTCCAGTCGCGTTTATACTCACGGTGGGGTCTTCCAACATCTAGCAAATGATGATCCAAGCTGAGGTAAAGGAGGGGTGTCAGTCGGACGTGCGATGGTACAATTCTGACTTTTCTACGAGGGTGGAAGGAGAAGGGGTAAATCTAAAAAATAACAATATCCCTAATATCTGGGCTGAGGGGGATTTTGGACGAACCCCAACCCGGGGTACTCTTAACTTTTCTTATTTAGTCAGCACATAAATTGACTCACTGGTGCGCATTATTTTGGGTGTACATTTGGGATATCGGTTGGGTTCGTCGTACTGAAATAAGCCTTCAAGTTTCTGGTGTAGGCCACTCTCCCATTCGCTAGCTCCAGAGAGAGTCGTTCCTAAGTAAGGAAAGTGCTATATTGTTATTCGTCTTTCACATGTAGGTACCATGTTCGGGCTTAATTTTCCTATCCCATTAACCGTTCGATCAACGCCTCAATCATACAAAAAGCATTCTTTTATTGACCCAGACGTGCGCCACACATACACATTCATACCGTACACATCAGGGCCCATGCGCACATTCATACCATACAATTTTTCACACTCCCAGAGATAGCTCCCACATATAATGTACCGTCTCACAGAGCTAGCCTATTTTCCTCGCGTGGAACACGGTGCGGTTTTAGGTCTTCTCCATACTTCAGCTGAAATTCCGATGTAACCTGCAAAAAAGAAAAAGAGGGGGGGGGGGGGCAGCGTTCAAAGCACATCAGCGCGCATAAACACGAAAATGTTTTTACCTACCACGTACTTGACTTATCTCTCTGGGATGCAGTCCCTTGTGTCTCGGCATTGAAGCCCAGAGGAACTGGTAGTGCGGCAAAGATAACCAATGGTAGTCTGTTCATTACATAGATCGCCCGAGGGCGGTAGTACAGACCGTGTGTAGGGGAGGGTCAAAAGCCAGGGGTATTCAGTATAAGGTGGGGGGGTGACGGATTCATGTTTTCATTCGAGGAAAAGAAATGGTTTACGGTGGTATATGGTCATTCCTGTTCGCAGAGCATGGTATTTAAAAAAACAACCCTATCAATCTAAATGACTGTTATGATGCTAGTTCCATATATATTTTTCTTTTAAAACCTTGATTGTAAAAATGTCAGCATTCAAATACGGGCCTCCAACCATACAGGCCGGCCACGGGGCAGACGGGAAACGCATGAGGTAAGGAGAGATTACACTGTAGTACGGGAGTACGTAACGAGCGAGCCATTTAATTGGAAAAACTAGACGTGACAAATGGTTGCAGGATCAGTGAAGGTTGATTTTATAATTGAAAGTATAACAGGATCAGTTACAATAAAATCAATCAGTCGCATACCATGGGCGAGTATCATAAGTAACATTACTTCGGAGCTTTAATAATACAATAATCAATAGTAAAAACGACATCAATAGGGTTGTCCGCATGCCCGGTCAGTACCCTTCCCCGCCCGCCATGTGCACAAAGACCGCATACATCCCCCATAACATCACGGCTAAGTAACTAGAATCGTCATAAGGAGTTTCAAGTCCCGCCCATACTGGCGCCATTTTGGTCGAGGCTAGGCGGGTCCAGAGTATAGTTCAAATGCCTCCAATAACTAGCGGCCGAACCAGAATCCCTTTCGGCAGTTCAAAAATTCCATTAACGCCAGCAGAAGGGACGGGCGGCATGAACCGCGACTTAAAGGCGAGGAAGGCAAAATCTTTCCTACCGGGTCACGCTGAGATCCCACCGGAACTGATCGAGTTGGCAGTCTACAGTGTCTCTTAGTAATTCGGACAAAGGCTGGTGTTAGCATGAGAGCTCCACCATCTTGTGACAACGTTGTGGCCACTCCGGAGAGCGGGACAGCAGGCGTATCCCTCCACAGATGCGTTGAATCAGTCTTTCCTTCGGCACCAGATGTGGATAAGGCGGTGGTCACCCAGGGCAGCGGCATATCCATGGGGGATAGTCGAGCAACAGTGGCGATTGCCCCCACCGGAAGCCCGCGGGAGTCGAGGGCCAACGACTCTCGTAGAATCTTTAAAACTGAGAGGACGTCTTCAAGAGTGGGGCTCATGCCCGAGCAGGCAAGCATCCGAGTTCCATGGTAGCCCAGAGCCATCCTAGTGGACCAGGCCCAAATCCGGGGAGTCGGCCGCAATCTTGAGAGCCCCCCCCAGCAGCTGCCCTTCACCATGGCCACCGGAGCGGCCCCTCCCGGCCAGCCAGCCGTGGGGGGGGCCGCGAGTGGAACGCTAATGGCAGTCTTGGTGCAGGAGAGGAACCTCCATCTTGAGGTGGAGGGGGAGAGGGGCAGTCCGCGCAGCCTCTCCGCGGGCGCCCCACGCCATCTCCTGGCATAGATATACGAGATGGCCGAACCAGGCAACAAAGGGGGGAGCCATCAGCAAGGCATCCCCCGCACACAACTTGCTGGACATCACCTCTGGATGATCCGGGGACGGGCCTCAGCGCGTGGGGTTGCCTCCGGCCTATTCGCACAACGGCCCTTCACCCCAGGCCGCCTCCGACGCTACCTCGCCGGCTGATGGCTTTTATAGACTTTCTTATAGCCCAAAGCCTACTAAAAAGTAGCTCAACGTAGCCCAACATTGCTACAGCGTCAAGCAGACGGCGAATGCATGGGGATTGATGTTGCAGCCGGCTGCCATGTAAATAGTTGTATAATAAATAGTTGTATAATAAAACGTTTTAACATGTTACTTTGCTGGAGTGTTGTATATATTTATAATATTTGCATAGGGTTTGTCGTTATTTGGGCGGGGTGGGTGACAGAACCGAGCTGTCTTGCGGCCATCATGGCGTCGAGCTCGGCTCTTCTCACTAGTTTCATATTTCTCATGAGGGGTTGTTCCTAATGTTTCTATTTTAGCGGGGTCAAAAAGATCCCATCAGTGGCCTACTGATTTTGCTCGATTCCTTTTGTTTTTCCTAACGATTTTTATGTTATAGTTTGCTAGCATGATACAGCGGCTAATCCGCATTTTTATATATATATGTCCTTTTTATTAGGGGTGTCCTCCGGTGGAGCCGGATGATCTACCTCTAATAAGCGGTCCGGGCTGAACCAACTACCAACAAACGGGGCGAAGATAGGCATGAGGGGTTCCAAAGGGGACAAAAGTCTGCACTACCTATCCTTCACTATCCGCAAAGACTAAACAGAGTATTGCGACTCTGTGCTTATTTGTGAATAGAGAATAACCCAAAGAGAACCAATTCCGAACAATCAATGTGTTCGGATAAACAATCAATCAAATGAGGGATAAAAATAGGCACGACGGATTACAATGGGGGCAAAAGCCTGCGTTACCTATCCTTCACTATCTGCAAAGACTAAACAGAGAATTGCGACTCTGTGCTTGTTTGCAAATAGAGAATGATCCAAAGAGAACCAATTCCAAAACAGTAAATGCTTGGATAACAATCAATCAAATGGAGAGGGAAGCAGGTACGACGGATTACAAAGGGGGCAAAAGCCTGCGTTACCTACCCCTCACTATCTGCAAAGACTAAACAGAGTATTGCGACTCTGTGCTTGTTTGCAAATAGAGAATCTCTCAGAAACAATCAAATGAGTAATACTAGTATTTTCAAACAATCAAACAATCAATTCGCAATTTGTCATGTTACACGACCTTACCCGGACCGCATGGACAGTTTCTCGTCTTCCGCTTCCAGCACCTGATCGTCCTCTATTCTCCGTAATTGCTGTGGCACTCCTGATGGTTCCCAGTCAGGACCGTAGATCACTCGAGAGAGGTCTGCTCGGAACCAGTGAAGTTCGGATGATCGGCTGCCAGACGAGGGTCTATCGGGCAGGTGTGATGAAGCAAAGCTTCGCATATTTTGCGGCTTGCCGAAGTCAAGAACCTCGTTTATGTATAACAAGGTAATAAATGTACGTCTTACTAACATTCATATTAAGTTTGAGTAAAGTTTATGACGCTTGCCTATGTGTATTTCTAATGAATTTAATCCGTGTCCTCTAAAATGGCCGCCGCTTGTATTTTAGTTACTGCGCATGCGTCAGCCACACTCACGTGTCCTGACGCGTCTGCAGAAGTGGAGGGAAAGTTATGCGCATGCGTAATTCATAGCTGTGCTTATCATGTGGTACTGCTCGTGCCACTGCTCTTGTGTCCGTATCAATGTAGCTAACATTTAGATGCAATAAGTTTATTTCTTGATGATGAGTTAAAAGTACAAACCCTGTGATGTGTTTTCATAATGACATTATTATGTATTAATTTGTTTTCGCTTACTTTTCATGTACCGCGGGAAATGGGGGTCTGAGTGAGAGGAGAGCCATATTGGAGGTCCCTTCTGCGCCTGTGCGACATTCGGCAGCACGAGGGACCTTGGCTGATGGAACATAGCCAGTTGGCAGTGATGGGCGAGATGCTCCTGAGAAAGTCACCTCTGCCCTGCGAGAACAGCGAATGTTGCTCCTCATATGATACAATGTTAAATTGTCATTGTGTTTCTGCACAGTTTCTCCTGGGAACCCCAAACCTGCTAGGCGGTACCCAAATATGTTAATGAAGGCTTCAAATCGTGTATTGTGATTGGTGTGTTACCCAAATCCTACCTTAGGACCAATCGAAATTGAGGGATTCTGACACTTTGCAACATTGGGGGGTGGTACACTGTCCCCAAACTGTATATCTACCCTGGGTTCACCTAGTGAACCGTCCGACTTGTCTGGTTTAGCTGACCTGTCACTGACCCAACGCACTCAATAGGTGACTGAAGATACAGAGCGCTGCGAAGCACTCTGTCCGAATTTGACCATAGACTGAGGTTCTACTGAATCTTAAAAGTGCTGGCAAGGCACTTAGCTGGGAGTTCGCTGACCCAATCGGGGTCTTGATCGATAGCTGCAGAGCGGGTGGAGCGCAGGCGTTGCTTCCGAACTGTGGGTTCCGGTCCTGTCCTGAGGAGGGTCCTGTCCTGAGGGTTTGCTGTCCTGTCCTGAGGGTCCTGTCCTGATTCCTATTCCGAGGGTATCCTGTCCTGTCCTGGGTGTCCATTCTGCACCTGCTGTCCTTTGAGGGGTATCCTTCCTTGAGGGTTTCCTGTCCTTAACTGACCCGTGGCCAGGGTTTGGTTTCCACACCTTTCTAGGTAAATATTGCTCTGAAAATTCTTAAATTCTTGCACCTTCTGAATTTCTAACCTTGGCTTTAATAAAGTTCAACATTGCACATGTGATACTTTCCATGCTTTTCTGCAACTATTGAAAGTCATTTATATTTTCCATAAGTATATTCCTATGTCTTCTCATTTGTTAGAAATTATATTTTGCATAGCAGTGTGTCATTTCCTGATATGGTCTAGAACTTCGTTGCCTAGATTGTTCAAAGGCCCCTTCACCTTAAGTGAAGCATGTTATTCATTATAAGCTCTCCTATAGTCACCCACACTTAGGGTATCCCTGTTTAGATAATACTGACTTGCATAGTATCTTTCTCGTTACATTTTATTAGTACCTTGATGATTACTTTGTCATTATTTCTTTCTGCCTATGTGATTTACGTTATCTTGGTTATTGATTGCCTTGTTTTATTGTACCTCATGCAAGAAAATATTGAATTTAGATAAACATTTTAAAACTTCCAGTTGTCCGTGGTCATTTAAACAGTATTTGAAGGTTATTGGTTGGGTTTGTATTTTGCTGCCTTTCTTTTTACAGCTAGCTCCCTGATTCATTGTGGTCATTAGGCACTCGCATCGGTGGATGGTAAGTCGGGTGCACCGAAAATTGGTAGCAGGGAACACACACACACTAACTTGATAGAGCTCGTGAAGTCACCTGATCGATGTATATGGTGGTTTGAAAAGTATATGGGCCCTGAAGCCGGAAACGGCAAAAACTATTGGTCGGGTGGCCTCGCGCGCTCTATCAGTTTTCTGGTAGCTAGAGGATGGTTAGGGACTAGTTGAGAGTAAGGCAGGGATTAGTTGGACTAGTTAAGTCGGAAGCTGCTATTATATTAATGCTGCTATAAGAGCGGCTGTTCTGAGGGAACTGATCACTCTCTTGTGAATACGCTGCTGAAATTCATGAATTTTTGTATTGTTATTATTCTTGTTCTTATATTGTTATATGTACTAATCCATGCATTTGTAAATCGAATTGTTACGTGTTGTCCGAACTCCCCGGGGAATTGAAAGGGCAAGTGGTGAATAGAATCCATTGTCCTGAGGTCACAGGTTCGAGGAAAGTTAGGTGCAGGTTAGGATAACCGGGAAGCACTAACTAGGGTTTTCTGAATACATGTGTGAATAAATGACAGTAACGGGGTTCATTGGCAAAATTCCCATAGTGGCGTAACCTAGTAAGGGTCACATCGGAAGAGTAGCAGGTTCCTCGGAGCTAGCGTGAAAGCAGAGGGGTCCGCTGAGAAACCTTAAACTCGGAATATATCCCGGAAAGAAGTGGATGAGTTTAGGGGAATAACAGGTTCACCGATGCTAGAGTGAAGGGTAGGCGGAAGAGATCTGCCCGCAGCGCGTGAAAAGTAAATGGAAGTAGTTTACTTGCAGTAAAAGAATTCTTTCTCTGTCTAGACACTTGAGCACTGTGGCGAATGTGTATTTGTTGTAAAATAACCAAGTACTGAGCACTTTAAAAGAAAGAAAGTTTCTGTTACCTTGTGAAGGGAGGGAGTCAGTCGCGAAGCGCCTCTGACGTCACTCTGTGCCGCGCTGGGATTGGTAGAAGCAGCGGGCGGGTAGCGGAGCTGGAATTGTAAAGGAGGGGTGAGCGCCGGAGCGTGGGAACTGTCTCACGAAGGGGCCGCGCACCCATTGGCGGAGCTTATTTAGTGTCGCGCACCCATTGGTTGCACGAATTTCTGAAGCGCGTTCTGATTGGAGGTAGTTTGTAAACAAAGTTAGCGCAGAAGTCGTATGTGGCACTCGCAGACTACCGGAACTCGACCTGATCCAAGGCACCTAGGGTTTGAAAGGGATCAGTGGAAGACTAATAGATACGATATTATGTACGGAACCAAGAGAAAAATGTCCCTTGTAAGTAAGGTGAAAAATTATTTTAAAACGGACAAACCGATTAAATCTAGGGAAGGTGTTCTTGTCCCAGCACCCAATACTCCCGCCTCATTCATGATGTTTGACCGAGGGTACAATACCTGTGTGTGGTTGGAGAATTGGGTGAAGTATACAAAAGATGACGGAGTATTGGCTTTTCCGTTAGATGGTACTTTCAATGGTAGGATCTTATTCAATTTAAGAACCCGAATGAATGAACTGCATCCCAGACCGAGACTAACGCAGTATGAGGCATTAGAGGAATGGGAGATTGAGGCTTTTGAAAGAGAAAGACCCCGAATGGACAAGGGTTTGACCAAGTGGTACCCCAGGCAGAAACAGGAGTCCAGGGATAAAAGGATGAAACAGTGGAGGCAGAGCATGATTGTTGAGGGTCTGTTTCCCATGATGCCGGCATGTCATAACATTGGAGCGGGTGAAAAAAGTACTGAAAAATGTAAGCATTGGGGGGCCCTGGGGGATTCAGATGATGAATTAATAGATGACATCTGTACCAGAAGTCCGCCGCCTTACAATGAGGGAACCCGACCTTCCAGTGTAGGAGATGTTCCCCGACGCCACTTCCTAAAGGAAGAAGACAGGTCCCTGGGACTGGGAGGGGGTGGTCAAGTATTGCCCTATCCTGAAAAACCCGAACCGGCGGAAACAAGGGATATATATCCCAAAGTGCCCGCAAGCCAGGAAGAAAAATATTCACGTACGAAAATCTTTTTTCCCAGACCCTTGTATGAAAGCGAAGAGAAACCATCGAATTCAGGACTGCCTTTTGTTCAACCTCCATATGGGGAAGAGCGCAGGTCCTTTAATACTGGAACTTTATTCCCGAAACCTAATTATGGGGGAGGACCAAGTGAAACGCATCCTACTGCCCCGAGTTTTACTCCTCCATTGACCCCACAGATATTACATGACACAACTTTAAGAAGGGTACTAGTGGAAAAGGAGCAAGAGGCTCTAGCTAGACAAAGGACAGAAATAATTCAGAAAATTTCCCAGTTAAATACCAGTCCTGAGGCATTGACTATTCCAGTAACTATTGGACCGGTGGTCCCGTTATACGGAAATGGTCAGGGAAATCCGATTACTCCAGTTATGACCCCAGTCATGGCAGCCCCGAGACAGGAACCGATCATCATAGATGATCAGTCCAGTGAGTGCGAGTCTGAAGTTGCGTTCTTGGAATTACCAAACAAACAGACTGGAAAGGGAATACAGCAGAGGCATAACCCTTTTAATACAAAAGAAATTAAATTAGAGACAGCAACAGGTACTAGGAATGTCTCTCTGGTAACTCCGGATGAAATTGAGAGTTGGAGTCGGGAATTAGAGAAGCAGACTCCGCAAACAAAACCTTTAGACCTCTACAAGCTGAGGGTCGAAATAGAAGAATTAATGGCAGGAAATGTGGGGTTGGATCGATTGAATACCTACTCTGAAGAAGAATTGTCGTTCACATGTAAAAGCTTTACAAGGAACACCAGAGTGCTCCACGAAAAACTGACCGAAACAGCAGTTAGTATGGGGGTAGATATCTCAAAATCCAAGCCCTTACAGAAACCGTACAGAGCAGACTTCTCAGACAAAGATATAGAACACCTGAATGTGGCAGGGAAGAAGTTGCAGATTAAAGAATTAATGGGGGTACTGCAGAAATGGGGAGATGTGGAAAAATGGAGAAGCAGGTGGGCGAAAAAGAGGGAAGAGGTTCGCTCCCGACAAGTGACTCCTGAGTTTGCTTTAAGAGAGGTAGAAAAACCTGAGCAGTTATGCCCCATGCGCGAAGTTCCAGGAGGTAAATATGTGCATGTCCCCTGGTCTAGGCAGGATATTGTGTCCTTCACGAACGATTTTCCAAAATTACGAGAGAAACCAGTTGACTGGTACAGGCAAGTGGAGAGGTTCGTGAAGGTACAGAAATGTCTGTGGAAAGACCTGGATGGGTTTTTCGACATTGTGGTTCCAGTAGATTTATGGACCCAGTGTAAAATAAACATAGACTGGCCGAGTGAGGAATACCCAAGAAATAAGGAAACAGGGGAGCCATCAAAGGATGTCATGCGAAAATATGAGCAGGTGATTCAGCATTTGAAAGAAAAGGTGCCCGCAAAAGAAACTGATTGGACAAAAATAGATAGAACAACACAGGAAAGGGACGAGACAGTGCACTCCTTCTATGAGAGGTTATTGCAGGTATTTAAGACATACAGTGGTATTGATAACATCGATTTGAAGGACATGACGCACTTTATTTACAGGTTTGTAAATGGTTTAAGACCTGAAATTTGTCAGTGGATAAAAGATAATAAAATCTGTTGGCATACTAAGAAAATGGATGAGGTCCTACGGTACGCTAAGTACTGCGAGGATGAGATGGCAGAAAAGAAAAAGGCCCTCAAGGAAAAGGTGATGTGGGCTCAGGTGAAGCTCGCAGAACAGCAGGAAAAACAATTGAGTAACATGGTTAAAAATGCGGAGAACAAAGGTCCTGGGGGAGGGGGTGGAGGAAAGCCCCGGCCCAAATTTAGCAGGGAAGAGGCTATGAAGAAATTTCCCTGCCATCAGTGCGGCGAAATTGGACACTGGCGAAACGAGTGTCCCCAATTAGTAGATATTAATGAAAAAACTCCTGATTTAACTCCACAGACGCAGAAAGAAAGACCAAGAAAGACTCAACCCCAGGTAAAAACAGTTCAGGTGCCTCGAGCACCCAAGCAGGTATACAGGGGAAGACAGGCAGAGGATGAAGAGATAGAGGTTTGGGAAAGCGGGGAGAACAGAAATACAGCAACTTCGCAGTATCTGCTGAATGATACCTTCCTTTGTAATGATCAGGACTGACGGGGCCTGAGAGGGGAGGACGAGGAGTGCGTACTTGGCGCTTCCTTGCCGGTAGACCAGTCTGGACCATATATTGAAGGAAAGGTTGACGGAAATGATGTCACCTTTCTGTTGGACACTGGCGCTACCCGTTCTACTGTAAGAACAGTGGACGTTCCAAACCTACCCCTCTCGGGAGAAAATATCCAAGTAGTGGGTGTATCTAATCAATTGATTAGTACTCCTGTTACCGAACCAATGGAGATTTCAATTGGAAATTTTAAACAGATGCATAGATTTGTCGTCTGTGACACCAGTCCAGTGAATCTACTGGGTCGTGATTTGCTGTGCAAAATGAACTGTACCATCTTTTGCACACCAAAAGGTGTTGAAATACAGACCCCAGATGAAGATGGCATTTATAAATTATTGTTGCTTAGACCTGACTCAGAAATTAAAAGATTGACCCTGCAGGACTTGCCCCAAGAGCTACAGGAAGCCGTAAAGCCAGAGGTGTGGGATTTCACCGGAAAGGATGTGGGGTTGATGAAAGATGTGGACCCCATACAGATAGCCATCAAGGACAATGCAGTATATCCTAACACTAGGCCCTACCGAATGAATGCTGAAGTTAAAGCGGGTGTCACTCTGGAAATACAAAAATTATTAGAAGGAGACATCATACAGGAAGTGATGAGCAGCCCATGCAACTCACCGATTATGGGCATCAAAAAGCCTAGTGGCAAGTATAGGGTAGTGCAGGACCTGAGAAAGGTTAACAAAATTGTAGTTCCTTGTTGCCCTATTGTTCCGAACCCTGCAGTGATATTGTACCAGATTCCTTGGGATGCTGAATGGTTCACTGTGATTGATTTATGTCACGCATTCTTTTCGATACCCCTGCACCCCGACAGCAAATTTCTTTTCTCATTTGCCTTCGAGGGTCACGTGTATTGTTGGAACAGGGTCCCTCAAGGGTATACAGAGAGTCCCTCTATCTTTAATCAGATCTTGAAAAAATGTCTAGAGACTTTGATCTTACCTGGGAACTCTGTGTTAGTACAGTACATAGACGACCTTCTACTGGCGTCTAAAAGTCACAGGGACTGTGTAGTTGACACCATTGCCCTCTTAAATCATCTGTGTGAGAAAGGGCATAAAGTGGCCCCTGACAAACTACAGTTCTGTGCGAAATCAGTAAAATATTTAGGACATCAGATAGAAAAGGGTGTCAGAAAAGTCACATCAGAAAGAGTGAGAATAATTCAAAAGATGCAGTTGCCCCGTACTCAAAAAGATGTCAGAATGTTCCTGGGGGTATTAGGATACTGCAGACAGTGGATTCTGGGATTTGCAGCCTTAGCCAGGCCCTTGATAAAAATGACCACGAGAGGAATGCCAGATGTTGTAGCATGGGACGATGAAAGTCTAATGGCTTTCACAAGACTGAAAAACTGTCTGTGTACAGCCCCTGCGTTGGGAATGCCAGATTATTCCAAAGAGTTTGCCCTATTCTGCGCATTGTCAGTCCTGACTCAAGAACATGGCACGACCAGAAGGCCTGTGGCCTATTTCTCTGCCACTTTGGACCCAGTAGCTGCTGGGTTACCAGGCTGTCTGAAAGCAGTAGCTGCTACCTGTGCAAGTTTGGAACAGAGTGAGTCCATTGTCATGGGACATCCTGTGACCGTGTATGTTTCACATGGAGTGGTAATTCTATTGACCAGAACTAAAACACAGTATCTCACCCCTAGTCGGCTGACTAAATACGAGAGGATTCTTGTGGGTGCAGCAAATGTGAGCATTGTTAGGTGCGGTATTCTGAACCCTGCCACCTTACTCCCCGACCCATTGGAAATAGAAGGTGGGGATGATGATGAACATGATTGTATTGACCTGACAGAGTTCAGTACTAAGCCACGCCCAGACATAAAAGAAGTACCATTGCCTGAGCATGATAAAGAACTATTCGTGGATGGTTCCTGTCTAAGACATGAATTAGGAGGCTTGAGTGCTGCTTATGCAGTAGTGTCTTTCACAAAAATTGAACAAGCAGGTTACCTATATAACATCAAGTCTGCACAAGTAGCCGAATTGATAGCCATGATAAAGGCTTGCAAAATTGGGAAGGACTTACGCATAACAGTGTATACTGACAGTCAGTACTGTTATGGCGTTGTGCATGACTTTGGCCAATTATGGCTACAGAGGGAATTCATGACTTCCTCAGGTACTCCCATTCGGAATGCAAAGGTTGTTCATGACCTTTTAGAGGCCATCCAGTTGCCCAAAGAACTGGCAGTGGTAAAATGTACTGCTCATCAAAGGAGCATGGACAGAGTATCACTGGGAAACGATTATGCTGATCGAGTGGCTCAATGGTGTGCCAAAGATCGGTATATTGTAAATCCAAAACGAGGGGGGCCAGGAACCAGCTGCCAGCTTCAGGTGTTTGAGGAAGTGCCTACATGGGATGAGGTGAGAGAGTGGCAGGAGTCGGCTCCTTGGCAAGAAAGAGAGAAATGGAAGGAGGATGGGTGTAGACCGAGACGTGTGGATGGTGTCATCTTGGGCCCAACTGGTATGCCTGTGTTACCCCGACACTTGCTTGGCACAATGGCAAGATTAATACATGAAGGATCACACATTGGTAGGGATGCCATGATTCTGGTATTTCAACAGACTTGGTACAGTAAAAAGTTCAGGAAGGTAGCAGAGTCCCTCTGCCAGAGGTGCCTGTCATGTCAACAGATGAACCCAGGCAAGAGGACAATGGTTGAACTGAGCAGGATTGGGAGATCAGGGGGTCCCTTTATAAGGATACAGACTGATTTCATCACCATGCCCCGTTGTGAAGGGAAACGATATGTCCTTGTCATTGTTTGCGTATTTTCAAAATGGGTAGAAGCTTACCCTACTCCTCAAAGTGACGCACTGACAGTAGCGAAGTGTTTACTAAAAGAACTGATACCTAGGTTCGGAATACCATGCATTATTGAATCAGATAAGGGTGGACATTTCCAGAATGACATACTGGCTGAACTCTGTAAGGCCTTTGGAATAAGGCAGAAACTCCATTGTGCATACCACCCAGAGGCTTCTGGAATAGTGGAACAAGTAAATGGAACTATCAAAAACAGACTAGCAAAGCTGACAGATGCTACTGGCATGACCTGGGTGAAGGCCCTACCCCTGGTCCTGATGGGACTGAGAAGTGTTCCAGACCGCAAGACAGGCCTAAGTCCCCATGAAATCATTATGGGAAGAGTGATGAGACAAGCATGGGTGCCAGGAAGCAAACTGTTGAGTATTACTGATGATTTGGTGCTTGAATACTGCAGAAGATTGGGTGACCAAGTGCGTTCTATCTCTCGCCAGATTGGAGACGACGGCATCCTCAATCCAACGACTCCTCTCCACAGCTTGGTTCCAGGAGATTGGGTCAAAATAAAGAAGCACACTCGATCAAGCTGTCTGGCACCAAGGTGGGGAAAGAAACGCCAAGTAATCCTGGTGACAACCACTGCAGTGAAGGTCGCAGGTGTTCCTCAGTGGATCCACGCTGGACACACCCAGAAGGTATTGCCAGACAGAGGATTTGAAGAAGAAGGGCAACCAGCAGAGGACCCTGAAGGAGCCAGACCAGAAGCAACTGACAACGAGCAGCCCAGCACCAGTCAGGTTGCAGGAACAGCAGACGTTGGCCCAGGAGTAGTTGACTACGAACTGCCAAGAATCCAGCCTGCTGAAGAGGTCCAGGAAACTGAGCCAGGAGTAGCTGAAGACGAGCTGCCAAGCATATGGCCAGAAGAATGGATACCGATGATTGATCTGACCGAAGATCCTATCAGAACAAGAGAACGACTTAGTGAAGGTAGAGAGTGGACTAGTCAGGAAAAGCAAGGCACAGGCGAAGAACCTCAGCCGCTTGAGATTCACATCAAAACTGAGGAAGGAGAAGGTCAGACAGGGACAGAGCAGGTATTCGATACACCACCGCGAACACCTGATGCAGATAAGGGAGAGACTAGAAACAGAGTGATAGTTCGAGCAGAAGAAAATCAAGAGATCGAAGTGCTTGAACAGGATCAGAGAGGGTTAAAAGAACGGGTTCAGGAAACAGAAACAGAAACAGAGACAATCGAAAGCCAAAAACAAAATATTCCTGAACAAGGCCAGATTAGCAACCAGGCAGAAGAATTTGATGCTAGCCCTGGAACTAGTCAGATAAGGGAAGTAGGAGAAGAAAGTGGAGAAGAATTACCACAAGATAAAGAGAACAAGAGAATAAGAAAAGAAAGTGAAGTCCAAGTACCAACTAAGAGACTAAAGAAAAGAAACAACCTTGAGCCTAGGTTTGTAAAAAGACTGAGACTAAGGATAAAGACAGTGGAAGAAAAACGTGCAGAAGCAAGAAGAAGTGCTCGAATAGCAGAGCAAGAAGAAGATTCTTCCAAAAGAAGGAGTGAGCGAATAAAAAGACAAAACAAAAAGTACAAGTCTCCTGAATGGACACTGGTTTTGGAGGAGCTTGAAGATCTTGATATAACTGACGTGAGCGACGGAGAACCCGTCCCAGAGTACTCAGCTGAAGAGGAAGACGAACCACCGTGAATTTGCACAAAGTAAGCTAGTTGTGTAAAAAAGCAAAAAGAGGGGTGAGAACACTCCTTCTGAGCCAAAATGTCTGATTCAACAGTGAATGGTAGACCTAGTTGCAGCCGTTTTAAGACGTGTTGCAAGGTGTGTATATGTAGTGTAGTAGTACTGATAGTTATCTGGATAGGATTAACAATTTTCATTCCCTTTGCTGTAAGTAAAGATACTAACATTGTCCCTACTGAAGTTGTAAATACTGACAATGAGGAGCTAACAACACAGAGTGTAGCACGACATGAGAGAGCTTTGAGACAAACAAAACAGAACTTAGAAGCATCAGATGAGGGAGGACTACATTATCATGGAATGAAGAACAGGACACACTTAAATGTTTTCGCAAACTTGTTAATACACTATGTAGAGACTATGGAAATTGAAGATTGCTATGTCTGCATGAAGCTACCTACTTCGGTGGCTGAAGGCGTGACATACCATCATCTGCCATTGACATATGGAATATCCTGTAGCATTTTAGCTAGTTTATTCTATAAAAGAGGACCGTTACAGTACTATTACTCTAACAATGACGTGATCTTTTCTGAACTTCCTATACGTGGGAACTTGAATCCTGTACATACCAAAACTGACACCATAAGATATATGGGAGACTACTTTCTGACTATAGGTAACATTGACATAGCAGACGCACACAGAGATAACTTGACTTGTTCTTTGCGTGAGCAGGAAAAGATGTTCCTGAACATGGCAGAGAAAAGGAGAATTAAAATTCAAAAGAAGGCTAATGACGAAAGTCAGAAAAAGCCAAAGTGGGCAGAGAACATGGAAGGCACCTCATCTGGTGGAGCGGGTCCTGCTCTGTTGCTGGATTTTGAAAAGAAAGGCAAGCTATGTCTTCACCGCGAGAAGACTAGCTATTATAATAATATTTTCATTGGTTCCAGTGAATGCGAACATAATTACAAGGTAATTGGAGGTTGGGGTTTCAAAAATGGGTCAGAGCCTGTGTTTCCTGGAATTTATTATATTTGTGGGAACAAGGCTTATTTCAAATTGCCGGATCACTGGTATGGAAGCTGCTACTTTGGCATTGTCTTCCCGAAAATATACCATGTGAATGGAAAAGCTGGAAGCAATGAAGATACTAATGGCTTAGTGCGTAGTAAAAGAGAAAGTATAGGTGAAATTATGGGTAGTATTTTCAGTGCACTGATACCTGGAGTGGGAGTGGTTCTGAACACTCACAGAATTTGCAAATTGTCTACTATAGTAGATGTGCTGTCTACTGAAACAGCTCATGGATTTCTGCTGGTCAATACCGAAATGGTTGCGATCAGATCAATGGTTTTACAAAATCGACTTGCTCTTGACACCTTATTAGCGAAAGAGGGCAGAGTCTGCCGGATGTTGAAGGCGCAACATTGTTGCACTTATATTCCGGATAAAAGTGTACAGATCAAAAGATATGTGAAAAACATTACTAATTTGGCAAAGGAACTCAAACCACTCGAGGTTGATAGTGCCTGGAAGAGACTGGTAGATGGTCTCTCAAATGTAGGTCATTGGCTTGCTAGCATAGGTAAAAGCTTATTATTCAAAATTCTGATGCCAATTGGTATTATAGGTCTTATTATACTTTCCATTTTCTTATGCTGTAAATACCGCAAGCGCACCAAAAAGCACGAGGTAAATGCAAGAGGAGTGAAACGAAGTGTGGATGAGATTGAATTAGAAGAAGTGAATGATCAGATATACAAAAAGGTGAAGACTTCTCACCCTGCTAAAACTGAGAGAGAAAAGTTAGAACGGCTGCTGGAAGAAATAGAACTTTATAAGGTGTGAAAGAAAGTTGGCATCTGGTTCCATTATATTTTGTGATGATAGTAAATATCATCAAAGAGGGGATTGATGAAGCAAAGCTTCGCATATTTTGCGGCTTGCCGAAGTCAAGAACCTCGTTTATGTATAACAAGGTAATAAATGTACGTCTTACTAACATTCATATTAAGTTTGAGTAAAGTTTATGACGCTTGCCTATGTGTATTTCTAATGAATTTAATCCGTGTCCTCTAAAATGGCCGCCGCTTGTATTTTAGTTACTGCGCATGCGTCAGCCACACTCACGTGTCCTGACGCGTCTGCAGAAGTGGAGGGAAAGTTATGCGCATGCGTAATTCATAGCTGTGCTTATCATGTGGTACTGCTCGTGCCACTGCTCTTGTGTCCGTATCAATGTAGCTAACATTTAGATGCAATAAGTTTATTTCTTGATGATGAGTTAAAAGTACAAACCCTGTGATGTGTTTTCATAATGACATTATTATGTATTAATTTGTTTTCGCTTACTTTTCATGTACCGCGGGAAATGGGGGTCTGAGTGAGAGGAGAGCCATATTGGAGGTCCCTTCTGCGCCTGTGCGACATTCGGCAGCACGAGGGACCTTGGCTGATGGAACATAGCCAGTTGGCAGTGATGGGCGAGATGCTCCTGAGAAAGTCACCTCTGCCCTGCGAGAACAGCGAATGTTGCTCCTCATATGATACAATGTTAAATTGTCATTGTGTTTCTGCACAGTTTCTCCTGGGAACCCCAAACCTGCTAGGCGGTACCCAAATATGTTAATGAAGGCTTCAAATCGTGTATTGTGATTGGTGTGTTACCCAAATCCTACCTTAGGACCAATCGAAATTGAGGGATTCTGACACTTTGCAACATTGGGGGGTGGTACACTGTCCCCAAACTGTATATCTACCCTGGGTTCACCTAGTGAACCGTCCGACTTGTCTGGTTTAGCTGACCTGTCACTGACCCAACGCACTCAATAGGTGACTGAAGATACAGAGCGCTGCGAAGCACTCTGTCCGAATTTGACCATAGACTGAGGTTCTACTGAATCTTAAAAGTGCTGGCAAGGCACTTAGCTGGGAGTTCGCTGACCCAATCGGGGTCTTGATCGATAGCTGCAGAGCGGGTGGAGCGCAGGCGTTGCTTCCGAACTGTGGGTTCCGGTCCTGTCCTGAGGAGGGTCCTGTCCTGAGGGTTTGCTGTCCTGTCCTGAGGGTCCTGTCCTGATTCCTATTCCGAGGGTATCCTGTCCTGTCCTGGGTGTCCATTCTGCACCTGCTGTCCTTTGAGGGGTATCCTTCCTTGAGGGTTTCCTGTCCTTAACTGACCCGTGGCCAGGGTTTGGTTTCCACACCTTTCTAGGTAAATATTGCTCTGAAAATTCTTAAATTCTTGCACCTTCTGAATTTCTAACCTTGGCTTTAATAAAGTTCAACATTGCACATGTGATACTTTCCATGCTTTTCTGCAACTATTGAAAGTCATTTATATTTTCCATAAGTATATTCCTATGTCTTCTCATTTGTTAGAAATTATATTTTGCATAGCAGTGTGTCATTTCCTGATATGGTCTAGAACTTCGTTGCCTAGATTGTTCAAAGGCCCCTTCACCTTAAGTGAAGCATGTTATTCATTATAAGCTCTCCTATAGTCACCCACACTTAGGGTATCCCTGTTTAGATAATACTGACTTGCATAGTATCTTTCTCGTTACATTTTATTAGTACCTTGATGATTACTTTGTCATTATTTCTTTCTGCCTATGTGATTTACGTTATCTTGGTTATTGATTGCCTTGTTTTATTGTACCTCATGCAAGAAAATATTGAATTTAGATAAACATTTTAAAACTTCCAGTTGTCCGTGGTCATTTAAACAGTATTTGAAGGTTATTGGTTGGGTTTGTATTTTGCTGCCTTTCTTTTTACAGCTAGCTCCCTGATTCATTGTGGTCATTAGGCACTCGCATCGGTGGATGGTAAGTCGGGTGCACCGAAAATTGGTAGCAGGGAACACACACACACTAACTTGATAGAGCTCGTGAAGTCACCTGATCGATGTATATGGTGGTTTGAAAAGTATATGGGCCCTGAAGCCGGAAACGGCGAAAACTATTGGTCGGGTGGCCTCGCGCGCTCTATCAGGTGCACTTCCCGATCGTTGCAGTCGTTCACTCTGTCGTTGGGACCTCTCCCACTGGATCCACGTGTCGCTGATGGGCCCCACGTGGGGCGCCAATTGTGAAAAGGTAGGGCCGAATTTGACCAAGAACCCTTCAGTGTTTGCCCGGCGTTAGCCGCCTCTCATACCATTCGAGATTACCAAACAAAGAGGCAGGCGCTGGTGACGGAAGGCAGGAAACAGGAGTTTATTCCGACGGAGCAGAACACGTCAAATCAGACAACAGGGTATCTTCTCGAGGTGCTCTAACCGCATCTCTGTGGCCTGGCCTCTTATACACAGGTTTATGGCTTTATTACATACACTGCATCCGTAATGTTTCTTTGAAGGACAGAAAAGACATCCTCGGAATCCCCGGTCCAGGCCCGTTCCCACACACATCTACAGTAGAGTTCCCACCCCGATCTCAGCATGTGGTGGTTATCGCGCAGCTGGACATTCCGCTGGGAACGGGGATGTGTGTGATCAGTCGGATCTTCGGGGTGCGAAAGCATTGATTAATCCCCGCTCCTTTGATGTGAGGCGAGGTCCTACTGTAGGGGGCAATAAACTGCATCTGTTGAGCTAGGTGATGGCCTGGGATCAGGCCGGACAATCGGGCAGGGAGGAAGAGGTTATCAAAAGGGCCTGTTCTTTGAATGAGATGAAAGAGCAAGGGGGTTCAGCACGGGATGTGGCTCGGAAACAGGGTCAGAAGTGTGCTTATGGCCCAAGCAGGAGAGACCGGGGGCTGTCGGGGCACGGGGGAATGCTTGCGAGGCCGGGGAGTGGGGGGAGAGACGCGCAGGCTATTGGCAGTGGGCAGAGAGGCCACGACACACAAAATGGCTGCCACTTACGTGCATGGTGGGGCCTAAAAGGGACAAGATGGCGTGGCCACTGTTTCACGAGTTTCACTTTACTTTCAACAGTGGCTGGGGTGAACATAAATGAACGCCGCTTATAGATACCTAATTTTAGTCATTTTCCACACTCACAGTGCCTCAGTCACACCCCTAAACCTTCCCCGGGTGAAAGGTGATTTGGCAACCTCAAACCTGACACTCAGATCCCTGAGGGAATGATGGAAACAGATCTTACCCCTTTTGTTGCCTACTCATGCATGCCCTTGGTAAAACACATGAAGAATATGAATAGATTTATCAATATATTTAATGAAACAATGGTAGACTAGCATAGAGAGAACTTTCTGCGATTATTAGGCAGATGAAACAAAGCAAAGTAACCAGCATTGTGAACATGGTGAAGATAATGAACAATCCAACCATGGCAGTCTGACTTCTATATAACTATATTCCCACTGTGAGAGCATGGTGGGTGTACCGTCTGCCTTATCTGTTAGGATAGCCTGAGACCCCATGCCTGAGTAACATGGGGCCTGATTTAAATTCGGTGAATGGGTTACACTGTCACAACAGTGATGGACAGCCCATCCCCCAAAATATAAATCTTATAGGATACTCCTCTCTGCAGCATCAGCATTAGCCAAGCTGGATGTCGAACACAACATTCATCCAAGAACCACTGTGGCTTGAGGGTTCCCTCTGACCCAGAAAGGGACAGTGCACTTTTTTTTGGGCACCCTGGGTCCATATTATCAAGAAAGGGCGATACATTATCGCTGCTTTTATCGGCAGGAAACTGCCGAAAAAGCGGCGATAATGGGCTTGATAATATGCCCTTGTGAATTCCCATAAAAGCCCAGGCTCTGGTGTTAACCTGGGCTTCTAGGGGAATTCACAAGGGCATAATATCAAGCCCATTATCGCCACTTTTATCGTCAGTTTCCTGCCGATAAAAGCGGCCATAATTTATAGCCGTTACTTGGTAATATGGCCCATAGTTTTATTGAATTTTAAAACATCAGCGATGCACATATATCAAGAGTGATATCGGCAGTAAATCGTATAAGGATTGGTTAATATGCTTACCCTAATAACATTACACTGATACCGATAAACAATTAAATGTGTGTTTACATGAAGAACAAAAAATAGGTTAATTGTAATACGATAAATCAAATGATGTACTTCTCTAGAGATAAGCAGTATCATTCTCATGCATAGGCATACAATTGATTAATGTAAATAATGAAGAACACGTACTTGAGTATTTATCCCCCAACTACTGATCTAGTACAAACAAGAGAAAAAAGAAAAATTAGAACATCTTCCCTCCCCCCGGTTCACTGGTCCATTAGTGCACAATAACATTTGAACGCACGTGCTCCTACAAATAAAACAAATCAGTGCCAATCGTATATAGTCAAATATGCAGTCATATTTAGACCTGTACATTGGTAGATACATATATATATATACCTCTATATAGACTAAGGCGGAAAATACATAGTTGTGTAGATATGGTCGGGTGATCCACTGAAGATGCAGGAGTAATGGATGAGATAGGCCAAACTGGTGACACTGGAGAGGTTAATGACTTCATAGCTTTGAAGGCCTCCAACATTTGATCCCAATCCAGAGATATAGGGATCTCACGCAGACCCCGAAATTCTTGCTGCCGAATTACTATACTCTCGCAGTACCCCATCTGAGCAGTTCAGTCCGCCAGTACATGAGTGGTGTAGGAGGGGTAGCAGACTTCCAATGCATTGTAATTGCCCGTTTGGCTATGAGCAACGCCAAATACGTGAATCTAAATTGGACCTTCTGTTTTCTAGGACGCTTGTGTAGGCCCAATAGGCAACTTTCCGGTAATTACCACTCTGTTGTGAAGTAATCTTCTATATAGTATAATTAATGGTAAACCAAAATAATTGTAGGCGCGGGCATCTCCATAACATGTGGAGTAGATCCGAATCCGCCTCCTGACATCTGGGACATGAGAGCTGGGCATTGGAGTATATGGGATTGAGATGCTGTGGTGTGAGATATGCTCTATGTTAAATCATATATTGAATATATTTGAATTTGGCATTACGGGAGACTTTCCTAGTAAATTCTAACATCAATGCCCACTCTTTGTCAGTAAATTCTCTATCCAATTCCAATGACCATTTAGCACGGAGTGGAGTTAAGGGAGAGCCTGAGTGCGCCTGAATACCCCAATACATCCAACGAGTAAGATGACGCCCCTCTTCCATGATGTGTACAGCATGGACTAGCTCATGTGTGGGGGGTTCAGTCCCATCAGGGGCCCAATGTAGTTAGATATAATGACTGACTGTGGCATAGAGGAGAAATAACGTCGGGGGGACTCCCTGAGCATGGAGAAAATTGTTGTGATATGCGAGTGTGCCCTCTATAAATAAAGCTCCAATAGTTGAAACCCCCCCTTTGTCAGTGAAGATATCATTCTGTTGGAAAATAAGCCAGTCGCAGTGAGGATCCCGAGTAAGGGAATGTTGGGAGAGTAAGAAAATACCTTCCTCGTATATTTTAGAGTTTGCCTCCAGTATAATAATGCTGTTTTAAGCAAAGGGGGAACGTATATGGTATCTTAGTTATTGGTAACAATAGATTCTGTAAGGTGCCCCGATGTAGAAGCTGGGGTGTATAATCTATTTCCTGAATATGTCAGCCCGCTAAAAAATAGGATAGCCATTGTAATTGACTGGCCATGCAGTATGCTCGAAAGTCTGGGGCACCCAGTCCTCCCTCAGCCGGTCGCAACTGTAATTTTGCATGGCCCATCATCCTTCGTCCCTTACCCCAAATAAGTTCAGTTAGCAATGTATTAAGGGGCAGATTTACAGGCCCCCTGTGTCTCTTTTATGCCGCCGTTGCATCACTTTTGTGATGCAACGGCGACACAACGCCAGCACCATGCTGCAGGGTATTATTCAACGTGACGTATCTGGGAAATGCGTCACGCTGTAAAGCCCTGAGCCACAGTAGGAGTTCCGGTGCAAGGGGGGGGGGGTTCCGGCACAGGAACACCTCTTAAAAGTGGCTGAAACAAATCGACAAGATTTCACTCAGCCACAGGCCATGCTGCCTCAAAACCCTGCGCCTGATTGAAGCAGGTGTTAGGATTGACACAGCATTTGAAGGATAGGGCACCCCGGAGCCTTACTGGAGCTACGTAGCACTTGCGACGCAACTCCAGCAATGCGCCGCCATTGTAAATGCGGCGCATCCATGGTGGCGGTGCAGTGACGCACAATAACTTGCGCATCCCTGCTAGTATGCAGGGATGCGCCAGTTATTGTAAATCTGTCTTTAAGTGTTTTGAAGATTGTGGCCAGAATCAAAACAGGTATTTTGGCAAAAAAATATAAAATTCGAGGAAGCATCACCATCATAGAGATGGAAACTCTGCCCATCACCGATAATGGCAATGAAGTCCAAAAAGTGACCTGCATGCGGAGCGAACTTATGGCCTTCAATAGATTACCATCAATGAGATCTTGAGGGGTCCTGTAAATTTGTATACCTAAATATGTAAATGTGTCAGGTGCGGTCTTAAGAGCTAGATCACCAAAGATTACTGGATGTGGGGTGTCTATATGACGCATATAAAAGGCGTATGATTTAGCAGCGTTTACAGCCAGGCCCAATATCTGTTCAAACTGTTTAAAAATAGACAGGATAGGTTCATGGGTGCTAGTTAGATCTTTAATAAAATGTATAAGGTAATCTGCATAAGCTGACACTATATGTGTTGTATTGTTAATCAAAATCCCTAGATCCACAGCTTGAATGAATGAAGGAACATTTGTAGAGCGCGTGGTTACCCAGGGGCATCCCAGCGCTAAGACACCAGGTAAGCTAAGAGGGAATTACTGGAAGAGGAAAGTTTTCACAAGTTTTCTGAACTTAAGATGGTCCAGATCAATGGCGGGACCTTTCCTGCCAGTGATTTATGGATGATACAAAGAGCTTTAAAATGTACTCTTTGCTGGACAGGAAGCCAATGCAGGAAGGCCAGGGCTGGCCTAGCAGAAGTACGCTTGGGAACATTCATTAGCATATGTGCCGCACAGTTTTGTATGATTTGTAATCTTTTGATATTGGCCTGCGGGGCTCCCAGATATAGCGCATTGGCGTAATCGAGCCGAGACAATACAATGGCCTGTACCAATAATCGTCTTGCTGCAAGCTGAAGCATAGGAAGTATCTTTCTAAACCTTCTAAGGAATGTATGACATTACAATGCATGCTTTTACCATGCATGCTGTTACAACGCAGTTTTTACAACGCATGCTGTTACAACGCATAGCGCTTAGGGGTGCTGGATAGTGAATAGTTTAATTTACTATTCCAACTCCAGTCCCCGTGGATAGTAGGGAAGGTGTTGGATAGTAAATTAAATCTATTCCCTATCCTAGAGCGCCCCCCAGCGCAATGCGTTGTAATGACATGCGTTGTAATAGTTGCGTCGTAAAGGCACTGCGTGGTAAAAGTTGCGTTGTAAAGGATGTTTACCCCTTCTAAGCAGTCCATACCAGTTTGCTGCCTTGCGGAGTGTAAGGAGTAGAGGCTCTATCGCCAGGACAAACAGTAAAGGCGATAGGGGACATCCCTGACGGATTCCCCCTGGCTATGGAATAAGCTGCTGATATATGTGGACCAGTTCTGGCCCGTGCTGTATGAGCAGTATATAATTCGACCCACCGCAAATAACCCTTTGAGACTCCAAATTTTCCCATAGAGGCCGGCATGTATCACCAGCCAAGAGTGTCAAATGCTTGTTGCATATCAAGGGAGATACAGCCAACCGTATAAGAATGAACCGCCGCCGTTTCCATAATATAGTGGAATTGTCGAATATTTAGTGATGGGCTGCGGGCCAGGATAAAGCCACATTGATCTACATGGATTAACTTTGGGAGATAGGGCAGGAGACGTTTGGCCAGTATTTTGATGAGTATTTTATACTCGGAAGACAACAATGAGAGAGGGCAATATCCAGACATATCACGAGGATCTCAATTAGGTTTGGGGAGAGAATCACCACCGCTTGCATCGTAATTAGTGGAAGAGTGCGCCTCTCTAGAGCTGCCTTGTAAAGGCCCTCTAGATGCTGAGCCAATTGTTCGACATAAATTGAGTAACTTTCTGCCGGTAAACCGTCTAGGCCTGGGGTCTTATTTCTAGGCAGATCTTTTATTGCTTCCTTAATGTCAGTTTTGGTTATAGGGCCGTCCAATATGGATTGAGCTTCCTCTGTCAATTTAGGAAATGTTGGGTCGGTAAGGAAGGCAGCTATATCGTCATGTGATGTAATTGCTGGAGCACTGTATAAGTGTTGATAATATGTGTAGAATGCTAAATTTATGTCGGCTTGAGTGGATGCAACAGAGCCATCTGGAAGAGATATTTCTGTTATCCTGACAGGGGGAGGATTGTTGCATAAAAGGCGCGCTAAAAGGGCCCTAACTTATCTGCATCGATGTGACTGTATTGATCTATTAAACTGAGTCGTTCCAATAGTACAGCAGGTTAAATTCTTGCGTCTTGCAGCTGTGCTTGTTGCGACAGGTTAGTGACAGCTGCATTTTCAAGCTTATGAAGAGAGGCTTCCACTGTAGTGAGATCCCTATGTGTATCCTGGCGAGCACCTACAGTAGCTCCAATGGCTGTCCCTCTAATTACAGATTTAAATGTGTCCCATTCCACTAAACGGGAGGATGCAGTGTTTTTATTTTCTGTAAAATAGTTAGTAGTGGTGGTGCTCAGCATGTCTCGAAACACCGCATCCTCTAGGGTCTCTGGCCAAAGCTGCCAAGTCGGAACCGGGTTGGGGCCCCCCCATTCAAGCCGTACTTCAAGCGGGTTGTGATCGGACAATGTTTTCCCAAGATATGTGGACTCAGTCATTTGGGGTACCAGGGATGTTGAGCAGAATATTCTATCAATGCTAGTGTGCAATTGCTTGTGGTGGGGAGTAGAAGAAATATTTTTGACTATTGGGTAATGTACATGCCATACATCTTGTAACGTCCAACCCACGGCCCAGGCCTGCAAAAAATCTGCATGTTTAGTAGGCACTGCTCCCCATATAGGGGGGGTGAGAGCGGTCTAAATGAACATCTAGGACAGAATTGAAGTCTCTACCAATGACCATGAGAGACAGAACCCAGTCCGAGAGAACTGTATTCAGATTTGTGAGGTAACTATTCTGTTCATAGTTTGGGGTGTAAACACTGCCAAAAATAATTGAAACACCATCTTATTTTCCGCGTAATAGAACATAACGTCCATCGGGGTCTATTCGTTGTCTATTAACACAAAGGGTACTCCACCCCGAACCCAAATCAACGACCCCCTGGCAAAGGCTGAGTAAGAAGTGTTAAAAATGTGTCCCTTCCATTTTCAGCGCATTTTGGAAATTTCAGAATCAGTTAGGTGAGTTTTTTGGATGAAAGCTATATGTACCCGTCGCCTATTCAATTGAGCATAAATGCAATGTCGTTTGTGAACAGACCCGATTCCTCGAACATTCCATGTCAATATTTTATGTTTACCAAAAATATCCATATTTGTATGTTACAACAGAGTGTCAGGAGAAGGCATGGGGAACACAACATATTGAATAGTGCAATCTGGACCAGGAACCAAAATCCCCTTCTTAAAAAATAACACCCAATACTAGGGCCAACAATCGAACTAAGTTGGTCCGAACATAAATGTTAGAACTGGGGGTCTCTAGTTGGCAGAGGTAGGTACCACTGTCCAAATAGGGACCCTTGCTTCTAGTCAGGGTAAGGAGGAAACACTCTTTAGATAACCTCTGCTCACCCACTTGGTAGCTTTGCTCAAGCAGTCAGGCTTATCCAAAAGCAATGTTTGAAGTATTTTTACCCACACTCACAGTAACACAGTGAAAACACCACAAACTGACTCCACAACAGTTTAGAAAAATAAAGGTATTTAATCTAAACTACACAAGACCAAAACAACAAAAATCCAACATACACAATTCAAGAATATGGTTGCAAAATAGTTCTTATGGTTGTGATAAAATAATCCACAGTCGCGTGAAAAGTTCACAGTTGCGTCACGTTTAGCCAACAGTACCCTTTAAATGTGACAAAGTTCCAAAGCAGAAGCTGGTGCGGTGGAAAACAAGCGATGCGTTGCTCCTGAGACCCTGGGGAGGCGATGCGACAACCCCGCTGCAGCAGTGGGTGTGTTGGGACGAATCCGGTCTGTATGGGGAAGAAGGCGGACTTGAATGGATTCCGGTGCGAAGGTTCCGTAGGACGTTTTTCTCTCGTAAAGGCACGATGCAATGATCTTTGGAGTTGTGACGATCTCCGGGGCGATGATGCGCGGACCAGCGGTGATCTCTCTTTCACAGCTCCTCTATGCGGCGATGGCTTCTGCAACGGCACTCGCAGTGACGTGATGCGGTCCGCAAGCAAGCGGTGCAACGAGCTCCCCCAGCGACGACAGGCTCTGCGACGACACTTGCAGCAATGGTAATCTTCCCACACCGGTCTGGTGCGTCCCGCTAACGAAGGGTGCGACGTCTCTGGCAGCGGCGACAGGCGCTGCGACAATCTCGACCTCCGTAGCGGCGGAAATTTCTTCGCACTGTTGGGGATGCGCTCCGCAAGTGAGCGATGCGATAAATTTTCTGTAGCAAGTTTCTCAAATCTTAGTTTCCAGCTTCCCAACACAGGTACAACTTCCAGAGGCACCACAACTGTCCCAAGCACTCTAGGAAGGACAGAACACTCTCAGCAGAGTTCTGGGAAGCTGGGGGTGAAGTCCTTTTGTTCCTGGGACTTCAAAAACAGGGAGCCAGCTCTTCTCAGGTCCTTGGAGATTCCTTCAAAACAGGGGACACAGCACAAAGCAAAGTGCTTCCCCTCTCCTTGGCAGCAAAGCAACAGCAGGTCAGCATTATTTGCAAACACATCATGAAACTAAATATGTAAAAGTTAACAAGGCTAAACTGAACAGGCTTAAATCAAAGCGTGCTAATAATGTGTCAAATGTAATACTTAGACGAGATCTAAAGTGGGCCCAAGAAAGCTTCACCACATCCTCCCATTGGCCATGAAAAAGGCTCGGTTTCTACAATAAACTAGTCTAAAAACAAAGCATAAAATCATAATAAATGCTTTTGCAACCCGAGCAAACTAAAAACATCTACAAAATGCCCAAAACGTATGTAAAACCAATTTATGAAGAAAAAAGTTGAATTAAAATTCTTATGAGGTTCCCAAAAGTTTAGCCATGCTTTCAGTGTCAAAATAATCCATGAAGGATCATCATCCATAGAAGATATCTTCACAATGACTGCATGTTAGAATTGGGGGTCTCTAGTTGGCACAGGTAGGTACTTGTGACAAATAGGGACCCTCTCCTCTAGTCAGGATAAGGGGATTACACTCCTAAAATAACCCCTGCTCACTCCCTTGGTAGGTTGGCACGAGCATCAAGGCTTTATCTCACAGGCGTTGTAAGTTAAGCATTTGTGACCACATACAGTAACCCAGTGACAATACTACAAATGGACACCACACAAGGTTGTATATCAAAAATAAGTATATTTTACCACAAGACCAATAAACGACAAAAAGAATCCACAGTACTATTAGATTTCAAGAGTTCTTGTAAAAGGCTTAAATCAAGGTTCTGTCCGAGTCGGTAGCCTGGTCTAGCAAATCCAGCGGACCGCGTCGGTACAGGCCCACCCAAATGTCAACAGACTCAGTCACAGTACCTTTTACTTGAGGCAGCCGGCACGGATGTGCGTGCCTGTTCCGGTGTTCGTCGCGGTTCAGAAAGAAAGCGTTGCAGGATACGTTGTCTCTCGATGTGGTGCAGGCAACGGCCTGTTGACAGAGTCGGTGGATCCAAGGCTTGCGTTGCAGGGCGAGACGGTGCTTCGATGCGGTGCTTGCAGCTTGTGGTGTGGCGACAGAGCCGGAGTTCGGGAGCTGGCGTCTATCAGTCCAGACAGCGGTGCGAGTCGGGCAGTGCATCGCGAAGCGTGCAAGTCGGTGCCCAACACCGGTGCGGTTACAGGACTCGCAGTCAGCAGCAGTGACTGCGTCGGTCAGACCAGTACGATTCAGTGTAGCGAGGCGTTGCACGTCACGGTGTCCACTAGTTGCATTGCAGGCAACGGCTCAGTGACGGCGTCAGGACGGAGTCGGTAAGCTCAGAGCTTGCGTTGTTCGAGGCGGATGTTGCTTGATGCGGTGCCTACAGGACACCGGGCCGGTCGTGAGAGTCGGTCACAGCTCCCTGCCTCTCCAGCCACTGAACAAGCGTTTCCAGCAGCAATTCACAAAGGCTGGTGAAGTCCACTGGTCCTGGGACTTCGGTCAGGGGGCAAGCTCTCTTTCAAACCCTTGTTGATCTTTTGCACAAGTTGAAAGTAAAGTCCACAAAGTTCTTTCTCCTCTCTTTGGCAGTCAGGCAACCACTGCACGCCAATCCCCCAAGCAGCACTTGTGCTTGGGAATAGTCTCTCCTCAGTTTCTTCAGGTTCCTCTCCTCAGCAGAGGTTTCGTCTTGTAAGTCCAGAAGTGATCTAATTTCATGGGATCCGGGTCCCAATATTTATACCCCAAAATCCTTTGTTCTCTAAGGGGGGAGGGGCCTGTGCCCAGTCAATACCAGTTCTGAAGTACTCTGTTTACCAGACTTCTCCCTTCCTTTCACAGTGCAGGGCAGGCACATCAGACTCCCCACAGGAGGTGGAGCCAGCATTTTGGAAGGCAAGTACAGACCTAGAGCACTTTGTTGACAGTCTTCCTTCTCTTCTTTCAGTGTGCAGGGCAGAGACATCAGAAGCACCACAGGGGTGGAGCCAGCAATATGGGGGGCGGGCACAGTCGTATTCATGTCCCAGGTGCAACTCCTCCCTCCCATCTAGATGCAGATCTCTCTATTCACCACTGGGCTGACTCATTCTGTCTCCTGGAATCCCCCAGCCCTGTCACTCAAACTCCAGACAAAGGAATACACAACCTCACAGAGGCAGGCTTGAAAGGTTAGGCAAGTAAATACCTACTTTCTAAAAGTGGTATTTGCAAACACAGAATATTAAAATAAACTGCACTAAAAGATGTATTTTATTATTCTGAGTCCAGGCATATTAAACTCGAATTTCCACCATGTTCTCTCAGTCTGTTAGGATTATAAACATGTAATAAACTAACAGCCCATTCTGGCCTATGTAGAACAGGTAGCCTTGCAATAGTGAAAAACGAAAATGGCTGTAATTCACTATTAGGACATGCCACACACATCAGGGCTTGTCCTACCTTATACTTACAATGCACCCTGCCCTTGGGCCTACAACAGGGGTGACTAATACAAAGAAAAGGGAAGGTTTAGGGACTGGCAAGTGGGTGCACTTGCCCAGTCAGCATGACAGTACCAGACTGCACGCAGGCTCTACAATGGCAGACCTTAGACACGTTTTACAAGGCAGCTTCTGTGGGTGGCATAACCAGTGCTGCAAGCCCACTAGCAGCATTTGGATTTACACGCCCTGAGCACACTCAGTGCACTGTACTAGGGTCTGATAAGTAAACCAAATATCTAATCATGGAACCACTAATCAATACATCAATTTACAGTAGGGAGCACTCGCACTGTGGCACTGGACAGCAGTGGCACAGTGCCCAAAGCATCTGACACCAGCAAAAACACATGAGGCAACAGCATAAATGGAAGGGAGACTCGCGCCAATGGTGCCAGGTCTAACACTGCATTAATTAGTTACAAAAACACACAGGGTTTGCACCCCTTGTCACCCCAGAAGCGCATTGTCCGACAGTTTATCCACATTAGAGGAGCCGGAATCTGTTTCAAAAGAATATGGCTCATAGAAAACATCCCGAAGCAATAGAAAATTAATGGGACATCTCTAAAAATCTGTCCTAATCAAATGCATCAGCAGGTTTATGCCCATAGAATGTTTAGATTTCATTGCAAGACAGATGTCGAGTATTCACTTGAAAGGGCACCACAGACAGTAGGCCACCGGCTGCACACAGGTAAACCACACCAGTCACAACTCAGTATCTGGAGCACAGGTACCCCAAAAAACTGTATCATGCACTCATGGCACAGTCGTATGGATGGTAGATTCTTCACAATTTGGCCTTGAGGTGAGACATCCATTGGGAATCAGCAAAAATGTGACCAGATTACCACAAATCAGGCATAACTTAAATTGTATGCCTCCAAAATCACTAGAAAATTTGGATTGAACCACTCCATAAAATTGTCTGAAACATGCTGACAAAGCCAGAGCGAACCACTTTAAAGAAATTTACTACACCTGCAGTGTTGGTATCATTAAGTATGCATTGCACAAGTTCACCAAAATGGCAACCATATGTTGTGCACAATAGTGATTGTATTTCAGAGGACGACCTTGCTACTTGTAAGTCAAACGTTTCTCAGGCAGATGTAAGTGACACATCCTTCTGAAACAATAAAGCCTTTAGTCTACTTAGTTTGTCGAAGTTCACCTTCAAGAATGGAATGAAAGGCCAAAAGGTTACCCCGGAAACCATGGGTGTTGGGGGGAATAGCACTGAATTAGAGAACAAAACTGCAAAAGGGACACCTACTCCCATCCCACAGCAACTTTGATCATTCAGCATCAAATAACTTCCATTTGAAAGTAAACTAATGACTAGACCAATAAAAGAATCTGACATTCTCTTCAAGTAACACGCAAAATTGGCCATCGAAACATTACACGTTCCACGAAGCGTCACCTCTGATGGAGAGAGCGGCTGAGTGAGGATTCACATTTGTTTACACTAATAAATCCTTCCTGTTCCCCACAGCTACACTTGTAATCGAAGGGTAGCGACCTCTCTCCCCTAAAGGCTCATATCTAACTATTGGAAAATGTTTCACACAGGATGTAAAATGAAACATGGTTATTGGTATTAAGATTACACCATGACAGCTGACAGTGTCTTCACTACTGCAAAAGGTAACTTTGAATTCTTTTTTATTTTTAACATTGTGTATGTAACGTCTTGCTTAGCAATTAATCATTGCCTTTGTGTTAGACTAAAAGGCAAATATAGTTCTATTGACTTCAAATATTCCCAGGGCATGCTGCGAGATCTTAAAAACTGAGGTGTTCAGTACAACTGCATAATTGGCCTAAGCTGACTCTGCCCCTGGTATAAAGAAGCCGTATCATTTTGTATAATGCAAAAACAACAGTTGATGGACAGAATGCAGAACAATGTCATATATACACCCCATTACAGAGATCTGGGCCTAAATCCATCTTTTTGTGATCACCATACCATTCCAGTTTGTACCCAGCCATTTGCAAATCAGTCTTGCCCCTGTGCCTCATGGGAACAGTCCAGCCCGAACTGCCAAGCCAGGTCGTCTCTGGACTGGAAACAAGCATCCTAGCACCCGTTTCGGGCATTCAGCCCTCATCAGAGAGGAGGATAGCTTTATTCCAGTGGCCTAGAGAGGACAGGACTCACGTCTGAGCATACCCGTCCCACTCGGGGTGACAAATGCAAAAACAACAATTGATGGACAGAATGTAGAACAATGTCATACATTCACCCCAGTACAGAGATCTGTGCTTGAATCCATCGTTTTTTTGCTCACCATGCCATTCCAGTTTGTACCCAGCCATATACAAATCAGTCTTGACCCTGTGCCCCATGGGAACAGTTCAGCCCGAACTGCCAAGCCAGGTCCTCACTGGACTGGAAACAAGCATCCTAGGACCGGTTTACGGCTTTCAGACCTTATCGGCCAGGATAGCTTTATTCCAGTGGCATGGAGAGCATGGGACTCACGTCTGAGCATACCCGTCCAACTCAGGGTGACAAATGCAAAAACAACATTGATGGACAGAATGCAGAATAATGTCATACATTCACCCCAGTGCAGAGATCTGGGCCTAAATCCATTGTTTTTTTATTCAAGCTAGCCTGGCTGATGACGGCTGATTAGCCAGAAACCGGTCCCAGGATGCTTGTTTCCGGTCCAGGGAAGAGATGGCTTGGCACTTCGGGCTGGACTGTTCCCATGATGCATAGGGTTAGACTGATTTGCATATGGCCATGTCTGTAACTGGGGTGGCGGAGTGAGCTAAAGAATGATGATGGATGAAACCCAGATCAGTTGACTGGGGGTGTGTGTTTGCAATGTTCAACACTCCTTCCATCATCCCATTTGGTTTCATTTTGTATAATGTCAATAGCAGACAATACAATATTATTCAAACTGTAAATACGAGTTGACAGAATATTCATGCTGTTATCAAAAACAACAAATGGTTTTTCAAGTATTCTTCATCGATTTGCCTTAAGTGCACAGCAGCTAGCATTTGTGAAACTTTCCATATTTCGTTTTGGGCAGCATAAATAAATCTTTTCGGGCCGCATTTACAACAAATTAATACAGCACAGTGCTGAAAGGCCTTTGACTGCCACGCTGCGTTACTTTGGAAGCAAAAGGATGCATCATATTTACAACAATATGGCATATCCCTGAGCTCCCCCTGCACTAGAGCACAATTGGCTGCCCTGCGCCAATGCAGGCACCCTTTTACCATCGTGCAAGGGTGCCTGAAGTGTGGGGGTGATTGTTTTTGTGCAGGAAGAGGCACGTTCCTGCACAAAAACAATCATGAGTGGTGTTTTCCTCTTTCAATTTGTGCTGCAGAATGCAGCACACATAGAAAGAGGAAAAAACAAGGAGAAATAAAAACACTTCTGCTCGTTGCGCCTCCCTACACCTCCTCACGGGAGGCATAGCATTTTGATGCATTCCCAGGTTTACAAAAGGCTGTAAATCTGGGAATGCTGCAGAAGCCATGGGTGTTGTGTGGGAAATATGCCCCTTAGAACGGAGAGACCTAGGAACGAAGAAATCTTGCAAATCCATGTTGTCCAACAGTAGAGATAAATGTTCTTTCACTGCAGTCAAAGTGGAATGCTGCAACCATTGCTGACACTATTTCCTGTCAGAATAGGTGGTAATGACCGCAGAATGTTGGGACTGGGTATAAAGAGTGTCAGGTCTGTTTGCTTTCAAACCCTGTGTAGAGTTAAAAAAATATGCATAACAACCATTTGTGTCCACTGGACCAGAAGAAAGACCCTTTAGGACCTGAAAGTTCTGAGTTGTGTACAGCTGCGGGCCCCCCAATGAGATATTGCTCTCCTCCCGAGGCTAGATTCCTAGACTGATTAAGGACAATACTTTCAGACACAAGATTAGGGAATTGAACTGCAAAGAGAACAAGGATACGGTCTCCTCCACTTGCACAAGTGTTGAGTTGTACGTATCATTTTGTATCATACTATTGAGCTGTTCCTCAGTGTAATTTAATATGTGTTGCCAATCAGCACAGCAGGCAATTGAAGGAAAACTGGGAAAGTTAATTTCTTAAATTTTGGCAAGACCCATGCAATTGGTCTGCTGCACCATCTAATTCAAGAAAATCATCTGTCCTGGAATCTGTCAGTCCCTAAAAAACGTTTCTATTCCCTGTACTTGCCATTCTTTTTTACCCCAGACTGATTTTAAATCAATATATATTCCCAATAATCATTGTCTCTTAGGGCAAGCTGAGGGAAAAATAAGTCTGAATAAATCAATTTATTATCAGTAAGCATGTTTTGCTTTGCCTATAAAGGGGTACGTTAGTGGCGCAGTGAAATCTATCACTTTTACTGGGGTTTTTACGCCCACCCTGCATACATTATACCTGACATGTATAATGTAGCGCAGGGCTTTACCACTATGTAGATAGGGCGCAACGTGGTGCCTTTTTTATGCCACCGGTATGTCACAAAAAGTGATGCAAAGGCAGCGTAAAAGTGTTGCAGGCCTTTCTAAATAAGGCCCTAAATCTATGAAACAGCGGCAGGCAAGCAAAATGGGAGACTACAGGGCTAAGAGTAGCCCATTACTTAAGTGGGTTACACCTAGGCCTGGGCGGTAAATTCCGGTCCGCTGGCGGAATTTGCGCAATTTGGGTAATTTCACGTTCCGTGGAGAACACGAAATTGGCCAAAGTTCTGCGTTCCGTGACTTCGCAAAATTTTTTGCTTGTTCGCGTTCTCAAATGCGTGTTAGGGAAATATTTCTCCCCGAGCACGCAAACAGCGATTGCAAACAGTAAAAAAGCTTCGCGAACAAGGAATTCCACATGTTTGCGGAATTTCTGCGTGTCCTCTGAGATTTTTTAAAGTTTCATAGAGATTTGCGTAGCGCGATTAGGCAAATTCCCCCCACCCCTAGTTACATCAAAGGGAGTGTTTAAAGCACTTACCTCTCACTTATCTGCAGTCCTTCCAGGGGTGGATGAGGTTACACAGCTTATGGAACAACACTCCCCTCCTAAGTGTTCCACTCCTAATCCTGGCTCAACCTCTGACATATCGTCTGGCACTCTATTGACCACTCTATTCCATTGATTACTTAGGAGGCCCATCCAGAGGATTAGCCTCAGGAGCCATCGCTGATGGCAATCTTGCAGAAACTTCAAGCCCAGCATCCAGTGGCTCAGTCAGATTATGCTCAGGCTAGGGTGGATAGTTTTTAAATTCAGCAATCACTGGTTGAGGTCTCTAGGAAGATTACTAGTTTCGCAACAGAGATTACAGAGCTGCAGCAATGAGTTGCGCATGACGAGGATGTGGGAACAGCAACAGTTAAGGAATTAGGAATCATGATGGTCAGTTGGAATATCTTCAAGCTAAAGTCAAGGACATGGAGAACCGCCAGAGGAGAAACAACCTCAGGATATTTGGTATACCAGAGGGGAAGGAGGCTTCTGACCTACGGCAAGATATGGTGCAACTGTGAGGAAAGGTTTTTGCTGATCTGTTGGATTGGGACTCACAAATTCAATGTTCCCATCGCCTCTACCTCAACTGCAATGTGGCTAACTCTAAGGCAGTGCAGTCTTGCCCAATCTTAATATATGTAGGGAACTTTTTACATAGGCAGGCAATTTCTCCTAAGGTACGCCCAACTACATCTGTCATGGTCGATGCAATGTCATTTGCAGCCCACTTGGATCACTGTATATCCACAATGAATTGACTACAGAAGATGCACCAATTCATTGATCCTCTGAAAGCTGTTGGGGCTCAAGTAATTTTGCAGGAGCCAGCTCGCCTCAAGATTATCAAGAATGGGCAGATTCAAATGTGCTATTCCGATGCAGACATTATGCAGGCTTAGAGACGTTGAAGTGGGTTTCTACTACCCTATGCAGAATCTTAGTTTCGGGACACTTTTCTTTTTTCCTTTTTCTTTTTTTCCAGTCTCCTCTAAATAGTGGCTATTGATTTCATGCTTTAGTTTTTACTCTTCCTATTCAGTAATTATCTTGCACTCCCATCTCGGAGTAATGTATTCCTTACTTGCGTGGTAGGTGGTTAGGGGTATGGGCAGAGGGTGGCAATCTCCTAAGGCTGTCAACAATCGACAGCCATAGGGTGGTGTTGAGTTCTTTCCATGAGCACAGGGGCTGGGCCTGGGCTGGGGATGGGGCTGTGGGAGATTGCATTAGATGGCCGTATGAAGAGGATATCAGTACCATGTTAGAGGGTTTGTAGGGGGTGTAACATAGGTCAGAATCTTCTTAATCCACTGAAAGCATATACATTGCCTGCCTTAGTTTGTCAAAATTGCAGTGTAGAACATGGATGGAGGCATATTCTCTTGACCTTATGGCTACCATTAAATGCAAGTACGAACGTTTCTGGTAATAATGCACAGGATAAGCGGCAACTGGTTCAGGAGGAGATAGGGATGTGTACATCCCAATTGGTGACACTAACAGAGAATCATTTGCATATAAGGAACGGCTGTTACTTAGGTAGCTGGGATATGGTATAATCATTTGCACCTCACAGTCTGTTACCATTCAATGGGGGTGACTATACTTTCAGCAAAGTATTTTCAATGTAAGGTTCTGAAACCTGCCACAAACTCAAGGGGACGTAGGGGCTTGTACAATAGGGAGTATACTCTCAAACCGTTGTCATTTGTGTAGTCTATGGGCCAAAGGTTGACAACCCAAAGGTATTGGATATGCTCTCTTTGGAACTGCTGAATTGGGTTGGAGAAGTGATTCTAATGTGTGATTTTAATTGTGTATTGAACTATAGCATTGATTCCACTAATTGCTCTACTACCCCGCGTATGCCCAGAACTAGATCATCAATTAAAGACCTGATTCAGTTTCACGGGCTTTGTGATATATGGAGGTTGTATGACAGAGGCATGCATGGTGGAACCATGCATTCACCTACCACGCAGCCCAAACCACAAATGCATCTCAACAATACATTCCTTTACCTTGCATGCCTTTACCACACATGTCTTTACCACACATGCCTTTACCACGCATGCCTTTACCACGCAATTTTGTTGTAAAGGCATGTTTGGTAAAGGAATGTGTGGTAAAGTTCACGCCCCTTTCCCTCCACCCTGGGACCTAAAATCCTGGCCCCTGCCCTATAACCTGACCCGTGAGCCCTAAACATAACGCCACCCCTTAAACCTTAAGCTTTTCTGAATCTTTTTGCCATAAAAACTACAGCTTGCCCTTACAACTGCTCCTTCCCCCACCCTGATCACAAAAACTCTGCCCCCTACTTAAAACCTACCCTGAGCCACCCTCTTGCCCTGATCCCAAAAAACTGCCCCCCTGCCCTGGAAACTGCCCCTTTCACCCCATGCCCTGAGCCCTAACACTCTCCCCCTACCTTAAAACCTACTCCAACCCCAGCCCCCCACCCTGAGCCCTAAAACTTGCCCCCTCCATTCAAACTTTCCCCAACCCAACTTACCTTGTCACGTCCCCATCCTTCGCCCAGGTCCTCCTTTCCGGTTACTCTCCCCGCCAGCCAGCAGTTAGAACGCCGACTGCCTTAACCACGCATATGCTTGGTTCAGCCATATGTATGGTTAAGGCAAGTGGTGTTCAGCTTGCGATGAAATGGATTGCATACTTGAAGCAGAGTTGTGAAGTCTGTTTCCCTGTATGGAGGACCATTCACGAAGCCAACCATGGATATACTTTCTATTCATGTCCACTTAAGCACTATTCCAGGATTGATATGGCTTTCGTTGGGAGTTCCTTAGTAGTAAATGTTGAAATAGATGTATGTCCCAGGATTGTCTCAGACTATAATCCAATTTTTTTCTCATTCGACCCCACTGAGACTAGAGCCAGTCGTTCTAAGTTCTCATTTCCTCGCCATCTTCTGTCCAATGACGATTATCGAAGACATGGTTACTTAGGGAGTTTTTTTTCATCAACGCTGGTTCAACTCCACCTCCAATAATCTGGGATAAAGTGGAGGTGTGTATTTGTGGTATTACCCTTCAGTATGTTGTAAAGGAACATTGGGCTGCTTTGGAGGATGCTCACCTATTGTGCCAAGCTATTCTCCAACTTGAAATATTATATTCCTTGAAAAATGTTCATGGAGAAGCAGATGAGCAGATCAATTATCTACAATTAAGCGAAAAGCGGTCGCTGCATGGACCTGGGTTGAAAGATCAGATAGCAGTCAGGTACTCTAAACACAGAACCCTACAGTACTAGTATGGGGAAAGGGTAGGCTGAGATTTAGCTCATCAGATTTTTAACCGTACAATCCAATCAATCAAGGGCATGGACAATACAGTTTATACATGTCTATTTTGGAGCATTTTTCTCTGTTCTATTAGAAACTATACAGTAAGCATGGGCGGATTTTGCGGATTTGCAATCCGCGAATTTGCGGATTTGCGTATTTGCGGATTGCGAAAATCCGCAAATTCTGCGAATTCTCGCAGATTTGCGTATTTTTTTGGGGGGGGTGTGTTCGCACGGGTTTCTGCAAGTTCGCGAGGGTTTTGTACAATTTCGCAAATTGCGAACTTACTTGTCGGGTCGCCAGTTTTGCGAACTTGTTGTTTCTACGTGCCCAGCCTGTTTGCAAGGCTTTCTTCATCACTGCCACCCTCTGTCACCACTGGCACTCTCTTTGGTCACCCATGCCACCCTCTGGCTCACCCACGTTTTTAATTGCTTTTGTGTGCTGAATTGTGCTGCGTGTAGACAGTTGGGCTTTTTAAAACTCCCTCTTACCCTCACAGTAAATTGTGTCCCCCACCGCCGCTTGGCGGGCTTGGTTTCCGGGGTGGGCGCCATCGCCGAGAGGGGCAGAGCAGCTTCCTTCGCCAGCGCTTGACTGCGCATGTGTCAGCGAGGGGACGCCTACTAAAGGCGAGTCCCTGGCGTTTTCCAGCAGACAAGGTAGCGAAGCGCTCGGTCTCAGGAGCGCGCTGTGTGTTTACCACGTTTTTAATTGCTTTTGTGTGCTGAATTGTGCTGCGTGTAGACAGTTGGGCTTTTTAAAACTCCCTCTTACCCTCACAGTAAATTGTGTCCCCCACCGCCGCTTGGCGGGCTTGGTTTCCGGGGTGGGCGCCATCGCCGAGAGGGGCAGAGCAGCTTCCTTCGCCAGCGCTTGACTGCGCATGTGTCAGCGAGGGGACGCCTACTAAATGCTCCTCCCTTCCGTAGCGGGATCGCGGAGCGGGCGCGTCCTCGCGTGGCCGGAGTCGTGCCAGAGTCCTGCCCATCTGCGCCCGTCCGCGACAGGACGCGCCGGACGTGGCTGGACTCTGGGCCCCCTCCTGGTCGTTCCCCTGTACATTATGTTGTGCTATACCAGAGACAGTCTGGTTGCCATCAACCGGTCCTGGGTGACCTGTACTGCACCTCGGGTTGATCCCTTATGCGGCCCGTTTTTGTGTGGTTGCGGATGTTTTATCTTGTCTGCCCCCGTAAGTAGGAACTGCAGGGAGGCCCCCCGTGCGGCCATTAGCCCACAGCCTTTTATCAGCTTATGGAATCTCAATGCCAGGTCGCTTGTTAAGCATCATCTAGATATTCATGATCTGCTAGATGAGGAGTTGCCTGACCTATTCTGCGTGACAGAGACCTGGCTGCAGGATGCCGACACGGCCATTGTTAATCTGGCCTTCCCGTCGGAATACTCGGTATTCACCTTAAACCGAGCTTCTAGAGGTGGAGGAATAGCTCTCGCTGTTAAATCCTGCTATTCTTGTACGTGGCATGGGCAAAAATCCCTGGTTGTGAAAGCGCATTGTTCAAGGTAGCTATTACATCAAACTTCACCCTGTCGGGTCTATTGATTTACCGGCCCCCGGGGAACGAAGTGGCCTTTAGAGCGGCGCTACCTGATGCCATTAGTAATCTGGCTACGGGGTGCTCCAATTTTTCTATCATTGGAGATTTAAATCTGCACTTTGACAATTCTACCAGTCCCTCGGTGTCCAGTTTTGTGGCAGACCTTGAGGCGCTCCAGCTGAATCAGCTGGTGACACAGCCCACCCATTCAGGGGGTCATACCCTTGATCCGTTTTTTACTAATCTTACGGAAGCCTGCATTACCAGCTACACACCTCTAGCATGGACCGATCATCATTTGATACAGATCCATTGCCCTACTCCGGCTATTCAACCTAAGCCAGTAGTGTGCTCGATTCCAAGACGCCGCTGGAACAAACTTAAGCTGGATGAGTTTTTCCACCTCCTATCGGCTGACCCATTTGACATCGTGGGATCACCTGATCAGGTGTATGACAGGTTTTGTAAGTGGGTGTCCAGGGCTTTGGACACTCTTATTCCCTTGGTAGGCTGTAAATCTGGAGCCGGTAAAGCCAGCCCCTGGTACGACGACTCACTGCGGGCACTGAAGGTCTCTTGTAGGCGTGCAGAGCGGGCTTGGCGTAAAGCCTACAATAGCATGAAGAATGCTCTCTACCTGTCTACTGTGAAAGTGTATCACCGGGCGGTATGCAGAACTCGTGCCGCATTTTATGCTGCACAATTCAGGATGAGCTCGAACCCGGCTAAGGCTATCTTTAAGGTACTGAAAGACCTTACTGCCAAAAAGGTAACAACGACGTACCAGAGCTCTGTTGAGCACTGTGAAAAATTGGCAGAGTTCTTCCTGGAAAAGGTGAATGCCATTTATCGGGCCTTTCCTTCGGCCACTCCCTCGGCTAATCCATCTCCTAAGCCGTTACCATCTGAGGGATTGCATTCCTTACCTACTTTAACATCTGATAGTCTAGTCACATTGGCCCGTCAAGTGAAGTCCGGGTCCCCAGAGGATCCATTTTGCCCAGATGTGTTCAAGGACCTGGCGGTAAATGATATCTCACCGCTATGCTCTTTGATCAACTCGTCATTAACATCGGGCGAAGTTCCACTGAGGTGGAAGCGAGCCATGGTTCGGCCTATCCTTAAGAAACCCAGTCTGGACGGTAGCAAGCCTGAGAGCTATCGGCCGATTTCACTCTTGCCGTGGCCGGCTAAGGTTACGGAGGCGTATGTAAATGCTGTCCTCTCGGAACATCTCCGCCGCGCAGATTTCCTCGACGATACGCAGAATGGGTTTAGGGCTGGTCATAGCACGGAGACGGCTCTGCTCTACATGGTGGAGCATCTTCGCTCCGTGCTTGATGCGGGACAAACGGCAGCGCTTGTGCTATTAGATCTGAGCGCTGCCTTTGACACCGTCTCGCACCCGATCCTTCTGCGGCGCCTAGAGGAGGCTGGTGTCACCGGTATCGCTCTCCAGTGGTTCCGGTCGTTTTTAGCCAACCGGGCCTTTAGCGTGACCGTCCCACCGTACCAGTCCACATTCCATCCGTTGAACCTGGGGGTCCCCCAAGGCTCCTCGCTGAGCCCTACGTTGTTTAATCTGTACGTAAGGCCGCTAGCTGAGGTTGTCAGGCAATGGGGTATGACGATGGTGTCATACGCCGATGACACCCAGCTAGCGGTTACGATCAGCGGGGACGCCGAAGTCGATGCTCCCAGGTTTCAACAAGGACTGCGGGCGGTCGCCAGCTGGATGACGTCCAACTGTCTCCAGCTGAATGCTAGCAAGACCGAGGTCATGGTCTTTGGCAGACAGCCGGATCTATGGGGAGAGAGATGGTGGCCTGGGGATCTGGGTCCTGTTCCCATCCCAGTCGCCGAGCTTAAGAACCTCGGGTCTGGCTGGACCCTTCCCTTACGTTTGTGTGCCATACCAAACGCACGGCAGCATGCTGCTTTGGCATCCTGCGCGGGCTCCGTCCAGTGCTTAAGTTCTTCGATGCCTCCACCAGGCAACTCATGATCCAAGCCACTGTCACCTCCAGGCTGGATTATGCGAGTTCCTTACTGGTTGGTCTGAATCAGGCGGAGATCGGGCGCTTACAAAGGATACAGAACGCCGCAGCTAGAGCGGTGGTAGGCCTCCCCAGATTCTGTTCCACCTCTGGTACCCTGCGGTCACTGCATTGGCTCCCGGTGGCTCAGCGGATCCAGTTTAAGGTCCTCTGTGTCGCCTATAAAATTTTGAAGGGGTCCCCAGCAACGATTCTCATGGCCCTCCTCGCCCACTATACCCCAGCTCGACCCTTGAGATCTGCGGACCTAGAATTGGCTGTGGTGCCGCGTTTCAAGCGGAGTAGAGCTGGAGGACGCTCCTTTCGAGTGCGAGCGGCGGTCTTGTGGAACTCCCTGCCCCCGGCGATTCGTGCTATGAGGGATCTGATTTCCTTTCGCCGTGCGGTGAAAACCTTTTTATTCCCTTAGCTGTTTACACTGTCTGTTTTTTGTTTAGTTGTGTTGTGCAGCTGCCTTGTCGGGCGCCAGGACGCTCCTTAGCTGGAGCATCTGTGCGCCAAATAAAAAACGCATAACATAACATAACATAACATAACATAACATGTCACCCTCTGTGTCATCACAGCACCCTCTGGTTCACCAGTGTACATTATTGGGGCAAAGCAAAGCACTGCCATCCTCTGTCAACACTGGCACTCTGGTTCACCCATGCCACCCTCTGGCTGGCACACCCATGCCACCCTCGGTGTCATCACAACACCCTCTGATTGACCAGTGAGTGTACATTATTGAGGCAAAGCAAAGCACACCTGCTAAGTGCTTTAAGTTATGCAAACCGCAACACCTGCCCTGCCTCAACTGACATTAATGAAGGCTGGCACCTGCTTGTCTGCTCCCTTTCCTTTTTGTTGCATTGTAAATTTTTTTTAACAGGATGCAATGGCATACTTGTAACTATTCTGTGACTGTCAGAGCAGGGTCACACAATAGTTGCAAGTAGGCAACCGGATTCTGGAGGGCCCCTTCAGGAAGCACTACAGGTAAATGGTTACAAATGATGAGCTCGAACTTTTGCACCTGCTCGTTGGTTTTGCTTTTGCAAAACTCGTTTTTCGGTAATTTCGCCCTATTCGCGAGGTGCGGCGTCGTGCAAAATCGATCGTGTAAGCCGCGAACTCGTGCGAGTTACCCCAAGGTTGAGTACGGGCGCCGCCATTTTGTTTGCGTGACGTATTTCCGTTTCCGCCCGCTATGTGTAATCTCGCGCGATGAGCGCCTTGCGAATACAAGTTCGCACGAGTTCGCGAGAGAAATCGCGTGCGAACTTACTTACACGCACGTGTTCGGGCGGCCATCTTGTTTTTCATTCATTCCTATGTGTCTGGGCATGGTGTTTCTATCCTCTGTATATCTCTGCCATCCTTTGCTTGTTTTATTTTTTTATGGCTCTATTAAACTTTTTTTCTATCCCTCTCGTTTTCTAGGTCTATATTTTTGTGTTTTAGTCTACTTTTGTTTACTTTTCAACTACTTTTTTAAACTTTTATTTCCTTCTTCTCTACTCTTATTCTTTTTCATTTTATCTCCTTACCTGCCCAGAACATGGTGAAGACTGCTGTCAAGCTGCCCAAGACGGGCACCGCAGCCCGTGCCCGGCTCCCGTGTGGCCGCTTGAGGGCGGAAATGGTGGTGCCCCGGGAGATCTTCAGCCCTGAGGAGGTGGGCTCACTGGTTTATTATGTGCAGCGCCGTCTCCCCAGGACCATCGCGGCAGGCGGCAGGATCGCTGCCGGTTACACCAACAGCCAGGAGCGATGGAAGCGGTGGGGGCAGGTGTGCCGGGCCCTTTTTAACATCACGGGGGTCCAGCGCACCAATAATCAGGTGACCCACCGCTGGACCGATATCCTGGACCGGGAGCACGACCTGCTCGACCTGCTGGGAGTGGAGGTCCCCGGGCTTGGTGAGTAGTAGTAGCAATTTTTTCATCACTCGTCACTACTCTGTTTTTTCTCCTGCTCTGTGTGCTATATAATATTGCAAATGTTTGCTTTAACTTTTTTACAAAGAGCAATAATGCTGCTGATTACATTGATAGGAGAGGTAAATTAATATTTCAAAATCTTCTGTGCATTTCAGGTGCACTGCTCTCCTTCTCTGTGGCGGTGCCACTGCTTATTTGTTTTCTATTTTGTGTTCATTTATTTGGGCTGAGTAATGTATGAGTGTACTTTACAGAACTGCGTAATGCTAGACACAAAGGGGCAGATTTACAAGCCCCTTGCGCCACGTTTACGCTGCCTTACCTGACGCACAGCGACGTAAACGTGGCGCATCCCTGCGAGTCATGTACAACGTGATGCATCTAGGGAGATGCGCCACGTTAAGACCTGGGCCTGCGCCACAATGGGAGCGTTCCCACGCAGGGGGAGGGGGAGGGTGGCGGTCAGGCAGATGTGCGCCTCGCAAAAGTGCCTGCGTGAAATCTACAAGATTTAACGCAGGCACTTCCGCAACGCTGCTACGTCAATTCTTTATGCCTGCTTGCTTGAAGCAGGCGTAAGGACTGATGCGGTATGTTGAGTATTGGGCAGCCCTGAGCATTGCTAGAGTTGCATCGCGCCTGCGACGCGACTCTAGAGATGCACCCCTCTTTCGTCACGAGATGCGTCACGCATCTGCCTACCCTTGCGCCAGGGTTTGCCGCATTGTAATTGCGGCGCATCTGCCGTGACGCAAGGTTAGTTTTGCGTTACGCATTTGTTCTGGTGCACATCTGGAGGTGTCCAGCTCAGAACTCGTAAGTATGCCCCTAAGTGTCAGATTAGCAATTACCTGCGCATCCCTGCAAAGTGTGAGGCACGCCAGCACCACCCATGGTGCGCCGTATTTTCAATGCGGCACGCCATGGTGCCAAAACGTCACCGAAGCGTTACGCATCGGTGCCGTAAAGGCGGCTCATTGATGGAGTTGCGTTGCAACGATGGCGCAGCTCCAGCAATGCTGCGTCAAGCCGTAAGTCTGCTTCATGCAGGCGCAGGGTTTCAGTGACGCATCATTGTCCTAAATGACTGATTGAAATTTTATCTATTCCCCATAGCCACTTTTAGCATGCGTTCCTGCGCAGGAACGCCCTCCCTTGCGCTGGAACGCTCCCTTATGGCGCAGGGCTTTAGAATGGGATGCATCTCCCACATGCGTCACGTTGTTAATATACGCCACACCATGGCGCCTCTCTTGTTGTGGCGCTGCGTCACAAAAGTGACGCAAGAACGGAGCAAAAGAGCTGCAAGGGGCTTGTAAATCTGCCCCTAGAGTAGAGGCTCAGGTGCAGTCCTTCCTTTGTAGCCCTCTTTTTGGCTGAAATAGTTGGTTCTTGTTCTTTCTAAATGTTTGATTTGGTTGACAAGGACATCGACAAGCAGCAATCATCAATTTTTTCTGTTCTTTCTTTCATGTTGTACGTCAGGTCCGCCCAGGGGCAAGCGGACAGAAACAGTGGATGCAGTGGCTCCAAAGGAGGAGGATGCAGGCCAGGGCGGCGAGTGCTCCTTTGCTGGCCCCAGTAAGTTTTCATTTAAATATAGAGGACCTATTGTTGTCCAAGCGTTCCTAATTTAATTTTTTCGAAACAGTGTTTAGATAGGAGCAAAATCAATAATACTACTGTTGCAGGGACAATTCTCCACAAACCAAACTATGGACACCAAAGACCAGAGTCATAATATTTCAGAGTGGTGTGTTTGGCACACTGTATAAACCTGGTAGTGTCAGCGGCACGGACTCCTCCTTGCAAAAATTACAAAACCTTTCGCTCAGTCACTCTAGTCTGGAGGACCAAAAACCACAGAGTCTATTCAAGTTTAAAAGCTTTATTAAAAGTAAAAGTAAACACATATATTAAAATAAAGTTAGCTGGAAAAGGAAAAGTGCTTGGTGCTGAGTTGATGAGTAATGGAACACATTTCTTGTGGTCGAGCCGAGCTTTCACCTGGTTTAGTTGATGTTGCTCTTGTCCGTAGAAGTCCAGCGTCTGTCTCTTCAGAGACAAATGATGTGTATTAAAATTAAGCAAGCATTCATCAATTGTGACAAAAAAAAGCAGCAAGACAACAGCCTTCCCTGGAAGGAGGGACATTTTTACTTTAGACTAGAGTAGACAGTCAATTATTTTTTCTGTTGTTTTCAAATTTCTTCATTCCTAAACCAAATACTAGTGAGTAGTGTAATCTAACAGTCTTAAATATATTTTTTAGGTGGAACATCTGGTGGCGGGGCCAGCTCGGACGTGATCGTGATCGACTCCGAGTCTGAGGACTACTCTGGGGAGGATGCGGCGCCAAAGGACAATCAGACTGTGAGGAAGCAGGCAGTGGTGGTGGCGAGTACAGGTAAGCTGGATCATGGTACTATCTGACTCTTAGATAGCATATGATGTGTATCCAGTGCTGGCCCAGTGACAAATTACAATATGGTAATTACAGCAGGCTGGGACCGACAGACAGATAGAGGCAGAGAGAGAGGAAGACAGAAGGAGATAGAGAGAGAGGGAGGGAGCCAGTGGGAGGGTGAGGGAGGGAGACAGAGAGAGAGAGACAGCGAGGTAGAGGGAGACACAGGGAGACAGAAAGAGGGAGACAGAGAGAGAGAGAGAGAGAGAGAGAGGGAAACAGACATATCGCCTGGGACTGGTGCAGATGATACGGTTGCTGGTGTGGTTAACGGCTCAGAGGAAAAGTCACTCACTTCTGCCAGATCTCTTTCATATGAAAGAGCACCAAACCATAAGCGCCCCACCTTGCCCCTCCATGCAGACGCCCATGATACTGGCCTGAATAGATTTGTACTGCGCTGGCTAGTTGCTAGTTGTACTGTGACACAACTTCCTGCTGAATCATTTTGTGTTAATCATATTCTTAAAGAGCATTCGTTACAGATGATGTCTTTCTTTCTTCATATAGTTGGTAATACTAAAACTGCAAAACCGAGCAGGAGTATGCTGGCTGTACTGGCCCGGCAACGGAGGCTGGATGCCACTGTTGCGCAATATTGCCGGCTGGTGGAAATGGAGGGGGACGACACGCACTCAAGTGCATCAAATGTAACATCTTCTGCATCCTCCTCCGTGACCCCACGTTCTGCCGGTAAGCGCAGTGCTCCAGCCAACCAGAGCCGTGCTGGAAGACGCCACCGCCGAGCAGCAAAGGCTGCACCTCCTCACAGTACTGTAAAGGCTCGCTTGCGCCGTGCACTCCGCAGAGTGTCCAACCTGGAGGCGGAGGTCAAGAAATGGGAAGAGTACAAAAATGTGATGGAGGGCCTCCGCTTAGATCACGCCATACTCCGGGAGGAGTACGATGCCCTGGCCCTAAGGCATGATGCCCTGGAGGCCAAAGTGAACAACCTGCATCCGTAGAGTGTCCCTTGCGCCTTTTTTAGAGACTTTTGGGGGGTGGGAATTGGGAGTTGGGTTTTTTGGGGACTTTTGATGGACTATTTATTTGGGGTTAGGGAGGGTCTTGCGGGATATTATTTTGTTAGGGATATAAATATACTTTTTCAAACTTTATCTGAGCATACCTGTTTTTTACTACTTTTGAGCCTGGTGGGTGGTGGTTTTGCAGTAAGTTCGTTTTACTGAACACTGTCATCGTGTTGGTTCACGTGCAATAGGCCAAATGTTTTCCGAAGTAAATGCCTGTCACAGAGTTTGTTAATTCAAGAGCCCTAGGACTTTACTGCTAGTACCACTGTCACTCTCTCGCCTCTCCTAATACTCCATTATACTACCTCCCATCCAAACGCTTATCTTACCTGTAATTTGTGTTTGAGGGCTGGCTCCACCTGGAATTCACAGTGTCCTAAGGCGTTCTGCAGCAGGGCCCCAACTGGAGTTTCCCGGCGTGGATTTTCTGCAAAACAAAAGCAATCAACATTAGAAATGTGGCAGCGGTGCTCACACAACCCAAAAACCTAGAAGCCCCACAGATAGCACCCCTGAGACAGGCAAGCGAGCAATAATAACGCCTAAACATTCACGTGTAATAGGCCAAATGTTTTCCGAAGTAAATGCCTGTCACAGAGTTTGTTAATTCAAGAGCCCTAGGACTTTACTGCTAGTACCACTGTCACTCTCTCGCCTCTCCGAATACTCCATTATACTACCTCCCATCCAAACGCTTACCTTACCTGTAATTTGTGTTTGAGGGCTGGCTCCACCTGGAATTCACAGTGTCCTAAGGCGTTCTGCAGCAGGGCCCCAACTGGAGTTTCCCGGCGTGGATTTTCTGCAAAACAAAACCAATCAACATTAGAAATGTGGCAGCGGTGCTCACACAATCCAAAAACCTAGAAGCCCCACAGACAGCACCCCTGAGACAGGCAAGCGAGCAATATTAACGCCTAAACATTCACGTGTAATAGGCCAAATGTTTTCCGAAGTAAATGCCTGTCACAGAGTTTGTTAATTCAAGAGCCCTAGGACTTTACTGCTAGTACCACTGTCACTCTCTCGCCTCTCCGAATACTCCATTATACTACCTCCCATCCAAACGCTTACCTTACCAGTAATTTGTGTTTGAGGGCTGGCTCCACCTGGAATTCACAGTGTCCTAAGGCGTTCTGCAGCAGGGCCCCAACTGGAGTTTCCCGGCGTGGATTTTCTGCAAAACAAAAGCAATCAACATTAGAAATGTGGCAGCGGTGCTCACACAACCCAAAAACCTAGAAGCCCCACAGACAGCACCCCTGAGACAGGCAAGCGAGCAATAATAACGCCTAAACGTTCACGTGTAATAGGCCAAATGTTTTCCAAAGTAAATGCCTGTCACAGAGTTTGTTAATTCAAGAGCCCTAGGACTTTACTGCTAGTACCACTGTCACTCTCTCGCCTCTCCGAATACTCCATTATACTACCTCCCGTCCAAACGCTTACCTTACCTGTAATTTGTGTTTGAGGGCTGGCTCCACCTGGAATTCAGTGTCCTAAGGCATTGGGGGACTCGTCAACGTAAGTTTCTTCATTGTGCAGAATCCAGGCATCAGCATTATGGGTAATGGATAGGGTGAGTCTGGAGGAGGAGGACTCAGGATAGACGACCAGGACTGAGTTCTTGTCAACTAACTGTTGTGAACATGAGGAATGCTGCGGCATAAAAATCAAGACAGTTCTGTTGATGGGCTTGTTGTTTTATTGGTTGATTACAGTTTTGTTGGGAATGTGATGAAGCACTTGCTAAAGAAAGACAGACACACAGGAATAAAAGTGAATAAGGAGGACTAAATTTACAATTAATGAATGATTGACTCATTTTCAGAACTCCCTGTCAGGGAAGCAGAACTCGTCCTCATACTCTGCTAAATCATCAGTCGGGGATACTTCTGGTAACTGAGGAGAACTTTCCTCAGGTAGGTCGGTGTCCTCTTCTTCCTGCGTGGATTCTCGTACTCTGTAATCTGGTGGTATGAAGTGCTGGTTCATCTTTATCAAGGTGAGCCGCTCCACATTTGCAGGCAAGAGGCGGGACCTTTTGGAAGTCACAATGCCACCAGCAGAACTAAAAACACGTTCTGAGGACATGCTTGCGAGTGGGCAAGACAAGTAATTGATAGTCAGGTTGGTGAGCTCTCGCCATATGTTTCTTTTCCCATGCCAATACGCCAATGGGTCCTCAGTAATATTGACCGCTGTTGAGTCATCCAGATAGGCCTGCACCATTGAAAGAATGTCCTCCCGGATTCCTGTACTTTGCACTTCTGTGTCCTTTCTGGGACAAGGAAACCCTGGCTCACTTAGCCAATCCGCTTCAGACATATCGCCTGGGCCTGGTGCAGATGATACGGTTGCTGGTGTGGTTAACGGCTCAGAGGAAAAGTCACTCACTTCTGCCACAGGCACAGATGCAGAAGTGTTTTTTTGGGACGCCTGATGGCCTGCTGATTCACTAGTAGTACTGTCTTCTCCTACAGTTTCCTTCCGCTCTCTTTCAAAACGAATGGCTGACTGAGTTAGCCAACCTTTGTACTCTGTAACATCTGATGTTTCAAAAGGAATTATTACTTTGCCAAACAATGGCTTTTTGTAACGTGGATCCAGAATAGTAGCACAAATGTAGTGCTGTTGTTTCTTGATATTTACAAGCCGTTTATTGCTAACTAGGCGTTGTAATAATCTCTGCGCCAACTCATGTGCTTCGTTCTTTCCAACGTCCTTTAATTGTGAAGACACCACCTTGACTTGGTGCTCGAGCTTCAGCAACAATGGGATAGGGAACAGTCCTCCCTTCTGACGTCACGCGTGAAGACCTCAAAAGGACGAAGCATGTCTGTCAGGCTTTTAACTAGCTGCCATTGCTCCACCGCTAGCATCATTTCTGTCGTATCACCACCCAGGTTGTAGAAATACTCATTGACTACTGGAAACAGCTCATGCAGACGCTCAAGCATGTAGAAGGTTGAGTTCCAACGTGTTGCCACCTCCTGGATAAGTGCTTTCACTGGCATTCTACGTTCATTTTGCTTGCGCCTCAGCTCCTTCCGGGCCTTAAAAGAATGGTTGAAATGTGTGCATATTCCTCTGCAGATGGTCAGTGTTTTGTCGACTGCAAGTTCTTTTTTCAAAAAATTTTGCACAACAAGGTTGATACAGTGCGCCAGATACGGCACTCTGAAATAGAAACCGTCCTCCATGGCCCTAACTACATTGCTGCCATTATCTGTAGAAACATAACCAACCTTGCAATTTCTTGGGGCAGCCATTGCGAGACCTTTTTGTTAAAGTCAGCCAAAATGTTGACTGCAGTATGACTTTTCTCCATGCCAAACATGGCTAATGTTGCATGTTTACGAGCACCCTTAAAAATCTCGACCAAGTCACCACCTGCATTTATCTGTTTTATAACCCCTGAAAAAGAGACCCAGTGTGCAGTGATGCACATGTAATCAAGGGCTTGGCAACTGGTCCACATGTCTGTTGTCAGGTGTATAGTGTGAACAGCACTCTTCTGCAAAGCTGCCCCCACCAACTCAAGCACCTCTTTATGTAGTGCTGGAACAGCAACCCTGGCAAAATAGAACCGGCTAGGAACCTTCCATTTTGGGGGCCAATGTTGCCACGAGTTCAAGGAAACCCACACCTTCGACAAACGAAAAAGGGAGAAGGTCTACCGCTAGCATTTTAGCCAGCTTAGTGCTATACAGGCGTACAGTTGGGTGGTTGCGTTGAAATTGCACATCTGAGGAGAACATGGCTGAAATGGTGTGCTGGACAAATTTACGGGATGATGCTGATGCCTTCTTCGACCCACTTCTGATCAGTGTTGACATTTTCCGCATTGGTGTGTCTCCCAGACTCTCAGTGTGCCTCCTATGTGTTCCGGAGGGTGTGGTGCTGCCAGGGGTACTGGGTGCAACCGGACACATGTCTGACGCTTCTTCTACCTCCCGATCATCTTCAGATGAAACACCTAGTATGGGTATATTTTGGCCACTTGCCCTTTGGGATCGCTTTCCCTTGACGTTTGCTAGGTGCGGAAACCATTCGACAGCGTGCTTTCTTTCAAGATGACCTATCTGGCCTCCGGTTCCATAGTTGGTACCAGTCTTACCACGGCTAACTCTAGTCTTACAAATGCAACAAACGGCTATGTTATCATACTTTTCATGGACACTAAAAAAGTTCCAAACTGGGGACTGGAAACTTCTGGTTTTGCCGCACGAGGTGATACTGCTGCCAATGCCAGATGAAGCAGTGGTGGATGAGCCTTGCAGACATCTACTGGGTTGTGCAATTATTGCAGAAACCTTACTTGAGGGAGTCGAGCTGGATGGAGTCCCCCTCTGGGGAGAAAATATGGGAGCTGTAGGTTTTGTTGAACTTGTTGTACTACTTGACTGCGTTGGTGGTGCTACCAGTGGCACGTCGCCAGGGTCACGCTCAGCATGACGTCGGGATAGGGTATAAATGTCTGTCTGCTGCATGGCCGGTGTGGCTGGACTGACATGTGTGATGACTAGGTCATTGCTGTCATCCTGTTCATCAACATCAGAATGAACCACTTCATCAAGTCCGACGTTCGGATCCATAAGTATGAGCTTTCCGGGGCCCTTCCTTTTAACATTTGATACCTTTCGCAGCTCATGGTGTGCCTCCCTCTCAGACGTCGGAGATGGTTGCCAATCTAGATCCAGATCATCATCTGATGGAGCGGGGCTTGAAGAGGAACTTCTACACACCCTCCTTGATCTTTTCCTTGCTGGGGAGCTGGGAGAAAATGAATCATCAGGAGGAGTGGCTTCGTCTTCCTGACATGATACCCCGGCTCCAAAGTAAATTTCCTCCTGTGCCCCTACTTCTGGAAGAACAACCATTGTGGGCACTTGCACCGCTCCATGCGCCGCTACATGGGCATCTTCACTGACCTCTACTTGCAAGTCTCCATGGACCTCTCCTTCTCGGTCTTCTCCTTCTCGGCCTTCTCCTTCTCGGCCTTCTCCTTCTCGGCCTTCTCCTTCTCGGCCTTCTCCTTCTCGGCCTTCTCCTTCTCCTTCTCGGCCTTCTCCTTCTCGGCCTTCTCCTTCACAGCCAGCTCCTTCACAGCCAGCTCCTTCACAGCCAGCTCCTTCACAGCCAGCTCCTTCTCGGACAGCTCCTTCTCGGACAGCTCCTTCTCGGACAGCTCCTTGCGCATGTACTTCTGCTTGTACTAGTAGCCCATGCAGTTGTTGTTGCGGCTTTGGTTGTTGAATAGTACTTGTGAGATGAGTTACAACCTGTGTTGATGGTGTGCTGCTACTTTCTTGCGATGAACCAACATCACTGGTCGTTGGTGATTCAACAACTAAACAGGCTACCTGTGCAGCACTCATGGTGGGCCTTTGTTTTTTTTGTTGTTTTTCCCAAAAAAATGTATTGGTTGAGCCACCAGTCTCCTTGGTAAGTGGTGCCACTTGCTTCTTCTTCTCCTTAGTAGAGACATCTTTCTTGCAAGAGGACCTACGGGCACCTCTTTTTGGAGCCATCTTCTTCAGATGTCGGAACAACAGGCCGCAGCAGGACTTCTTCCTGGCACTGATGCTCAACGATGATGCGGAGTTTTGTGCACCTAAAAGCCAACGAAGACAGAGGAACATCAGTAAATATATGTTGCATATGTAGCGCTTCAATAAATAGTTTGCAAGTAGGCATTTATGAATACACACGTGCACACCACACAATATGGAAATTTAAAAATTAGGATTTGCTAAATTTTTGGGAAACAGGAATTTAACATTGATCCAAGAGAGCACACACAGAGAGGGTTGTACTTTCATGTACCCCTGACTCCGCCTGGGCACAATGATTGAAAGCAAGGCACAATGGGTGCAGGCCTATGTCTCAAAGCTCACTGCCTGCCTTCAAAATGGCCGCTTGACCCCCATCCACATGGCCAGGACCATGCCTCAAAATGGCCACCACCAACATAGCCAGCTCCCAACCCCTACTCCAAAAAGTCAAAAAACACAACACAAATCAAATCACCACAATCCAATGCCATCCATCAAGTTTCAGAAGGCTTATGCTGCCTGCTGGTGGTTTTCCGGTGCAAAATTGCAATTTTTACAATTTCGCGAGTGCGAGATTGTTGCTTCACGACGCGAACGTGGCGAAAAACCAGCAAAATCCGCGAACAGACCGATTCTGGGCCCCCTGGGCATAATGGATGACATCAGAGCACACTGGGTGCAGGCCTATGGCACAAAGCACACAAACTGGCTTAAAAATGGCCCCTAGACCCCCACCCACACGGGACCAGGCAATAAAATGGCCCCCACCCACATAGCAAGCCCCCAACACCACCCCAAAAAGTCGTAAAACACACAAAAATCACCACAATCCAATGCCATCCATGCCCTGGCCAGAATCATGTTAAAAAAAAAAATCAACAAAACAGTTGTATCATGCATGCACCCATAACTAAGCCTGGTGGTTTTCAATTCATGTGCAGAATTGTAATTTTTACAATTTCGCGAGTGCGAGATTGTTGCTGCGCGGGACACGAGCAGTGCGAACACAAGCAAAAACATCCTCAGCTCGCGAACTTGCAGATTTTCCCCCCAAAAAAGTCGAAAAAAAAGCAACACACACAAAAATCACCACAAACAAACAACATCAACTTACTTATTTGTGAAATCAAATTTCGAATCCAAAAGTAATCCAAAAGGCCTCAAATCCAAATATCCAGCAGCAACCACAAAAAGTAATCCTTCCCAGTCAAGATCGAAATCAAAGTGGACAGGAAATGGACTAAGCAATGGGAGGAGCTTGCTGGACAGGAACAGGAAGTTGGAGACTGGGGCACTTCCTTCACCCCACCCCTATGAGAGGAGCTTGCTGGACAGGAACAGGAAGTTGGAGACTGGGCCACTTCCTTTACCCCTCCCCTTGTAATTTTTGTACTTTCGCGAATGCGAGATTGTTGCTGCCCGCGCCGCGGACCGCGAGCAGTGCGAACACAAGCAAAAAATCCGCTTCGCGCGGATTTGCGTATTCTCGCCACATCCGCGAGAGTTCGCGGATTGCGTATTTTCCGAAAATCCGAAAAATCCGCGAGCGGAACGGATTTTACGCCCATGCTTACTATACAGGCAGTCTCAAATAACCGATCAGGCTGGACTTGGTGAGCATATTCAGCGGTGTAGTTTCCTCCATCTCGGGGAAGATCAGGTAGGTGAGATACAAGCTGAGTTCGCCATGGGTGAGATCGATGCTGCTTTGGTGGCCCTTCCCACAGTCAAGGCTGCAGGCAAGGACGTCATACCCATGGAATTTTAAGAGGCATTTAAAGATATAATAGCCACTGAATTTCAAAAGGTAATACAACATATTTATACAGATGGGGCAGTTCCTGATACTTGAATACTACTAATATTGTGGTATTTTTTAACAAAGGTAAACCAGCAGCGGACATGGGGCCTTACTGCCTACTTCTCTGATCAACACGGACGCAAAATGGTTTGTTAAAATCCTGGCTATGCACCTTGCCTCTTTACTCCTGATCCTGGTGTCTCAACAGCAGCACAGGTTTGTGCCAGGAAGCAATACCACCAGTCATACTAATACAGTGATTGCAGCATTTGATGTAGCCGGGAAATTTAGCACCCAAATAGGTATACATTTATAAGAAACTGAAAAGGTCTTTGACCATGTGGCATGGGACTGTATGTGGGCCATGATAGATGCTTTTGGCAAAGGATTTATCAAATTGGCCAAGGGACTATACAAGACCCCACATGTCAAGTCAAGTCAAGTCAAGAGATTTATATAGCGCGCTCCATACCCATAGGGTCTCAAGGCGCTTGAGGAAGGGTGGGGAATTACTTGTCGAATATCCAAGTTTTAAGTTGTTTTCTGAATGCTAGGTGGTTCTGAGTGAGGCAAAGGTGGGTGGGAAGGGAGTTCCAAGTTTTAGCTGCCAGGTAGGAGAAGGATCTACCTCCCATGGTGGTTTTGTTGATGCGAGGTACAGTGACAAGGGCTTGGTTGGAGGATCGTAGCTGACGGGAGGGGGTGTAGAAGGACAGTCGTGTGTTGAGGCATTCGGGTCCAAGTTCGTAAAGTGCTTTGTGTGCGTGGGTTAGGAGGCGGAAAGTAATCCTCTTATTTACGGGGAGCCAGTGGAGGTTTTTCAGGTGACCAGAGATGTGTTCTTTACGCGGGATGTCTAGTATGAGCCTGGCTGAAGCGTTCTGGATGCGTTGGAGTTTTTTCTGGAGTGTTGCGGTGGTACCGGTGTATAGGGTGTTACCGTAGTCCAGGCGGCTCGTGACCAGTGGGTGACCGTTTTTCTAGTTTCGGTGGGGATCCAGCGAAATGTTTTTTTGAGCATGCGAAGAATGTTGAAGCAAGATGATGAAACGGCGTTAACTTGTCTGGTCATCGAGAGTGAGGAGTCCAGGATGATGCCCAGGTTCCGTGCGTGGTCCGTCGGGATGGGTGCTTTTCCCAGGGCCTCTGGCCACCAAGAGTCATCCCAGGCGGAGGGGGAGGTGCCTAAGATGAGGACTTCTGTTTTGTCAGAATTCAGTTTCAGACGGCTGTGCTTCATCCACTCGGCTACTTCTTTCATTCCTTCGTGTAAGTTGGTTTTGGCGGTGTTAGGGTCTTTGGTGAGTGAGAGGATCAGTTGAGTGTCGTCAGCGTAGGAGATGATGTTGAGATTGTGTTGGCGAGCGATGGTCGCAAGGGGGCTCATGTATACGTTGAAGAGGGTGGGGCTGAGTGATGATCCTTGTGGCACGCAGCAGATGACTTCAGAGGCCTCTGACTTGAATGGTGGGAGGCGGACTCTCTGGGTTCTTCCGGTAAGGAACGAGGTGATCCATTCCAGTGCTTTTCCTTGGATTCCGACCTTTCTGAGGCGCTGTAGAAGGGTGCTATGGCAGACTGTGTCGAAGGCAGCGGAGAGGTCGAGGAGGATGAGGGCGACTGTGTCTCCATTGTCCAGTAGAGTTCGAATGTCGTCAGTTGCTGCGATAAGTGCGGTCTCAGTGCTGTGTTTGGCTCGGAAGCCGGACTGTGAGGAGTCGAGGGATTTGTTGGTTTCGAGGAAGGTGGCAAGCTGGTTGTTGACAGCTTTCTCGATGACTTTGGCCGGGAATGGAAGGAGCGAGATGGGGCGGTAGTTTTTGAGTTCGGTGGGGTCAGCTGTGGGTTTTTTCAGAAGGGCGCTGAGTTCTGCGTGTTTCCAGCTTTCCGGGAAGGTGGCGGAGTTGAGGGAGCAGTTGATGACATCTCGGAGGTGTGGTGCTATGATGGAGTCTGCTTTGTTGAAGATGTGGTGAGGGCATGGGTCAGTTGGGGATCCTGAGTGGATGGAGTTCATCAGGCGGATGGTGTCCTCAGTGGAGATTGGGTTCCAGTCGTTAAGGGTGTTCTAGGGGGGTGAAGGTCCTGCAGAAGGTTGGGTGGGTTGGTCTCCGGGTCGGTTGTCGAAGCTGTTGTGGATGTCTGCGATTTTGTTGTGGAAGAAGGTAGCTAGGGAGTCGCAGAGGGCTTGGGAGGGGGTGATGTCGTTGGAGTTGGCTGATGGGTTGTTAAATTCTTTGACGATGTTGAATAATTCCTTGCTGTTGTGGGCGTTGTTGTCTAGTCGGTCTTTGAATGCGGCTTTCTTGGCAGCCTGGATTAGTTGGTGGTGTATGCGGGTGGCGTTTTTGAAGGCGTCCCTGGTGCTGGTGTTTGGTTTTTTTTTCCAGGCCTTCTCGAGGGAGCGACAGAGTTTCTTCGATTTCTTAAGATCATCGTTGAACCAGGAGGCGTTTTTGCTGCCTAGTTTGATTTGACGTTTTTTCAACGGCGCTAGGATGTCGGCACTGTTGGATAGCCATTGGGTGAGGTTAATGGCTGCTTGGTCGGGGTTTGAGGAGTGGGCGGGGGGGGTTAGAAGAAGCGATGAGGAGATCTGGTCGATGGTGATTTTGTTCCAATTTCTTCGCAGGGTGGGTTGAGGAAGGTTGTGGATTGTGGTCTTATTGTAGATAAAGTGAACGCAGCTGTGGTCCGTCCAATGGAGAGCTGTGGTGTGACTGAACGAGACATGTTTGCTGGAGGTGAAGATAGGGTCGAGTGTGTGACCTGCAATGTGGGTGGGGGTAGTGACAATTTGTTTGAGTCCGAGGTTGGCGAGATTGTCCAGAAGGGTGGTGGCGCTGCTGTCATTGCTCTTATCCAGGTGAAAATTGAGGTCTCCCAATAGAATGTAGTCCTCGGAGGGGAGGGCGTGTGGGGTGATAAAGTCAGTGATGTCGTCACTGAATTGTGCACGGGGTCCTGGTGGCCGGTAGAGGAGGGTGCCTCTGAGTGTGGTCTTGGGGTCGGTGTGGATCTGGAAGTGAAGGTGTTCGGCGCTGGCAAGGTTGACGTCTGAGCTGGTTGAGATGCGGATGGAGTTCTTATGGACGATAGCGATGCCTCCTCCTGTTTGCTTGATGCGGTCCTTACGGATGATCTTGTATCCTTCCGGGATGGCAATGGTGATGTCTGGGGCTGAAGAGGCATTCATCCATGTTTCTGTTAGGAAGGCGACGTCCGGTGAGATGGTGTCTAGTAGATTCCAGAGGTCGATCGCGTGTCTGTGGACCGAGCGGGTGTTGAGTAGGATGCATTTTAGGTGGTTGGTGTCAGGTCTCTGTTTGGTGTTGGTGGATGAGGAGTTGGGTCTGGTGCCGTCAAACTTGCAGGAGTTGCATGAGAAGGGTCCATGGGTGTGTCCAGGAGCGGCTTGGACGCAGTTGGGGAAACGGCCGGGGTTCAGGGCTAGGAGGGTGGTGGCATCGTAAGCGATGCGAGTGGGCTGGGCAATGCGGGAACCAGGGGGTCTGGCGCTGGGCGCGGTCTTGGCGCGGACGGGCGTAGACGGGCTTACTTTTGGCGCACCTTCGGCGCGGCCGCAGCGCGTGGACGCTGCGCGTTGGGACATCAGTCTTAAATGGAAGGTGGAGGGGGAGGGGCGGGGGAGGGACAGCTGGGAGGCCGAGGGCGGGGTGTAGGTCCGAGCAAGGAGGCGCCACAACAAATGTGACGATGCAAATGGCTGCTAGCAGAGTAACCAGGTTGGAATGGGCAGTACTACTGAAAGCAATGCGAGGCAGAAACTTAAGATGCAGGCGCTACGGTGTCAGATCACTAGAGGTGGCACAGTTACAATATATGAGCAATGCAAGGCAAAAACAATTAATTAATGCAGGCTCTGCGATGCCAGAGCGCTACAAGCAGCACAGTTACAGCTGATGAGCAAAGCGAGGCACAAATCAGTCTGCAGCCCAAGCGCTACGATACCACTGCAGGCGGGTGAGGAGCTGCGTGGGGGAGCGGCCGTCTCAGGAGGAATCCGGACGGTCACAAAGGAGATGGCGGAGGGTCGGGGCAGAACACTCAGTGGGGGGGAGGGACAGCTGGGAGGCCGAGGGCGGGGTGTAGGTCCGAGCAAGGAGGCGCCACAACAAATGTGACGATGCAAATGGCTGCTAGCAGAGTAACCAGGTTGGAATGGGCAGTACTACTGAAAGCAATGCGAGGCAGAAACTTAAGATGCAGGCGCTACGGTGTCAGATCACTAGAGGTGGCACAGTTACAATATATGAGCAATGCAAGGCAAAAACAATTGATTAATGCAGGCGCTGCGATGCCAGAGTGCTACAAGCAGCACAGTTACAGCTGATGAGCAAAGCGAGGCACAAATCAGTCTGCAGCTCAAGCGCTACGATACCACTGCAGGCGGGTGAGGAGCTGCGTGGGGGAGCGGCCGTCTCAGGAGGAATCCGGACGGTCACAAAGGAGATGGCGGAGGGTCGGGGCAGAACACTCAGTGGGGGGGAGGGACAGCTGGGAGGCCGAGGGCGGGGTGTAGGTCCGAGCAAGGAGGCGCCACAACAAATGTGACGATGCAAATGGCTGCTAGCAGAGTAACCAGGTTGGAATGGGCAGTACTACTGAAAGCAATGCGAGGCAGAAACTTAAGATGCAGGCGCTACGGTGTCAGATCACTAGAGGTGGCACAGTTACAATATATGAGCAATGCAAGGCAAAAACAATTAATTAATGCAGGCGCTGCGATGCCAGAGCGCTACAAGCAGCACAGTTACAGCTGATGAGCAAAGCGAGGCACAAATCAGTCTGCAGCCCAAGCGCTACGATACCACTGCAGGCGGGTGAGGAGCTGCGTGGGGGAGCGGCCGTCTCAGGAGGAATCCGGACGGTCACATGCCATGGTGGCTTATGCATGAGGAAATTCAAATCTCTTTCAGATGTGTTGAGGCACCCGACAGGGGTGCCTCCTCTCCCTCTCTTATATGCCCTGTATATTGAGCCATATTTACAATTGCTCCACATGAATATGGGTATGCATCCTTTGATATTTGGGGGCCAGCAACTTCAATTGACTGCATACGTGCATGATGTTGCAGTTTTTGCCTCCATCTTATTAGTAGGACTTGGATAGGTTGTTGATGAAACCTCTAGGTTTTTCATGTTTTCCGGGTATATTCTTCACCTTTCTAAAACACAGGTTCCTTTAAATTTTAAACCTGATTCTCCAACTAAAGGGGTAACAATGATGGCAGCATATCTTTGTGTCAAATTGTGCCTTGAGGTTAGGGATATTGTTAAACTGAACTACGAAACTTTGTTATCATCAGTCATCTCTGAGAGTAAGTCCTGGAATAAATTACCCCTTACTATTATTGGACGATCTAATATCATCAAGATAAACATTCTCCCACAATATCTCTATTTGTTTAGGCAATCCCTCTGATTTTAGATTCTTTTTTCAGGCATCTGGAAGACACCATTGGAAGTTTCATTTGGTGTCACAAGCACGTAAGACGATCAATTCGCTTTGTGAAACTTCCGCGTAAGAAAGGGGGACTTTAACTCCCAGCTTTTAAGTTATATTTTTGGGGTGCTTTTTCTGGTCCTTTACATAGTTTACTCATCCTGGCTGATCCAGATCCACAATCCTTCGGCTATCAGCTACTTCTGGGGACCGAGTTTAGGCTTTTCCTCTATCGGATGGGGATCCCAATTACTACAAGAGCGTACGTTTCAAAGTAATAAGGGATATCCGTCGAATTTGGCAGGAAATCTGTACCAAACATTCAATAGCATTTTCATATAAAGGACTTGGGAACGACATGGGGTTCAGATGCTGGTCCAGCTGTATGATGTGAATGGCTGCTGCCCTTTTTTGGGATTACAGGATACTTATGGGCTTCCTCACTTTTTTTTAAGTATGTACAAGTGAGGTACTATCTTTTGTCAGTAAGATAATACTCGTTTTACATTGAAGGTAAACATTGATCAGTTTGGGAAAGTGCGAGAGTTAGCGAAGCGTGCCATTAGGGCTCGGCCCCTGGGATCCATGCCACGCCCAACCTGCATGGCCAGGGTAGCCCCATTGGCAACCTGCCGGAGTTTGAAGTACTTCAGGGTCACTGCCCCGTGATGTATTTCTGGCCTGGGGCCCGACGCCGGAAACAGGGAGGAGCAATGACCTATTTAGGCCTCTGAGCCACAAAGATGGCCCTCTCTTATCCGCGCCGGGTCCCAGGAGTGTGTGCTGCTTCATCAAACTGTCCTTCAAGGAGTATGTCGGACGGGCAGATTCGCGGTGAGGACATTGGCTGTAGCAGTGCATCGCATTGGGAATTCGGGGCGGACAGGCCGTGCCGTGCTAGCGCTCTTTCAGCCGGTCCCCCTCGTGGATGGTGGTAAGATGTCGGGGCTTGGGCGGGCTTCGGGCAGTCTTTGTTGGTCAGCGTGTGTGGATTTGCAGTAATTTTGGGTATTTGGAGCGCCATCTGCCCTCGGAGGCTGCCCGGAGCTGCTCACGGCTTCTCGGCCAAGGTTCCCTCCAGAGAGCGGACACTGGTGTGACTAGAGCGTGTGGGGGCATAGCGGCACTCATAGCGGGGTAGCGGGCAAGTTTAAAGATCCTGCCTTATCGCGTGCGAGCGTGCCGGGCACCTGGGGCACTGTGCGTACCAGTTGTGAGGGCCCTAGTGCTCATATCGGCCCGCACACCAGCCCCCCAGCAACATGCATATCCCATAAATAAACAGACCAGACAATTGTTGATGGGAAAACGTTGCTGCAGGTTTATTAGCATAAACAATGCCAACATGGTGGGTTATCTTACAGATGACCCAAAGGCAAGTCGCCCCTCGCAGCTTACCACCTGATGGGCCAAGAAGCATCGCGGCCTTGGCCAGACGGTGCTTAGCGGTTGTGGTGAGAGGATAGCCCCTCCCATATCCGGTGAACCAATGGTCCACCCTCTTGCTCACACCGCCCCCTACGAGGGGTCAGCCCGCATTTATTTATCTCTGGGGTCTTGGTCTCGTTGCGCCTTCGGTGATTGTGGCGCGACATCGTTTTAAGAGCGAGAGCCACGAGATAAGAGCGTGCGCAGCTTAGGACTCCTCTGCGAGCAATTTCTGGGGGGCAGTGTGAACATCGTGCTAATAAATAAGAAGGGAATTGGTGATTGCGATGCAACATCTTCAAAAGGAGAGGGATTAATGCGGAATAGTGCGCTCAGTGCACCGCCGCAAACGATCTCTGGGGCAGTGTAAACACCGTGGCATGAGATAGGAAGGGCGACCGGCAGCAGGTGCGTGTTGCAGATTAGTCCAGTTGAGCGCGAAAGGAGCAGTAGCGCACATTTTTCGGTGGGCACAGAACAGGATGAGCACGTTTCAGGGGACGCTATTGAGTGCCAAGTGATTTTTGTGTACAGTGCCATCACATCAGAGTTACGAAAAGGTGTCTGCAGACACAGGGGGGAGAATGCCGGCAAAAGGGCACAGTAAAAAGCACAAGGGTGTGGAGCCAGACCTCGTACAGCTCTTGAAGCTGGCATTGGCTAAACTGGTCCAAGATGAGAGTAGATAGGATGAGCAAGGGGCTCAGGAGTTGGAACCTATACCAGATATGGGCCAGGCCCCAGAGCCGGTCCCAAACATGGAAGGGGTGAATCACCTACGCAGATCCAAGGTCCTTCCCAGGGCAGAATTCCCTTCCCTCGAGAAAATGCCCAGGACCCAGCCAGGCAAGGACAAAGCGAAGAGCCCCAAAGCGCCGAGGCATAACAAAAACAATAGGAAGGGACAGGGGAACACGGAACCGGAGCGGCAGCCTCCGTTGCCAGAGACTCCCATTGCACCCCTGCAGCTAGAATCGATGCAACCAGTCCAAAAGATAGGAGAGCGCGATGAGGTGGGGACGATATTAGCTGAAATCAGGGGCACATTGAAGGCCTTGGTGCAAGTGCCTAATCCTGGGAGTTCAGCAGGGCCATCAAAGCCACCAGTCACGACACCAGCGCCGCAGAAGGAGCAGGGAGGGGGGCACAGCCAGAACCGGCCGGGGCACTGAGGGACTGGGTCCCACCATCTACAGGCCAACTTAAAGAACAATCAGGGGGACGCGAATCTCACAGCCAGCATATTGGTGTCAGTGGCTACATTGCTGGCGCAGTTGGCAGACCCGGGGGGCACCAAGTGAGGCCGACAGTGCACCAGTGGGGTAATTGCCATTCATTCCCATGGGCCTGGAGGCCCGTAGGAATGAATGGCAATTACCGAATCAGTAAATACCGATTCGGTAAAAGGGGGACACATTCAAGGGTGCCAGGGTGTCACTTTGACACCCTGTTGCACCCCTGAATCGTGCTTGTGTGCATATGTGGCATGATTCAGGTGGGTGTGTAAACTGTACGGGTGGGAATATTAAGAATATTCTCTCATACCAACATGCTGTAATCTCCAAATATCAAGTAAACCCCACCCCTGTGTCCATCTTGTTAAGTTTGTGGCTTTGTGGAATTTTAGTTCGTGAACTGTGATACCTACACATAAACTCGGGTTGCACTCCGTTTTTCTTTCCACCAATGTTTCTTCCTTATTCCCACTTTTTAAGTAATCCATATTTTCAACTTAAGCGGCGTGCTCACTGCTTTTCGTGCCAGCCCACACTACACGTGTCGAACATAAACACCATATCTGTGGGGCTCTTTTTTAGCCCCACTCCAGAAGCAACAGCCTTATATTCCATTTGCATTTGCATCATTTGTCTTCTTCATTATCCATTTTCACTCAAATTTTTACACTAATCCTCTTTGATTAACCTCATGTTTTAAATCCTTTTTCAGCATTTTCTCGTGCAAGGGAATGCTAATTTTCAAAATTTCGTATGTCTTGGTGGGCCCTCAGAACCTCTCATCCCAAAGACACGACTGAAGCATAATTCATTCATAGCAGTTTATTAATTTCCAATGCATTTCGAATCCGAATTGACCAGCTGGCGAGACATGTTAAAAGGGAGGACTGTGGAATTTTAGTTCGTGAACTGAACATCATCTGCGCCATCTTGTCCATTCCTCAGACTCACGTATGAACATACACGACAGCCATTTTAGGTACCATGGTCTCCCTGTTCACGATCGATCATCAGCGCACTTCCCTGACCCTGCAAGCCTCCCCCATGCACTCTGGCTGACCCCGCACCCACATGCGCAAGTCATGAACCCTCCTCTTCCACATGACTCTGTCTCTAGGAATCACACCCCGCGCCTGACCAACACCTCCTTCCGATTATCCACACTGATCACACTGATCCTTTCCTTCCATGAATACCTCTCCTTTGATGACCCCTTCCTCTGAGCCCGATTGTCTGTACGAACCGCTGGTCATCCCTTGGCCTGAGGATACAGTTTATTGCCCACTACTGTATGCACTCGACCCTTTTCAAAGGAGCTACTATTGATCATGACCTCCCCACCCCTTGAGATTCGATCAGGCGCACACATTCCAAAGGAATCGGCAAAACACTCAGCTGCATGATAGCCCCCTCCTGTTGTATAGGGGGTGAGGACCTCTACTGTAACCACGTGTTGGAATGAGCCGGAACTGGGGGGGGGGGGGGGGTACCGAGGATGTCATCTTTCACTACTTCACAATGTCTTTATTGTAATAAAGAACGGTCATATGTCATAAACCAGTGTATAAAAGACCAGGTCTCAGAGAGGCTGTCAGAGAGCACCTCGAGACGATACCTTGTTGTCCGATCTGATGTGTTCTGCTCCGTCGGAATAAAACGTGTTTCCTGTCTTCCTGTCTCCAGCGCCTGCCTCTTTATTTGATAATCTTTATAAGGTATTAGAGGCGTTTAACGCCGGGCAAAATTACTGAAGAGACATCGACTAAATCGCCTGACCTTTTTTGCTGATCTTCTTCAATTGGCGTCCCAACGTGTGGGGCCCATCAGCGACACGTGAATCCGGTGGGAGAGGTCCCAACGACAGAGTGAACGACTGCAACGATCGGAAGAGCTCCTGTCCGATAGACCCTCGTCTGACAGCCGATCATCTGAACTTCACTGGTTCCGAGCAGACCTCTCCCCGAGTGATCTACGGTCCTGACTGGGAACCATCAGGAGTGCCACGGTAGCAGCAGAGAGTAGAGGACGATCGGGCGCTGGAAGCGGAAGACAAGAAACTGTCCATACGGTCCGGGTAAGGTCGTGTAACACGACAAGCTAAGAAATATTTGATTGTTTGATTGAAAATACTAGTATTACTCTCCGAATTGTTGGTTCTCTTGGAGATTCTCTGTCTGCAAACTGAGAGGGATAAAAGTATTCTCTCTTCCTTTGCATGCAGCGAAGGGTAGGTAACGCAGGCTTTTGCCCCCGTTGTAATCCGTCGTGCCTATCTTTTCTCCCCCACTGATTGATTGTTTGCCCGAACATTGTTTGTTCGAGGATTGTTTTTCTCGAGAATTCTCTGTCTACAAACGGGGAAGGGTAAAAAGTATTCTGTCCTCCTTTGCAGATAGTGAAAAATAGGTAGTGCAGGCTTTTGCCCCCGTTGTAACCCGTCGCGCCTATTTTTCTCGCCATTGATTGTTTGATTGAACGAACATTAATTGTTCGATATTGGTTCTCTCTTTGGGTATTCCCTATTTGCGAATACTGTAGAATAGAAATATTCTGTCTAGTCTTCGCGAAGTAGTGAAAGGATAGGTAGTGCAGACTTTTGTCCCCGTTGTAACCCGTCATGCCTATCTTCTCCCCATTGGTCAGTAGTTGGATCAACCCGGACCGCTTATTAGAGATGAACCATCCAGCTCCATTGGAAGGCACCCCTAATAAGGACATGTTCACTAAACAAGGACTAGTCGCTATAGCTTATAGTAAGTTATGGCATAAATATACTAAAAGGGACCCCAAAAGTCAGTGGCCACTGATAGGTTCCTTTGATGATCATAAAATAAAAGCGCTAGAAGCAGCTGTTAGAATAAATAAGGCAACACCCACTATGCTCGATAGTATCGGCATGTGGCGCAAAGAAGCAGAGCAACGAAGGAAAAGAGAAGAAACAAAAATAGGGAAAGAATTACGAAAGGCAGCCCACCTGGCAGCGAAGGAACTAGATGAAGAGATAAAAAGGAGAGAGGAAGTTAGACAAACGCAAGAATCAGGGTCGACAGGCCAATGCCCTGTTAGGACCCCCTCTACGCTCTACCCAGAGATGCCCTCCAAACAATGGGCAAACAACGAGTTACTGCTAGGTCCTCCGATCATCTACATGCCCCCTCCTTATGCCCCCTGCCAGCCACTGGCACAGCACCTACCAGTCCTGAGTACGGGCGAGGGTGACCCTAGCGCTAGTGCCCCGGCCCTTACGGCCTTCGCACCGGCCACATCGGTAACAACATCAGATGAACTCGAGACTAGCAAGCAGCTAACGGCAAGACCAAATAGGTTGAGCAAAGATGAGCGGGATGGGATTGATAAGATAGCAAAGACACTGGTAGAACGGAAAGAGAGCGAAGAATATGCGATGGATATGTACAATTCACATGCCGGTAGCCACAAACGGCATTTCATTTTACGGTTCAGCTTCCACACCCTGAACGCATATGAGGATAGGTATCAAACTAAGGGTCCTGCTAAGCTGACGGCTCTATATAGAAAGATCGATGTTGGAGATGGGACAGAGCATGACGTGACGGACCTCTTCATGCAAACGCTTGAGGTCTTCCGCCACCTCACTGAACAGAAACCAGAGGTTAAGATCACAGTCTCTGAAACAGCTGAGCCCCCATTAGAAGTAGCCAACACTATGATGCCTATCAGAGAAGCCGCCCCCTACTGGGTTCCCCCAAGAGGTCAGGGAACAAACGACGATATTAACCACGCAGATGCAAAAGGGAGGGTTGTGTACAACTGGGTTTATCAACCATGGGATCGACAAGATATTTTAACCTTTAGGCAAACCCTGCCCGATTTAAGAAAGAACCCGACAGCATTTTATACCGAACTAAGTACAGCCTTGGGCTCAACCATAATGACTCTAGCGGACATTGATTTGTTTTTTGGGTTATGTCTGCCGGCTGACGTGTGGAAGCAAATCCGGAAGGCCGGTACACGGATCTGTTTGGACATACCTGGAATCAACTCGGTGAACTAGATAGGCAGCGAGAGCCCGGTAAGAAACCTGTAAAAGACATACTGGAACTCCCGGACAAAATAGTGCAGAAGTTAAAGACATTGATCCCAGAGAGAAAGGTAGACTGGTCGATAGTCACGGCTTGCCGTCAGAAACCCCAGGAAGACGTATCAGAGTATTTCTCCCGATTTGAGACAGTGTTCTCCGATTACAGTGGCCAAGACATCACCACCGCAACCGGACAGCACCTATTCGTGCAAAACTACGTAAAGGGGCTATTACAAGAGGTCTCCCAGAAGTTACAGACAAGCGAGAGTAGTTGGGGGGGCCTCAAAACCTGCAGCTATCCTTCAGATGGCTCAGTATTACGAACACCAAAAGAACGAGAACGAGAGGGCAACTGAGAGAAAGAAAAAGGACTTAAAAGAACGAGTGATGATTGCTCAATTACAGGGAGTGACGCGAGGAAGGGAGCAGTATAGGAGAAATTACCGGTCAAATGCCCCTAGAAATCCACCCCCTAGAGACCGCACACCCACACCTGGCGCTCCACGAACAGACCTCGATGAGAACCAGTGTGCGTTTTGCAAAGGATTTGGCCACTGGAAGTCTCAATGCCCGGTCCTCCGAGAAGCGATTAAGAATAACGAGACAAGGGATATGGCAAATGGCCCCAGGACAAGAGGGCAGGGACGAGGACACACCCACGACACCAACAGTGACCAACCTGACAGACTGAACACATTTGACCGTCCCCGACAGAATCAGTGCCAACAGTCCGGCTGCGACAATGCTAACGACTTTGCATAGGACTGCCAAGGGCGAGGGAGGGATCCAGTCGAGCTCTGTGTTGACCAGCAAGGTCCTTACGTCACCGCTAAGGTCCTGGGTACACAGTCTCCATTTTTGGTAGACACCGCAGCGACACGTAGTGTATTATCAAAGCGACTGATTCCAAGGGCACCCTTGTCTGGCTCACACATTACATCGATAGGTTTCGATGGAACGCCCTCCACTAATCCCCTGTCTGTGCCTATCTCCTTTGACCTAGGAAACAACCCCATGGACACAACATTTCTGCTCTCCTCCAACTCCCCTGACGCCATTATGGGTATTGATCTACTAAAACATTTCCGAGCTACTATTAGGTGTTCCCCGGAGGGAGTCCGAGTCATCCTGTACGACAACCCAAGCATGTCCAGATCCTGCCCCGCACGACATATGTACTCTATCACTGATGATAACCAATCCTTGCTCGACACCCTACCCCTGTACCTATGGGCCAGAAACGACTCGGATGTAGGACGAATGATGATCGACCCTGTACACATAACTGTTCGACCAGACGCAATACTCCCGAAACTCCCACAGTACCGGATATCGCCCGAAGGCGAAAAGGCATTGGTAGCGATCATTCAGTCCCTGGTAGATGCAGGAGTGGTAGAGGAAGTGGTTAGTAACATCTGCAACAGCCCTATCCTACCCATTGTTAAGAAGCAAGGTGAGGGAGATGAGAAAGCGTACCGCTTCATCATCGACCTGCTAGAAGTCAACAAAGTGGTAGTGCCACAGTACCCCGTAGTCTCAGACATCACCACCATTCTGACCCTCATCCCGTCCACTGCCACCACCTTCACCGTTATCGATCTCAAGAATGCATTTTTCTCTATCCCCATCCATCCAGACAGCCGTTATCTCTTCGGCTTCACCTTAAAAAACCGTTCGTATCGATTTTGTAGAGCTCCTCAGGGCTACACTGAAAGTCCCAGCATCTACAGCCAGGCCCTCAAAAGACAGCTGGACGCCGTCCAGCTACCAGATGGAGTGGTGTTGATCCAATATGTCGATGATATCCTTTTGGCGGCCGACACCACTCCTCTTGCAATCACAGCCACAATCCAACTCTTGCACTTTCTTGCGGAGAATGGCCACAAAGTCTCCAAAAAGAAACTGCAGTTCTGCCAACCTCAAGTGACATACCTAGGTCATCTCCTGTCCAAAGAAGGGAGGAAACTTACACCCGACCGAATCCAGACCATCCTAGTCACCCCCATCCTAAAAACACAGAAGCAAGTCCGTTCATTGGTGGGCCTTACCTCTTTTTGCCGACAATGGTTGCCAAATTTCAGTCTCATCATAAAACCCCTACTCTCCCTGTTGGCCAAAGATGTTCCTTTCCCACTCCCTTGGACCCCCGAATGCCAAGCGTCCTTTAAGGAGTTGCGGGATGCCCTTTGTTCGGCACCCGTCCTAGGAACACCAGATTACTCCAAGCCCTTCTCTCTCTTCACTCACGAAAGGGAGGGATGCGCATTGTCTGTTCTAACTCAGCCCATCGGCTCCAAACAACGCCCTTGTGCCTACTTCTCTGCCACTCTTGACCCAGTCGCCAGAGCTTTACCTGCCTGCCTTCGAGCAGTAGCCGCCGCTGCTGTCTCTATCCGTCAGAGTGAGGGAATTGTACTTTCAAACTCTCTCACGGTGTTAGTACCCCACGCAGTTGACACCCTTTTGAACCAGACCAAGACTCAACACCTGACTAGTGCACGACTGACGGGGTACGAATTGACTCTACTTGCACCCCATATCACTCTTAAGAGATGCACGACTTTGAATCCTGCTACACTGTTGCCCTTGCCTGAAAATGACCCCGATGTGCCCCCTATACACGACTGTGTGACTCTCACGGACGAACAGACCAGAAGTAGAATTGACCTTAGAGACACTGCTTTTACAAACCCTGATGGAGAACTATGGGTAGACGGTTCTTGTATCAAACTCCCAGACGGCACCACCTCAGCTGCCTATGCGGTGACGACAGCCCGAACAGTAGTTGAAACCGCCCGCATCACACAACGATCCGCACAGGCGGCAGAGCTAATTGCCCTCACACGAGCATGTATCATAGCAGCAGGAACCACAGCGAACATTTACACGGACAGCCAGTATGCCTTCGGGGTAGTTCATCATTTTGGGCTCTTGTGGAGGGAAAGGGGATTCCTGACGTCCCACGGCACACCCATTCTCCACGGAGATCTAGTCTCTGCCCTGATTGAAGCAGTTCTCCTCCCCAAACGATTAGCAGTGATCAAATGCCAGGCACACAAGAAGGTGGCGGACTTAGTTGGACAGGGAAACGCACTGGCCGACATCACTGCCCGAACCACAGCTGAGAATAGGACGACGACACGCATGTATGTGACCAGGTCACAAGCAGAAAAATGGACTGACGCTAGGGAAACGATTAGGGACATCCAGTCGGCCAGCACACCTCACGAACAGACTGAGTGGGCACGGGTGGGTTTAAAGGACGACGAAGGCTGCTGGCGGACAAAGGACACAAACAAGTGGTTGCTGCCTGACTCATACTTGATCCCCATACTGACTATGGCACACTCCCCTGCACACATAGGTTCTGCCCCCATGATTGAACTCATTTCCAAAGTCTGGCACAACAACAAAATCCCCGACTCAGCTAAACGCCTGGTCCAGCAGTGCCTTATCTGCCTACAACACAACCCCGGGAAAGGAACTGTGGTACCCCGGGGAGGGTTTGGGACCCCCGACCCCCCCTTTGAAGTCCTTCAGATGGATTACATCCAGCTGGAAAGATGCCAAGGCTTAAAGTATGTGCTAGTCATTGTATGCGCTTTCCGCAAATGGGTGGAAGCCTATCCAACCCGAGATAACACTGCCATGACTACTGCCAAAGTACTACTGAAAGAGTTTTTCCCTCGTTACGGCCTTTGTCGAATTTTATGGAGCGACAATGGCCCCCACTTCATAGCTGAAGTTATCCAACTAATCTTGAAGGGGCTGGGAGTAAAGCAAAGGTTCCATGCGGTCTTCCATCCCCAATCCGCTGGCCTAGTTGAGCGACACAATGCTACACTGAAACTGAAATTGTCAAAGATAGTGGCCACCACAGGACTCAAGTGGCCAGATGCCCTCCCACTGGCATTGCTATCGATGCACTCCACTCCCACTAAGCACCACTTGACCCCCTACGAGGTGGTGTTTGGGCGACCAATGAACCTCTGAACTGCCCCCAAACCAACCTCCATTCACGACGTTCCCGACGTCCTGCTGTCAGATTATTTGTGCAAGTTAACTAAAACGTTGTCTGTCATTCATCAACAGGTGCAGCAGGCCACCCCCGATGCTTCCAGGGGCCCCGGTCACGATATCCAACCGGGAGATTATGTTCTAGTCCGGAAGTTTCAACGGGCGAAGAGTCTGGAACCCCGGTGGACGGGCCCCTGGCAAGTACTGATCACCACTCGGACGGCTCTTTGAGTGGAGGGTAAAAAGCACTGGCTGCACGCCCATCATTGCAAGAAAGTCTCCTCGACCCTGGCCACGACAGAAATCGTCGACACCCAAGAAGAGATCCTGAACAAAGACCGGCCATCACTGAACTGCTATCCTGATACCCAGGCACTTGAACTTGCAAAATTCTCTGATCCTACTGTGCCTTCCCGGGAAGGGTATTTCCTGCGTCGAAAGGGGGGAGCTTCGGCTAAGTAGGCCACGGACTAAGTTAAAATCTCAGAACGGTGGCCTGAAACAACCAAGGGTCACCCGGAGAGAAGCTAAACAAAGTCTGTGGTTCTGCCCACTACCGAGCACCTCGAGGATGATGGAAGCGCCAGATCAGAAGATGATGGAAGCGCCAGATAAGAAGATGATGAAAGCAACAGGAAATACCCACTACAGGAACCCAAAGACTGACAATTTGCACAAATCAAAGACAATCGCCTTCTTCATTGTCTTCCTCTTTTGCCTCCTCCTCATGATTTCCTTCTGGATCTTGGAGGACAGCACACCCGCTCACCAGACATTGCTGGCCACTGTACAGCCAACCACCATGAAAGAGCATCACTTGATCCCCCTTTCGCCTCAGCTCCGAGAAAGGCGTAAGGAGTTCTGGAACAATTCCTTCGTGCAGCTGTTGCACCAGCACGACCTTGCTACGAATGCCACGAACTGCTGGATCTGCGGGTTGCTCCCGCATGCCACCGAGCACTCCATACCTTTCATCCCTTCTCCTTTCTCGGTTCACGGCTCCTGCCTCGCCTGGTTGATCCTCTTGCAGGAGAGCCACAAGGACAACGCCGCTTCTGGTCAGACAGTGTCACACTTCTACTATGGGTTCTGGCTGAACAAAACAGGAGGAACGTCTGCCCCCGTTTGTCCTATGGCCTCAGGTTCCGCCTTCCTTATGAGCATCCCTGCCAAAGAAAGAGTCGAAATGCAAGTGCTCCACAATCCAGCCAGACCCACCTTCTCCCACCTGCGGAAGCAAACGGCTGCCACCCTGACCGTGGCCTTGTCTGTCATCAATGTCACAGGACTTGTGTGTCTCGAAGGCCAGGGAACGCAACTGGTGGGTCACAGTTCCTGCCGCATCACCAGAACATTGGTCTCAGTTGATCCCCCTTCCTTTGTTGCTTCTCCGAATATGTACTTTGTTTGTGGCACCAAAGCTTACACCTGGCTCCCGAAAGGTTGGAAGGGTACGTGCTACATCGCCTTCATTCTTCCTTCCACGTATGTGGCCTCAGCCTACCATCACCGGCAATAGCGCGCCGGAGACGTTGAACAAGCCGACTCCACCGGAGCACAGTTCCTGGATGCAGCGAAGGGACTTGTTCCTCTGTGGGGACCAATGGCAAACAGCCGCGCTATCCGACACCTAACTCAGGCAGTAGAAACAACCATTAACATCACGGCTGGCATCCTCGCTAACAACACGGCTGAGCTTCAGGCAGTCCGCCTGGTGGCTCTCCAAAACCGCCTTGTTCTAGTTGTGATTCTGGCCGACCGTGGAGGAGCATGCCGCATCATCGGCTCCAGCTGTTGCACCTACGTGCCAGATAATTCGCCTTCAGTCTACAAAGCAATTGAGCACCTCCACAGACTATCCTCAGAGGTTCACCAAGAGCAAGAAGGATGGTCGCTTGGAAGCTGGTTTTGGGACACTTTGAAGGACTGGGGATGGAGGTTGTTTACATTTATACTGATACCAGTCGTGGTACTGTGTGGGTGCTGCTTAGGTATTCAATGTCTGCCACCTTTGTGTTCACTCATTTCTAACTGTAGGTGCCCTAAGACTTTGGACTTCAGAACTGAACACATGAGTCCCCTCTATGAGATAGAAATACGTGGTCTTATGGGGATAGATCCGAATTGACCAGCTGGCGAGACATGTTAAAAGGGAGGACTGTGGAATTTTAGTTCGTGAACTGAACATCATCTGCGCCATCTTGTCCATTCCTCAGACTCACGTATGAACATACACGACAGCCATTTTAGGTACCATGGTCTCCCTGTTCACGATCGATCATCAGCGCACTTCCCTGACCCTGCAAGCCTCCCCCATGCACTCTGGCTGACCCCGCACCCACATGCACAAGTCATGAACCCTCCTCTTCCACATGACTCTGTCTCTAGGAATCACACCCCGCGCCTGACCAACACCTCCTTCCGATTATCCACACTGATCACACTGATCCTTTCCTTCCATGAATACCTCTCCTTTGATGACCCCTTCCTCTGAGCCCGATTGTCTGTACGAACCGCTGGTCATCCCTTGGCCTGAGGATACAGTTTATTGCCCACTACTGTATGCACTCGACCCTTTTCAAAGGAGCTACTATTGATCATGACCTCCCCACCCCTTGAGATTCGATCAGGCGCACACATTCCAAAGGAATCGGCAAAACACTCAGCTGCGTGATAGCCCCCTCCTGTTGTATAGGGGGTGAGGACCTCTACTGTAACCACGTGTTGGAATGAGCCGGAACTGGGGGGGAGGGGGTACCGAGGATGTCATCTTTCACTACTTCACAATGTCTTTATTGTAAAGAACGGTCATATGTCATAAACCAGTGTATAAAAGACCAGGTCTCAGAGAGGCTGTCAGAGAGCACCTCGAGACGATACCTTGTTGTCCGATCTGATGTGTTCTGCTCCGTCGGAATAAAACGTGTTTCCTGTCTTCCTGTCTCCAGCGCCTGCCTCTTTATTTGATAATCTTTATAAGGTATTAGAGGCGTTTAACGCCGGGCAAAATTACTGAAGAGACATCGATTAAATCGCCTGACCTTTTTTGCTGATCTTCTTCAGCTTGTACTTTAGCCATTGTGTTCGATAGGGGAGGGTGGGATTGGTCTAGCTGCACATCAAATACCGCATTAAAGTCACCTCCCAGCATCCATGGATATTGAGTCCAGTCTGAGAAAGCATGCAGCAATCGGGACAGGAAGGGATCCTGATCAACATTGGGTGCATAAATGGACCCCAATACTACTTGTTTGCCATATAGGGCTCCTCATAGTAGCACATGTCTACCTTGGTCATCTATTCTGCTCTCATTGAGAGAAAAGGGAATCCCAGTCCATAAGCAGATCGCTGCCCCTCTTGAAAAGATGGAATAAGCAGTTGCATGAAGTTGGCCTCTCCAACGTCTCTACAATTTACTAGCTTCTGAGGATATCAAATGGATTTTCAGATGTATATCTTGCAAATATACTATTTGAGTTCGACAACGGTGTAACTGAGCTACAATGCTATGGCATTTGTGTATCGACCCCATTCCCCTTACATTCCAGGAGATGAGTAAGATTTGGCGACCTACATCAATTAAAAAAAACAGGAGCATTCTTAATCCACCGCCCCCCCCGATGATACACCCCAGATTGCAAGCAGCTATATCAGCAGCAGTTTAACTAATATAACATCATTTATTTATTTATTTATTTAATTTGTATAGCGCGTTATAACCACAGGGGTCTCTAAGCGCTGATTGTCCAGATTACGTAGTGGGGTTTGGCATGTTACATGATCTTAACAGTGCACCTAGAGGCTGCTCCATGCTTGCTTAAACAAAACAGTTTCTAATTTTTTTCTGAAGGCTAACAAATTGCATTCCTTCCTTAGTTCCGGGGCCAGTTTATTCCACAGAGCTGGGAGTGTATTGGAGAAAGCACGTCCCCCCACCGTGGCCAGTTTAAAACGGGATTGGGATAAGAAGGTAGCATCCGATGAGCGCAGAGTCCTGCTCGGCGTATATGGAGATAGGCGAGATTTCAAATATTTTGGTGCGTTACCATACAGCGCCTTGTGTACAATACACAGTCCTTTGAATACAACCCTCTGCCGAATCGGGAGCCAGTGTAGCTCCTGCATCAGAGGGGACGAGTGGGCCGTCCTGGGTTTCTTGTAGATCAGCCTGGCTGCGTCATTCATAACCCCCTGTAACTTATCCAGCAGCCGCTGGGGTAGCCCTATATACAAGGAGTTTCCGTAGTCCAGCCTAGCCAGGATTGTGGCTGAGACCACGTGTCTCAAGGTGGAAAATGAGAGTAATGCTGAAATTTTTCTCAGTTGTCGCATCAGGCCAATACAGGTACCCACAACCGTCGAGACTTGTTTTTTCATGGAGAGCTTCTCATCCATGTACAAGCCCAAGCTTTTAACTGCGGTCGCCGGTTTCGGTGGCACACCCAGCTCCACAGGCCAGAATTTCTCGTTCCAGGGGTTGCCCGTGATGGAAATGGGCAACACTTCCGTCTTGTCCGGGTTAATTGTTAAGGAGTTTTTAGACATCCAATTAACCGTGGCTTTAAGTATGTCCTGCAGCCTGGTAGACGCTCCTGGACCATCATCCAGCCGGATGATTATCTGGGTGTCATCGGCGTAGTTATATACTAGGCAATCCATCCTATTCAGGAGTGCAATTAGTGGCTGTAAGTAACCATTAAAGAGTAGGGGTGACAGGGCAGAGCCCTGTGGGACCCCGCAAGTAATGGGCGCGGAGGTGGAAAGCAGGTCCCCCAGCTGTACTCTTTGTGTCCTGCCCTGCAGGAAAGATGTAAGCCATGCAAGAGCTGTGCCCCTGATACCAAAAGACCTCAACCGCGACAAAAGTTGGTTATGACACACGGTATCAAAGGCCGCGGAGAGATCTAATAGTACCAGGGCACTCGGTGTTTTTTTATCAGCCCGACTCCTCAGCTCGTCCAGGATTGATAGCATAACTAGTTCCGTGCTATGATTAGCACGGAATCCTGCCTGATTAGCCTCCAGCAGGTTGTTGCTCTCTAGATGTTTTGAGAGCAAAGCCAACACATGCTGCTCGATCACCTTAGCCAAAAAAGGCAACTGGGAGATGGGACGGAAGTTCTTTAAACACTTTGTGTCCGACCCAGGTTTTTTTAGTAGAGGAATCAGACGAGCCTCTTTAAAAACTAGAGGAACCTGTCCTGTGTAAAGGGAAGTGTTCAGCAGATGCAAAACTTCTTCCTCGATGCCTGGTAATGCCGACTTGAACACTTCAGGAGGGCATGGATCCATCAAGGAACCGGATTTGACTCGGTCCGTGATAGTGGATAATTCCTGTTTTGAAATTAAGGGGAGTTCAGCTAACGGTATGATGTCCGGCGGGGCAGTGTGGTCAGGTGGGCAAGGACATTCGAGGGATGTAGTTGCAGCAATTTCTCCCAGAATATCGGAAATCTTATTCACAAAGAAGTCCTGAAACCTCTGGCAGTCCTCCTGAGTGAACTCAGTGCTTTGCTCTTTGTTAATCCTGAGCTCCGCCAGAACCCGAAATATTTCCTTCTGTGGATTCCTAGCTGCAACTATTCTTTCCTCGAAGAAAGCAGCCTTCCTAGTTTGGATGGCTAGTTTATAAGACGCTAAAGATGACATATACTCTTTCTTGGCAGCGGCGTCATACTCTTTCCCCCATGCCCGTTCTTTCCTCCTCACCCTACGTTTCATGTCACGTAGGGAGTCATTGTACCACGGGGCCCCAGCTCCTCTCTCCACCTTCTTCACCCTACGAAGGGGTGCCACCAAATCAATGGCTCTCCCCAATTTAAGGTAGAGATGTCCACAAAGGGCATCGATATTGGCGTCCTGCTCCTTTACTGGGGGAGACTGTTCTAGGAAAGAAACCATTTTTTCCCCATCAAGGTTTCTCCACTTCTGGGCCATTTTCCAACCTTCCCCCGACTTAGGCAGGTGGCTATTCAAAAGTATTTTGCCCTTTATTAAAAAGTGGTCAGACCAGGCGCATGGCAAGATCTCTATAGCGCCCTGGACTGGCATAGTGGTCCAGACTAAATCAAGCACATGTCCCTTCTCGTGTGTCGGTCCCTTCACCTGTTGAGTAAAGTCCAAGGAGAAAATTGCTTCCTCAATCTGAAGTGCTTGCCCCTCTTTAGGGGATTTTTCCCAATGATAATTGAAGTCTCCGACAACAATCATTTTATCATATCTTGAGCGCAAGTCCTGAACCAATCTAGTAAAAAGAACCGGGAAATCTGGCGAAGCCCAAGGCGGGCGGTATACCACCAGGAACACCAAGCAAGCCGCCCCCAGCCTGAGCTTTACCCCCATAATCTCTGCACCCCCGATGGTTTCGATTAGAAACCTTTCGGCACGGAGACGGGCCTGATAAAGGAGGGCTACTCCCCCTCCTTTTTTGGTTCCCTCCCTATTGAAGTGGAGTGCCAGATAACTATCTGGTAGGGCCGCCACTAAATCAGGCGCCGAACAATCCTCCAGCCAAGTTTCGGTAATTTAATTTAATTTAATTTAATTGCGGGTTTATATAGCGCTAGGAATCGACTCCCGGAGGAGTATCTCCACGCTTCGACCGCTGGGGAACCCGTCCTGGCTCACCCTGAGATGGTCCCTGATGGGTATCTCTAAGGTGCGACCAAGCATCCCCGGCGGTCTGGGGGGCCGTTGTGAAGATGAGGCAAGCTGATGCCCAGAGTTGCCGAGTGTGGTTTCTGACTAGAGTAGGCACCGAGGCGAGAATTATCGCGCCCGCTGACCCTGGTCCACGACCCTGCCGCGTCGGGAATCGAACCCTGGTCCCGGGCCGTTCTCTGCTTACGGGTCTGCCGCCTCTAACCAGTGAGCCACACTTCTCGAAGAAAGCAGCCTTCCTAGTTTGGATGGCTAGTTTATAAGACGCTAAAGATGACATATACTCTTTCTTGGCAGCGGCGTCATACTCTTTCCGCCATGCCCGTTCTTTCCTCCTCACCCCATGCGTGAGGCCGAGGGTGCGTGAGGCCGAGGGTGCGTGAGGCCGAGGGTGCGTGAGGGTGGCCGAGGGTGCGTGAGGGTGGCCGAGGGTGCGTGAGGGTGGCCGAGGGTGCGTGAGGGTGGCCGAGGGTGCGTGAGGGTGGCCGAGGGTGTGTGTGGCTGAGGGTGTGTGTGGCTGAGGGTGTGTGTGGCTGAGGGTGTGTGTGGCTGAGGGTGTGTGTGGCTGAGGGTGTGTGTGGCTGAGGGTGTGTGTGGCTGAGGGTGTGTGTGGCTGAGGGTGTGTGTGGCTGAGGGTGTGTGTGGCTGAGGGTGTGTGTGGCTGAGGGTGTGTGTGGCTGAGGGTGTGTGTGGCTGAGGGTGTGTGTGGTAAGTGCAAGAGCATCTAGCTCCCCGTCTTCCAATAGTGAGAAGACCTCCAGCTTATGGCCCTGCAGAGAGCGTGTATTCAGCAGACCAAAATTTAAAGCGCAAACATTGGGGGTGCACTGCCGCACTCCTGTGCTCTTAGGTGAAATCAGCAGGCGCTCCCGAGTCAACAGATGTATGCAATCCTGATCGGGTTGAAACTTACCCAAGTTAAGCTCCAATAGTTCGCCTCTCGAATAGGACAGAATCGGGCCAGGGGTTCTGGCCCCGGGTCCCGGATGGTCACTGATGGGCAAAGATGGGCTCGCCTCTGGCGCGCCTATGGCGCGCCCGCTGCGCGTCATCGGGGGGATGTTTAAATAGCACCCAATCGTGCTATGGCTTTAGCAAGAGCTATAACGCCAACAAAGATGGCGTCCCTTGCCGGCACTTCCCCTCCCAAGATGGCGCCTAGCCCCCAGTCCAGCTAACAGGCCGCCGAACAGCAGTGCAAAATCCAGAATTATGTGCAGGTATGTCCTAACAAGCCCCACTAGTCACAACATAAAGAAAAAAACTTTCCCTTTAAAATGCGGGATAAAAACGCACAAGACCGCGCTTCAAGCGCCGAACATGTGGCACAGTTTAAAAGTGGAATTTCAAGTCCACAAATTGAGTTAGGTATGCACGGGGTCAGTGGCAGTTGTTAGAATTAATTTAAGCAGCAAGCGCAGTAGCGGAGTATCAGATAATGCCTCGCCTACACTAGCGCTTACCTGAACAGGGCGAGCGTCTGCTCTGATCAACTTAAATAGCACCCAATCGTGCTATGGCTTTAGCAAGAGCTATAACGCCAACAAAGATGGCGTCCCTTGCCGGCACTTCCCCTCCCAAGATGGCGCCTAGCCCCCAGTCCAGCTAACAGGCCGCCGAACAGCGGTGCAAAATCCAGAATTATGTGCAGGTATGTCCTAACAAGCCCCACTAGTCACAACATAAAGAAAAAAACTTTCCCTTTAAAATGCGCGATAAAAACGCACAAGACCGCGCTTCAAGCGCCGAACATGTGGCACAGTTTAAAAGTGGAATTTCAAGTCCACAAATTGAGTTAGGTATGCACGGGGTCAGTGGCAGTTGTTAGAATTAATTTAAGCAGCAAGCGCAGTAGCGGAGTATCAGATAATGCCTCGCCTACACTAGCGCTTACCTGAACAGGGCGAGCGTCTGCTCTGATCAACTTAAATAGCACCCAATCGTGCTATGGCTTTAGCAAGAGCTATAACGCCAACAAAGATGGCGTCCCTTGCCGGCACTTCCCCACCCAAGATGGCGCCTAGCCCCCAGTCCAGCTAACAGGCCGCCGAACAGCGGTGCAAAATCCAGAATTATGTGCAGGTATGTCCTAACAAGCCCCACTAGTCACAACATAAAGAAAAAAACTTTCCCTTTAAAATGCGCGATAAACACGCACAAGACCGCGCTTCAAGCGCCGAACATGTGGCACAGTTTAAAAGTGGAATTTCAAGTCCACAAATTGAGTTAGGTATGCACGGGGTCAGTGGCAGTTGTTAGAATTAATTTAAGCAGCAAGCGCAGTAGCGGAGTATCAGATAATGCCTCGCCTACACTAGCGCTTACCTGAACAGGGCGAGCGTCTGCTCTGATCAACTTAAATAGCACCCAATCGTGCTATGGCTTTAGCAAGAGCTATAACGCCAACAAAGATGGCGTCCCTTGCCGGCACTTCCCCTCCCAAGATGGCGCCTAGCCCCCAGTCCAGCTAACAGGCCGCCGAACAGGGGTGCAAAATCCAGAATTATGTGCAGGTATGTCCTAACAAGCCCCACTAGTCACAACATAAAGAAAAAACCTTTCCCTTTAAAATGCGCGATAAAAACGCACAAGACCGCGCTTCAAGCGCCGAACATGTGGCACAGTTTAAAAGTGGAATTTCAAGTCCACAAATTGAGTTAGGTATGCACGGGGTCAGTGGCAGTTGTTAGAATTAATTTAAGCAGCAAGCGCAGTAGCGGAGTATCAGATAATGCCTCGCCTACACTAGCGCTTACCTGAACAGGGCGAGCGTCTGCTCTGATCAACTTAAATAGCACCCAATCGTGCTATGGCTTTAGCAAGAGCTATAACGCCAACAAAGATGGCGTCCCTTGCCGGCACTTCCCCTCCCAAGATGGCGCCTAGCCCCCAGTCCAGCTAACAGGCCGCCGAACAGCGGTGCAAAATCCAGAATTATGTGCAGGTATGTCCTAACAAGCCCCACTAGTCACAACATAAAGAAAAAAACTTTCCCTTTAAAATGCGCGATAAAAACGCACAAGACCGCGCTTCAAGCGCCGAACATGTGGCACAGTTTAAAAGTGGAATTTCAAGTCCACAAATTGAGTTAGGTATGCACGGGGTCAGTGGCAGTTGTTAGAATTAATTTAAGCAGCAAGCGCAGTAGCGGAGTATCAGATAATGCCTCGCCTACACTAGCGCTTACCTGAACATCATCCCAATACTTGGTCAAATGATTGAACTTCGCTTGACCAAACCATAACATAATACACTTTCACTGAAACAATTGCTTTTGCTTGTGGGGTAAGCTGCTTACTTGTTTTATGTATATATCATTTGCAATGGGTGGATTTGCCCAGGACAGGCCAGGCCAAGGGACATGTCAAACAATGTTACCATACAGACTCTTAGCATATATCCATATTCATAGCAGGGTATATATATTTCACTAGCCGGGGCCCAACTGAAACCATGTTAGAACTTTCCTCAGAGCATGTGTATAATATCTAAGTAATGGAGGGACATTCTCCCAATGTGTCCACAACAGCCCAGCTGATTGTTACTTAGTTGTGTTGAATCTGATGGAAACAATGCCACACGCCACCCTGAGTCTGAGTCGGAGTTCACCTCATCAGAGGGACTGGTGCTGATAGGCAGGCAGAGAGTCCACAAGGCAGTGGCCAACCGGAGGGCTTCCTGTCTGCCCTCCAATACAACCTGACGGGAAGGAGAACAAGTCCCAGTACTTTGTTTCCTAAGTCCTTTTCTTTGCCTCCGAGGGAGTTATTGCCTTTTCTGTTGTGAGTTCTCAGGGCGTCTAGTGGGTAAGGTGTCGGGGCTGTTCCTGTCCAGTCAATCCAACGCACTCTCTGACGTTTCCAAACATAAGGAATGCTGGTTGTAAATGATTTTCAACTTGGTCAGGAATAAAAGAGCAAATGTAAGGCCTGCCGCACGGACCCGAGCCTTGACTTCCTTGAGGGAAAAACATTTGCATTGGACCGCTAGGGTATAGTCCGGGAAGATTTAAATCTTTGCTTTGTCTAACTGTATCACATGATCCTGATCCCTGTAATTCAGGATCCTGGCCAATATCAGTCCGAGGTTCGTGCCAGGGATAGGTCGACGTGTGGGGACTCGATGGGCCCGCACAATGGAGAAGAGCGCAGACAGACCCGTAGGGCCCATGCTGGTTTTTAGCCACTCCTCTATGAATAGCGTTGGGTTAGGGCCCTCTGACCCCTCCGGGAGACTCACTATTCTGAGGTTATAGCACCGGGCCCGTCCTTCTGCATCGTCTGCTCAGGCCTGTATGGATTCGATTTGCTGGTGCATATGTTGCCGTTGTTCATCGTGCTCTTTCACCTGTGGTACCATAGTGCCTTGCACTTTAGCAGCCAGTTTTCTGTGATAGTCCTTGAGCAGGTTGAGTTCCACCAATATTGTGCCTACTTGTTGCGCGATTGCAGATCTGGAGTCACAAATTTCCTGCAGTTTCATGACCAGGTTATCAGTGGAGGGGGTGTATGTGGCCCCTTCTTCAGTCTGTCGGGAGCGCACAGATGAGGTTTCCGAAGGTGGTGCATTATATACCAGAACACACGGAGCGTGGCTAGCAGCCCAAGATGGTAGTCCCATAAGTGACGTGCTCTGGGCCCAGGGTGCCTAATCCAATCAATTATTTACAAACTCACCCTTTTCCACATGCTGGCTTGGTCACCGAATGAAGCCTGACACGAGGGGCTACAAAACGTATCTGGAGGGAAGTTGCTGAGAAGTGCTGGCCAAGTTCAGGACCTCAGAAGATCCCTGTGGCATGGCAGGCCTTTTTAGTAGGAACAGTTAGTTTGTTGGACAGCATAAATGTTGGGATGGTGCCAGAATGATTCCATACTCCCCTCAGGTTATAATGGCCTATAGACCAGCTAGCTCACAGTGCCACCATAAGTACCCCTAAACCTAGTAAAGTAACAAATGATTTGGGCGTCCTCAGAACACGACAACACTGATCCCGCCCAAGGAATCATAGTAACACAGCTAGAACCCTTTCGCTCAGTCACTCATGCTCTCTCTGAGAGATATACACAGAGGGCCATTTTCAATATTTATTGAACAATTGTGATTGTTGTATAAAATATATCTGCTGCAATGATTATTAGGCAGAAGCAGATAAATGCGTTTAGCATTATAAGGACAGTGAAATGGATGAAGAATTTCACCATTGTGCTAAAACGGTGTATATATGCTGGCATATAAGTACTGGTTATAAGGTACTCCTACTATGCTTTACCTAATCTCATTGTCTAGGGTGTGTGTATTCTGTCATAAAATCCCCTACTGGATGATCTAATCCCCCCATTACCTAAAAGCATGATATGTAGGTCCCATTCTTGGTCACAAGTTAGACATCCTTCCTCGTAGAGGGAGGGAAGAGGAACCAGCTGGGCTGAAACTTCAACACAGCTGTGACCTCGTAATGACAGAGTGCTCCTCTAATTTGAAAACGAAAATACCTGTGTATTTATAGCAACAGTGATCATGCCTCCACGTCGACGCTCCAGCTGAGCTGACATTGTTTATTGTCTTTTTTTTTATAGCAATGTAGCCTCATGGCTAAAAATAAATAATAACATTTGCACAGTGTTTTTCAAGGCTTCATTTATTTATCAAGTTTTATATAGTGCAAACTTGACCCGAAGTTATCAGAAAGCTTTATATAATTGGCAAAGTAACAGTTCCATAAGTTACGTATGTAGTAAATACAATATGGAGAAAGCACAATTACATAACAACAGTATACAGAAGAAGTATACAATAGACTTACTGCTAGGAGCAGTATTCTCTAGTGCCAGAATCAATGCTTTGAGTTCAGCCAGTTGTGCAGTACAATTCCCTGAGGACAAAACTTTCCACCCACCATGACACCGTAAACTGAGTACCAATAGCAGGTTGAGCTGAACTATCAGTGTATACAATGTGTCTGTATTGATCAAGAGGCAAACGTTAACTGGGCATGGGGATTTCATGTCCATATTTGAGAAATTCTTCAGTTTGTAATGTGAGGTCAAAAAAAATAGTCCACATCAGTAGCCATCTAGAAAGTGGTCCATTGCATCCATCTAGGATTTAAAGATTTCCTTTTGGGAACGCTTATCTTTGTAACAGTCTCTAAGGCTGACCTCCCCAGGACCTGTTTAGTACTGTCAACTGAGGGTAAATAGAGATAACAGTCTCAGTCACAATTGTAAAACAGTAGGACTAATTTGTGTAAAAATCCCTGCAAATAGGATCACTGTTGTCTATGTATGTAGGAATGTCTTAAGGTTTTACATGTGAGTGATCTAAATATTAAACATGTGTTTTTGTCTACACTAGCTGTGTCAAAAGTATGTTTATATCCACACAAAAAACAAAGAGAGGTGTATGTTACAAATGTGTAATGAGATGGGATCCTCTTTTTGACAATGAAATAATGAAAAATGCATCCATAAATAATGGAGTCAATGGTTAATTAAAAGAATCATTGTAACACAAGTTATAATTTATTCATGGTGTCAGAGGTACTCTATTTTTTGCTGATTTTTGTATTGACTCCAACCTCTGTACGGCCTGAAGTGAATCACTCACCTACTTTTGATAAATTAAGTCTATGGCACACGCAATGATACAGATGACCAAAATTGAGTTCTTTACTCATGTGTGTCAGTGTCTTGAAGCAAGCATGTCAGTCTGTTGTGATTGAGTGATTCTGTATGTTATGATGTCCAATGTGTACTGGAAAAATTAGGGAAAATTACATCATACAATGGTTGTATGCATTGTGCATAATCTAGTATATATATGCTGCCAAAATTGGAGAATCCTAAAAGGATTGCACTTTTTAAGTGTCTTTGGTGGTTGTAGAAGGACACACTTCTCTAGAAAATGCAGTGCCAGGCTCTTCCCCTCATTTGATAGCTGACATCCCAAACATAGGACACTGAGAAAAGCAATTCTTGTTTTCTTGAAACTGAATTTGTATTTGTTACCATATTGAGCAAATCCTAATAATATACAATCTACCCTGGCCAAGTTTGTGTTTAAGTCATCGTCCATCAGCTATATAAACATAAGACATTGCTTCTGCATCAATACCATGTAAAATTGATGTTACTCGGGCAGCAAACAGTCCTGGACTGTTCTTATATCTCTGAAGGAGTCAGCAAAAGCAACATTGAGAGCCCAGAGTGGAAAAGGCAGTCAGATATATGCTTTAAGGCACTATATTTTGACAGGAACAAAACATTGGAAATATCCAAGTTTGTTTTGTATTTTTTACAGACAACGTTGTTCTTTATAGCTGTACTATGTGAGTTTTGTGGCATAAAAGTGCGTGTGTGACACTGTTTAAATGTCGATAGTCTAAGACTATGCGGGAGGATTGATCTGGTTTACTTAGCGGAAACTATGATTATTCATGAATGACATGCAAGGTTCAACAACTCCCTGCTACTCCAGCAGTGAGAGAATCTCTCTCACAGGAACTTTTGTTTCACGCATAATTGGATTTTGTGGTTGAACTTGTTGACAGGATCGTATGGGTATAACATCATTCTTTTTCCCAGCCGACATGACTGTAGTATAATGCCAGGGCTTCTACAAGACCCCATTCTGCTTCATACGCTTGGTTAACATCTTCGGAGACAAGTACTGAAAATTATGGTAAAATTACTTCCTCTGCTTTTGGAGCTGTTTTTACAATCCTTGGGGTCCAATTGACCTCCACTAAGAAAATTTCATATCTCAGTGTTAAACTTTTCCAGAATATCATTTTGATGGTCTGCATTTTGTCACTCTCTATTTGGATATTTAATTTATAAAGATTCTGTCTGGAGGGCTGATGCATTGATCTGGAGTTTAACTTCCGTAAAGTCAGTTGCTTTTCCATCCAGGAACTCTTGAAGATTCTGGTGAACTATTGTGACTTCTGCGACGCGGTCTAGCAAAGTCACTCCCTACGTTTTGCTCTGAAGGAGAGTGTTCATTATTCATTTGTTTCTGAATTTCCGCAACCCTCTTTTACTTGAATTGTGGTTTTTGTTTTGGATGTTTTTTTTTCCTTTTTATCCTGACGTTAGATGAACTTTGTGAGTACTCTTTTGGTTTCACATACTCTTCTTGTCTGCGCCCCGATTGCCCCCTCTCTTTGATCATCTGTTTAGTGAATCCTGAAAGGATTGAGAAGGATATATATCAGTATACAACCCGGGTGACAAATGGCGCATTTGGTGGCCACAGAATATGTCTCCCCCTGTTAATTTAGCTACCACCGTAAAAAAAACTTGGGGGGAAATTGGAAGCGGACATGTCCATGAAGGCCCAGGTCCAAGCAGTGGCCGGCACATGCTTTGGCCTACTGAAAATGTTGAGGAATTTCCTTCCATAAGTCCTAGTTCCTCATAGGAAAACAGTGGTCCAAGCATTGATTGTTTCCTGCCTCGATTATGTGAACATCCTGTACTTAGGCGTCCCTGACTATCTCCTTGGCCGAATACAGGTGGTGCAAAATGCTGCTGCAAGAATCATACTTATGGTAGGCTTCTGGACACACATGACCCTTCATTTGAAGTCCCTACACTGGCTTCCAGTGCATAAGAGGACACATTTTAAAGGCCTGGTATTGGCCTACAAGGCCTTCCACAATATGGGGACCTCATACCTGAGGTATTGAATACAGCACTATGCTCCATCCAGAAATTTGAGGTCTTCCACCCAGCAGCTCCCGACTGTTCCTATGTTCTCTCGCTCTCGTCTGGGTGGACGTTCCTTTCAGGTGGTAGCCTCTCAGCTTTGGAACAGCCTGCCATCATTTCTACACCAGGCTCAGGATGTTCTCAGCTTTAGGCGAGGTTTAAAAACTGGCTTTTTTTCACAATAAAGCAGCTGATATACGTGTGCCGGTTTTGTTCTGTCACTGGTTCCTCTTTCTCAGTGCCGGAATACTCCAGGGAGTAGCTGTGCGCTTTATAAGTGCCCAGTAACATAACCTAACATACCTAACAGGCTGTTTAATGTTATCACTGTTACGTAAATTGTAACACTTTTCGTTGACTCCGGTTGCAGAGATCCACCCCGTGATTTGGCTTTTTCTTTTTTTTCTGTTTGTCCCAGCATTTTTTAAAAGACTCTGGTGCTTGTTTGGTATTGTTTTCTCAGACCTATCTTTAAGCTGTGGCTTATTTGGTCTAGTTCTCAAATTATCTCAACCTATGGATGTATAGGTGTCGGAAATCATTTTTGATAACTCATGCTCCTTATCCATTACTGCAACCTGCACAAGATACTGGCGTATTGACAATGCTGCTGCTTCTCCTTTAATGTTACGTAATATAATTGAGGATACTGTGGCAAAGTTGCCATTATTTTCATCCCCAAATCCAGGGCAGGGGTTGCCCCATATTAATTTTTTATTTGTTTTAGTACTTCCAGTACAACTGCAAGTGACGAGGTACCATGTGTTATGGTATATATTGCAGCAATAACTGTACCACAAGTTGCACAGACATCTATGGTGGGAACCATTCCAAACGGCAAACATATTGGGAGAACTCTATGGTTATCAATGGGTCCCTTATGGGGAAACACTGCTTCAAGCTGATTTGTTTTTTGTGCAATACATAACGGAATTTCTTCCTGTCTGGTGGGAACTTTCCCCATTCTGACATTAATAGATGCAGGACTAATTGCAGGGACAGCTAACTGTGGCTGAATAGCCTAAACAGCCCTCGCTTGGCCAGTTTTTTTTTTTTTTTTTTTTTTCCGCAAGACCTTTATTAACATATAGCAGTTGACACAGCATGAGCCTACAACCCTGAGGCCGGCTCGCTACGTAAATATCAGCAACCAACATAGGATAAGTACGTCGTGCATAATCAGCGTTACAGTGTGAGGCAGAGTTCTTCCGCATGCCCCACATATGGTTACTAGCTGGTAAATGAAATGAGTCTCACTTTTTCACATTTTTTTTCAACAGTGAACAAAAGAACAACTTTCCCCAACTTAGACCGTAAAGTGCTATCAGTACATACTACACTTCAGTTGTTATGGTAGTCACAGTTCCCCCTAGGTTCCCGCCGGTACATGACTCACGTATGTGTTGTTTACCTACACAGTACCCCAATCAATTCAATCCAATGGTCGGTTCTCTTCATCATCCTGTATGGAAGCGAGGTACTCCTCTAAATAACCCCAAATACTCTTGGGCCTGGATTTCGCCGGCAGTAGCTCCTCGTATGTTTGTAGCTTGTCCCGGCAAGTGGACATGTCATGCAACCATGTTTTTACCTTCGGCACCTTGCGACTGTGCCAGCATTGTGCCACCTGTCTCTTCGCCAACAACAAGGCTATGACACAGAACTTGCGTTTCAATGCCCTGAACTGAGGCACTATCCCTAGCAGACAGACTTTGGGTGTGCATTGCACCTCTTCCTCCAAAATGATAGACAACGTTGCGGTGACCTCCACCCAGTAACTCGTTATTTTGGCGCAGTCCCATGCCAGATGAGCGAAGCCCGCTCCCTCTCTGTTACACCTTTTGCACCTATCTTCCTCCTGCAACCCGTATCTAAGCAGTTTTGTCGGCGTGTAATAGAGTTGGTGAAGGAATTTGAAATGAATGATTCTCAAATTGCCGTTGGGTGTCAGAAGTTGAGTCAGTGCACAGGTGCCAGCCCATTCGTCGTCTGTCAGTGGGGTGTCTAACAGTGTATCCCACCGCCCCTTGGCCTTCAATGCGTGTCCCGCTAACTCGGACTGTGCAGCTGAATAGAGTCTAGAAACCAGGTGCGACAAATCGGTAGTTGTGATCAATAGTTGTAGTGGTGCAAGGCATTCGGGTTCCAATGGGAACGTCGGGTAGTGTTCCCTCAAAGCTCTTGTGAGCCTGTAATATGTAAAGTGAAACATGGGAGTCTGGTTCTGGATGTAACCTAACTGGTCTAGGCCCACAAATGTGCCCCCTTGAAACACATCCCCCATCCTGTCAATGCCAGCTCTACTCAGCAGGGACATTCCGACACTCTCCCTAGTGACTGACAGCTCCTGATGATGGTGTAATGACATGGCCGTAACATATCGTCCGCATACAATGATATGTGAAGCGGCCTGGCTATGAAGTTTAACGCCGAATCTTTATAATTCTGCCTTATCAGACAAGCCAGAGGCTCCAGCGCTAGGGCGAATAATAGGGGCGAGAGCGGGCAGCCTTGCCTCGTCCCTCGCTCAATAGCAAATTGATCCGAGACATAGCCATTGATTCTAATCCTTGCACAAGGCTTCGTGTAAAGTAAGGAGACCCATTGCACAAATCGCCTAGGACACCCCATTCTATTCAGGACGGTGAGCATATATCGCCACTCGATGGAGTCAAACGCTTTTGCAGCGTCGAGCATGACCGCCACCGCTTTGACCGAGGGCTGCAGGTAGTGTGAGAGTGCAAACAGGGATCTAGTGTTGTGCGTGGTCGATCTGGAGGGTACGAAGCCAGACTGGTCCGGTAGGACCAGACTGGTCATCAGAGGAGATAGCCGTTTCGCTATAAGCTTCGCAAGGATTTTTGAGTCCACATTGATCAGTGACAGTGGTCGGTATGAGTCGCACTCCTCCGGATCCTTAGATGGTTTAAGGAGAGCGATGATCATTGCTTCGCGCAGTGTGGGGGGAAGCAGCTCCTTTTCAAAGGAGGTGCCGTACATGTCCACCAGGTGCGGTGCGACAATATCTGCATATTGTTTATAAAATTCCGAGGTATACCCATCCGGGCCTGGCGCTTTACCATTTGGCAGCGAGCCTATTACCTCGGTCACCTCCTCCGCCGTGATAGGCCTGGCTAAGTACTCCCTATGCGCATACTACAGCCAGCCAATAGCTACATCGTGCAAGTAGTCATACGTATCATCCGCTGAGGCTGTAGGTTGGGATTGGTATAATGACCCAAATGAGTCCACAAAACATTTCAATATATCCGCAGCATGCGTTTGTGGCTCCCCTTCTCTGGACTTCACCCTGAGTACAGTAGCCGGACCACGGCCCTCACATATCTTCCGAGCCAACACAGCCCCAGGCCTACCTCCCTCCCCAAAGGCTCTAGCCACATGCGTGCGATTCAGGTACTTCATTTCAGATTCAAGAAATTCTGCGTGCTCAGTGTGGATGACACGCAGTTCAGCCAGATGCGAGACATCGTTAGTGGTCTCATATAGGGACTCCAGGTCTCTCATCCGCTGCTCGCATCTGCGGATTTGGCCCTAATATCCTTGAGAACCCCTATAGTGGTGCTAATACAGACCCCTCTTATCGTGGCTTTGAACGCCTCCCAAAGGAGGCATGGGTCATCAGTCGATTGATCATTAATTTCAAAATAATCCCTTATCGCTTTTCGTATGGTATCAGCATATACCGTGTCAGTGAGGGCTCGTGAATTGAAACGCCATTGGAAGGGGGGGGGTGCATACCGTGGAATATCCAACTGCAGCAGAACGGGATTGTGGTCAGACAGTGTGCGGGGCAGCACCTGCAGGTGACGAACCCACAGCGCTAGGTCCTTGGTGCCCAGCCAGTAATCCAGTCTGGACCAGCTGTTATGTGAAGCTGTTATGTGCGTGGCCCCAGATGCATCCGCATGTTTCAGCCTCCAGAGATCTGCTAAACCCATGTCTTTCATCATGTGACCCACCATTAGGCGTGACTGTTTGTGTTGTTCCAATGAGTTAGATGAACGGTCCAACCCATCACGGAGGGTCATGTTCCAATCACCCCCGCATAATATGTGTTCGCTATTGTGTTTCTGCAAGTGGTCCCATACTTCCCTAAAGAAATCCGGGGCGTCCGTGTTTGGACCGTATACATTCAACAACGTCACTCGCTGGCCTCTTAGTGTACCTGATACCAACACATACCTCCCAGCTGGATCTTGTGTCACTGTCTGAGTCTCAAAACCTACCCCACGCTTTATCAATATGACCACCCCCCTGGAGTAGGAAGAGTATGAAGCTCTGTGGACTGCCTCCGCCCACCTCGACCCCAACTGAGCGTGTGAATTTGGTGCTAGGTGTGACTCTTGTAGAAACGCTATGTCCACATTCCATCTAGTCAGGCTTGCAAAGATCTGTCTGATTTTACGAGGCTGTGAGAACCCTCTAATATTCCAAGTAATAATGTTCAAGCTGCTCCTACCCGCCTCCCTCGAACCCACCAAGTTTGAACAATACAATACATGACAGCGCCACATTTGTCAACTGTGTAGGAATTACCAGCTTCCCCTCCTTAGGAGTTCCGAATTGTACAACAGCAGTCTGAACCATTGGGGAACCACAAAAAAGGAGAGGTATATCGCACTTTGACGGTCCATTCATACAGGTAGGCAACCCCCCACCCCTTATCCCACCCACTCCAGCAACCCCAACCTGCCGAAGCCTTACCCTTGCAGTGCACCATGCCCTTAAACTCAGAACCATAACTACAGTGCTCAGCTCCGAACTCTGATTGGGTTATACCCTCACGGAGGTCCGCTGGAGGCACAACTCTCCACCCGATGGACGGGTGTGGGCGACACTAGACAAACTATAATGAATGCAATTCAAGTGATCAACCGCCGTCACCCCCCCACCGCCCCCCAGCGACACATCAACAGCGCTGTAGAACAGCCACATTCCTAGGAAAAGCCCTTCACACCGTGATGTCATAAGGCCAACAGTAAACAATATATTCCTCCGCCCCCCCCGACCGCTGACCCCCATTCACCGCATATTGGAAACAGCAAAGACAGCGTCAGTATGATGCGCCCAAGAGCGGGAGCCTAGTAGGCAGCTTACATATCACGAGGTCCTGCGGTCCACAATGTGCGAACCAGGCTTCACAGTACAGACCGCCCCAATGCGCCAATTTTCCTCGCCAACGTTAGTTAGTGCAGCACAACGGGGGGGCTGGCAGCGCAGAGTGTCCACAATCCATAGTCCGTATCACCCCCACACAGCCGAGCAGCAGTCTCATTGCCCCAACGGGTCCTTGCCATCCAGCCATGCAGTTCTTGCTGCACCAGTACCTTGGCTCTTCACTCAGGAGATTTGCACCATGCTGGGCCTACCAATGCAGACAACAGTCGCCATGCTAGAACGCATATAAGCGGACAGGAAAGGAACTCACCGCCGGTCGACTAGGGGTCAACCCGATGTCTTCAGTCCGATTCATGATGCCATTCATTTTGCGTGTCGTCTCTCATTTCGCGCTGCACCTTCTTAACAAATTCTTGTGCTGCCTTCGGAGTCGCCAGGATAATCGCTTTCTCCTTCCACACCACCCTGAGGCGTGCCGGATACATCATTGAGTACACAATGTTCAGGTCTCGTAGTTTGGCCTTGACGTTGGTGTATTCTTTCCGGGCCTGCTGGACCGCGACCGTGTGATCTGGATAAAACTCTAACGAGTTTCCTTGATGCTGTATCTTCCCTTTTTCTCTTGCCAGTAGAAGGATCGTGTCCCTGTCGCGGTAGTTGAGGATGCGCGCCACAATTGGCCTCGGCCGGGCGCCAGGAGGTGGCTTTGGGGCCAGTGACCTATGTGCCCGCTCCACGATGAAAAGTGGTGATAAGGCCTCAGCTCCGAACAGGTCTTTACAGAGCGTTTCCACGTAGGACTCCATCCGCCCTGTGTTGGTAGACTCCGGCAGGCCCGTGATTCGTACGTTGTTGCGCCTCGAGTGCGCTTCCAAATCCTCCTCCTTCGCCTTGATTACTTCCAGGAGTCGTTCTATACCAACGCACTTGGAGGTGGAGGCACGCGCCTCATCTTCGACCGCGGAGATTCTCGTTTCGGCCTCGTCCAGTCGCTCGCCATGCTTCTCCTGCCGCGCCGCCATGCTATCCATTCTGCATGTTAGATTATCCAGCTTTCCATTTATGTCCTGCAAATTGGACTGGATTGCCAATAAAATCTTTTCAATGTTGTTGCTGGGCCCTGCATTATCGCCATCTTCCACCCCATCCTCTGTGGGTTTCTGCGCTTTTCTGGCCTCAAACGACAGTTTCTGTTGTTGCTTGTCCGGTTTACCCATGGCGGCGGTCGGGCACACTGTCTTCTTACTTGCGGGCCCCGATGCCCTCGTGACTCTTGCCGCCGTCGCCGTGGTGATCCCCACAAGGTGTATGGCAACCTTGCGCTAAGCTACCCCACAGAGCCGTGAAGGGGATAGAATCGGTTTGCGCCCGGGCGCGTGGCTATGTGGTGAATCGCAAGAGGCCCAGCCACTCACAAGCGCTTCTTAACACGTCCAGCAACTGGCCACGCGGTCGTAGTGAATTTGCGATGACCTGTGGCAGCGCACTATGGCAGTTGGCTCCCTGTTCTCGCCGCACACTGGGGTGGCACGTGGTTGCAGTGGGCCACACGTCTGCTTGCTGTGCACAACCTGCACTGCTCCTCCAGCGCAGTATGCACACCGTTCACGCCAGCACAGTCGCCTTTCAGGCCTCAGCGAAGTTTGGCATGTAGACCGGCAGTCCCGCAGGGCTTGGGCCCAAGTGCGCTGTTTGACGAGGCGGCTAATATTCGCGCCGATTCGTGCTGACCGCCGCCATCTTGTCAGGCAAGGTCATTTGCGCTATTGCGAAGGTTCTAGGCGCCCCGCAGCCTGGGGGCGCAAGATAATGGCACCGGATTGTCTTATAGTGCTCGGTCTTACCCCAGCAGCGTCGTACTCGGTGTGGAAGGTCGATCGCATCTCGCCGGTTTCACGTTAGATGCGCGTTTGTCCCATAGCGTCGGCCATTTTGTCAGGCACTCCAACGCGTCTCCGCTTTTCACGGCGATTAAGCCGGCAATCCTCGCTCTGTGGGGCGCCCGCTGCCTCACATATAACGCAGCAGGTCTTCCCCCATCTGGTGATGTGCTCAGGGAGCGGCAGGCCGGGGCGATACCGGCGAAATCACGCCAAGTGGATGATCGCCCGGCGGAGCTGCTGCTCAGGCAGCCATCTCGCTGTGCGCCCCCTAGCGCCTCCCCCCTCGCTTGGCCAGTTGTCATTGTTCATATAACAAACTGCGTTAGTCATCTATATAGTCTTACTAAATAAGTAAAGATAGCACGTAAATTACCAACATTAAGCAGTCCTAAATTTGGGTATAGTGTGTAACCAGATAGTGCTGGCCATGTGGCCCCTTAATTGATGAGGGGACACAATCGTATGTTTTTTAATGTATGTGGTTAGACACCTTGGAACCAATTTTCATGCTCCTGATATGTTAAAGGTATTTCTAAGTCACTATAAGGTCTGTGTTGGCCTGGTAAGGCAGATTCAGTGTATGTGTGAAACGTTTGTGTGTTAGCATCTATTGCTGAAAAAGTGAACTGACCCTTGAGCAGTATACTTCAGTTCTATAGACATGGTGGAGGTCACCCAATAAAGTAACATCTCCATCCTCATGTCATAGCCAGGTAAGGTTAATGTTAAATGTGCTGTAGCAGCAGATCTGCAAACTCCAGGAATACTAATTTGGTTTGCCTTTGTAACGAAATGGATTCAGAGAGGAAATAACTACAGTGGTGTCTACTTTTAAACGCTCACGCTTGAACAACCGACTGACAAAAATAGGTACTTCCTATTATGCTGAGGAGGGTTTGCCCCTAATCACCTAGGACATCTTCGTATAAAGGTGACTAGGGGCACCTTGGGCACACACAAGAACTACGAAGGAGAACTGTTAAATAAGTACCTGACCTAAGAACATTGGTGGCGCCATGGTATATAGTTCCCACTAGAAAATGTAGTACTCTGGAAAAGGACCCTCACTCAATCTGCAGAATTTTTTTGTGGTTTTCATTGGAAGAAACAAATAAAATTGACCTATGGCACTTGAACCTCCCTCATCCTGCTTTTTGCCATGGTATATATAAAGTTGAAAAAATGCATTCACTCATAAATGACAAGCACATACGAACCACCCCACACATACCTGGATGGTACTACAACCTTATAATAATCTAAAGCCTGCAGCTCATTCTAGCATAACATACCCGATGTACCTCAAAAGAAAATTGATGGCCATCCAATAAGATGTACTGCCATCCTTGGCTGACCGACCATCATGGAAATATAAAGGCCCAAAGTCATGCAGATTGTGGGGTGCTGTGAAGGAAGACATCATCTGTTTGGTTTGCATATGCCCACTTTTAAAGAATGAACGTATGTTATCACTAAAAATCATTTCAACAACTGGTGCATCCGAATCTGCAGGATGGCCATTATAAAGAGCTTTAATCCATTTGGCCCACAGAGTAACTGTAAATTGATGTAATTTCAGGTTTTACATGAAAAATTATTTAAATGAAGTATCGATACCTCTGGAACAAAATTTTTAATTAGAAAGATTCCTCAATTTAGCCTACCAACAATAACAGATTATTTTATCAGCAATGTAGCACTTTGTAAATGACTACAACTTTTCCTGGACTAGATGGTACTATTTCCCAAAAAATCTATGGGTTTAGGCCCAGATCTCTGTACGAAGGTAAATGTATGACATTGATCTGCATTCTGACATCAATTGTTGTTTTTGCATTTGCCACCCCGAGTGGGACAGGTATGCCCAGACATGGGTCCAGCGCTCTCCATGCTACTGGAGTCAAGCTATCCTGGCTGATGAGGGGTGAAACCCCGAAAACGGTCGTAGGATGCTTGTTTCCAGTCCAGGGAGGACCTGGCCTGGCAGTTTGGGCTGGACTGTTCCCATTGGGCACAGGGTCCAGACTGATTTGCATATGGCTGGGTTCAACTTCAAACTGGAATGGCATGGTGAGCACAACAACAAAGGATTTAGGCCCAGATCTCTGTACTGGGGTGAATGTATGACATTGTTCTGTATTCTGTCCATCAATTGTTGTTTTTGCATTTGGTACTATTTCCATGGCATTAATCCATCTGATCTTTAGACTAGCCATACATTGATGATACTACTTGTGTATATGGGGAAGACATTTCAATTAAGCGTATCCCCACACCACACTCCAACATCAGGGGCGTTCTAACACAAACCTAGATGATTAACATGTTTACCAGCACTGTGGCACTTTATATACAATTACACTCATCAGTGGTTCAATCAATAGTCGATAAGCCCATGGCTCTTAGTAAGCAGGGAGCTCGACAGCTCGATAATGTACTCATAAAAGTAGAATTGGCCCTCAGTGATAGCACTATCCTATGATCCTACACTCACTTCTGACTGTAGTATATTTTATGTTTCAAGCACAACCAGTCATGTTATGTTATGTTATGTTATGTTATGTTATGTTATGTTAATAACATTTCTATAGCGCACAGATGCCCCAGCCAAGGGGCGTCCCGGCGCTTCTGGTAAGATACTCAAACACAACACAGCAGAACAGTGGAGGAGGCACGCAGATGAGGATCCTAAGAGGGATGAGGGAACAAATGCGTTTTGATGGCTTTCCTGAATTTCAACAGCTCATCAATTTCTCGAATGTGGGAAGGTAGAGAATTCCACAGCTTAGCAGTCCTTTCGATGTTTTATTTATCATATTATTAGGAAATAAGGAATATAAAGCCCGATTGTACAAGTCCTAGTAACAAATCAGGACGTTGTAAATCATGTTGTGTAAAAGTTTTTAAGAGACAATTAATAATCATGTACTACACTTCGCCAGTAATTTGTGTTGTATGTAGTTTTTTGTGTATATGGTAACATTGTTATGGATTTTATTAACTTAAAACAGTACAGTTTTTTTGACAGTACATCTCTGCTGCAATGATGTGTCTAGATGTTAAAAGCTGTCTGCGAGTGGACAACGCATGCATGCAAGATATCTCACTCTATGTTCCTATGCTTGAGCGAAGAGTACAGATTGTGGAGCAGGATACGCTTTCTAAAAATAAGCAGCATATGCAGTGTTACTTGGAAACAAATCATGAATAATAAATATGCAAAAGGTAACAGGGCAAAAGCGAATAGGATTAAAACAAAGTCTGCTAGTAATGGGTAAAATCTAAAACTAAGAGGAGAACCAAAGTGGGCTCAAGAGGGCTTTACCACACTGCTCTACTGGGATTTGTAGGTTCTTTGTATTCATGGGTGCTGTAGTTTTCCATTAATATTTCTGTTTCATACTCATTATTTTTTGGCTGCTGGGAATAAAAACTGAAGAGGAGACTTAATAATATTCACCCCAGTATCCTTAATAGGACTGAAAATTCCTGTTTAAGACTGCTTCACATTTGGGATTATGAAGTACTGTCTAAACGCAACTATAAAAATGCTACCATTAATGAGTCTTTTAAGCAAGAAACTTACAAGGAAGCAAATTAAATACAAAATGCAGTGCCAATTATAGCTTGTAAAAGAGTTTTGGAGAGGTTGGAGGAGGTTCAAATATTGTATATTTCGAGTGGGGGCTATTAGTAGTTTGGTAACATACCCAGCTTATATTACACATGCTTACAATGTGAAACACAAGAAATGTACGTTAGTTACACAAACTCTGATCTCCGTTGAAACAAAAGTTTGCACATTGATCGGAATTAGGAGTTTTGTATAATTATCACACTCTTGCAGTTTTACCCTGATGCATTATGGCAGATCCAAACTGCCCAAATGTATTGGGGGAAAAAAGACCCAATAAAAGCAGTTGCGGCTGCTGTATGTAAGAGCGGTGGGGCGGTGAGGCAGTGGCATAGGAAGGGGGTGCGGTAGGTGCTGGCCGTCCTGAGGGGGGGTGACAAAATGTCACTGAGGGGGGGTGACAAAATGTCAAAATTCTGTTCCCCCAGCTTTCACCTGCCGTCTTCAGTGTGGCCGTGTCGCGGGAGGCAATACATTGATTAGTCACCACCCCCTCCCAAGGAGTCCCGCCGCGGGGTGGCAAATGTAGGGACCGCCCAGCCTGTCTCAGGTCTAGTTACGTCAATGGTGGTGGGGCTGACTGGGGGGTATTTTGAGAGAAGACTACGAGGGAAAATGAATTATTAATTTGATTTTTCCTTGTGGTGGTCTCTCTAAATAGCCCCCAGCCGGACCCACTGTCCCACTGCTCTTACCTGCAGGGGCCACAGCTGAATAAAAGACAAAACATGCTGAATTTCTTGTACTTAAATACTGAGGGGCAGATTTACAAGCTCCTTGCGCCACCAGTGCGTCACTTTTTGTGATGCACTGGCGGGGCATTTTAGTGCCCCATATTTACAAGGACAGGAAAAGCCACCCTGTGTTACTTTTCCTGTTCTTGTAAATATGGCCCCTTTTCACTCAGCACTTTGCGTGAAAGGGGCAAACCATGGGTGTTGCTGTGGGTGTTCTCACATAACACCCATGGAATCCGACACATTTCCAGATTTTACGAGAAATTGCAAGTCTGTAAATGCATCTGAACGCTACGCCTCCCCGGGGAAGGCAGAGGGAGGCGCAACAGGGAGAAATGTATTCTTTTCTCCTTGTTTTTTTCCTCTTTCTATGCGTGCTGCATTCTGCAGCACACATAGAAAGAGGAAATCACCTTAGGTGATTGTTGATGCACAGGAAGGTGTCCCTTCCTGCACCTAAACAATCAATAAAACAAAGACGTTTTGCAAGTTCTATGTGAGCTAATGCAGCACACATAGAAGTTGGAAAACGCCATTTCTGATTGTTTATGTGCAGGAAGCGAACCCTTCCTGAAGATAAACAATCTCCCCACGATGCAGGCATCCTTGCACCATGGTGCAATGGTGCCTGTGCCGGTGCATGGCAGCAGCTTGTGCGCCAGTGAAGGGGGAAGCACAGAGATGCAACATATTGTTGTAAATAAGTTGCATCCCTGTGCTTTGAAAGTGACTCCGTGCGGTGGAGCCACTTTCCTTGTGAATCAGCCCCCGAGTCTGCATCTCATGTCTCGTTTTCTTGTTGAAAATGCAGAATAGTAATTTATGTAATTTATGTATGCTAAACGAAACAGCGAATTGCTCTAATTGCTTTAATTGTTATATGTATCTCTGTATCTTGCCTAAAAAAACTATAAAAATATATTTAAAATAAATAAATAAAAACAAAAATGCAGAATAGCAGATATTCACCCCCAGTGAGTAATCACTTATGCTTGGGTAATGGTTCCCCCACCATTATTCCCACCAACTTGAAATGAGGGCCATGTTGTTCTACTGTCAGCAATATATATATAACATGGAGACTACACCAGACCGCATGCTGGCGAATAAAATGATTTAAAACTAGCAGCACGCATCTAAAAAGCACTCTACTTTGTACGAGATATTATCGACAGACTCACTTAGGGGATTGGAAGTTAACAAATTAAAGTTTCGGTAATGATAAGACACACCAGAAAAAACTCAACAGCAAATATAATTTTGAAAGTGCATAAATTAAAGGAAAGTACAGGCTACTGAATTTTAAATATTGGAAGGAAAAGGTAGTGCCCAATGCGCATGTCACTTACAGCCCAAAAAATGAGACTGACACATTGTGGGGCATATTATCAAGACAGGAGATAAAATTATCGCCGCTTTATCGGCAGAAAACTGCCGATAAAGCGGCGATATGGGCTTGATAATATGCTCTATGGGAGCATTAAAAAAAAGTGGCGATAATTGTATCTCCTGTCTTGATAACATGCCCCTCCGTTTCCGAGCAAATTCATTGCACGTGTTCCTTTGGATACGTTCATGTTCTATTCATGTCAAGCACTTTTTTCCACGTCCCTGAATCAACCACCAGCTGCACAATGAGAAAAATATGTGTGTGGCGACCTTCGACCTAACCCTGTGCTGAAGGGAAAAGCCCGGAGCCAACTGTCACTTCAGAGACTCCACTAACGGTGTCTGTGAAGACCGAACCAATGGGGAGAGCGGGGGAGTCTCGGCTGCTCCACTGCGGGAAGATTCATTTGTTGTTCAACAACTAAAGGAAACTCAATTCAGCAGCGAACTTGAGACCCGGGAAAATGAGAACTTTACTATATGCCCAGGTGACTGGTTTTCGAGCAGTGTTCTCACGGTCGTCTTTAGGAGAAGCCTGTATTCTTTGCAGTAATAATACACTCAGGCCCTCAGATTGCGTGACCGTTCATTCCGGAGGGGCATTAACCAGTGTTAGTGGCCTCAGTGGAATTGTGGTGGTGGTAACATACTGCAGGGTGGTGCTTTTTGGGCGTGGTATTACCCCACCATTTCAAGATACTCATTTCAAAAATGGGGATAACGTCCTGTTTCTAGAACTAGGAATGATACTTTAACTATTTGAAATATAATTTATCGACAGCAGAATTCATTTTTGGGTAATTTTTTTTAAAATTAAAGAGTATTGTGTTTTTCCCTGTTGTACTGTACATCGCATGTCAGATGCAGGACATAGTCAATCAAGGGCCAATCTTTTTATCAAGTCCCACAGGGAAAAAATACAGCCCTTCAAAGAGATCGCAGTGGAGAACTACGTTTCCCAGTGTGCACAGGAGGCACCATTTGAGTTCCACGTTTCACCTCACCAAAGTGTGACAAGGGCTAATAAGAGCCGTGTAGACGTGAACGTGTGCAATGTCCCATTTATTTGCTCTAGCCACTCATGAGTATTTTAAATATGTTCTTATCGATGGCAGATTTGATTCATGGATTGATTTTTGTTAAAGAATGCTGCGTTTTAATGTTTTTTAATTCTATTATTATGCTCACCAGGGGCCTCATTTATGTGAAGTGACGCATCGCTGCCTGAAAAGCATCGATGCGTCACTTCTCAGTGCATCCTCCTTGCAACATGATTGATGCGTCATATTTACTGTATGACGCATCATGTCGCAAGGAGTTACAGATACGTCAGTATTTCTGACGTATCTGTATTGGGCAAAAGTGATGCATTGCTGGAGTGTGTCATAAAAGTGACGCATCTCCAGCAATGTGTCCTTTCCATGGGGCAAGCCCCATGTGAAAGGGCCTGCGTCAGTCTTACGCCTGCTGTGAGGCAGGCATAAGATATTAACGCATTTTCGTCCTAGAAGTGGCGCAGTGAAATCATATAGATTTCACTGTGTTGCTTCTATGACCCTTTGTTGCGTCAGAACGCCCCCCCTGCATACATTATACCTGGCGCAGGTATAATGTGGCGCAGGGGTTTACAAAGTGACGCATCTACCTAGATGCGTCACTTTGTAAATATGGTGCAACAAGGCACATTTTTTACGCTGCTGGTACATCACAAAAAGTGACGCACCGTCAGCATAAAAGTGACGCACAGCCTCATAAATAAGGCCCAGGTGTAGAGTTCCATCAAAGGTGTGGCGCCCTCCTTCAGGTACGCAGCATGGCCTTGGCAGCGCGCAGCAGGGACACACACCAGGCACAGAGTACAGTCTCGGCCGAAGGTCACGTGTGACCTGGGGCCCGTTTATTTATCTCCTCGGACCGAGCCTGGTCACGAGGGGTGGTGCAAATGCAACACGGTAGGGTACTGGCCGGGTGGCCATCTACATCCCTCCTTTCTTTTAGATGCAAAGTTAGCAAGAGAGGAAAATGAAAAACGAGTGGATAGGAATATAAGAACAAAAGTAAATCACACATTTATACTACTTTACTGGTGCAGTCTTTAGCAAGGAGCCAGCAGGTGCACAGCTCACTCCACACACAAAGTCTTTTAGCCTTTGGCTGGGCGCTGGGTTGGGTCGGAGCAGGTACTGTTGACTTCGGGAGGGTTCTCGCTGCGACTCTCCTGTTGTGTTCTCCGGAGACCTCACTGACTCCTTTGGTAGCGACTGACCCTCAGGGCACTCTCTTTTCACACTGGCTCCGTCCAAGCCCAGAGGCGGGTGCATGGCGTGCGTGGTTGTCTGCAGTGGCTTCCCAGGGCATGTCTACCGGGTGGTCGCCTTCCCCTTGAGATAAGTGACCGACAGTCGGGGTGCCTTGGGCCGCTTTGAACCAGAACACGCTTCTCACCACAGTGTGTTGGCCTCTTTGCGCCGTGATCATGGTGCCACCCACACGAGTGACTGTCCACACTTCAGGTTCATAGAGAGTGCAAAATTTCCAGCCTGGGTGACGATCTTTAAGGACCATCTTCGATCCTACGCGCAAGGTGGAAGCTTTGGCCCCCCAACTTGGGGTCGCCTTCTCGTTGGTCGTTTTCAGCTTCTACTGCACTCTTTCGGTTTCCAGGCAGAGCAGCACCCACTCGGGGTCTTCGGGGATCATATCTCGTGGTGAGCGCTTTAGCAGGAACGTGGCTGGCGCGCATCAGGTTGTGGAGTGTTGTGTTTGCCGCTATGCGAGTAGAAATTGAAGCAAACATGCCTCGGGATCTTGGGGCTGGTCCACGCCAATTCTGAGGGCCCTGTTGAGGGTTCTCATGAACTGCTCTACCTCGCCATTAGCTTTAGGCCACTGCGGGGTGGCGCAGCGGTGTCAAATGGCTCTCCTCCCCAGGAAATCATGGAACTCCTGCCATTGGAACAGTGGCACATTGTCTAATTTTACTTCATGCGGCAGCCCTAACATGGCAAAAATCCTCTCCAGGGCCGGTTGCACATGGGTGAATGCCATGTACGGCACCAGCTCTACCACCGGGAATTTAGAGGAAGAGTCCATAAAGACAATAGTGTGCTGCCCGTCTGGGAAGCTCCCAAAGTCAACACTTATCTTCGTCCAGGGCGTGTGGCACAGGTCTTCAGTGATTATTGGTGCTGTAGCGGGGTCGCCTCTGGTGATGGGGCATGGGTGGCAGCGTCTGACTTCCGCGTCCACGATGTTGTCCATGCTAGGAAACCACACCTTCTCTCTCAGTCTGGCCTTTGTCTTGGTGGTGCCTTGATGGGTGAGCTCGACCATCCGCTGGCAGAGTTTCTTTGGCACAGCAATTCGCTGTCCTCATAGGATTATTCCAGATCCACTGACGCTGAGTTTGTGTCGCACTCTCCAGAGTTGGCATCTGGAATGCTGGTCCTATGCAGTTACCAGAAAGATTCCGTCCAGGAACCGATGCCTCTGCCCCTTTTCCAGGGCCTCCTTCATCCTTTTCAAGGTGTCAACCTCGTCCATGGTGCTGCGAAGATCTTCTTTGGTTACTGCCACGGGGCATGCAATGTCTTCCACCATGTTTATGAAGGCCATGGTGCTGGCGGCATCGTCCTGCCGCAACTGACCATCCTTCGCCATGGGATGTTGAGACAGGAAGTCAGCTAGGTTATCCGCCTGGGTCTGTACAGCAGTTGAAAAGAGTATGCTTGCAAATGAACTGCCCAGCTCTCAATTCTTGGGGGTGGCAGGCGTGCGGATCCGCTGAACAGCGGCAGAAGTGGTTTGTGGTCAGTTATCACCCGGAAAGGATGGCCGAACAGATACAGATGCAAATGTTGGCATGCCCTCTTTATGGCCCTCTATTTGAGTGTACTTGGCTTCCATCGAGGATAGCGCCCGACTGGCATATGCCACGCTTGGTGTCTTCTTGCAGGAGGACCGCCCAGAGCCTGACCGGGCTGACGTTGAACACGAGCTCAGTCTTCCTCTTGGGGTGGAAATATGCCATGGGCGTCTGATCTAGCAAGGCTTTCTTGATGATTTGAAACGCAGCGTCCTCTCCGGGTGTCCACTTCCAAGGCGTGCCAGTCTTCGTCAGTTGCCTGAGTGGGTCCGCTATGGTAGCAATATTCGAGATGAACCTCCCACAGTATGTCGCCATCCAGAGGAAGCTCCCTATCTCTGTGGGATTCTGCAGGACTGGGGCACTCATGAATGCTTCGGCTTTGCGCGGGTCGACACAGAGTCAATCTCGAGAAAAGACATGGTAGAAAGTGCACTTCTGCTTATGGAGCGTGAGTCCACAGTAAGCAAACCTCTGTAGGGTTGCCCGTAGCCGGATATGGTGTTCTTTGAGGCTTCGCAAGTATATAAGGATGTCAAAACTTAGGTTGCATTAGACCTGAGAGGGCTTCCTTGATGGCGTTCTGAAACACCTCTGCGGAGGATGACATGCCAAACCTGAGCTGTGTATACCTCCAGAAGCCTACGTGCATGGAGAACGTGGTGATATACCGGCTTTCTGGAGCTAGCCCAACTGGTGGTATCCGGAGTTCAGGTCGAGTTTAGGGAACCACTGTGCCCCATTCAAATCTGCCACGATATCATCCATCGTTGGGGTCACGTGTCTCTCTCTCTCTCCAGGTGGCCTATTTGGGAAGCCTTATGTTGACACACAGTCGAATGGTGCCAGGTTGCTTTGGCTTTGATGCCACTGCCAGTGGGGAGACCCACGAGGTGGGCCCAGACACCTTCTCTATGACTCCCAGGTACTCAAGATCTTGTAGCTTCTTTTCCACCGCTGGGCGAAGATGAAAGGGGATGCACCGGTGCCGGAGTGCCCTCGGATGGACCGCCATGTCGATGTGTAGCTTTACTTGGCATCCTCGGAGCTTGCCTAACCCTCAGAAGAGCTGGGTAAATTCCCACAGCATGTCCTCAGCATGGGTTTCATGAACTTGCTTGGCTAAGAATATCAGCTCCAGATCTTCTGCTGTGTGACATCTCAGCAGCGTCCATTTCTTCCCTTCTGTCACGTGAAACTTCATCATCACCGAATACCCGGAGCTTGAGACTTCGACCTCCATCATCCCGCAGAGTGGCAGAGGTCCTGTTCCTCAGTACATGTAGATCTTGGCTGTACTGTGTGTTAGGTGTGGTTTAGGTGACAGACGTTCGTACTGATTGGAGTCAATCACTTTTACTGATGTGCCCGTGTCTATTAGGGCTTGGACCGAGGTTCCGTTGACCTTGATGTTTCACATCGGGGGTGGGTGATTTTTCTTTCCCGGTCTTCCTGCGAACGATAGGATGAATGTGTCGTCGTCGTCGTACTCATAGGAGGCGGTAGCGCCTTGTTCTGGGGTTGCTACGGGGTTGTCTTTTTCTTCAAGTGTGAGGTGTCGCAGGGTCATTGCCCCCCCTGTGGATGCGCCTCAGCGTGTGCGCCCTCCTCCGCTACGGCAGACACTGGTGTAGTGATTGGCTATGCCGCACTTCGAGCAGGTTTGCCCCCTCGCCGGACACCTATCTTACACTTTGTGGTCGAAACCGCAATGCCCTCTCTGGCTACTCGTCCAGCTTTCAGTGTTTCTCCACTGTACGGGAGGGGGTCACCTCTGCATGACCTCCACTGTCTCCACTATGACCAGGACTACCTTTTGTGTCGACGTGGCCGGAGTGTTCCGAACTTGTGCGTCCTTCATTTCATCGGCCTGCTTGTCTGACAGTTTGTGGGAGCGGCCTAGGACCAGGATTTCATACAGGGATATTCCTGGTTATTTGAGCATCTGGGGCCTCAGCCCGACAGACTTGCATCCCTGAATTATTTGTGCCCTGATCTGTTCGTTTTGGTCGATACCTGTGCATGTGCATGCAAATTTCCAGAACCGAGCGTAGAACATGTTGACTGTCTCCACCTCGGTTTGCCTGGTGTGGCACAGCTTGATGCACACATAGTCCGGATTCTTTGGTGGGTTCAAAGTATCTGTTGAGGGCCACAATGGCATACTCGTGGGCTGATCCGGTATTGCGCAGTGTTTCAAACAGCTCATAGATCTCATCCCCTCTGAAGTGCATCAACAGGGAGTGTTCTACCGCCCCATTTGTTTCTCGAGTCCCTGTAAAATAGTGATTGAAGCGACCTACCCAGAGCCTCCATCTGGGTGCCGCTGTGGCAGGGTCAGCGAGCTGCTAGAATAGGGAGTCAATGATGCAAGTGAGTATGGCGCAGTGGTGCTTGGGCCTGGGGTGGTGTAGGGTCTCCAATGGTGCGCTGGGGGTGATCTTCTCCTGATGTGGCTGCACTACTCTGTGCCAAGCGTGGGGTGGCCTTGCAATTCTACCCCCTTGGGGCAGTAGACCCTCTCCCTTTTTGAGCCTTGAGTGAGTTCCTTGTTGGCTTTGAGACTGACCGCTCTTGCTTTCTGTGAGGCGTTGGTCATTTGCTGTGTGTTTCCCTTCAGTGTTTTTTTTCTTTTACTTTTTTTTCTCTGTGTCCAATAGTGTTGCTCATTATCTTATCCTATTGTTTCTTTTTCTTTTCTTTTAGGAAGCTCCTGCCCCCAGCGTGGTGATTGCTGACTCTGGAGAGCATGCTCTGGAGGTTGCCGGGCCTTGGACCAGGCGGGTAAGGAAATCCCCCTGTTGGAGGCCTTGGAATTCCACCTTTGCGTAGCATGTCACACCCGGGCAGGCCCTCGGGGAGAGAGGTGCTGGCGTTGAGTTCTGCCACTTGGATGCGGATCACATTCACCACCACCGCTGCCAGTGCCTCAGCTGGCAGACGCACTTGGTGTTCTTTTGCTCCCTGATACATGGCTGCGACGGCGACAGGCTCCTCAGGGGAGGGCGCTGGCTGCACGGAGCCTCCTGGGAAGAAAGCAGCCACACACTGGCTGCTTATGCCACCTTTCCAGTGCAGCGGAAAACGCGAAGGTCCGTTCACCCCTCGTCACCAAGTGGCGCTCTCCTTCAGCTATGCAGTATGGCCTTGGCAGCACGCAGCAGGGACACACACTAGGCACAGAGTACACTCTGGGCCAAAGATCACATGCGACCTGGGGCCCGTTTATGTATCCCCTCAGACTGAGCCTGGTGATGAGGGGTGGTGCAATGCAACATTTTAGGGTATTGGCCGGGTGGCCATCTACATCAGGGTCAGTCGAGGAGCACAGGAGGAGAGCACAGCCTATTGAGCGCCCTCAGGGAGGAGAACTATGTGTCCCAGTTTGAGCAGGCCTACATACTTTAAGTGATATGTTTTGCAACATCAAAGTGTGACAGGGCCCATAAAGGACCCAACTACGCATGTAGCGCCTATGCGCATGGCTGTTAGGGCACAAGAGACATGGTAGGTACCTCCAGCCCAGCAACACAGCAGTCTACCTAAAGTTGTGCCCAGGCTCGTACCTAACTGTCCTCAACTTTGCTTGTTGTATCATTATATGGACACTAGTAAATTTAAGCAGTTGCTTAATAAGTATATATCTCTGTTTGAGTGGGATCCAGTGCTTAATTTGAGTCAGTGGTTTACGGTGCTCGGCACCAGCACTTAAATGTCAGCACTGGCAAAAGTGGCAGTGCACCACATGGTGACGCTGTCTGTTGATTTTTAAAAGGAGCACAGCAACCATGTTTATTAAGTCAATTCATAACGAATAATACAAGCCTCTCACACCATTATTATAGCTTTGTGTGGCGTGAAATAGTCTGAATTTTCACACTTGTAGGAGTGCGACGGTTAGGTGTTATGTTGATATTGTCATTGGCAGATCTGGCAGGGGCAATGGGTGGTGCAAGGTGCAGTGGTCATCCGAGAAGGGCCCTGGCATTTTATTTTTTTATACAAATTAAGCACTGGTGGTATCTAAATATGGTGTGAGGAGTTGATAGCAATGTTCTGTCCTTAGGATGCACTAGCAGTGCAGTGCCCCCACAACTCATCAGCACCTCACTTGATATGTGTTGTAACTTGTATTGTTACTTTGCATCCTTTCCCTTAGTTACATGCTCCCTGCTGCTCAGCCAGTATGGATGTGATGATGTGGAATGCTGGAATGCTGGGTGAGGTTGAGAGAGTGTCAGATGGAGTGTGTGAGCTGAGTTGCAAGGATGCTGCTCCTTGTGGGGCTAAGCTACTTATCTGAAATTTACCATCTTAATAACTTGTAACTAAGTCTTGATAAACCTTTTTCATAAAACCTTCTCTATAGCTACCTGGACTTCCTTCAACTACAGCAATATGTTTCGGCTAAGCTTTGTTTCTAAACCTACAGGTCACATCGCGCTGAACGCTGGCTAGCACCATGAGTCCACATCGACATCCTTACTGTAATAGACGACTACCTCCGAACTCACTACCATAAGACTTTATAAAACAAAGCTCATGGGTAGTGAAACTGCTGATTGCAGGTCATGACTACCCTACTCCCTAAGGGACAATCTACAGTTACAACACCATAAACCCAATCTGCTGGAGTGAAATAAGCTTGGGGTGGCCACTTTTACCCCAAGGTGTAAGTCATCAATGGAAAATCTGAATAAACCAGAAGTTAAATGTGAACTGATTTGCTGCACACAGAGCAGAAGTGCAAAATATCATAGCACAGACCCGGAATGCGGGTGAGACAAATAATGAGAGACCAGAAGGGAAGTCCTGCAACTGTCATGAAACCCCTACCGGGGTACCTTTGCCTCTGAAAACGTAGCAAAGAAAGTCACAGAAAACTGGTTAAATACTTTTGAGATATATTTATAGCTCTTTTGAAGAGGTTGTGGTGCCATAAAAATTAAAGTAATCTTAAATGATGCCACTGCTTGCCAGGACACAGAGGACCTGACAGATTTTCAACATCCCCAGCTCCTTAAGGTAGTGGTAAAAGCAGCCACCACACAGCTACAGCATATGTCAAAGACAATAATTACTGGAGGTAAGAAGGTTTTCACGCTCACAGAGGGACAGAGATCACTGTCAGCCATTCTGAAAATTATGGATTCTGGAGATCCAGAGCTTTTGATGTTGCTGGATGTTTCAGTCTCTCTTCATATCCTTGACCAATCCAGGTAAGTAGATATGTTGTCAAGGGTGGAAGATATCAATTAGGTGTCATTAAAACTGCTGGAATCTTTGATGCTTGACCACGGGTCTAGATTTGCGGTGGACACTGAAGAATCTGAAGGTCTATTGTAGGTCCTACAAGACTAATTTGTTTTCCCCTACTCTTCAACATATATGGTCAGCTTTCACACCAATTGCTAGTCACCTTGTGTAACACAGAAGTGTTTTGGTTGGTTAACTTGTGACCTGGCGATTAACAGGCAGAATGTGTTGGGGGTGTTAAGGAGGTGATGAATGACAGCTGACTTAGCCTGAACTCATCCAAGACAGTTTTCTTTTGATTGGTATTGATCACTGGTTAAAGTTACAGTGCTATCCATAGATATTTTATAGTTGGAATGATCGGTGTTCAACTCAAAGCAAAGGTTACAAATTTGGGGGTCTGATTCACTTCAAATCTCCCTATAGACATTCTATTTAATAGTTTTAGTGCATCCTCGAATTTTCAACTAAAATTGTGAGGAAGAAAGTCGATATTCCATAGATGTAGGCATTCTATATGCCAAATTGAACAACAGAACAGCCCTGCTGACGGGGGACTCTGTAAGGAATGGCCACAAACTTCAAGTTCTGCAGAATTCAGCAGTAAGAGCAGTGTCTAATTTTCCTAAAGCTGCCCACTCCTCCACAGCTCACCAGAGTATAAACTGTCTCCCGGTTGTTGGCCTCTATGCAATGCAACGTACCCATGATCATACACAAAGTTCTAGCCGGCAACTCTCCAAATTACCCTATGCAGGCTTCACACCATACTGACCTTAAATAAGCCTAAGATCTGCTTGTAATTTCGTGGTGTCCCCCCAAAAATGTTTTAAAAAAAGGTGTAAGGGGGCATGGTAGCCATACCCCGTCAGGCCAGCCCTTTGTGGTATTCATTACCGGACAATCTAAGAAGCATACAACAACCTTTTAGGATGGCTCTAAAAATGCATTTATTTGGGTGACTCTTCATATCATAGGTTTAGCTAGTCCTTAGTCACCTCGGCATGAAGTATTTAGCACTGTATATTGATTGAATTGGAACGTGGTAGTTCCATGTTTTTCTTCATTCTGAAGGACAAATCTAGAAATATTGCAGCCATTCCCCACCCTACAAATCTTGCCACCTAACATCTGCCAACATTTATTGGGGGCAAAAGACCTCCACATATGCCATTTGCATATATTTTATAATCCTGATAGAGCCAGGAATTCCGCCTCCTGATTAGGGATTACCCAAGGATTTGTGATGAGGCTCTGTGTACCTTTTATGATTAAGTGAAGAATGATAATCTGCCTATATAAATATCTTACAAACACAGTGGTCCCTCCCAAAGGGAATAGACGAGCATCAATACATATAAAAATACAATGAAATTTATATTGCGTTGTCCAGCCGGACATGGACAATATACTCTTAGAGGAATCTGTGACACGACAATAAAGTGGGAACACAAACTCTGTGTAAATCAGAGTACGAACAAACAGAAAGACTCAGGCATATCTTAATGCTTGAGAAATAAATCAACACATTGGCAAGCATAAATGAAGAAAAACACAATAGCACACTAAGAATGATACATATGATTGTGTTAAGGTGTCAAAGAGTTGACGACGTTTCGATCTCATACGTAAGATAGTGGGATCATCATCAGGACATAGGGTTACATGCCTGAGTTTAGATGCCTGTAAGTTTAAAGAAAAGTAGGGAGAAGGAAGGGGAGCGAAAAATCATAATAATGAGTATGAGGGTAAGAGGTTAAAATATTTAAGAAATAACCATGTGGTTTTAGAGAACCACGAAGACATGCAAAGTGAGTGGTTGATGTCCTCAGGACAAGGTGGCGTAACAATTGTGAAAGGGGGGTTCTATCCTCAGTCTTTAGCAGTGAGTGATTCAATTTCTCAAATGCTTTAACACAGGTGAATAGTCCAGATGGTAGGGCTAAGGTGCTCACAGTGGTTGACAGAAAGAAGGTGAAATACTCAGTGTGGTGCAATTGGCAAGAAGAACTTACCAACTATGAAGTCAGGGTGACTAGCAGTAGAAGGTAATGGCTGGAAGGCAAGTGTTAGCTGTCCGATTGTCTATGGTGGAAAGGGGAACCATGGGTCAGGGATGTGGGGGACATGAGGCCCGAAGGATATAAATTGTTACAGGAGGTCTTACCACAAGGTAGTGTGCTGGCGGCATAAGGTAATGAGCTCGGATGAGTGATCTGCTGGTGAAATAAACAGACATCAGGAGGTGGAGGAAGAGTAGATCTCGGGAGGAAGGGACCAAGGGGGAAGAGAGACTTACCAAATTACGAATAGTGGGCGTAAGTAATTGCGCTTCGATGTAGGTCGCTGTGACCGTGGCGTGTCTGATACGGCAGCCTGGTAGGGAATGAGTGTAATACGAGGCCCACTGCAAGATAATAGGCTGGCGGCATGGGGTAATAATGAGCTTGATGAGCAATCTGCTGATGACATAACCGAAAATCAGGAGGGAGACCTGATAATGGGTGGAAGGAGCTAGGGGGAGGGAGGCCTACCAAAAAGGAATTGCGGGCGTATAAATTGTTACATGAGGTCTTACCACAAGGTAGTGTGCTGGTGGCATACGGTAATGAGCTCGGATGAGCGATCTGCTGGTGAAATAAATGGACATCAGGAAGGTGGAGCAAGAGATGATCTTGGTGGGAAGGGAACAAGGGTGAGGCAAACTTACCAAATTGGGAATACCGGGCGTAAGTAATCGCGGCACAACGTAGGTCGCTGTGACCGCGATGTGTCTGATACAGCAGCCTGGTAGGGAATTAGTGTCATACGAGGTCCACCACAAGATAATAGGCTGGCGGTGTGGGGTAATGAGCTCGATGAGCAAACTGCGGATGAAATAACTGAAAATCAGGGGGGTGGAGGGAGAGCTGATAACTGGTGGAAGGAGCTCGGGGGAGGTAGGCTTACCAAAAAGGAATTGCGGGCGTCACTGATTGCGCCTCAGCGTTGGTCGGTGTGACAGCAGCGTGTCTGATATGGCAGCCTGCAAATATCACCACCTGGTAAATACTCTGGTAGGAATCTGCACCAATTTAAATCAAAATAAAACAGATGCTTTCAGACCCCACATCAGTTCCCATGTGAGATTACTGAGCTACATCAATACAGGAAGACGCCAGGCCTAAAGAACTGACAAAAAAGGTACTTGCCTTGAAAACCTTTGCAATGTATGGTGTTCTGGCATGTGTAGAATAGAAATGTTCCTTCAAGATCCAGAACACATACAATGTGTCACTAATGGTCAATGTCCTGTAAAAAGGTCACTTCAATATTAACAGAAATTGTGCTTCTTAAAAGCATATTTTTTAATAATTACAACCATGCTTTCAGTTCTGTTCTAAACAACCCGGCACATAGAGTGTCAAATCCACTAATATAACAATATTGTTTTAAAATCCTGCTGAGACAATGTGCATTATAAAATGCAAGATTTCTTAAACGTTTCTCAAAATTCCTTTGAGAAGAATCACCATTATCTCTATAATGGTTGTTCCTAAATGACTACACTTATTATATCAACTAGCCTGGTCTTGGTAGAGAAAGTTTGAATCCTGAATGGAGCACAAGAGCAACACTAGGCAAACAACATGGTTTCTCATTTGGAATTGTAACACAGCAACAAGTAGTGCACAATGTAGTTTTTTGATTAAGCAACACTTTTGCTTTGGTCACCTTTTATAGATAATGTCAGAATGATGCTGCGTTTGAAAGTTCCGGCCTAAGTTTGATGCCAGAATGATTTTCTGCAAGCATTTTGCTGCTAAATGAAAATATTTTGAAGAGGTAAGACACAGCGATGCAATGCCTACATAAGTGCAGATGTACCTCCTTTGCATAGACCCTATCCAAGAGGAAAACGACACAGAGCATACATTGAAGCAAATTCTACATTTGTCTTACAGTTCTGAAAATGATCATATGGGTGTTTGCTTTAGACTGCAGAATTTAGCCTCGGGTTAGACATTAATTATATGTTTGGGCTACACACAGCTGAGCTAACTCTCAGCCTGCCCACAGCTCAGGCATCAGATACCTGAGCTATACCTCATGTGACAATGCTCTATCACCAAAGGACAAGAGTCACAACCTATCATTCTGCTTGATTTCTTCTAAAATTGCCATCAGTTGTGCATTTAGTGCTTAACCTCTTGCATGCTGATGACGAGCTCAGTGGCCGTGTGCTGGTGACGAGCTGAGCTTGTCATGGCCTCAGCGGAACGCCCACGCGGGGATAATTACCCTGCTGTGCTGGGCGTTACATTGAGCGGGTGTGGCCATGACGAGCTCAGCTCGTCATCAGCACACGGCCACCGTGCTGCATGACGAGCTGAGCTTGTCATCAGCACCACGGTGCCGCACGCGGCCCCACTCCCCCCGCGGCGATGGGGCTTAGGGAACTCACTAAGGGGCAGATGTATCAAGATAGCCATTTGCAATTTCTAAATAGCGATTTTTAAGGAATCGCTATTTAGAAATCGCAAAATGGCATGTATGAAAAAAATCGCTATTTTTTAACGATTTCTTAATCTTCCTTATTTGCGAATTCGCAATTTGCGAATTCGCAATTAAGGAATCATTTCCCTTTCATTCCTATGGGCCAGGAGGCCCATAGGAATGATTGTGAAGTAATTCTCAAATTGGGAATTCGCAATTTGCTAATCGCAATTTGAGAATTATTTCAAGGGTGCAGGGGTGTCTCAAAAACACCCTGCTGCACCCCTGAAATGTACATGTGTGTGCATATGGTGCACATACATGCCCTATGGGCATGTGTGTGCGTCACATGCCACCTTAAAAAATGACAAATTGTGCTTTTTTAAAAGAATTAGCTAATTACCATCAACAACAAGTTGGTGGTAAATTGCGATTTCTTAACCAAAATTCGCAAATTGAAATTTCTACATACATAGCATTTAAGGAATCGCAAAAATTGCGATTCCTTAAATGCTATGGCAAAATAAGGAATCGCAAATTTTTGCGATTCCTTAAATTGCGATTTTTTGATACATTCAAAAACATGCAAAAAGGCCGATTGCGTTTCGAAAAGGCCGAAATTCGCAGAGTCGCAAAACGCTTGATACATCTCCCCCTAAATATATTAGAAACCTATAAATCCAGGATAGAGTTTGAGCTGAATTGCTACTTATTATGTGCAGATAACTTCCTAAGGCATCCTGGCACTAAGCAAACAACAAAAGAAAAGATAGAAAGGACATCAATAAAATAATTGGATTTTAACTGTCTTCCTAAACATAGAATAGACTTCTAATTTGTGCAACACAAGGAAAGAAATATTCCAAATAGAGGAATCAACAAAAAAGTATTTCTAAATCGAGGACTGGTAGCAGGATGAAAGAGCAAAAATGAAGGAAACGCTTAGACTTTGAAACTACCACAAAAGCAGCACAGGGCCTGTTCCATATTAGGCTCATTGGGCAAAGCAGAGCACCTTATAATGAATCCTTCTAGAACTGACAGCCTGTACAACCCATGACAAGTCTCTGAGAGTCTATCAAATTTCCTGAAATTCATGACATGTCACATTGCCATATTCTGAATGCATTGAAGCTTGTAAATAGCTCATTCAGGAAGATCAATGTAGTAAGCCTTTGCATAGTTCAAAGTAGAAATGATGGTACCATGAACACTAGCCCCCAAGAAGCACAGAGGTAAAAGAAGGTGTTTCATCAAGATTCTCATTTAAAGGTAACAGAACGACACAACAGCAGGATGTTCCTGGTGTTCTATAAGATGTTCAGAAAGTCGGCGAGCCGGAAGTTCTCACCAATTTTAGAGACTGCTGACAAAAGAAAGCTGAGACAATAGTTAGCCTCTGTGCTGGTGTTAAAAATTGGGGGCCTTTTTTATAAGGCCGTGCGTCACTTTTACACCGCCGGTGCGTCACTTTATGTGACGCACTAGCGGCATAAAATATGTGCCTTGTTGCACCATATTTACAAAGTGACGCATCTAGTTAGATGCGTCACTTTGTAAACCCCTGCGCCACAATATACGCGCACCAGGTATAATGCATGCAGGGGGGGCGTTCTGGGACAAGAAGGGTCATAGAAGTGACCAGTGAAATCTATAAGATTTCACTGCGCCACTTCTAGGACGCAAATGTATCAATATCTTACGCCTGCCTCACAGCAGGCATAAGACTGACGCAGGACCTTGCCCCATGTGAAAGGACACATTGCTGGAGTTGTGTCACTTTTGTGACACGCTCCAACAATGCGTCACTTTTGCGCCATACAGATACGTCAGAAATACTGACGTATCTGTAGTTCCTTGCGACATGATGCGTCATATTTCACGCAGCGATGCGTCACTTCTCATAAGTGAGGCCCTGGCTTTTTCGTAGGGGTTTGGCCAACCCATTTTCCCATCCACTAGTGACATTGGCAGATGAAAAGCGGTATTAAGAGTGAATGTAAAAGGAGGTATACCCATCACAAATAAAGATTTTCGAGTACAGACTAAACATGCATCATCTGTGGAGTCAGATATCAGGGAGGTAAGAAAGGAGGAAACCTCTTCTTTCTTAATCATTGCGAGAGCTGTGAGATGAGTAACACAAATGGGGAAAGGCTTGAAAACATGTTGCATGAGACAGGATGAAACAAGAAGCTTGGAATTTCAATCATGAATTACCTGAATCTTCTCATACAAAAAGAGGCCAAATTGTCACAAACAACTTGGGGGGGGCAGCCATTTTGGCATAGGGCAGAATGGTGAGATATGAGACTGCCTGGAAAAGAACAGTTAAGGAGTTGACGTTCTGAGAAATGGAATTTGAAAAAAGTTAATTTAGTCGCCGTAAAAGACAACTTGTAATGCATACACTGTTGAAATGTGTGTTGTATTCAACGTCTGTTATGTGTTTGTGTGTACATCATTTGTGTGTTTTGTTACGTGCAAAATTGTATATATTTTTCACCTATAAATGTAGAGGGGCTGCAGCCCTGTTAGTCTTTGACCTCAACAGGATATTCCTAAGCTACATCCAGCCTGTCCACAAGCTATTCCTTTTTGTGTGGGGTTTAAACACACATTTACCACCTATTCTCCAGGAGATGGAAAAGGTGTACTGAGGACTGTGGTAAAAGTGGGTTGAAGTGAGAGGGCGGTTTGAAGGAAGGCATAGAGAATCTTGTCTATCTTGTCTGTAGTTTGGGGAGGGGTCCTAGAAGTAGTCCAAGGTATATTGCAGCCTTTTCTCATTGTGATTTTTCCTGTTGGATTTTCCAGCCTGTAAAATTGTGTTGTTCATCCCGTCCACAGCAAATCTAAGTGCAGGAACACTAAATCTCTTATAATTGTGTAGAACAGAATTTCGCTCGTCAAATTTCCAAATGATGGCCCATGCCTTTCATAGACCTCTTGCAAGGGGGATGATTAGACAGAGAGAGAGTGACATCATGAGACATGAGAGGCGCGAGGCAATGACAAATAAACAAAGCCCCATCTACCTGTAAATTACTTTTAGATGACCTCAGTAGTTGTAGTGCCTTGAATCAATTGGAAATAATGCTCCCTTTTTATTCTTTTTTTACAATAACAGATAACATACATTTTGCTATAAACAACTGTTACAGAACGGATAATGCTAACCTTTAGGAACCTCTGGTAGAAAGGTAGAGGGTCTCCTGCTCTGTGATACAAAGTGAGGGGCTGACAGCGAAATAAGAAACATGCCTTCTCGCCTTGGTACCTACAAGCATAAGTAAATCAAACAAGCAGGTGAGATGGTACACAGATGACCTAGGAGACACCAAATGACACTGTAAACAGCTAGAAAGGAAATGGAGACTCAGCCACTACACCAACAGTGAACCCCATCAAAGGGAGCTCCCACATCTGCCAGGATATCTTCTTGATCAGCAAGAGTCTTCACCTCGCCCTCGAGCCACTGTCAACAACGCTGCCTCCCAGCAACTCTGAGACAACCAATCTAATTTAATCCACAGCAAAATCACAAACATCTACAACAACTTCGCCCACCAACTCAACCCCAGATAACTCATAACTAACCTACCTACCACCAACCAAGATAGTCACCTGACCAACTGGACAACCCTCACCATAAAGGACACAATGGCAATGTTAATGTTAATCTTATCAGAGCTTATATAGCGCACAGCTGCCCCAGCAAAGGGGAGTCCTGGCGCTTCCAGCATCAAAAAACGTCCTAACCACTACAAAAGGATAACTCTAACAAAACAAAAGACCAGAACGCTAAACTAAGGGAAAGAGAAAGGTTTTAATGGCTTTTCTAAAATCCAACAGTTCCTCCACACCACGTATTTGAACTGGCAGGGAGTTTCATAGCTTGGCCGCCATGCAACGGAAGGACCGCCCCTCCGCTCGACAACATTTTACATGAGGAACAGTGGCCAGGTGCTTCCCTAAGGAGAGCAGCGGGCGGGGGGGGATTTTACAGGGTAAGCAAGTTACCGAGCAGGCTAAGCGTAGCGAGTTTCAGTATCTTGAAAGAAAGACATAACGTCTTAAATTGGGTCCGCTCCACCATGGGGAGTCAATGAAGTTTCCGGATGGTGTCAGCAATAGGGCAGAACCGAGGGAGCCCCAACAAGGTTCTGGCAACAGCGTTTTGAACACGCTGCATCCATATCATTTCAGCCTGATTGGCCCCCAACAGCAGAGAACTGGCATAGTCCAGTCGAGATAAAATAGTTGACTGGAAAATCAACTGGCGTGTCTGTGGTTTGAAAAACTTCAAGAGGGGCTTAAGACCCCGCAAGAGGCCAAAGCACATACCGGCAACTTTTTTGGTATGGATTTGAAAACTAAGAGAGGAATCCATCCAACCCCAGGTTCTTAACCACCTCCTTAGGTTCAGGAGTGTTACCCAGGGCACTCGGCCACCAATGCTCACCCCACAAGCTTTCGCTCTTTCCGACTAGCAAAACCTCGGTTTTATTCGCATTTAGCTGCAAATAATTAGTGGCCATCCATTCAGCTACAGCCATCTGGCCGTCTCTAAACCTGGAGGCATTCAAAGAAGTACCTTCAGCCAGTGCCACCACTAGCTGCGTATTGTCCGCATATGAGACCATAGTGAGGTCCCACTGCCTGGCGACCGCTGCCAGCGGCTGAACGTACAGGTTAAATAATGTGGGACTCAGTGCAGAGCCCTGAGGCAACCCCTGTTTGATGGAATGGACCTGGAATAGAACTGGGGGGACAGAGACTCTGAAAGATCTTCTGGACAGAAAGGATCTGAACCATTCCAGAGCCGATCCCGTTACACCTGCTTCCTCCAGTCGTTGAAGCAGAACACAATGCGAGACAGTGTCAAAGGCGGCACTAAGATCCAACAGGATCAGTGCCGCTGTCTGACCGGAATCGAAGATGGTCCGCGGATGTTCAGTCATGGCCAGGAGAGCAGTCTCTGTACTATTGCCGGAGCAGAAGCCATTTTGTGATACATCCAGAATGTTATTGGAGTGCCAAAAATTGGTTAATGTGATGTTAACCACCCAGAGAAGGAGAGATATAGGCCTGAAGTTCTCAGGTTTAGCCAAGTCAAGCGATGGTTTCTTAAGAATGGGGGACACCCATGCCTGTTTCCAACGCACCGGCACCATTGCTGAGGAGAAGGAGGAATTAATTATCTGACAGAGAGGAGCCAGAAATAACGAAAAAGACTCCTTAAACTGAGCTGGCTTTAAATGGTCCGCTGGGGAGCCAGATTTAATTTTCGCGCTCAGCCGAGTAAGCTAATCTTGTGAAATCTCGGGGATAACAGTAAGACCGGAATGTGGCAAAGATCTTGAAGAAGAGGAAATAGGGGGGAAGGTCGTAGGTGGGAAGGAACTATAAATAGCACACACTTTTTCCACAAAAAAGGAGGCCAAATCTTCACATTGTTGTTCAGATGAAATAGCGGGCATCAAGTTTTTCCTAGCTCTAAGATCTTTTAAGATTTTGAAAATGAATTTGGCAGGGTTGGAACTAAGCTTGATATGTTAGCATAGTAGGCCGCCTGAACCTTAGAAACGGCTCTATGGTAAGATTTATTCTCGGCCAAATAACATGCTTTTTTCTGGGGGTCATACTCTTACATCCACTCAGGAGCCCAAAGGGACCCATGCCTCCACCATATCTACAACCTGGGAGCATTACCAATCAGCACCATCCTAACCCACATCATCAGCACCTCCATTGCATCTGCCACTTACCTGGTTGAATGGAAACTTACAGCAATCAAAGCCATCTTCAAGATTCCCACGCCAACCCAAATCATTGCAGCAACTTCTGACCTATCTCCCTGCTCCCCTATCCAGCCAAAGAGATTGAGAAGTCCATCAACAAGCAACTCAAATGCCACCTCGAACTTCACCATCTTCTAGACAACACTCAATCAAGATTCAAGAAAGAACCACAGCACAGAAACAGCATTCATCACGGCCACTAACACCATTGGAATCATCCTGATCAAGAGGAGAAAATTCAGCAGCCCTCATCCCACTAAAGCTCTCCATGGCCTTCAACGTGACAGCTTAAGTCAATGCAGTGTGCAACTGCTGCTTCAACAGCCTACGCATGCTGCAGAAGACCTTTAAATGATTGCCTTAGAGCACCAAATGGACCATCACAGAAGCACTCATCACCAGGAGGCTGGGCTAGAGCAACACTCTCTATGCTGCAATCTCCAAACAACAGACTCCGAAGCATCCAGAATTCATAATTGACCTCACACATCGCACCCAGATCACACACAACTCAGGAAGCTTTAGTGGCTCCCCATTTACAAACACAGCCAGTGTAATATTCTTACGCACACTTGCAAAGCCCTATACAATACAGCATCAGAATCCTTGACCAGCCGCATACACTTTCACCAACCAGCCAGACACGTACTCATCTACAAAATTTAAACTGGAGATCTCTCATTTTCTTACATCACACCCAAGACATGGCATGACCTCAGTCAAGACATCAGAGCCTCCTCCTCACTTCTTGAGTTCTGCAAGAAGATGAAGATCTGACTCTTTGTATAAGCACCTTGGAGACCACACACCTGCCCAAGCACCTGGGCATACACTTGGGTGATTGGTGCATTAAAGGAATCAACATAATATGACATAACAACACCTGAAAGAATGCTAAATGTGTGCAAAAATGAGTTAATCAGTAAATCTAAAAGCTGCTTGGGAGTTAGTATATGGCTTTAGTTGATGAAGTAATTTGAAGTTTCATGATGACAACAATTTATTCTATTGAAAGGTAATGTAAGGTTGTTGTCAGCTCAGCTCTGTAGTGTGTCCTTCTATTGGGACTTAATAAAACGTTTTTTCTAGGTACAGTCTAGTTGTGTATTACTAAAAATATATCTTTTCAACACTAAATGTAGTTGATTTACTAAAACTCTACACTGTACATAGTGGCACAAAGTTTAGAAATGGGAATCACTTCACAACCCAAAACCTAAGTTCCAATGGGAAGTAGCCCTAAAGTTATGCAATGTAGCGCTCGTGCTGCTTTGCATCAAGGAGGCATCCGCTGTATGGTTTTGGCACAAAGTCCAATCTACTAACAATGGTAGTCAGGGCCTTCCACCAAAAAATAAGGCCTCCTCGAGACAGTAGTTAAAAAGGAGAAATATTTGTATTTCTCCAAACTTTTCCCGAATTACTTGGGTGCTGCACTGTAAAGCACGTGTATAATGGGAGAAAAGTTTAAAAATAGTAACCTTCCACTACAAAGTGTATATTAGACAGAACGCATCCTCACTATGGTGCAAAGATGCGTGCGGGGCATAGCACACCAATTTGTGCACCAGCCTGTGAGAAGAAAGCAGGAACGTCATCTCTTTTTAGGTCGAGCTGGTGTTAGCAGCGCGAAGCGCTGCATTCAGCGCAAGATCTTATGTTATTGACTTGCTGGGAATGTTAGACAGGGGATGGGCACAAGCAAGCCCTCTGCGATTTCAGCGTGTGGACGCGCACGTACAGCCCTGTGCCGTGCACATCTCCTGTCCCACATTCCCAGCAAGTCAGCCTCTCACAATCGCGCACGTGCACACACAGCCACACTCACGCATGCACACACACAGCCACACTCACGCATGCACACACGCACGCACACACACACACACACACCCCTTACCTCACCGGGCTCTTATCGCTGCGCTGGTGTCAACTCTGCATCACCTGGCACACGTGGGGCTTTTCATGGGAGCCCCGCAGAGCACTCGAGCTCCTCTGCCAGCACGACGCGGGGCTCTCCCCTTAGGCATGGGAGCCACGCAGTGCTATCTGCTGGTCTTCACCCCAGCCCCCTCCTGGGACCCGGGACTTCAGCTGTTGCACTACGCTTAGGCGCCGGGGCTCGCTGCTCATAACGAAAGTTAGGAATGGTGCGCATGCGCGGGCAGCCCCCGCCCTCCCAGGTCTCCTCACAGCCCGGATACTGACCTTGTTGTCAATAGTGGTCTTCCGTGCTCGCTGCGGTGGCTGCTGTCTCTTTTTTGTTATTTATTGGAATTGGTACTTGCTTGTGGTAAGATAATTTGTTTCCCCTTATTTATCAATAGCGGCACAGCACAGCTGTCCTTGAATGAGCTCGTAGCACTGAGCAAGTTCGAAGATACGTCCTTAAATTCCAGCTGTTTGTGCTCAGAAGTTTTTACCCAACAGTAAATGTCCACTCTGTTCTCTGTACTCCTTAAAGGGGTGATTTGCATGTATGATGGACGAATAATCACTGCTTAAAATATTTTTGGTGCACGCCCCTCCATTACCGAGTCCTGGTTCCCAACCCCGAGAGTGGGACTGGGTTACTGTGCTTAATGCGTGCCATTTGTTGGAGCGCTTCTGTTCGTGTGCGGAATATATCCCCTTTTCACCTTTCAGCCATTCACCCACAGAAAGAGCGGTTAGGCTAGGCGCAGACTTTCACACAAATGTAAGCAGAGGCATCTTCAGGAAGTGAAACATTTGCAGCACAAAGGTCACACATGCATGACAGACTGCTACAGATTTACCAAGATTTGGAGTCGGAGTTCATGATACACAAAGGGCGCCTGACTACGCCAAGCGGGGCAACAAAAGTTTTTTGCATCACCGTCCACTGCTGCGTAATGTTACAGGTTTTGTTTTCCCCATACATATTGTATGATTCTTACCACTGTAATTACTGCATGTGGATTGTAAACACAAATGGTGATCGGGTGAGTAAACCCTGATGCCCTATGCATATCGCAATGTAATCCCTGTTAATGACCCCATGGGCAGATGACGAGAAATGTAGAATGTACCAATTCCTGTGATTAAGTATGCAGTATTATAATGAAAATAAGTATAAAAAAAAAAAAATTGCATGGACAACTGACGCATGCGCAGCTCTTAATGTCTTTGCGTCTACTTATGATTCCATGCAACGCCTGGTATCTCATCCTGGATTTGAGCAGAATGCTTGTCTCACATAAAAACAAGACCAAACATAGGACAACAAGCAAGTTGTCTATTTCTAATAAGTGTGGTACACCGTGAATTGTTTTTTTCACACAATGCAGTTCTTGCAGATTTGTACCTATTTTGACAATTCTTGGCCACTGACATTTGAGCTCCTACCCTCCGAGATTTCCATGTGACGGGCTACACACAGAACATTGTGAGGCGCTCAGGTGGTGTGGCAAGACTTCCTGCATATGCACCACAGCTGGTGCTGCACATTGGAGTTGGCACTGCCCACCTAGGCCAAGAAATGATAAGCTGATCAACTACCTATTTCTGACTTACAACTCAGCATTCATTCATTCATTTAATTTATAATCTTTATTTCGGCACAGTAGAGCCATAAAAGATACATAAAACACAATTTACACATACAAGATATGTATATATATATATAGAGGAACAAATGATTTTGCGGATAACATGAGCACGGCTGGGAAATCGTTACACTAAAAACTTAATTGAAATAGGCTAAAAAGGCATCCAAATGTATAAAAAAGTATAAAATAACACATGGATTACATTGCATTACATTACCCTGCCCTCTCGGCCCCGGTGCCTAAATATAGCGCCTCGCAAAACGAAGGCATTCCAGGAATGAACAGTAAAACACAGTGGATCCCACTGCCCCTCAGAGCCCCCCATCTTATCCCCCGTTCCCGCGCCTGGTTTCAGGCAGCCGTCTGGAACATGTGCTCCTGCAACCGTGAATGCGCCCCTAATTTTCATTTTTGGGGGGATTAGATCATGTTGCAGTTTCTGTTTGGAGGATTGTAAGTGTTGGGGGAGGGGTCTGAACATAAAAACAAAATGTTAAGGGAAGATGCACTCTCGGTGAACGCCCCTGGAAGGTTTAAGGCCCTTACTGATCACATTGATAATCAGATAGTTGCATAACGCTTTACCATTCAAGCTTTTAAGCGCTGAAAAGTGACGATATTAGTAGCCAATCGCATTGCTTTCATCGGGCTCTGACAAATGAAATGCGAAGCCTCTTCAGGTTCCTCACACATCTCAGACGCAATTACACAGCTCGCTGAGCTACCTCCCGTCATCCAAAGCGGCGAGCAAGGCCATGAGAGTGGGTCTGGCATGATTAAAACAGGGCCCGGCAGACACCGGAAAGGGACACACATGGTCGTGACTGACCGCTTCCATTTCCTGACAGGCACGTCCACCAGGCACGTCCGCCTCTGCTTTAATAAATATACCTGTTCCTTTCGATCTGGCCCCAAATTCCAACACGCCACAGACAAGTTCAATGCAATAGGTCTCGCAATTATTAAAGTTTGAGCTATTGGCCTTGTAAATGACAATGCCTTTTATTCCTTTGCACCAGTGCGTAAAAAAGCACTTTGTACTTATAGTCCATGCTTATGAGAAGCAAGGCTAGCAGTCTCTTTTACTGCCAGCCATGCTCATCGTAAGCAAGGACTATACGTTCAAAGTGCGTGTTGATGCACCGATTGCAGGTTTTAAAAACAAATGAATAAAAGGCATTGTCATTTACAATGCCAATAGCTCAAACTTTAATAATGCGAGACCTATTGTATTGTAAATGCTTGTTACAAATGGTGCTGTCCTCTTCTCCCTTGCATGCAATGCAGCAAAGCGCAGCAACTTTGGTTGGTTGCTGCTTTGGATAAAAACTTAAAATCTGTCCTTAAAGCTCTTTGACTAGTTTGTGACAGTCTATCTTATACTTCGTAATGGAATTTTAAAATAATGACTTGCTTATTCACAGTGCTTTTAGTCTCAGCCTGGAACCGTAAAGCACTAAAATTACACGTCACTATTTCGCAGTGCACCAACTACGAATCAGTTCTGAGAATAGCCAGCCTTGTCTGTGTGCTCCCACACAGAGACGTCTTCAATGATCACATTAACCCTCAAAGTTCTTCTCCTCCAGAGACACTTCCAAAAGTAATTCACGTCCTCATGTTATTGGAGGAAGACTTCCCACTACTGAAAATTTCTACTTTCCATGACTATGGAAGTGCCTTCCTAGTGTGTTCTTGTAGTTTTAGTGTCTGCCTTTTTGCAGTATTTTCCATGTACTTGTGTTTGGTGCCCTTTTGTAACATGCACACACCACTTTGCCCTTGTATCACACGGTTTGCTACCTCTCACATGTTTTTACCTTTGATACTTGCACAAGTGCCACCTTTGCCTACGTAACGCTTGTTTTTGTGCCTGAGTGTCTAGCACCTATTGCAGTATTATACCTCAAATTATACTTTGTTTTCTCTTGTAACTGCACACTTGTCACTTTTTCCTCTTGTGCACTCTTTACTACCTCATGTATTTTTGGTTGCTCACAATTTTTACTACCTCATGTATTTTGTTTGCCCACAATTGTCACTATTACCTTATGTAACGTAACGTATGCTTTTGTAATCTGCTCTTGTGTAATGTTTCTCATTATGTTTCATTTCTGTTCCTATTGTGAAGCGCTGTGACGCCTTCGGGTAAAGTCTGCGCTATATAAAAATGCATAAATAAATAAATAAATAAATAAAATTAACCCTCAGCTCCCGAGGCCCCACACCTCAGTTTCAGTGAAATGACGATCAGTGTGCACGTCGCACTGACCTCATTTCACTGAAACCGAAATTAGAATGAGCCTTTAGGCTCATTTCAGTTTCACTTTCTACATGCTCACGGGGTTATCTCAGCCCCCTGAACACTTACAAAGAAAGGAGAGGTGTCATTGGTTAGAAGAACATCTCCCCTTTCCAATGGTACCCCTCCCCAGTGGATCCCTGCTTGGGGATCACCCCAGGAGGGCGATCCCCAAGCAGGGATCTACCCACTAGACACCAGGGAGGGGGGAGCGGCCCCTTGGGCAAGGACCTTCGCTCCCGCCCCTAAAAAATTGGTATAATTCAGTCTTTCTGCCCCCCCATGGGGGGGCAGAAAGCCCACTAAACACCAGGGATATTTTTTGCACATTTGTTTTTAGGGTGGGGGCTGCACAAAATGGGCATTCCAATGCCCCCACCCCTTGCTGCAATAACAGCCTTTCTGCCCCCCTGGGGGGAAGATGGGGGCAGTGGCCCCCAATCTGCCTCCCCGGGAGGGGCAGAAAGCCCACTAGACACCAGGGATTTTTTTTGTATAATTTAATTAGGGTGGAGGCTTCCTAAAAAGGGCATGCCAATGCCCCTACCCACCTGCCCATTACAGCCCCCAATCTGACCCCCAGGGGGCAAAAATTCCAATAGAAGCCAGGGATTTTTTGGGGAGCAATTTGAATTAGGGTGGGGGCCCCTATCCCCACAATAATTTAAGTCTTTCTGCCCCCCTGGGGAGTAGATGGGGACAGTAGCCCCCAACCTGCCTCACTGGGGGGCAGAAAGCCCACCAGAAACCAGGGATTTTTGGGGGGCAATTTTAATTAGGGTAGTGGCTGCCCAAAATGGCAACCCAATGCCCCCACCACCCACCAAAACTACAGCCTTGCTGCCCCCCCTGGGACGCAGATGGAGCAGTTGCTCCCAATCTGCCCCCGGGAGACCAAAAAGCCCACTAGATGCCGGGTATTTTTTTGCCAATTCTGAATCAGGGGTGGGGATTGCCCAAAATGGGCATGCCAATGCTCCCACCCTGCCGGCAAAAATTCCAGTCCCCAATCTGCCCCCCCGGGGCAGAAACCCCACTAGAAACCAGGGTTTTTTTTTAGTTGTGTAGGGGTGGGGTTGCCTAAAATGGACATGACAATACACCCACCCCCTCCAAGAGAAATTTCAGCCTTTCTGCCCCCCCAGGGGGGCAGATGGGGCAGTGGCCCCTGATCTGCCCCTAGGCGCCAGCGATTATGCTGGCTTTTTTTATGCCTGGGGTGGGGGCTGCCCAAAATGGGCATACAATACCCCTACCCCCACAAAAAATAGCCACAGTCTTTCTGCCCCCATTGGGTTCATATCAGGGCAAACCCCCCCACCCCCGATTCCACCCCCCAGGGTGTCAGAATGCTCCATAGGCACCAACTTTTTTTTGGCAATGTGCCTACCTGTCAATTTTGGGCCCTAGCATAGTTGGCACATAGGGAAACCTAGAAAACCTGTACATTTTTTAAAACTAGACACCAAGGGGAATACAGGATGGGGTGACTTGTCTGGCTCTCACCAGGTTCTGTTACCCAAAATCCATTGCAAACCTCAAACTTTGTAAAAAAACAAACATATTTTTCCCACATATATGTGATGGAAAGTTTTGGAATCTGCATGGATACACAAAATTCCACCCACCCCGCATTCCCCAAAGTCTTCCGAGAAAAATGGTACCTCACTTGTGTGGGTAGGCCTGGTGCCCGCAACAGCAAACGGCCCAAAATGCAACCTGGGCACACCACATTTTCACATTAAAAACTGACCCTTTTTTTGCAAAGTACCTAGCTGTAGATTTTGAATGCTAGCTCTGCCGGCACCTAGGGAAACCTAGCAAACCTATACATTTTTTAAAACTAGACACCAGGGGAATCCAGAATGGGGTTACTTGTCTGGCTCTCACCAGCTTATGTTACCTAGAATCCCTGCGAACCTCAAAATTCCACACACCCCGTGTTCCTCAATGTCTTCCGAGGAAAAAGGTACATCACTTGTGTGGGTATGCCTAATGCCCGTGACAGAAAACCGCCCAAAACGCAATGTGGACACACCACATTTTCACAGTAAAAACTGACCCTTTGTTGCAAAGTCCTTAGCTGTAGATTTTGAACCCTAGCTCTGCTGGCACATAGGGAAACCTAGCAAACCTATACATTTTTAAAAACTAGGCACCCAGGGGAATCCAGGATGGGGTGACTTGTCTGGCTCTCACCAGGTTCTGTTACCCAGAATCCCTTGCAAACCTCAAAATGTGTCCAAAACAACACATTTTCCTTACATTTTTGTGGTGGAAAGTTCTGGAATCTGTGTGGATCCACAAAATTCCACCCACCCCACATTCCCCAAAGTCTTCCGAGAAAAATAGTACCTCACTTGTGTGGGTGGGTAAAGTACCTGCGACAGGTAAGGGCCCAAAACCTATTGAGGTGACATCTAAATTACCTATCACAAAACAACCTGATTTTGCAAGGGGGTCCCATGAGTTTTTGGCTCCGGGGTCAGTGGCCATCTAGGGAAACCTACCAAAACCACACAGGTCAACTTGAGGTTTGCAAGGGATTCTCGGTAAGAAAACGTTGGGGAACCCACGCAAGCTATACCTCAATGGACTCCCCCAAGCGTCTAGTTTTCAGAAATGTGTGGGTTTGGTAGGTTTTCCTAGATCGTCACCAAGCCTGGGACCAAAAACTCAAGTAACCCCCCCTTGCAAAACCAGGTCATTTTCGGATACATAGGGGGCATCTGCTTTTGGTCTCGGGGTCCACAGCCATCTAGGGAAACCTACCAAACCCACACATTTCTGAAAACTAGAAACCGGGGGGAGTCCAATGAGGTGGGTCCCCCAACATTTTCCTACCCAGAATCCCCTGCAAACCTCAAATTTACCTGAAAAAAATCACTTTTTCCTAACATTTCTGTCTGGGAAAGTTTTGGAATCTACATGGATCCACAAATGTTCTACCACCCAGCATTCCCCCAGGTCTCCCGATAAAAATTATACCTCACTCACATGGGTGGGTCAAGTCCCCGCGACACGCAATGGCCCAAAACGTATTGAGGAGACATCAAAATGACCTATCACAAAAACAACTTGTTTTTTCCAAGGGGGGGGTCACCTGCGTTTTTTGCCCCGGGCTCGTCGGCTATCTTGGGATACCTACCAAACCTACACATTTATGAAAACTAGACACACGGGGGAGTCCAGCAAGGTATGGCTTGCATGGGTCCCCCAATGTTTTCCTTCCCGGAATCCCCTGCAAACCTCAAATTTTGCTAAAAAAATAACTTTTTCCTCAAATTTCTGTCTGGGAAAGTTCTGGAATCTACGTGATTCCACAAATGTTTTACCACCCAGCATTCCCCCAGGTCTCCCGATAAAAATGATACCTCACTCACATGGATGGGTCAAGTACCCGCGACAGGCAATGGCCCAAAACGTATTGAGGAGACATCAAAATGACCTATCACAAAACAACTTGGTTTTACAAGGGGGGTCACCTGCGTTTTTTGCCCCGGGCTCGTCGGCTATCTTGGGATACCTACCAAACCTACACATTTATGAAAACTAGACACATTGGGGAGTCCAGCGAGGTATGGCTTGCATGGGTCCCCCAAAGTTTTCCTACCCAGAATCCCCTGCAAATCTCAAATTTAGCTGAAAAAATCACTTTTCCTCAAATTTCTCACTGGGAAAGTTCTGGAATCCATGTGGATCCACAAATTTCCTACCACCCAGCATTCCCTCTGGTCTCCCGATACATATGATACCCCACCCGCGTGGGTGGGTCAAGTACCCGCAACAGGCAAGGGCTCCAAACGTATTGAGGAGACATCAAAATGACCTATCACAAAACAACCTGGTTATGCAAGGGGGGGGCTGGTCACCTGGGTTTTTGGCCCAGGGCTCGGCGGCCATCTTGGGAAACCCGCCAAACCCACACATTTCTGAAAACTAGACACCGGGGGGGATTCCAGCGAGGTATGGCATGCATGGGTCCTTCAACGTTTTCCTACCCAGAATCCCCTCAAACCTTAAATTTAGTTGAAAGAATCACATTTTCCTCAAATTACTGTCTGGGAAAGTACTGGAATCTACGTAGATCCACAAATCTCCTACCACCCAGTGTTCCCCCAGGTCTCCCGATAAAAATTATATCTCACTCGCGTGGGTGGGTCAAGTACCTGTGACAGGTATGGGGCCCAAAGCCTATTGAGGAGACATCAAAATGACCTATCACAAAACAACCTGGTTTTGCAAGGGGGGTCCCATGAGTTTTTGGCCCCAGTGTCAGCCGCCACCTACGGAAACCTACCACACCCACCAAATGTATAGCTTTTCAGGATCCATTATTGCTTTCATATCCATTTCTACAATTAACTGGAAGGAGGTTGAAAGCACAAAAAATAGCAAAAATAGGCTATGTCCCAGAAAAATGCCAAAACTTTGTAAAAAATGTTGGTTTTCTGACAAAAGTCTGCTTGTCCCTGAAAGCTGGGAAGATGGGGATTTCAGCACCACAACCTCTTTTTTTTATACCATTTGCAGGGAAAAAATAAGACGCTTTCATCGGTAGCCCTTTTTCCCCATTTTGGCTAATTTCTGGGTCCTCTCCAGGGGAATCCACAAACCCTGGGTACCTTTAGAATCCCCATGATGTTGGAAATTAAAGGACACAAATTTGGCATGCGTACCTTATGTGGTCAAAAAGTTACAGGGGACTAAGCGCGAACTACCCCAAATAGCCAAAAAAAGGCTTGGCACAGGGGGTGGAAAAGGCCTAGCAGCGAAGGGGTTAACCAATCGAGATGTCATAATACAAAAGAATGTAATACACACTGATTAAATTATATTGTATACTAGCAGCCCGTCCCGACGTTGTCCGGGTATGAATTGCTGCCGGCCAGTAGTATAATGTTTTGTAGGATTTCGTTTTGATAGCATTTCTTATCTGTGACAGGCCTGTGAAACGCTCCGATTCACAGTGCACTTCTTATGCACTTAAGAGTGCGCGTTCAGTAGTGTGTGAACTCGAATTTCCCTACTTTATTTTTCCTTGCAATATTATATAGCGCGAACTCGACAACATGGCATGAGCACAATTTACATTACAGAAGAACACATTCATTTGTGGTAGGCACGGGGAGACAAAGCGATTTGCCTGGAATCACAGGATGTTGAGCTGATACCGAGATTCGAACGTAGCTACACAGCTCTAAAGTTCGCAATTCTAGAACTTGTGGCGGGAGGTGTGTCTAAAAGTGTATGTCGGTGGTGGCCATCAATGAGCGAGACCTGTGCATTTTTCCAATCTGTAGTGAAAAAATATGAGTATGTTGCTAGAGATGTGGGCCGCCGTGCCACCAATGTACTTACCGGGGGAGGGTAAACACCCATTATTCCGCAACTTTCTTTCCGCATACCATCACTCCGCATACTTTCATTACGAAAGTACCATGACTCCGCAATGCCATTATAACGCATGGCATTACATTTTATATGCTTTTACCACGCATACATTTACAATGAAATTCGTTGTAAATGCATGAATGGTAAAAGCATGTTTTTTTTTTAATGTTTGGATAAGGTAAGTATGGTATAGGGGTATATGTTTTGGGGTACTGAGGTATATGTTTTGGGGTGTTTGGGTATTTTAAGGGTTCAGATATAGTTTTGGGTTATGGGGTACATGGGGTAGTTTTAGGGTTTAGGGATAGGTATGGGTTTTGGGGTACAGTGGTATTTTAAGGGTTCAGGGCTAGGTTTGGGTTTAGGGGTACAGGGGTATTTTTTAGGGTTTAGGGCTAGGTTTGGGTTTTGGGGTACATGGGTATTTTAGGGTTCAGGGGTAGGTTTGGGTTTTGGGGTACAGGGTTATTTTTATGGTTCAGGGCTAGGTTTGGGTTTTGGGGTACAGGGGTATTTTTAGGGTTCAGGGGTGGATTTGGGTTTTGGGGTACAGGGGTATTTTAAGGGTTCAGGGCTAGGTGTGGGTTTTGGGGTACATGGGTATTTTGGGTTCAGGGGTAGGTTTGGGTTTTGGGGTACAGGGTTATTTTTATGGTTCAGGGGTAGGTTTGGCTTTTGAGGTACAGGGGTATTTATAGGGTTCAGGGCTAAGTTTGGGTTTTGGGGTACAGGGGTAATTTTAGGGTTTATGGATAGGTTTGGGTTTTGGTGTACAGGGTATATTTATAGGGTTAAGATGGGTTAGTGTTTAAGGGTTTTGGGGTATTTTAAGGAGTAAGGGTGGGTTATGATTATGGGGTTCAGGGGTATTTAAAGGGAGCAAGGTGGACACCCAAAGCTGGAATGTACAGAACCTGGGAAGAAAAAACAATGAAATATTGGGCACAACGCTTGCTTTTTTTCCCCGTAATCCCGCACCCCGCACACGCCCACGCCCCCAGCACACGCCCACAACACACGATATGAGACATGGCATGAAGGGCAGAACATACCACCCGCCCCCAGCGTTTGTCACGCCCCCAGCACACGGCCACAGTACAACGCAGACACGCCCACAAGGGACTACTTTGCGGGCACGGTTCTTTTACCTTTTAAATGTATATGGTGGGCGTCTGCATAGCCTATGTCCTTCTGCTGCAACTGCCCTTTCCAACGCTGTATTGGGTGTTGTGATTGGTGCTGTGGTTCCTGAGATTACCCGCCTCAAAGGTTTGGGCTCTCTCTTTATTATATTAGTATAGATGTATTTGCTTGAAGGAGTTTGAATAAAATGTTTTGTTATTTTTCAGACACTCTCTTGCTTCAGCCCCCATTGCACTCAGGGGAGAGAGAACATTGCACTAAGGATCGTAGTTACAATACTTAATTTCTGCACCTCACCCTGCGACCTGCTAAGTACGTTGTAGGAGGCCGTCACTGAGGCCCATCTTGCCTCCTACCTCATTCCAATTTCCTGCTTGTATTGACTAATCTTGGGCCCACCAGCCGGCAGTGCAATGGGTCCGCTATTGACTTTCTCTCGAATCAGCCTAAATATTGGTTTTGAAATGCGCTTTCTGGTAACCTGCTCACATGGCTTGATGCAAGAATAGGCCCATTTTGAAAGCTGTTTAACTATTGTTCAATGCATGCATTTTCTGATTCAACGAAAGACTTTCTTGCTCTTCAAAGACACGAATCACAAACTATGAATACATCTCTAGCCATAGACGTCTATGATTTGCATTGATTTGTACTTTTTACAGTGATTCACAGAATCCCTTGAGATGCACAGAATCCTGATATATTTATGAAAATGGCCCATTATGCGCATTCTAGGAAAAAACCACACCACGGCAAACTTTCTACTAAATTATGCACATCACGAGTCTGAAAAAACACATTTACATTTCTTTTTATTTCACCTGGGAGAATATATGTCACTTTGCAGGACACCTTCTTCCAACCCCCATTAAATACAGGCCTATGCCTATTTTGAACATTTCTAAAACATTGGTCAGCGTTTTGTACATGGCAGCAAGATATTGTGTCGAACAAAGCTAGTGCATAATTTGAACTGGTGGTTGCAGGTGCGGCCCACCAACACTTTTTGGGTAGGGCTAGCACTCATTTCTATCACCATACTTTGATTCAGAGCAATAGAGAGACAACCCCAAAAGGGGGAAGAAGGAAGGAATAAAAGGTGGAAAACAGTGGAAAAGGGAAAAAAGCATGGTTGAAAAGGAGATGCAGAGGCAGGTAGTGTTTGGTGGGGGAATCAAAAGTCCAAAGGAGAATCAGGAGGACACAGCCTTCGATAGAGCGGGAGCAAACTCTAGGCTTGTACAAATTGAGCACTGGATAGGGCACAATGGGGGAAGCATCTCCTTTACAGTAATCTGTGTTTGTGGTCAGGATCTCCTTTATTAGTTAAAATCTTTATTAAACCACAATTTACCGAAAATAATGCTAAATGATTATTGTTTCATTCCCAGGCAGATAAGACACCAGTGTGCTTGTTAAAGGGCCACCGCGAAATGTAGACTAAAATCATGGGGTTCTTCCCCAGTTTTCAGAATACCTGATGCATGAGGTGCAGGGGGTGCAGAACGTGGTTTCATCCAATACTCAGGGGCCTGCCCATTTATTGCAGCAGGCATTGCTCCCACGGTGGAGGCTGTTTTCTGAAAGCAGAGGGTCTCTTCTGGCACCTTTGCCACTTTCGACATTTCTCCCAGGGACAATTTCAGCAGACACCGTGGGTGCTTTAGAAGTGAGAGAGAAGAGGAGTGATAGAAGGAGGAGAGGGTCGCAGAGCTGAGGGTGACATTTGAACATACTTGTATTTACCAATGATGCTATCACCTCTGTGTAGCAGAACACTTACTTCAGTATACGCGTACATCATAGGGCTATTGCCTTAAATGTATGTAACTACAATTATTGCACACATGTATACTGCCACTCAAGAACTAGTTTGCGAAAAGAAGGTTGAAGCCCCTTGGAATTACCAGTGACTGCTATCTGTATGTATAATCTGATGTCATCACAAGGGTAGGGTTCTATAGTAATCAAGACATTTATAGAAAGTGGCCAGCCTTATGTTTTGGAACATTTTAGTCTATCATCTTTATCTAAAGGGCTTTTCAATTTTCACTTAAGTGATGCTCACTCCCGTCAGTGCACACAGAACAGATCAGTGGGCCAGCCCACACCAGCCACTGGATACCTTCATTCTGAATGTCTCATTTTGATTGTATGTATATGTAGATCCAGATAAAACATAGAGCTCCATTTGTATGAGATTAAACTCGCCTATAAGAAAATAAAGAAATGTATTGAACTCTGAAATATTTTTCATTATCATAAACCAGCTATGGCATATTTATTAGTTCTACAGAAAACAACAAACATCAATTATGAGCAAATGTGTTTATGCAAGTATTCATGTTGTTGCATTACCCCCTCTACTTTGTTAAGGTAATCTGAAGCACTTCTGAAGCACTTGCAGCATATTTGATCAAGAAGGCTAGTAATCACTTGAGGAACTGTAGGTTTGTGGACTTCAGTTGGTTCTGACGCAAGAGGGAAACTATGGACCACATGTGCAAACCTTTTTGCTTGTCACAAACGGCCTATATCACAGGATTGGCGCAGTTGCAAACGCAAAAAGACATTTTGGGATATAGAAATCCCTAATAGCAATTAAGTAACCTATTACCAAATTGCAAATGGCGTTTGCGATTCTGTATTAGGAAGGGGAGTGTTTAAGTCGTCCCTTCCTAATACCGAATCGCGGTGGTATGTGTGAAAGTTTGGCGACCGAAATGTAATTCCAAAACATTTGCAATATGCCCAAAACATTGGGGGTGACCCACTTGCAAATGGGAAAGGGTCCTCAAAGGACCCCTTCCTCTTTGTGAATGTTTGGAAAAGCATTTTTTAAAAGCAGGAAGTGGTCCCACAGACTACTGCCAACTCTAAAAAAATTTTTTTTAAAGGAAAATCGCCTGTATTTTAAAAAAATCATTGTTTTATTAAAAAGCAATCACAGACATGGTGAACTGCTGACCCCAGCAGGCCACCATCCCTGTGATTTTAACCGTTCTCATTGGGTCGCACCATAAATAAATATAAATATCTTGATTGTAGGCACATTGTAGCACTACATTTTTTCACTCTTTTGTAAATACACTTTTTTACTTAGGAAAACGTGAGTAAGGTGGGGTGTGGTGCACCCCGTCATGAAGAAGGAGATGATCTCCGAAACATGTCGACGCACCCAAGAGGTGATGTGCTTGGTATCACATAATCACCTCATCCTGCATCTTTTTAACAGTACCAGCCCGGGGGCTCATTAAAATGTATACTGACCTACCCCACAAGCCAGGCACTTTTTAACCATTCACTCACTTAAACCACTCCACCACATACTCACATTTAACCCTCACATGCACCACGCATAGTCATTGGATCAGTGCTCCCGCGTAGTCGTAGGTCGTAGCACGCCGCATCCGGTAGAGGGGTGCGAAGACCCCTATGATGAAGCATGACCCCAAGGGTCCTTTTGGTGTGTGAGGGGTATTTTACAAACACTATTAGCTACCCACCACAGTAGGGAACACTTCACCCAAACAGGTGTATTCTTGTTGTTTAAACATATCGTGGTAGTTAAGGAGCCGTGCTATTATTAACCTGGTGGGTACCCCTGGTGCTGGTCGTGGTCCTATTGTTCGGTGCACCCTCTCCACTGTGAAAGTCTTGGAAAAGGATTCCTTGCCAAAGGATGTCCGACAGTATTGTCTCAATGAACTTGGCCATGGGGCCAGTATTCGTGGACTCGCCACCCCACCAATTCAAATGTTGTTGCGGCATGAGCGGGCTTCCAAATCTTCAGCCTTGGAGGCCACTGTCTTCAATAGTCGTTCCACCCTCTCCAGCCTCTAGCTGGTGGTAAGTTTCACATCTTCTAGATTAGATATCTGCTGTTCTGCATCCCCATGCGGGTATTGTGCTGCTCGAGACACGCATGTATGCCGTCAAGGCATGTAGTGAGAGTGTCTAGGCGGTTGTTAATTGACTTGAAACCGACGCATCGTTCCACCATAATGGCGGCTGCACCTTCTAACGCAAGGGCTTCAGTGCCTGATGGTCCCTATGTCTCTTCACGCTTGGGGATCTTTGTGCCATCAAAGGATATCTGGTGCTGCTTGGTTCTGTACTCCCTATTGTGAGGTAAGGCCAACTACAGTACACTTCGGTACAATAGGGGGTGGTGATGGACGGAGAATCCGAACCAATCAAACACTCACACCCAGTCAGCAGATCTGGGTTTAATCCATCACCGTTCTTTAGCCCACTCTGCCACCCCAGTTCAGACATGGCCATATGCAAATCAGTCTGACCCTGTACCTCATGGGAACAGTCCAGCCCGAACTGCCAAGCCATGCCTTCCCTGGACCGGAAACAAGCTTCCGAGGACCGGTTTCTGGCATTTCAGCCGTCTTCAGCCCGGCTTGCTTGAATCCAGTGGCAAAGTGAGCAAGGGACTCACGTCTGAGCATACCCTGCCAACTTATGGCGAACAAAGCGGTACAATAGGGGGTGGTGATGGACGGAGAATCCGAACCAATCAAACACTCACACCCAGTCAGCAGATCTGGGTTTAATCCATCACCGTTCTTTAGCCCACTCTGCCACCCCAGTTCAGACATGGTCATGTGCAAATCAGTCTGACCTTGTACCTCATGGGAACAGTCCAGCCCGAACTGCCAAGCCATGCCTTCCCTGGACCGGAAACAAGCTTCCGAGGACCGGTTTCTGGCATTTCAGCTGTCTTCAGCCCGGCTTGCTTGAATCCAGTGGCAAAGTGAGCAAGGGACTCACGTCTGAGCATACCCTGCCACACTTATGGCGAACAAGGCGGTACAATAGGGGGTGGTGATGGACGGAGAATCCGAACCAATCAACAACTCACACCCAGTCAGCAGATCTGGGTTTAATCCATCACCGTTCTTTAGCCCACTCTGCCACCCCAGTTCAGACATGGCCATATGCAAATCAGTCTGACCCTGTACCTCATGGGAACAGTCCAGCCCGAACTGCCAAGCCATGCCTTCCCTGGACCGGAAACAAGCTTCCGAGGACCAGTTTCTGGCATTTCAGCCGTCTTCAGCCCGGCTTGCTTGAATCCAGTGGCAAAGTGAGCAATGGACTCACGTCTGAGCATACCCTGCCAACTTATGGCGAACAAAGCGGTACAATAGGGGGTGGTGATGGACGGAGAATCCGAACCAAGCAAACACTCACACCCAGTCAGCAGATCTGGGTTTAATCCATCACCGTTCTTTAGCCCACTCTGTCACCCCAGTTCAGACATGGCCATATGCAAATCAGTCTGACCCTGTACCTCATGGGAACAGTCCAGCCCGAACTGCCAAGCCATGCCTTCCCTGGACCGGAAACAAGCTTCCGAGGACCGGTTTCTGGCATTTCAGCCGTCTTCAGCCCGGCTTGCTTGAATCCAGTGGCAAAGTGAGCAAGGGACTCACGTCTGAGCATACCCTGCCAACTTATGGCGAACAAAGCGGTACAATAGGGGGTGGTGATGGACGGAGAATCCGAATCAAACAAACACTCACACCCAGTCAGCAGATCTGGGTTTAATCCATCACCGTTCTTTAGCCCACTCTGCCACCCCAGTTCAGACATGGCCATATGCAAATCAGTCTGACCCTGTACCTCATGGGAACAGTCCAGCCCGAACTGCCAAGCCATGCCTTCCCTGGACCGGAAACAAGCTTCGGAGGACCGGTTTCTGGCATTTCAGTCGTCTTCAGCCCGGCTTGCTTGAATCCAGTGGCAAAGTGAGCAAGGGACTCACGTCGGAGCATACCCTGCCAACTTATGGCGAACAAAGCGGTACAATAGGGGGTGGTGATGGCGAACAAAGCGGTACAATAGGGGGTGGTGATGGCGAACAAAGCGGTACAATAGGGGGTGGTGATGGCGAACAAAGCTTTACAATAGGGGGTGGTGACTGGGTGTGAGTGTTTGATTGGTTCTTATGCTCCGTCCATCACCACCCCCTTTTGTACCGCTTTTGGCCGCCATGGGTGTGGCAGGGTGTGCTCAGACGTGAGTCCCTTGCTCACTTTGCCACTGGTTTCAAGCAAGCCGGGCTGAAGACGGCTGGAATGCCAGAAACCGGTCCTCGGAAGCTTGTTTCCGGTCCAGGGAAGGCATGGCTTGGCAGTTCGGGCTGGACTGTTCCCATGAGGTACAGGGTCAGACTGATTTGCATATAGCCATGTCTGAACTGGGGTGGCAGAGTGGGCTAAAGAACGGTGATGGATCAAACCCAGATCTTTTGACTGGGTGTGAGTGTTTGATTGGTTCTTATGCTCCGTCCATCACCACCCCCTTTTGTACCGCTTTTGGCCGCCATGGGTGTGGCAGGGTGTGCTCAGACGTGAGTCCCTTGCTCACTTTGCCACTGGATTCAAGCAAGCCGGGCTGAAGACGGCTGGAATGCCAGAAACCGGTCCTCGGAAGCTTGTTTCCGGTCCAGGGAAGGCATGGCTTGGCAGTTCGGGCTGGACTGTTCCCATGAGGCACAGGGTCAGACTGATTTGCATATAGCCATGTCTGAACTGGGGTGGCAGAGTGGGCTAAAGAACGGTGATGGATCAAACCCAGATCTTTTGACTGGGTGTGAGTGTTTGATTGGTTCTTATGCTCCGTCCATCACCACCCCCTTTTGTACCGCTTTTGGCCGCCATGGGTGTGGCAGGGTGTGCTCAGACGTGAGTCCCTTGCTCACTTTGCCACTGGATTCAAGCAAGCCGGGCTGCAGACAGCTGGATTGCCAAAAAACCTGGTCCTCGGAAGCTTGTTTCCGGTCCAGGGAAGGCATGGCTTGGCAGTTCGGGCTGGACTGTTCCCATGAGGCACAGGGTCAGACTGATTTGCATATAGCCATGTCTGAACTGGGGTGGCAGAGTGGGCTAAAGAACGGTGATGGATCAAACCCAGATCTTTTGACTGGGTGTGAGTGTTTGATTGGTTCTTATGCTCCGTCCATCACCACCCCCTTTTGTACCGCTTTTGGCCGCCATGGGTGTGGCAGGGTGTGCTCAGACGTGAGTCCCTTGCTCACTTTGCCACTGGATTCAAGCAAGCCGGGCTGAAGACGGCTGGAATGCCAGAAACCGGTCCTCGGAAGCTTGTTTCCGGTCCAGGGAAGGCATGGCTTGGCAGTTCGGGCTGGACTGTTCCCATGAGGCACAGGGTCAGACTGATTTGCATATAGCCATGTCTGAACTGGGGTGGCAGAGTGGGCTAAAGAACGGTGATGGATCAAACCCAGATCTTTTGACTGGGTGTGAGTGTTTGATTGGTTCTTATGCTCCGTCCATCACCACCCCCTTTTGTACCAACTACAGTACACTTGGCATGAAAAGCAGGGACCCTATGTAGGTAACGTAGGTAATGCCGGTAGCGTCAGTCCAAGCCAGAAGTATGGCAGCCCATCTGAGCACTATGAATCCGCAGGCACGTCTGCTTCTGCAATCTCAGAAGTGTCCTGCCTGCAGTTTAAAGCAGGGGAATGCAGATCTGCATGTGACTGCGTCCAGCTTCCACGCACATCAGAACTGGTTGGCGGGGGCAGGAAGGTTTGACAGTTCTGTATGCATGCCCCAGGGATTTCTAACTGTGCTTGTGACCTTGGCTGTTGCTTATTATTCTATTTTCGGGGGCCAACCCCCCCATTGCGGGTACTCATTACTGTGACAAGCATAACCTCAGAGATGTTTAAGCATGGGGCATAGGAGCGTAGTACTGCAGGTGGCAGCCCCTGGTCTCCAGTTATAGCAAAAGGAGGGTGAATCCAGCGCAACCACAGGTCTGCTCCATGAGATTATGGCCGCTCAGCTATAAGTCTGCAACATGCCACCCGAGCGTTCTTTATATGGGAACAGGGCAGCGTGTGCGGTAGATGGCTAGTTACATAGTGGGCGGCACCGGAGCTTCAGAGTCAGGCTGCCATCTTTGTTGCTGGCTCAGCCAGGCCCATGTCTGCGGGTGGCTTAACAGGCTTGGCACGGACTACTATGCTGGCCCTTCCGTGAGGCCATGTTAATATCAACTCTATTAGGGATTGATCAGAGAGGCAAAGTAGCATAACATGGACTCCAGTTACTGCTGTTAAATTCCCCACTGTGATCTAAAAATAATCTAGCCTTGGGTAAGAGTGGTGTGGAGAAAAATTAAAAGATGAATTCCGGAGCATCGTGGTGCCTCATCCACCAGTCACCAATGAGTCTCAGGGAATTCACCCAGTCCAATAATAACACTGGTCACCATTGGCCGGTGTCATCTCTCAAGTCCATTTGAGGGTTCCTCAGTGTATTGAAGTCTCCTCCTATGACTATCTCATCAATGTGGGCAGCAGGAAGCCGCTGAGTCAAATCCACCAAAGTAGTCTGATTGAGAGTTGGAGGTACATTTGTGTTTCCTATCATCCAGATTTCCCCTTCTAGTGTTCCCAAGATTTTACCATACCATCCTAGGGTGTTAAGTGTCTGACACGACCAGAGGGAAGGACATATGTAACAAAATTGCAGTTCTTGTAGATGAGCAAGGCAATCCCACATGGTAAATCCTACTGTAGCTACATCTGGGGTATTGAAATTTACCATCAAAATGTGAAGCAGTACCAAAATATGCCAGGCAGCAGTGGATGAAAGTATTTATTGTAAATGACAAGCTAACATTTAGATTGCTTACTGTAAGAAATTGTGGTTATTGGTTGAGGGGGTGGAAGCCCCACTTAGGCAGCAACCACATGCATGGTCAGGGTAAACACAAACAGTAATAAAGTGAAAATACACAACAAGAAAATAATTGCCAACCCAATTTAGAAACATAGAAAACCGTTTAATACATATAATGACACCAAAACAACAAACATCCAATCAGTAGAACCAGAGACATGTAAAATAAAATAGCTCATAGAAGCATAAAGGACAAACTGTTATGTCCCTGTTGCTCACACAGGAGGCAAGCCACATAGCCTTTGACATCACTCTGGTAGTCCTGGGTTCAAGCAGCAAGGCAGGCATCTATCAGAAGGGCTTCTCTCTGGGGAGCAAATCAGGCCTCAAGCAAACTGGAGGTACTCTGGTAGACACAGGGAAGTCCTCTGTGAAACAAAACAGGCCTCAGCAGCAGTCCATTCTTCTGCGAGTCCAGGCAGTCCTTCTGAAGTCTACCATAGATGCAGAAGTGTACTGAAGAGTGGAATTGAAGATCCTCAATGTATACCTTATGTATGTTTTTGAAATGAGGGAGGACCTCCTAGGAAACCCCACATCTGATTCTGGAAAGTTCTTCCCTTCCCCTGTCAGGAGTTACAAACAACTACTTTCAGGTTCCTTTGTGTATGACAGAGGAAAGCCCTTGGACATGTAAGCGCACAGAACAGCTCTGCCTCAAACTAACCTGGCAAGAAGGCCTATCCTGCCAACACCTTTGTCTCACTGTATGGGCTGGATGCACAAAGCCCAACAACCAAGCTATTCACAGTCTTGTGACCATGGACACTGGCAGCAGACCCCAAATAGTTAGGGCAAGACAATTCCAAATTTCTATAGATAAAAAGAACAAATGATGGAGGGAATGCTGAATAAATCAAAGACTCACCCCCAGTTACAGATCTGTGTTTAATCCATAATTGTTTTAGGTCTCGCCTAGGCAGCGCACATGCCCTGCTCTAGGAGGGCCTTTAGCCATCAGTCTTCACTTTTGAAGCACTGCACTCGTGCCTGTGCATCCACCTTGCGGGAACGAGCAGCGGCGCGGCCACGTTAATTACAAGCATATGGCGGCTGCTCGCTCCCACAAGGTGGATGCCGCCACGAGTGCAGTGCTCTAAAAGTGAAGACCGCCGATCACGATGCTGCTTGCGTGTGACATCACATGTTTTTCTCTCACCTGCATCTGCTGCCAGTTTGGGTCGAATAACAGTGTCTCTCTCCATATAACCTCTCTGCAACTTTCTTTCCAGTTTTACCCCACTCCGCAAGTCTCTCTTCTGTCCCTTCACTAAACTCTCTGCAACTTTCTTGCCAGTATGCCCTTCTCTCCATGTTCCTCTTCTCTCATCCTCTGCCTACTCGACCTCACTCACCTCTCGGTCTCTCCTATCTATCAGCCCTTAGTAAGCCAACCTCTCCCCTCAAAATCTCCTGCGGTCTGTGCTTCTCAGTACGTCTCCAACCTATTGCCATCTCCAACCAGCCACCTTCAGAGCCTTTCTCTTCTCTCAAAACTCAAACCCACTAGTCAGGTTGTCTCCCTCTCCTCCGCCTCTCTTACCTCAGATGCCCCTTGCCTTTCGTAAGCCTGTCTCTCTCTTATAGGCACCTCCTGCCAACTTTTCCCTACTCGGCCGGTCCTCTTCTGTCTGTCTCTCTCCTGCCGCCCACTACTCAGTATGTCCATCTCGCATCACCCTCTCTCTTGAGGGTCTCCACTTGACCTGTCTGTCCCCTAAGGGCTCTGTTCTGGGTGTCTTACGTTCCACTCCCTGTCCCTTCATTGATTAGTCTCCTTCTCCCACCCGTGTCTCATGTCCCTTTTTGAACTCTTTCCATCCACTTCGTCTTTTTCTTTTCTCAGTCTCTTTCCCTGCTAGTGTCACTCTCTTTTCGGTATTAGCTTCCCCTCTTCTCTTTTGTGCCTCTCGCGCTCTCTTTTATCCAGCTACCTGCGCCAGTCTCTCCTCCGAATCGTTCTTTGTGGGTTTCAATTGCCATGGAAGCCCGGTGTGGCCACCGTACAAAAGAGGCGGGGAGTGTCAAAGCTGACAGCTCGGACTCTCTTCGCTACACCAGTCCATGGTCTGCTGAGGATTCCATTCCCTGTGCGCACAACCTGCTTGGGATAATACCCGTCTATCCACGAAACGGCAGGGATTATGGTGTGTTTAAATCTATCATGTATTTTTCGCCCTCACCACACAGACACATTGTTTTTATGATTTGCAGAGGGGATTAGGGCTACATCACGTATACACTGTGTTATATTTGTAGTCTGTTCCGTATGAAGATACTTCATATTTATATAAACCATATGCAAGCGCCTAATTGCGCATTACGCACTTTTCTGCTGCGTGGTGAAATACGAGTCCAGTATGGATGAATGGTTTATTAAAGTTTATTAAAGTGTAGTGCATCTCTGGACTCTTTGAGCGGTCGTCTTTTATGAGTCAAAAGGGATAAAGGTATTTGATCAGGGTCACATACGTTGGTTCAGTGGGTAAGCTGATGTTGAAATTAAGAGTGAGGTCTGTTTTCTTGGACATCTCTCTGTGTGGACTGCAAGGGTGTGTGTCGCGAACAGTCCAGTAATATGCAGCATTTTTTTTGCAGTGCTGGCTGCGGGGATAGTCCACTTCTAAGCACTACATTCATTGTTAGCCCGGGCTGGTTCTCATTTAGGAAACTCGCTTTGCAGTTGACAATAAGAGCCAGTTCCTCCATTGATACTTTAGCATTTCCTAAAAATAAAATGTCAGGTTTAGATTGTGCAGACATCAGTTTTATCCGTAGGAGGCACAGGGGGAGGGAATACACATTCTGAAAGAAACAGTAATGCGTCTCTTGGGACACTGCTCTACAACATAGCTTAAACATATTGGCAAAGCCAATAAGTCAGGCAAAACACTTATAAGTTCCCAAAGGCGAGACCTATTGGCTATGCCAATGCTTGTTTTGCTGATCATGCCGCCTGAGTTTGGACACAGACACATGCAAATCAGTCTTGACCCTGCTCCTCATGGGAACAGTCCAGTCCAAATTGCCAGGCAAGGTCCTCCCTAGACCAGAAATCAGCATTCAGGGAAAATTTTTGGGGTATCACCCCTCATTTAGATAGGCTAGCTTAATTCCGGTGGCACAGTGAGCACGGGACTCAAGTATGGGCATACCCTTCCCACTTAGGTAGACAAAAGCAAAAAGAACAAATAATGGACAGAATGCTGAATAAATCAAACACTCATCCCCAGTCACAGAACTGGGTTTAATCCATCGTTCTTTCGCTCACCAAGCCACCCCAGTTAAGACCCAGCCGTATGCAAATCAGTCTTGACCCTGCTCCCCATGGAAACAGTACAGCCCAAACTGCCAGGACAGGTCCTCCCTGGACCAGAAACAAGCCTCCTGGGACCGGTTGCGGGGTATCACCCCTCATCAGGCAGGCTAGCTTAAATGCATTGGCACAGTGAGCACAGGGCCCACGTCTGGGTATTCCCTCCCCACTTTATTTATTTATTTATTTATGTTTTTGTAAAGCGCCTGATTCAATTCCCGAAGGGATATCTCTGCGCTTGTGCTTCTACTGGTAAGCTCTGTGGTTGTTAGTTAAGGCTGTGGTATGGGGGGGCTGTACCTATGGCATGGTGAAAAGGTAGGTTTTTAGATTTTTTCTAAAGGATTCAAGGCTGGTGATTTGTCTCAGCCCAGGTGGTAGGGAGTTCCATAGGGCAGGGCCCTTATAGGAGAGGGACCGTCCTCCCTGTCTGGCTCTTCTGAACTTTGGGACCAGGAGTAGGTGATGGCTGCTGGAACGTAGCGTGCGTCCGGGAATGTATGGAATTAATTTTTCCTTTAAATATCTGGGACCGGGGCCAAGCAGGCATTTATGTATGGTGACACATATCTTGAAATATATGCGTTGCTTTACTGGTAGCCAGTGAAGTTGGTGAAGAAGGGGGCGGGAGGGAGTTCTGGGGGGGGCATAGAGGACTAACCTTGCTGCAGTGTTTTGCACTATTTGCAATTTCTTCAGTTGTTCCTCATTAGCTGATATATAGAGGCCATTACAATAGTCCATCCTACTTATTATTAGGGTCTGGACAAGCGTTTTCCTGTGGTTGTCTGGTAGAAAAGGGAAAACACGTCGGAGCAGCCCAACCACACGGAAACATGCCCCTGTTACTTGGGTAGTGTGTTCCTTAAGTAGGAGAGCCTGATCCAGACGGATGCCAAGATTTTTAACTGTTTGTTTCGGGGTAGGGACAGGTCCCAATTCTAAGGGCCACCAGTCAGGGGACCACGTTAGAGTTGCACCTCCAAACAACATGACCTCAGTTTTGGACACATTGCACTGCAGGTAGTTTTGTGCCATCCAATGTGCCACTGCTCTCATGCCGTCTGCAAATGATTTTTGGACTGCAGGTGTGAGAGTGTGGAAAGGAAATAAAAGCTGTGTGTCGTCAGCATATGACACCGGGGTGAAGCCATATGATCTTACAATGTTTGCCAAGGGGGCCACAAACACGTTAAAAAGCGTGGGGCTTAGGCATGAGCCCCGTGGCACTCCCTTGGTAAGCTCCCTGAAGGTGGAAGAATGGGAGCCTAGCTTAACCCCTTGTGATCGTCCTGAGAGAAAGCTTTCCAGCCATGACATAGCCACCCCTGCTATGCCCATATCTCTCAATCGGCCGAGAAGGAGTTCATGTGACACCGTGTCGAAGGCAGCGGATAGATCTAACAGCACCAGAATCATTGAGCCTCCTTCATCAAGTGACATCCTGATGTTGTCAGTCACTGAGAGGAGGGCTGATTCGGTGCTGTGATTCGGCCTGAACCCAGATTGAGAGTGGTCCAGGCCCTCCGCTGCCTCGATGTAGTTTGACAGGTGTGTGTTCACATGTTTCTCGGTTAATTTACTGAGGTATGCCAAGAGGGAGATGGGCCGAAGATTGGAAAGGTCTGACCATGGTGTTGCGGCATTCTTACGGATGGGGTTGACCACTGCTTTTTTCCATTCTGCTGGTACATGTCCTGCTCTGAGGGAGTGATTTATGATTGTTTGGATGTGGGGTCCTAATAGGGTGCTCAAGAGGGCCATCATCTTTGCAGGTATTAGATCATTGGGGGAGCCTGATTTTATATGGCTGGTGAGGGGAGGGAGATCTGCAGCAGTTACTGGTGGAAAAGTCAGCAGGGAGGTTTTCCTTTGGGTCTGTGTTGGGGAGGGGATGATGTCACAGTTGGAGTTTGAGTTTTTCAAAAAATTTTCATAGATTGAGTTTATTTTGTTTTCGAAGAACAGTGACATTTCATTACAAAGGGATGGAGAGAAGTCGTCTGGGCTAACACAGACTGTAGGTTTGGTGAATGCTTCCAGTATTTTGTATAGTTCTTTGGAAGAGTTGCCTGCATCTGCGAGTTGTTGGGCAAGGCTGTTCTTCCGGGCCTTTTTTATATTTTTATAGTAATTTAGAGTAACTTAGAGTGACAAAAGCAAATGGAACAAATGATGGACAGCATGCTGAATAAATCAAACAGTCACCCCCAGTCACAGATCTGGGTTTAATCGATTTGTTTTTTGCTCGCCATACCACCTCCGTTTGGACCTAGCCATCTGCAAATCAGTCTCAATCATGGTACCCATGGGAACAATCCAGCCTGATCTGCCAGGCAAGGCCCTTCCTGGACTAGAAAAAAAAGCATTGTGGAACTGGTTTCAGGGTATCACCCCTCATCAGCCAACCTAGCTTGAATGTAGTAGCACATTGAGCACAAGACCCACGTCTGGGCGACAATAGCAAAAAGAACAAATGATGGGCGGAATGTTGAAGAAATCAAACATCCTGTATTTCAGGGCTGACGCATTATTACTCTATTGACGGTGCAACCAAACCACTTTGCAGCAGGACCAACTTGGTTCCATATCTGACCCACGCTCCATTGCGGTCGGCAAGAAATTTCAGATTTGACCTCGTCAGTTAGGACCAAAGAACCCTGGTTTAAATAAAAAAGGAACAAATGATGGGCAGAATGCTGAGCAATGCAAACATTCACCCCAATTACAAAGATCTGGGTTTAATTCATTGTTATTTTTGGTCATCGCATCACCCCAGGTTGGGCCTAGCCATATACAATCAGTCTTAACCCTGCTCACCATGTGAACAGTCCAGAATGGACTGCCAGACCAGGCCCTCCCCGGATGAGAAAGAAGCTTCCTGTGCCATTTTTAGAATTGTGACATAAAATCTGACATTACCATTGTCCCGTTCCATGCATCGGATGACCCCGTCCGAACCCCGCCCACTCATTAATTCTCCCTCAACACGGCGGAATTCGCACCGCGTTCAACGGGTTAAAGAGGATTTTAAATTACAATTCATTTGAGTGGAAACATTACTTTTCTACCTGTTCCCAATTAAGCGTTAGCATCTATTAATTGCAGTAAAGTAACTCAATGTTATCCAATAGAAAAGATAGGCCTACAATAGTCAAAAACAAGTTTAGGAGTCTTTCACTGCGAGGACATGTAAAATTTACAAACACATGACCTACTTGTTAAATTCAAGGTACCCTGCCCTATGGGCTTTTAGGGCCTACCCTAAGGGTGACTTATACTTTAAAAAAAGGAAGGTTGAGGCCTGGCAAAAGGTCTATTTTACCAGGTGGAAATAGCTATTTAAAACTGCACTATAGGCTGCAGTGGTAGGCCTTATAAATGTTTTGAAAGGCTACTTTAGTGGGTGGCACAATGAGTGCTGCAGGTCCACTAGTAACATTTGTTTTACTGGCCCTGCTACTTGTAGTACCTTTTACTAGGGGCTTAAAAGTGAATTAAATGTGCAATTGGGTGTAAGCCTATTGTACCATGTTTGAAAGAGAGATCACAAGCATTTTAGCACTGGTTAGCAGTGGTAAAGTGGTAAGAGTCCTAATGCTAATAAAAAGGGGTTCAGCAACAGAGGGCAAGAATCTGGGGAGACGATGTCAAAAAAGGCCAAGTCCAGCATCAAAGATGTTTTAAGGCATGGGTCAAAGAGGGTGCTGTAGTGTCACAACTTGAAGAAAACACTTCGGAGATGTTCGTGCACATAGATTAACGAACAATATAAAATAGCATAGTTACAGTTTTTCAATCAGGTGAACCGGTCTTCTGTGAATTCGCTGCGGCCGGAGAGCTGCTTACGGAGTCGGCTGCTCCTCTTCATCAGGAGACGCATACGGCTGCTGATTACTTGCCAAATCAGGTGGGGCTCCTTTAGACGCATTACTGGGTGCAGTCAATGCCTTCCCGACATTGGGTGTACATTTCTGAAAGTGTGTCACATTCCTTGTAATTTTCTTATCATCTGACGTGGCTGTGATCATGGTTCCTTGTTGTTTTGTCACCAGCAGTGGGCATGCATGATATCGACAGTGTGCTTTTCTCTGTTGGTCTTGCCGCACTAGTACCCAGTCTCCTTCCTGGATAGATAGCTGTGTAGCTCTTCTCCGTCTGTCTGCATATTCCTTCACCTTCTCCTTCCTCAGTCTGTCTCTTGTGGCTAATTCTTCATAATCCGAGTCTTGATGAATCCCACAAGCTCCATCTTCCCAAACTGGTATTCTTGTGCGCACTGTGCGACCCAACATTAAAGTTGCAGGGCATCTGTCTGTGGTAGTATGTGGTGTGGTGCGATAGGCTCGTAGCACCTCATTTAGAGCCACTTGCACATCACACTTTGAAAGTTCTGCTTGCTGAATGTTTTTAGAGTGGCCATGAATCTTTCTACCATCCCATTGGCTTGTGGCCACAAGGGGGTAATCTTCCTGTATCTGAAATTGAGGTGATTGGCAAAGGCGGCAAAGTCTTGCCCATTAAATGGTGGGCGATTATCTGTTTTTACTATCTTCGGTATGCCCCATGCTGCGAAAACCTCATCCAGCACAGGTATAGTTGTGGCAGCTTTGGTTGACGCGTTGAGGTGCGTAATTGGGAAACGTGAGTATTCATCCATGATGACTAAAATGTACTTGCCAGATTGCAATGGGCCAAAGCAGTCTCACAGCGCCTATCACCTGGCGCAGATAAAATAATAGTAGCATTCTCAGCAGGTAAGGTATGCTGTAGACTAAACAGCTGGGAGTCTAGTGATGTCGCGATTTCATTGGCCAATGCGACATACTATGCGACTATGATGATCCATAATGGGGATGAATGAGCACGCAACAAGAGAGACACCGTGTGATCCACTCCTTACGCTGATATCAGACCGTTATGGTGCAAAATGCAGAATAAAACCCATTTCTTGCAGGTTTACAGTGAATTCCAGCACCTGACTGACCTTAAAATGGCCGCCGGGCAATCCTCGCAGGAGATTGGTTGAAGTGCCTGACTCCAAGAGGGCTGCCAGTGAAATCTCACACGTTGTGAGATTACAGTCTCCGCTCATACGATCCTAGTAGCGAGGGGAACAGGCAAGCACTGGTACCGCTGGGTACTTGGAGCCCAATCCCCAGGACAAGACTCTCCACACCCACCCAGGAAGCAGCAGCATAGGCGTTCACAGCCCAGATTCACGGGCAGCAGCAGAATTGGCACACGCGACCAGGGTGGACTCCCGGATTGCGGCAATGAGGAGCGGCACAGGCACACATGACCGGGGTGGGCTCCCGGATCGCGGCGATAAAGAAGCGGCACAGGCACCCGCGACCGGGGTGGTCTTCCGGATCGCGTGGATGCAGGGAACAGCACAGCAGGGGCACACACAACTGGGGTGGTCTCCCAGTTCACGTCCCAGCCCACAGCCGAGGCAGCGGAGTGGACAGCACACGCAGCAAGGGGCACCACCTGACCGAAGTGAGCTCCCGGTGCGCGACCCGGTACAGCAGCTCCGAGTCAGCAGAGTGCACAGCAGACCTCCAGGAAAGTAGCCACAGACCACGACCACCTCGTCGCCAGATGCAGTGTCGCCGTGGATGAAAGGACGACACCGACAAGCATATGTGGTGAGGAGATTTATTTGCATTCACCTTATCTCCTTACTTTTCTGCCCCAAACTAACTCCTGTCCTTAACTCCTCCTGTTCCGCCTCCCATTCTCCTCCCACTTTCAAACCTTCTGTGCTGGTCCTAGCGCCCAGCACATCTTATGATGTTACAAGTGCTGGCCCGGGCCCGCAGCCTTTCAGGGGGCCCTCTGAAAGATCCCATTCTTAAACATATATTGTTTTAAATACTGTTATTCTTTTATGTGTTTAAATCGGGTAATGTGTGGGTGTTTATTACAAACATTTTGCAGAAACATTTTATGTTTGTGTTTTTCAACACCATCCATCATCTATAAAAATGTTTGTTTTAGATCGAAACAGGACATCTCATATAAGAAATTGGAGTGGGTATCGGAGACTATTTGCAATAATATTTGTGAGCCTCTTCTGTATTAAACTATGGAAAACACATGTTACAAACCCTGAATGTTAGATAGAAACACATTTAGAATTCAGACCAGTGTGCCTGTGCACTGTCCGTGGCCTGGCCAAAAAGGGCAAGAAAGAGCTGTAATTGGATCATAAATTCAAAGCTTTTTCGAACAGGGCCTCCCCAAAATATATGGCCCAGACCACTCAAAATCCTTAAGATGTCCTTGACAACAATTGTATTTTCTAAAAATGAAGTGTTACTGCTTGAAGACAAAAGCAAAGTATTCTCGGAACATGGCACACTGGCCTATAGGTAAGCTGGATTTCTTAAATAAACATTTTTAAATATGAATTCAGGGAAAATATGCGTTTCAGAAACAGACAAATATTGAACTTTGTGAATTATGTTTTAGAATTGTATTGAAATTGGATTTTAGAGGCTTAATTATTGCATAGTTCATGAGGGTTTTTGCTACTTTGGGTTTCTGTGATCGCAGTTATGTCAGGACTTGTGTTGTGAAGGCACTTTATCTTCTATATCACCATCGGTGCTCATGACGAGCTCAGCTCGTCATGAGGCACGGTGCTCGTCTGCTCATGACGAGCTGAGCTCGTCATGAGCCGTGGAACGCTCGAACGCGGCGATAATTCCCCCACTGCGTTGAGCGTTCCACACAAACGGGTGTGGCTGTGACGAGCTGAGCTCGTCACGAGCACCGGGGTGCTGTGTGCGTCCCCTCCACTCCCCCGCCCCCCAGCACAGCAGGGGAATTACCCCTGCTGCGAAGGGGAATTACCCCTGCTGCGAAGGGGATATTCAACAACTTTCTATGACATCACTATTGATGTTTGGGGGGAGCATATAAGAATGGAGTTTGATGGACTTTGAACTTATAAAGTGCTTGTAACTGAGTAGAAGAGTTGTATGAGCCAGTTCGACTTATCTAGCACGGAGGTCTAGGCTATGCGCTTCTAAGATTGATGTGTTGTTTTATTTTTCCACTTTGCTCCTTCCATATATTCTTAAATGTTGATCAGTGATAGGCTGTGTAAAACCACAGACTCAGTTTTATTGATTGCTGCTTTGCCAATTCTTAGTAAACGCACCATGAAAACTCCACTGTTTGCAAAAAAGTTTTTAAAGACCTTTTGGGAAAGTTAAGCCCCTGTACCCCCTGTGACAGTTAAGGTTCCTTGGCACACCACAAAGGTACTATAGTGTTTCATTAGAGCCCCTTGAGAGCCTTCTGATTTTGATCAATGCTAGTGTAAATCGTGCATTAAAAATCAAACAGTTTTTTGAAGATTTTCTTGGGAAGATAATCCCCCAAACACTACGGGATGTTGGATTTGTTTGCTCATCTTGTTTATTCGGGCATGAGTTTTTGCTTCACCACTTTAGAAGTTTACCAGCTGCCTTTGCTTGCAGTCCAGTGTTGTGTTAGCATTGAGGATAATGATAAAAATGAGCAGGAGCAGTAACAGCGGTGGAAAGACCCTTCTTGCGAAAAATGTGGACCCTGGCACGCGGTTAGAGACAGCATTTTGGCCAGTAGGTGAGTCAGCCCGCAAAAGTAAGTTATCACCCATAAACCAATGGGTGTGTATGAATCACATGTGCCATTCAGGTAGATTCCCCCCACCCCCTATCCTCCTCCCCCCCACTACCCCCGCTGCAGACTCTCACAAAACTCTCTGCTCCTGACCATGAGTGGAGTAAGTGCATTTCAAGGGTCAGAATCAGTAGTGAGAACTGCTATATTTAATGAGGTTACAAAAGAATGGGGTTTTCCAGAGGGAAATGTAATTTCCTCATGGGAAACAAAATAATAAGGGGCTCATTTTGAAGCCCAGTGCATCGCTGGTGGTCCCCTTTTTTAGATTCATGCCTGCCCATATTTACAAGGCCGTGCAAAACCACCCTGCATGGCTCGCCATGGCCTTGTAAATATGGCCCCATTTCACACATTACTCTGCATCAAAAAGTGGAGTTCCGTGGGTGTTGCTGTGGGTGGTCCCATGCAAAATCCATGGAAACTGACTCATTCCCAGACTTACAAGGTTTCGTAAATACCTTTATTTCTCTCAGTTTTACCGTTTTCTAGGTGTTCTGCATTCAACAGCACACATAGAAAGAGAAAAATACCTCTAATGATGGTTTTTGTGCACAAAGGTGTCCCTTCCTGCACAAAATCAACCACCCCTACAATGCAGACCATGGCACAAGTGTGCTTGCGTTGAGTCATGGCAGCCCATTGTGCACCAGTGCAGAGGGAAAGGACACAAATGCACCGTATCCCAGAGATATAATGCATTCCTGCCCTTTCCTTTTGATGGAAGGCAGAGCAGGAAGATTGCTTGCAGCTCTGCCATACGCCAAACCCTTGTAAATGAGGCCCTACTTTCTTGACAGGTGATGTTGCCTGTTTTTTAATTTGGTTGTGGTGGTTGCCTCTTTAGGTCACTGTAGGCTTTGCTGGTGTAGATATGATTGCTTCCTTGGTCTTTCACTGGGTGTTCTTCCCGTTTTTTCATTCACCTAGCTCTCATTTTTTCTTTTTTTCTGGCTTGCTTGATCTTTGTCGGAATCTCTCTTTGGAATAAGCTTTGCTGAACCAATAACATATATGAATTATGTCACAAATCTGAAATCATGTTTTTATTGTACAGATATTCAACGCTCAAGCAATTTTTTTGTCCTGAAGATGACCGCTTAAAACAAGCAGCGGTCGAAACGCCGTTGACGCTTCTTTGTGGCCCAAATTTATTAAGGACATTGTGTTCATGTCTATGTTGTTCCTTTTTCCATTATGTAAAGATTTTGGGCCAGATGTAGGTAATTTTAATTTACCACCTCTTAAATACCGATTCATACCGAATCGGTATTTAAGAAGTGGTAAATTAGAGGGGGGGAAATGTAGGTAATTCTGATTCCGTAAATACCGAATCTGTAAGATTCGGTATTTACCGATTCCGTAAATACCGAATCGGTATCCCCCATTGATTCCTATGGGCCTTGAAGCCCATAGGAATCAATGTGGAATACCGAATCGGTATTTACCGATTCGGTAATTACCTATTCTTGCAAGGGTGCAGGGGGTGTCACTTTGACACCCTCTAGCACCCCAATTACAGGCTTGTGTGCCATGTGGCACACTGACATGCCCTAAGGGCATGTCTGTGTGTCACATGGCACAGGTGTGCATGCACAGATGTGCATGCACACCTGGATTCGGTATTTTACCACCCAATTGGATTGGGTGATAAAATACCGATTCTTAAAGCCCTGTGGCACTCTGACATGTGCCTGCTACATCTGCATTTACAGAATCGGTATTTTACCGAGTCTGTATTTACCGATTCTGTAATTTTACCGAATCGGTAAATACAGAATCGGTAAAATATCGATTCTGTAAATGCATGCCCTACATCTCGAAAACCAATTACCGGTCGGTAACGGCCGAAATCGGCCATTACCTACTGGTAATTGGCGACCTACATCTGGCCCTTTATGTGCCACTTGCCTGGTTTTTGATATATGTTTCTTTATGTATACCAGCATTATTTGTCTTGAGCGCAGCTGTTTTTAATGATTTTAAATAATGAAAAATGTTTGTGATACTGATTACGTTGTTCCGTAGGCTTTTCCATTCACTTTTTATCTTATTTCTCACTTTCTCACTTTTTTCTGAGTTAGACCACGTATAGTTTTAGAGGTGTTTTTGCTCTCCCTGAACCTATTGTTTGATGCTATAACCTAAAGGAGCAGAAGCAGATTAATGCATGGAGATTCTTCTACTCATTGGAGTACTCCAGGAAATGTACGGCTGTGTGTTACTGGAGCGTTCCTCTGATTTTTTGTCTAAAACCCAATAAGCAGTGGCTAATGCCAAAATGACGGGGTCCCATAGAATGTGATGAGGGGACCTGAGTGTCCTATATCTATCACATAGGGACCCTGGAGCACTCCCCTATCCCCTGCTCTATAGGGGGTCACAGGGTCCCGTGTTACGCTCTGCTGAAAAGTCAAACTTTTTCTCCAAACTCAGGGCCATATTATCAAAACGGTGCGATAAAGTTTCGCCGCTTTTTCGGCAGGAAACTGCCGCTAAAGTGGCGATAAGGGGCTTGATAATATGCTCTATAGAATTCCAATAGAAACCCAGAGAGACATCTAACCTGGGCTTCTATGGGAATTCTCTAGGGCATATTATCAAGCCCCTTATCGCCACTTTAGCGGCTGTTACCTGACGATAAAGCGGCGATAATTTTAACGCCACTCTTGATAATATGCCCCTTAGTTACCACCCTAGTGTGCCCGATTTCCTAACTAGACTTTTTTAACTCATTTTTGTGAATCAAGCCAATTGAAAGTAGCTCTCTGCCATTTGTTGACTACTAGTGTAGTGCAGAAGTGTAGTAGCGAATGATTTAACAACATTATACAATCTCATATCTGCTGACTTGATTTGATGTTGTTTAGGAAACACATGGCCATTTTTCCAGAATACTTGAGTCCTATTTCTTTCAGTTAATATAATGCAATGACCCCATCTCATTTAGGAGGTTACACTATTATTAGCGACTATTATTAGCGACACATCAACAAGCATTTGAAATATAAAGAACGGGTCACATTTCGAGGCAGGAAACTATCAACCCCTGACCGCCAAAGATGTTTTCGGTTACATGAATAGCAAAGTCATTTCAGTAAAGCAAGCAGTCACTAAAATATCTAAAGACTTTAATTGAGCTATTTTATGGTTCCAATCTACCAGAGCTAAGATTCGGAATGAAAATGCACTTATTGTCGTGAAAGCTACATTTATCCTGGTTGTATAAAAATGAGGCTGCATTTCAAAAATGCAAGTGTGTCTGGAGAAGTCTATAATTGACTGAAAATATGTAGATACATTTGCAGATACAAAGACAATTTTAAAAGAGCAGAGATAGCCTCCGTATGTAGAAGTGTTAAGATAATGTCATTCCTTGTGGTTATTTTCTACATGGGATAGTTCATTTTCGTAATTTCCACCCATTTTACGATTATGGTGAATGTTAATTTAGGTGCAACTAAAAGTTAAATGGGAGCTAAAACCTGTCAGAATGTATGCAGGTAAACTGCTCATCCTGGGTCTTTGCAATTAAGAAAGAGGTAAAACATGAGATTATACCACTAAGCGTGTAGAACTCATAATGGCACCACATCTGGACTGGAAACAAAAATCAGCCTTGGCAAATATGTCCAAATCAGCTCCACACTTCAAAAGGCGATGACTGACAGAATAGGTACCTGGGAGCAGGGTTGGTTCCTGGTAGCCCATCCTGCTCTTAAAGTAGCCCACTCGCCTGCATCTCACCAAGGAAATAGCACAGTGGCACAAAGGTCAGTCTAGTCCTGAAATGCACCCTGACTTGATGTCTAAGTAAAAGTAACTTCCTGACACTCCAAAAAGCTCAGTCCATTGATTTATTTAGAGGTGTAAGATTAATAAAAGAATATGTTGAATTCATAAATGAATTTACTAACGAGGAGGGCACAGTTGAAAAGACACACTGGTCAAAGCAAAAACTGGCACTCCCTCTGAACTCCAACATAATCCGCATAAAGCTATACTTCTCTCAAGCTTTAAATCTCCCAATCTCTTTGAGACTCTGTTTGGGAAATAGCTCTTTGTGCAACCCAAAGGAAACTGAAGATTCAGCTGACGGGTACAAGCGGTAAAAATTACTTCACATTTGACTCAGAGTTGCATGCATTTTTCAAGATGGATTATTTCAAAAAGAAAATGGGTTGGGTGCTGAATATCACTCCTTAACAAGGATTGGAAAAATCAGCAGATGTATTTGAACTTTTCTTTATTTTTTTACTGTTAGAAATGGTATTTCTGGTTGGTTAGGGAATGCACCCGTCTAATACATGGAACAAGGGGACCCGGGGAGACCAGATGTGGCTCACGCTGCGCTTTCATCAAATTGGGTATTGGCTGAGGGTTATCCGCTCCGGCCGTACGAGAAGTTTCCCGGGTTTTTCGAACTGATTCACTCGTTTTAAGCGACATTTACTTTGAGTCGCACCTAAACTATCGATCCACGAAGTCTCCACCTTGTCTAGACTGCACTGAGGACGCAAACGTACTGGGTGTTACAATCACGATTTCGAACGTTTTTACCGGCTAAGGATGGTCACGGGCCCCGCCGGCTCGGAAGTATCACCGGTGGAACGACCGATATTGGGTTCACGCTGCATACGTGGAGAAGTGTGGCTCACTGGTTAGAGGAGGCAGACCTGGAAGCAGAGGTCAGCCCGGGACCAGGGTTCAATTCCCGGCTCGGCGGGGTCTTGAGTCTAAAATGTCCATGGACTCGACAATTCTCGCTCCGGTGCCTACTCGATTCACGGGTTCACACTCTGCGACTCTGGGCAATAGCTTGCTTAATCTCCACAACGGCTCCTCGCGGTGGGATGCCTGGCTTTCACCTTGCGGATACCCTGCCGGGGTTATCTCACAGGGGAATACCAGGACGGGTTCCCTAAGCAAGCGCTTAGAAACCGCTCGGTGATTTGCGCTATATAAATTCCTGTACATTTACATTTACATACGTAAGCCCTGAGGAGTCGCGAACACTTTGTTCCTAACGCGACGAAACACGTGTCGGCTGGTTGTGGAACGATTAAAACTTTGAAAATCATGGATACTTCTTGTCAAGGAATCTGATTAATGTTGTTGTCTTAGGCTCTACAATTTTGCATTATTCTTGTACAGACATGAATGTAAATGACCAATGTGAGTGTGTGCATAGGCATTTTTTGCACAGGGAATGCACCTAAGCCAGGCAGAAACCAACACTCTAATCAGGGCAAAGGAGTTACACACTGAAGATAAACCCTGCTCATCCCCTTGGTAGCTTGGCAGAGCAGTCAGGCTTATCCCAGAGGCAATGTGTAAAGCGTTTGCGCAACAAACTCACACAGAAGCGACACACTAGGCACACCACAAAAGAAACTCCACACAAGGTTATATAAAAATAGTCTTTGTCTTATGCATAAAAACACATTAGGACACACTCACATATAGCACTGTGCCACTAGGCACTAGTCATAACTTTGCAAGGATTATATAAATTATTAGGCCAATCAGGTCACTCTCATAACATCATTAGGGTGACCAGTAACTACTGGCAATATGGCCCTTATCACAAAGCATCAGGCACAATCTGAATAACGGCACTTAGCGTAACACATTGTGAATATACATCATCAGCAGGGCACCATAGTGAATACTCACCAGCGTGCACATTAGTACATTACTTTGCACCAAATTGCTCCCACTAGTGAGAGACAGCTGCCCACCACTTGTGGTGCAGCCACCATGGTAACTGAGGTGGTGGCCCATTTGGACTTACCCCACGATGCCCACAGCAACAAAAAGAGGCCCCTAACAGGGCACCCAACTGGGAGCTGTTGCGACTTCCCAAGGCACTGCTGCTGGTGCCACATTCGTTGGAGACCTCTCGTGTGCAAGGTAATCCCTGCAATGCCACCAACAGTCAGCACAATGCTCCAGAGGGCAGGAAGAACTCACTTGGACTCCCCCAACCCCCTACGAAGACAATTCCCCCAGTGGCACCTGCCTGCGATGTCCATCCTCACCCTCACTCCTAGTGAGTCACAATCCCAAGGGAGGTCTTCTAAACAAGGCTTGAAGCCTCCATCAGCTTCCTTTCTCTGCTGGATGGCTTATGGCCGTGAGCCCTGCCACAACCAGTCAACAGCCATCTGGCTTCCGGTCAAAAACAAGGCGCAGACCTCATATGACCCAGTCAAGGCTTCTCACACTGCTCCGGCAACACAGGGGGCTCAATGCTTTGTTGGTTAAAGCCCCACCGACAATCAGGCAACAGCCGCCTAGCTTCCGTCGGCTTCGCCCTTCCCTTACTGCACGAACACACTGCACCCGCCCGTATGTGGGGGATTGAGCCCCCTCCTTGGGCTCAGGAAAGGAGGTGGAGAGTGCCCAACCTGCGGTTCTGGTGAGGGAGGCAACGTGCAAAGGAATCACTCCATGAGTTCCTCTGCAGCAGGAGCCCATACTTGGGCAACAATCGTGAAAAGCACATAATCTAAAGTGCTCTCCACACGCTGGGATGTATTCACGCGGTATCAGCCAGCCACAGCCCTAGAGATGACTGAGGGCCCGTGCAGTGAGGGCAGAATCAGGCCAGCACACCAGCAAAGTCCAGATGGCGGTCCCCTGGCAGCACGTCAATCCCCCTGGTCCAACGCAGTCTCTTTCAGCCCAAGTAAGCACAGTTCAAAAGACATGGGGTCACAGCCCCAATAATTATACTCCACAAAGTTTTTGTTCTCTGCTAGCACAAAGTTCTGAACCCAGTCCAAACCAGTTCTGGGGGTACTTAAGAATATCCTTACAGTGTTCAACACTCCCCATTGTAAGTGTAAGCCCTGTCCCCAGACACACCACAAGGGGGCAGGGCCATCATTGTGGAAGGCAGGTACAGTCCTATTCAGGTGTAGGTGCTACTCCTTCGAGCACTCCAAATGCAGATCAGGCCTATTCAGCCTAGCGCTGACTAATCCAGACTCTCTGGGGCCACTGCTCCCTCCCCAGCCCCTGTCGCTCCAAAGCCAGATAGTCAATACATATCCTAGCAGAGGACCAAAGACACATAGCATACTGAAAGACCTACTCCTAAAAGTGCAATTTCTAAAATAGTAATAATAAATCTGTGAACATCAATACACAGCATTTATCACCACTATTCTAAACATAACAAATTTGATCATGCTACCCCTCTCATGTCAGGAATTACCGGTGAAGCACATATCAGGGAATCCCCAATGCATTCCTATGAAAGGGCAGCCTCACAGAAGTGAGAAACCAAATAGGCTGTTTGCAACTACCAGGACATACCACGCAGTTAAGGCACATGCCCTACCTTTTACCTACACTGCACCCTGTCCATAGGTATAGCTAGGGCCTACCATAGGGCTGCCTGGTATGTAGTAAAAGGGGGCTCACAGACGTGGCAACTGCTTTATGTGCCACATCACAGCGGCAGTACAGTGTGTGCGCAGGCCCTGCAGTGGCAGAGTCCTGAAACAGGTCAGAAAGGCTACTTTGGTGGGTGGCACTGCAAGCCGACCAGTAGCATTTAATTTCCTGGTCCTGCGTATATGGGATACCACTGTACAAACTGCACAAACATGCTACCCCTCTCATGTCAGGAATTACCAGTGAAGCACATATCAGGGAATCCCCAATGCATTCCCATGAAAGGGCAGCCTCACAGCAGTGAGAAACTAAAGAGTCTGTTTGTCACTACCGGGACATACCACACAGTCAATGCACATTTCCTACCCTTTACTACACTGGACCCTGTCCATAGGTCTAGCTAGGGCCTACCTTAGGGCTGCCTGGTATGTAGTAAAAGGGGACTCACAGACGTGGCAGCCGCTTTATGTGCCCCATCATAGCGGCAGTAAACTGCGTGCGCAGGCCCTGCAGTGGCAGAGGCCTGAAACAGGTGAGAAAGGCTACTTTGGTGGGTGGCAATGCAAGCCCACCAGTAGCATTTTATTAACTGCTCCTGAGTATATGGGATACCACTGTACAAGAGACTGACAGGTAAATTAAATATGCCAAACAGGTATAGACCAATCTTACCAAGTTTACCATAGATAGCATATGCCCTTTAGCACTGAACAGCAGTGATAAAGTGCCCAGAGCCCTAAAACCACAGGTCAGAATAAATACAGGAGGAAGGCAAAAAGTTCTGGGAGGATCCTGCAAAAGCGGTCAAGTCCAACATTTACTATGACAAGATTTCATTAAATTTAGTGTAAAATTGGTGGTATCCAAGTTTTGTTAGGTTGTTTATTTATAGAGAGTAGTTAACTTGCTGGATATTGGGTCTAAACGTCATGTTCCCCTTCAGGGAATATATAAAGCTGTCTAGAGAAGCTACCTGCTCCTTCCAGAGATGCTGCTATACTTATAATAGTCACCTTTACAACACTGCTCAGCAAGGTGCTATATTGTGGATGGGACAGGGTTGTAACTTTTGAGCACTGCCGCAGTATCTTTAATCAGAACCACATGGGTTTGTATTGGTAACGGCACAGTGTAGACACTTGCTAGCAATGTGGCATTCTCTCACACAAATAGAAATAGCATTTTTCTGTATAGTTGCCAGAGAATGACGATTCTCAGATTAACACGACAAGAGAATCAGGTATCATTATGCATAATCTTTTATTGCCACTCCTGAACAGCAGCCCCTTTAAAGAACTTCAACCATAAACAATCCAGAACTGACATTTATAAAGTCAATAAATGTCTCCTACAGAGAACATTCATCCTCTTTTAAATGTGATTCTGTGAAGAAAGATTCCCATCTTCTTCCACCTCCAATTCCACAATATTATTAGTTCTCTATGACTGAGATTTGTAAACCAAAAATACCTTATTAAAGAAACCATCACAACAAAACCAAATCCTGAAAAGAAAAGCATAATACCAAAAACCTTTTTACAAATAAATCTTTCCTTATCCATTCTAAAATATTCTCCTTTTCTCCTTTACATTTTTCTTTTCCCATTTTATTTTTACAACATGCTAATAATACCAAAATTACGAGTGTGGACGATGGGATAATGTTAACCTCCGCGTATTTAATGATCCTGATTCTCTTGTCATGTTAATCTAATTTCTTTACAAGACTGGAGGCTATCATTATGCATGTTGAAAGCCCTTAAACTTGACTTCAGACATATGCTCAATTGGTCTAAAATAATGCTTTTAAAAGGTGTCCACATTCGACCAATCCGCTGCTTTCAAAATATTCTCCAAACTTCTACAATACCAACAACACTTGCTTGCCAAAGCTCCCCTGATGGAGTGAGGTTTCAACTTTTCCATATTCACTCCCACCTGTTCCATCACACATCTCACCGAACTTGAGATTATTGCTGTACTCACCGCTCTATAAGGCTTGACAAACGAAATCAGTAAATGATGTTCACCATCCCTCCTATGCTCTGATAATCTACACTCATACTGCTTTAGACAGTCTGCCAAACACAACCTCTTGCACTCCTCATACCGCAGGTAAAATACTGAAGTCGACATAGTCTTAGTTCTCTTCTATATCTCAAAAAACACACCATCCGGGCAGAAGCACCTATTATTGATCTCTAAACATCAGATACCCTTCTACATGAAATCAAACTCAACAGAGTCGCTAGTTTTAAAGAAATATTCTTATTACTCAAAAACCTATTCATAGGTCAGTCAATAAACTACTTCAAAACCAAATTTACGTTCCACATCACGGCGTATGGTGCCTTAGGAGGCCTCTTCAATCTCATACTCTTTAATATTCTACTGACCAAAACACTGCTACCCACAGATCTTTCTCCTACAAAAGCATGTTCTGCTGAAACAGCTGACCTATAACAATTAATGGTTCTATGGCTGAACTCCTTATGTAACTGTTCCACTAGAAAATTCACTAGCTCCACTACAGGATCCTCCACGCGATCCAAACTCCATTCCACGCGCCAACATTCCCAGAACCTCCATACTCTTTTATACTTTTTTCTAGTTCCTGGTGCCCATGATTCTTCGAGTAACTCTTTAGCCTCCTACAAAAGTCCCTCAATTGCAGTAGATCCCCTGATACCCTCCAAACGAGAAGGTCCAACATACCGCTCTGAATCAAAGGATGAACCTCTCCTAGCTTCTTTACTAGTATATTACCTTCTGCTCTCATTAGAAAAGGAATCTCACATGCTAATTCCAGCACTGCCAGAAAACATGCCTGCGACACCCAAACAGGCATTACCAAAACCAACTGACATCCTTCTCTCCTCACCTTCAGTAATACCCTCTGAATCACAGCAGACAGAGGGAACGCATAACCTTTCATATCCGACCAAGTTTGCCTTAAGGTGTCCATCGCCTCAACCCCTGGATCTGTCAACCAACTGAAATACCTCTCCAATTGGCATGTCAACCTTGTTGCAAACAGACCAACCTCCTAAGGACCCAAAACCTCTTGTATCCTTCTGAAATGTTCTGTCCGCAGCATCCAGTCACTGTAGTCCTTCACATGCCTGGAGTTCTATTCCGCTATCACATTCCATACTTCCGGAAGGTACTCTGCTCTTCAAGCTATTTTGTTCTCCAAACAAAACATCCACAACTTCTTCGCCACATCCGACAGACTCTTCCATCAGCAACCCCCCAACCGGATGATATATGCTACAGCTGAAATGTTGTCCATCTTCATAAGCACTATCTGACCCTGTAATTTCTCTTTAAAACTCTTCAATGCGTACAACCCTGCTATCAGCTCCAGACAATTTATATGTAGGTCCTTCTCCTACCTTGACCAAGCAGCATCTGTTTCCTGAAACCCCAGACTAGCCGCCCCATCCTAATAGGCTGGCATCCATCTCCAGGATAACATCCAGTAGACAACCAAATATTGCTTTCCATTCCAAACCTCAAAATTGTGCAACCACCACTCTAGTTCTTCCTTTGCATCCACTTTCAACTCTACCTGGCCCCCATGCCATAATTCTGCTCTCAACGGATCTGCTTTCACCCTTTGCAAGACTCGATAACGCAAGGGCCCGGGACAAATCACTTGAATCAAAGAAGGAAACAAACCTAGAATCCTTGCCAAATCCCTCTAAGTCAATGACATCTTCAGCAGAATTCACAACACATCTTTCTTTATCATTTTCATCTTCCTCTCCTGTAACTTTAACACCTCTCCAACCGTATCTATTTCAAACCCCAGAAAATCCAGACTCTGAGCGGGTATAAAAATTGACCTTGTTTGGTTGTTCAAGAACCCCAAACTCTCTAACCTTTCTTTTACATCTCCAAGCTGCCTCCTCAATTCCACTATGTCCTGTGACATCAATAAGATATCATCTAAATACACAATCATACAGTAACCTCTTTCTCTGAAGTGTGCCACTACCATGGGCATCAACTTCTTGAAGCACCATGGTGCTGAAGGCAGGCCAAAAGGGAGACACAAGAACTGATATAATTGGCCTCTCCAGCTGGACTGAAGAAATTTCTAACTGCATTCCATTATTGAAACCGTGAAGAAGGCATCCTTCAATTCCAACTTCACCAACCAATCCTTTGACTGCAACATGGCCCTCAAAAGATGTATCCTTTCCATCTTGAAATGTCTGTAAACTAACGACGGATTCAGACTTCTCAAATTTATTACCGGTCTCCATCCCTTGTCTTTCTTTTTTACCAAAAATAAGATGGTTACAAAACTTTTCAAATGTTCCTCTACATACATTTCTCCCTTTTTTAACATTTCCTTCACCTCTAAATCTGAAATCTCTGCCTGTTCCTGAGACAAAATGAATGCCTTTGGTTCCAAGATCTGAACGGGTCACAGCACAAAATCTATTTCACATCCTTGTACTACCGTTAAAAATCCAAGGATCTCTTGTTATCCTCGCCATTCTGCCAGGAAAAACCTCCATTGTCCTCCCACTTTTTCTTGGGAAGAACCAGAAGTTATCTGCATACTCACCTCGAGTGCCTGGACCCGACTATCTTCTTCCTCGTCCACCTCTCGCCCTTGGGTATCTTCCTCTTTGTGGGAAGAAGCCTGAGGAACCCTGGAAGCCCCTTCCTGTTCCTCTCTATGTATAGTTGTATTGGGATCTTTGAAAACCTTGGCCAGCAAACGGTACCAGTCTACTGGCCCTACCATAAACACCTCCAAATACCTTCCTCATAGTAGTCTGCGCTTTTTCCAGCACAGTAAAGGTAGAGACATGTTTCCCTAGACTTTTAACAAAGCCGTCTCCAAATAATAAGCCTTTAGCCTCCTCACTTGGCTCCTTATTTGCTGTATCTCCCAGTTAGGACTGATCGTTAACAAAACTGACTTTCTCCTTTCTGCCAATAATCCAGAATTAGCATTGCCCAAGAAGACCATCACCCCTGGCTCCAACCGCGCAACAGCTACACATCAACCTGCTCACCATTTATGTATGCCTCTTCTGCCATGTCTATTATTTTTGTTAATTGCCCCAACACATCTATTAAATGGTTTTGACACTGCTTCAAGGACCGTTCTAGGTCTTTAAGTGGACCTCTCCCTAACCTAAATAAATATGATAATAAATCAGGGTCTAGATTCGGTGTTAGGCAGACCTTATTGTCTACATGTGGCCTTGAACACTCCGCTCTGAACAAACACCTCACCTCTCTTTCTAAAGGTTTCCTTTGCTTGATGAACTTAGCAACATGGTCCAGCGGCCATCAATCCGCACTCCTAGGTTGCCGTAATTCGTAAGGGCTAAACATTTCCTCACCTATAGGGTCTTTTATCACAGCCTTTGAGGTAGAGGCTTGGTCAATCCTTAGATCATCATTCAAATCATCCTCATGATCTTCATCAAAAATGTACTCAACGTACATTTTCTCTCCTCTCTCTTCATTTCTTTCTTCAAATTCCATATTGTACTGAAGTCCTGCGTGTCGCCAAGGACACCTTTCCTTTGTGTGGCACCATGGGCACCACTCTTCCTTATGGAGTTAAATCCATCTTTCCCTTTCTTATCCATGTGCTTTGTTTTCCTTGCCTTTTTTGCCGGTCTTTTCTCTTTCCTTTCATTCTCTTCCTCAGAAAAAGACCAAAAATCCCCCTCTGATCTAAATTCCTTTCTTTTCTTATCCATAACAATCTCAACCACCTCTCTTATTGAACATTTCATCTCACACTGGATCAGCCTCCTTAAACTCTCCTTACTAACTCTGCCTTCAACCGCCTGCTGACTAACACTAGCCTCCTCTGAAGTCTTTCTTAGTTCTCAAAAACACACAAACTAACAAACTCCTAATCACCCTGTAAATATCCTCACAAGTGCTCCCTGTACTCCAAATAACTCTCCTAAACCGTTCAGCCACTGTTCTGACACTCGTACAGCAGATCGTTATTCATTATTTCTTTTTTTTAATTAGGCAAATCTCATGCTCTTGCACCCTTATTTTCTTAGTTCCTTTACTTTTTCTGCCCAAACTAAGATTCCCGCCGCTCTCATGCAAGACTACGGCAGCCAATCCTGTTCACAAATGATGGTGTGACCTCATCAGTCCGTCCCGCCATCTGGAGAGAAAAATGCTTGTTCCTCTCGTGCTCCCAACTACCATCGTTAGCCTCGAGGATACGCGTGGCCCCTCTTTAGCTGCACGCGATCTATGCTGCCAACACGAAACGACAGCGGATCGCACATGACCCCCGCAGTCAGCCTGGAACTGATACGTAAGTTTGCATGCAGTTGCTTCAAACCAAAAGACGCAGACGCTGCACATTAATCAAACTTTAATGGGATACGTCGCTTACCAGACAGTCACTGTTGTTATTCTCTTAATTTCTACCAAATTCCTACTATAAACCAATGTTATATCCTGCTCTTCCTCTCTCTTTGTCCCTCCTTAGTGTTAGTGTCTGCTTGTCTATGTCATGTCTCTGTGAAGTCATCCATGATTCTACCTGTTGCTATTCAAGGGATTTATCAGTTACCTGGAGGATGAGCAGGAAGTTATCTGCTCCCGGTGGGATTTCTTACCAGACTTCATTTCTTCTTTATTGCTGTACCTGACCATCTAATCCCAAGAATAAATATACTACTTGAACATTACAACGAGGACCCATCAACTTTATTTTACTGAATGCAACAACCAAACCTCACCTTCAATGAAGAAACCCACACGTACCGCTTCTAAAAATTTGAAGCATTGTTACATACACTATTATTCAAGCATTACACTAAAATATATACCATCATACAAAACCAAATGCTATGCGCTTAATAAATGGTTAAGTCAAAACATGTACTTATCTGATCAGGAGCAGCATTTAAAAGAGGATGTGTGTTCTATGCAGGAGACATTTATTGACTTTATAAATTCAACTTCTGGATTGTTTATGGTTGAAGTTCTTTAAAGGGGCTGCTGTTCAGGAGTGGCACTAAAAGATTATGCATAATGGTAGCCTCCAGTCTTGTAATGAAATGAATGGAGCACAAGATTAATTTCTGAAATGTGTCACTTTATTTAGTTTAAATGTGCTCCACATTAAACTGAGCTATTATGCCTAATTCTAAAGTGTGTATGTCATTTGACCAAGCTTATTCTTAAAATCCCTTTAAAATATTTGTTAGGCATGCCTCACAAATACCAGCGAAAAACCTCCCCTATTTTGGAATCCAATTAGACTACTGAAATCAAGTAGATAGAATGGGACGCCGCAACATACCTGTCTCCTTTGTCACCAATATTATTTAATCCGAAATATCCATTAGGACTGTTCCACAAGGTATTTAGGCAAATGAGATACAAGGACCACCAGAATTAGCAGAACCTTTTGTTAACCCCTTCCGCGCTGATGGCGGAACCGCTCCGTCATCAGCCGCGGTAGTGCTGTGCTGATGACGGAGCGGTTCCGTCATGGCCCGCTCGACGCGCCTGCGTGGCGCTGATTTCGCGCCTGCACGGCGCGTTCTATTGAGCGGGCGGGGCCATGACGGAACCGCTCTGTCATGAGCACAGCTCAACCGAGGCTGGTGACGGAGCACGGCCCCCCAGCCCCCTTAGCGCTGCGGTGGAATAGCGGCCGCAGCGAAGGTGTTAATGGAGGACTCATGGATGAGAACACTTGCTTAGTATCTTTTGAACTCACAACATTTGACAGCTACCAAATAATGCTAATACTAAATTTGGCAGGCACATATATTGTTAAAGAAAAAGCTGAAAGAGACCATGCAATGATATAACCCCTATTCTTCAAGCATTGCTGAACAGATCAAAAGCCCCTCACAACACACATATCTCAGGTATAACTCGTAATTGAATCTTTTGATGCTCTTGCTGGGTGGCATTGGCTTTTGCCCTCTCAACAATAACAGGGCACTTGGATCTCCCGTTATAGCACCAAGACTGGATGTTGCCCTTATCTGGAAATTGACTGAGTCTCCCAAGTTAGTGGTATTGTGGTCTGACTACAGAAAATGTGCAGTGCATACACTGACGGCTAGGATAGGGATAGGATGGAAGGCCATGAAAGGTTTGGCCTCCTTTTTGTACTTATGCCATGTGGGATGGGAGTGTCAATGACATGTGCGATGCACTATACACCAATCCTCAAATGTCTCCTTCCAATTTCTACAGATGAGGAAGTTGTGTTTTGATTCGAATTGCCCTGTTGCTGTTTCTTCTGCTTTTTACCCTCCTTACACTCTCAAGTCCTTATTTACAAGAAAGTAATGCACTGCGGTGCCGCAAGCAATTTGGCTGTGCTGCGTTACTTTCAAAGCAAAGGGATGCTTCATATTTTCAACAAAATGGCGTATCCTTGAGCTCTCCCCTGCGCTGGCGTACAATTGGCTGGCATTCGCCAATGCAGACACTCTTGCACCATGGTGCAAAGGTGCCTACATTGTGGGGATGATTTTTCATGTGAGGAACGGGACACCTTCCTACACCAAAACAATCTTGAGATGTGTTTTCCTCTTTCTGTGTGTGCTGTGGAATACAGAACACATACAAAGAGGAAGAAACTAGCAGAAATAACAGTATTTTTCCTCGTTGCACCTCTGTTTGACTCCCCTGGGGAGGTGTAGGGTTCTGACGTATTCCCAGGTTTACGAAATGTTGTTAATCTGGCAATGTGGCAGAATCCATGGGTGTTGCGTGGGAACACCCACAGCAAAATCCATGTGTGTTGCGTGGGAACACCCACAGCAACACTCATGGAACGCCCCTTTCACGCACAGTGCTGCCTGAAAAGGGACCGTATTTACAATGCCACGAAAAGCTACGCAGGACGGCTTGACGTGGCCTTGTAAATATGGAGCACCACGCTGCCTCACCGGTGCGGTCAAAAAAAGTGACGCACCTGAGGTGCGAGGGGCTTGTAAATATCCTCCTCTGTCGCTATTGTATTTAAGGAATTTGCTTTCTCATTTCACATTATCAGGTTGATTTGCAATTTCTCTCTGTGACAAAAACGTAAATAGAATTGTTAGAAAACGGATGATATAATTTAGTTAATGTAATGCAATGGCCCTATTTAGGTTATTGTAAGAAATAACATCAACAGACAATTGAGATATAAATATTCTGAAATAAAATGTTTATTTCAATGCAGTTTTCTGTACAACCTCCGACTGCAAACGCTGTTTTCAATTACATGAATAGCAAAGTAATGTCACTGAAGTGAGCAGTTACTGACAACTAAATACTTTAATCGGACTGTTTTATGATTCCCAGCGCTATGATTCAGAATTTAAATCCACTTACAAGTCCATTTGCTGGCGCGTAGCGAAAGCTGTGTTTATCTTGGTTGTATAAAAGGTACTTACATCTCTAGACAGTGTCAAAACATCTTAAGGAGGTCATATATTCCTAATGAATCAGTACCAGCCCTTCTCAACAAGGCTGCTGCTATTTTAGTTCAATGGCTGAGCAGGGTAGATATACTTTTAATAGTGTCCTACTGATAGACGTTTGCAGTGTCAGCAAAGAGGCCACTAATTGAAAGGCCATTAAGTGTGGGCTTCCATTGTACACTCAGCTGGCTTGATGTGCAATAGCATGGTGTATACACGGTAGCATGAGTGCATCCTTTTTGCACACACAAAACTGTTTTTTCACAAGCAGCATCTGTGCAAGCTTCTGTTGTAGCCTGATATCACGTGTATAGCGCTTCATACCACTGAAGAGACAGCAAAGCGCTTTAGTTCACTCTTCATCTGGGTACTGATACACACAAACCGAAGCACGGTACCCCCGCACAAATCACTGTACCGATAGCAGCAGAATGCGTGACTTATCCGGGTTTAATTGAACTTTTAAAATAGCACAAGTACTTCTTCAAGAAGGCCCAGACAGCCAGTGATTACAAACATATACCTATCAAAACTCAAAGAAACCATCCCACAAAATGCAACTATTTACACCATAAAATGCAAACACTGATGCTTAAAGTCTACATACCTGGGTTTCATAGCTGCCAAGGTTTCAGACTGCTTATGTGTGACACTTTTATAATTTCAGTGTAATTATAGCGCTCTGATAACTGATTCGGTTCGGTTCTAGTTCGCGCTATATAAAACTCTAAAAAAACAAAACAAACAAAAAATTATGAGTGACATTCAGCGAATATGAGTGACACTTTCTCGCGAGCATAATCAAGCAATGAAGTCGAGGAAAACATAAATACCAGAAACTACACCCATTTGAGCAACAAGAAACTCTAAGAAGATCTTAAAAAGGCTTGCAAAACACCTAATCGTACTGCAGACAGCGACTCACTGCAATGCAGAGCTCTCAGCTGTACTAACTTTACTCATGCGGATGAACTCAATTTTATGCAGTGCAATTGTTGCAATGTAGAGCCCTCAGCCGTAGCTACCAAGTTTTCCGCCGCCGCATAAGCGACATTTAAATGTTTTCAGTGTCCTCATGAGTGACATTCCAATGCCATATGTCAAACTATGAGTGAGACTTCATTGGAAGAAGAACAAATGCATAATCTCACCCGCATTGAGATAAATTACAGAAATTACTCTTTTTTTGTGCAATATAATGGTCTAGAAACAATTTATGGAGTATGGTGACAAAACGAGAGGGGTGCAATGTACAGCAGGCAGGAGAAAAACAGTGCTGTTCTATTACAGGCCAACACAATTACTAAATATGTGAAATCTGCCCATTAGTTCTATTCTAGCATTGTAAGGTGATGGTTCAAACTTAGGTAACAGGATAAAGGAGCAGTTCTTTACAGGGTGCAATTTCAGGTAATGGAAATAAATGCCTCCTTCAGAGATAAGCAAACTTGCTAGCCGGAACCAGCTGGATGCACTGAAGCTGGTCTACTTCTCCCGACTCTTTCTGTCCAATTTCCCTCATCCCATTCTCTCACTTGCGCTCTCTTCCCTTGCTCTTTCATCCACTCTTCCTTTCTCAAACTTCTCTCACTGTTTGCTTTTCCTCCTCTTCTTTTCTCTTCTCTGCATTCTCCTTCCATACGCTTCCACCCATTATTCTCCTTTCTCACATTGTTCTCTCTGCCCACTTTTTCTCCTTAACTTTTATTCTCTCTCTGTATTCTCTGTTCATCTTTCTCCCCTCCAACCACTTTTCCTGTTTCTTCTATATGGCTCTTTTCCGCTCGATTTCCTATTTTTATGGGTACACCTTCTTACTTTCTTTTGTCCCACACTTTCTCTCTCTCACTCCTCAATCCCCACTCTCCTTTCTCAGACTCCTTTTCTTTCTCTCATGCATTCTTTCCTCGATATGTCCTCTCCTCTCTCCCTCGATTCCTCCTACATCTTTTCTTTCTCACTCCTTTAGTATACTTCTGCAGCAGTGCTGGCATTGCTCACTGTAATCTGTGATGGGCCAGTACGTTGGTGCATGCACCCCAGCAACAAACTGCAGAGGCATTAATAAACAAAAACATCACTGCAAGAACCACTAACCTTTGACTCAAAAAGATCTTAATTTCAATTAAAAAAATATAATCTAACCTATACTGACAGGACTTTCTGGTCTCTCCATAGCACTCAAGTGAAAATGAAATGCCTTTCTGTACTTGAAGTTGAAGGCATTCAATAAATTTAGTCATTTCTATAATACACAAAAAATGCATTGCATTTGTTAGTATTTCAGTGTTAATTGATCCAGTTTTCAAGTGCATTGCTACTTACATTACATTAGCTTCAACTCCCACAGTAAAACGCCTTAATTTTTCATAGTAATTTGTTTTTTGTAATGTTTCCTCACCAGTGCTTTGGTAGCCATAGTTCATTCAGGGCCCCTGTTCTCTTCTAACATCCTCGTCATTGTTGGAATAACATTAAACATCACTGAGGTCACGGAGCGAGGTCTAAAACTTACAGAGCTTCTAAACTAGAGGCTAGATGTAGGTAATTTAAATTTACCGATTCGAAAATACCGAATTTTACCGATTCGGTACTTTCGAATCGGTAAATGCTATGTGGATAAAAAAATCGGTAAAAAATACCGAATCGTTAAGATGGAGGCCCATAGGAATGAATGTCAATTACCGAATCAGTAATTACCGATTCGGTAAAATTTGGAAAAAGTCAAGGGTGGCTGGATATCACTTTGACACCCTGTTGCACCCCTGATTAGTGCTTGTGTGCACATGTGGCACATGCCACATGGCACAGGTGTAAACACACAGATTTGCACTTACATAGGAATTCGTTATTTACCACAAACTAATAGTTGGTTTTAAATAATGAACCCTTAAAGCCCAGAAGCACTCTTTTAAGTGCTTCCTACATTTCATTTACCGATTCGGTAAAAAAGCCTCCTATATAGGAAAAGTCTATTACCGGTCAGTAACGGCCACATTCGGCCGTTAGCAACTGGTAATAGCCTACCTACATCTGGCTCTATGTAGATGTGCTGTGAACATCGAAGTCCCAGGTTTTTATTAATTGCTGGAGTGTGACCAGCACATAAGGAGACAGGCCTTTCTGTGTCCCTGAAGTAGTAAGAAAACTGAGCACTGAATGCTGTAAAAACAGCTGATGGCAACAGGGAAGGTGCCCCTCCCCCCCTCCCCCCGCCCCAGGGGATTAATGTACTTATGCAAGGAGTAACTACGGAGGCCTCGTGACAGTGCAGCCATGGTCTCATCTGAGCTTAATCAATGTCAGTTAGGTCAGCTGAGCCCAACCCGCGGCGGCACCAGCGCGCAGTTCTACTTAACTTACAGGCTCAGGCAGGATGCTAAAACTAAATTATTATGAAGGTTGTAAATCAGAAAGCAACATGAATTGTCAGACCTGAGTTGCGATGGGAGGAGGGTGATCTCTTCTTTCAGCACGGCGTTGTGGAGGCCCTCAGATTTCTAGCGATTTTATATTAAATTGACACATTTTGTTTGTAGGCACGGGAAGTTTAAGTGATTTGTCCAGAATCACACGGTGTTGACCCGACACCGAGACTCGAACCCGTTTCTCAGACAGACAGCAAACTAATTTAAAGGTAATGGTCCATGTGAGGGTGTGGGTGCGAAGAGGTTAAGGAGATGGGGCAGTAATAAAAGCAATCTGACAGATAGTGTCAGACCGCAGGGAAATCAAAAGTAAACGAAAGACTGTCATGGCTGCTGTCAGTTCAGGAAATACGTTTGTCTATGGCTCCAGACGCCTCTCTCTTGTACATAACATGACTTGTCTCCTTTTGATTATACTTGACAATGGTGTCAAGGAATACTGGTGTGGCAGGGACACAGAGTCCAGACAGAAAGGTAATTAACCGTGCAACAATCATATAAATGTCAACGTTGTTCTGCCTGGATTTAACATAGGATGAAGCAAGCATTTGCAAAGCCAACAGGTCTCGCCTTTGGGACCTGAAGAGTGTTTAGCCATTCCCATTCCATTCCATTAGCCATTAAAGACATTAGAGTTTGTGGTACTCAATGGCGGAACGGTATCGTTTTTAACAGGCGTATGTTTTGAGCAACAACCACACAGTATAGAACATGCATAAAGTGCTATATCACTCAGAAAACTTGTTTAGATCAAATAATCAGGCGATACAGATGGAGGGAGCAGTCTGCAGCAGAAAGGAGCACAAGGAGAGGCGCCGGGCACAAGGGGTATAGGGAGAGAGGTTACGGGGCAAAAGGGGCAGAGGGAGAGAAGTGTGGGGCTAAAGGGGCACAAGGAGAGAAGTGTGGGGCAAAAGTTGTACTGAGAGAGGTGCAGCACAATTGGGGCACATGGACAAAGGTGTGGGGCAAAAGGGGCACAGGGAGAGAGGTATGGGGCAAAATGGGCACAAGGAGAGAGGTGCGGGGCAAAAGGGGCACAAGGAGAGAGGTGCAGGGCAAAAGGGACACACGGCGACGGGGATTTGAGATTTTCAGAAGTTGTTGAAAATGCATCATGGCCCAAACGTGCGACCTTATAGGCGAGTTCTTTGCTAACAAAGTAGACCATATTTACGCTAACTTCCCAGACAAGGCCAGAGCAGGCAGGGAACAGGTAGACAACCACGTACATTTACAGGAGGATAAATGCCTCTCAGCCCAACGAAACCCTATGCAGTATAGCTAATAGCATCAAATCTGGATCACCGAGTGATCCAGCAACTCCTAAAAGACTCTATGGCAGCATCACCATCCTGGAACCCCATATCAGTCACCTCCTGGCTCTCTCTTTCAGTACAGGACAAGTCCCCACCACATGGAAAAAAGCGACTGTCCTGCCTCTGAGGAAAAAACCCAATATCAGCATTGACAAACTGGACAACCTCAGACCCATCTCCCTTCTTCCCTACTTCGCTAAAATCGCTGAGCTAGTGGACTCCTCCATCCCTCTCAGTCGGGTTTTCGAGCCCATCACTCAACCGAGTCAGCCCCGTTGTCCTCAACAGAAGCCCTACGAGGATATGCTGACAAGGGCCAAACGGCGGCATTAATTCTCCTTGATCTTAGTGCCGCCTTCGACACTGTAGCCCACCACACACTGCTGCAGTGCCTGAAAAAGGGAGGAGTGAGAGGGAAAGCCTGGGAATGGATGAAATCCTTCCTAACAGACCGAACCTTCCAGGTCGCCCAGGGACAGTTCAAGTCTAAGGAAATAGAACTCAATCAGGGAGTGCCACAGGGCTCCAGTCACAGCCCCACTCTTTTCAATCTATATGTAGCCCCCGTAGGAGGAATTACAGAGACGTTTGGGGTTGAGATAGTATCGTATGCGGACGATACGCAATTGACTGTAACCCTAACACAACCTGAGAAGCAAAGCGCCTCCAACTTTGCAGCTTGTATGCAGAAGGTGGCACTCTGGATGGCAGACAATTGCCTACGCCTGAATGGCAACAAAACGGAGGTACTGATCATAGGCAAAGCTCCATCAGTATGGACTTCAGCGTGGTGGCCGGAAGAGCTGGGTGATCTGCCCACACCTAGGCATCTAGTAAAGAATCTAGGGGTCTGGCTAGACAAAAACCTCACGCTCGACCACCAGACCAAACAGGTAGCAGGAACCTGTTTCGGGATACTACCAGTCCTTAGGAAAACGCTCAACCTTATGCCTGTATCGGTGCGCCAGACCGTAGTCCACAGCCTAATAACATCTAGACTAGACTATGGGATCGTTCTGTATCTGGGAGCCAACGAAAAAATCCTTTCTAGACTCCAACGAATACAGAACGCAGCGGCCCGTCTGATCTTACAACTACCCAGGAGAGCTTCATCTAAAATAGCTCTGAAAACCCTCCACTGGCTCCCAATCAGGGAACGGGTGACTTTTAAGGCCTTATGTACAGGTCATCGCATTCTGCATGACAAAGGTCCAAGATACCTCGGCGGTCTTCTGAAATGGTATGAACCCACCCGACAACTGAGATCATGTGGGACGGGACAGGTTCATGTCCCGAGGGTCCAGACAGCCAAAATGGGTGGTAAATCCTTCAGAGTCCAAACGGCCAAGAAATGGAATCAACTGCTAGTGGAACTGCGCACCGAACCTTCAGAAACTAAATTCAGGAAAGACCTGAAAACAATACTCTTCCCCAAAAACTAAAATCGAAAGAAGCGTCAGCAACGAACAACTTCTATTAGCATTTACAGCGTGGGGACACACTTGCTACGAATGTATGACATAATATCGACAGACAGAATATCTACATACAAAAATATCGACACAAAAATATCGAAATCAAAAATATCGAAATTATATCTACATAATGGTAAGTACAAAAATATCGAAAAAATAATATCGTTGTACAAAAATATAGAAATTAAAAATATCGTTTTTTTAAATGTATTAATAATAATTAAAAATTAATTTAAAAATACATATAATTTTACAAATATTAACGCATGTTTTTACAACGCAGATACTTTTACAACGCATACCATTACAACGTAAGTATTGGTAAGTATATAATAATTTTTTTATGTAAATTAATTAAAATTAATATAATATAATTTAATTTAATTTAATTTAATTAATTTAATTTAAATTTAATTTTACTTTAATTTTTACACTGTACCCCTGTACCCCAAAAACCCAAAACTGACCCTGAACCCTAAAAATACCCCTTTACCAAAAAACTAAAAACTGACCCTGAACCCTAAAAATACCTCTTTACCCAAAAACTAAAAACTGACCCTGAACCCTAAAAATACCCCTTTACCCAAAAACCAAAAACTGACCCTGAACACTAAAAATACCCCTTCACCCAAAAACTAAAAACTGACCCTGTGCCCTAAAAATACCCCTTTACCCAAAAACTAAAAACTGACCCTGACGCCTAAAAATACCCCTTTACCCAAAAACTAAAAACTGACCCTGAACCCTAAAAATACCCCTTTACCCAAAAACTAAAAACTGACCCTGAACCCTAAAAATACCCCTTTAGCCAAAAACTAAAAACTGACCCTGAACCCTAAAAATACCCCTTGACCCAAAAACCCCAAACTATAACATTTTAAATATAATTATATACTTACCAATACTTACGTTGCAATGGTATGCGTTGTAAAGGTATCTGCGTTGTAAAAACATGCGTTGTAAATGCATGCTTTGTAATAGTTTTTGCGTTGTAAAAGTTTCGTTGTAATGGTAGTGCGTTGTAAAAGTTGCATTGTAATGGTTGTTTCCCTATAAACACACAACCCACTACACATAAATAAATGAAATCATTTAATCACTTAATAATTATTAATTACCAATTAATTATTAAATAACAATATCAAAAATTAATGAAAATTAAAAATATTAACACATTAACTCTAATTAATTTAATTTACTACTTAATATTATTTCATTACAAATTAATTATTAATTAACAATAACACTAAATTAAATATATTAGCACAATAAATCTAATAATGTAATTAACTAATTAACATTAATTAATTACCAATTAATTATTAATTAACAATAACAATAAATTATATATCTTAGCACATTAAATCTAATTAATTTAATTAACTAATTAATATTAATTAATTACCAATTAATTATTAATTAACAATAACACTAAATTAAATATATTACCACATTAAATCTAATTAATTTAATTAACTAATTAGTTTCAATTAATTACAAATTAATTATTAATAAAAAATATTTAAAAATATATATTAATTATTTAATTATTATTAAATTACTTCCCACCCTATTCCCCTATAAACCCACAACCCGCTCTAATACTAAAACGCAAAATGTTAACATAATTACTAATTTTCAAACATACATCCCAAACATATTTAGCAAACATATAAACAACATAATAAAATACATAACACTAAACAACAAAATTTCAATATTACTAACATACATACCTTAATCTCGATATTCTGTCTGTCGATATTATGGCACATCGATATACTATACCATCGATATTAAAACATCGATATTATTGTATATCGATATTTTAATTTCGATATTTTGTCTGACTACCACTTGCTAGTGTAACCAGGCGCTTTACAAAATACTAATAAATAAATAAATACACAGAACACAGGATTCGGCCGATATTAAAACAAAGTTAAAAGTATGTTTACAGATTACAGCTCCCCAGATGATGGACAGGTTGGAAGCAGAGTGTTCTTTTCTAAATACTGTTTGAGTGACGGCTATAATGTGGGGTGTCTCATAAGTCCTCCTCGCTTGTGTATTAAACACTCTGCATCACTTAGCAACATACAAATCCACAGCCGACGTGCGTCAACAGAAAGAGCATCTTGTTGCTTTCTCTCCTGGAGGGAACATGTTGAAGGGAGAGTGGTCCGATGGTGTGACAAGGGAAGAAGAAGAAGATATCCAATGCCGTTTCAAGGCTTTAGATACGTCACACATCTTGAGCAATTTATTTATTTATTTTATTTATAAAGTGTTATATAGCGCGAACAAGATTCCAGAGGATATCAGAGCGCCTTACATTAGGAAGGAAAGAAAGGACAATAATGCAAAAACAACAACAGGTAGGGATAAAAACAAGAATGATCACAGGTTACACGAAACAAGCCACAAGGAGGTTATATTAAACAATAGTAAAAGGTGCATAGAATGTCGTAAGGAAGCGTACCATGAAAGGAGGCACAAATGTCATCGGGCAAGAGAGCCCAGCCTACTTACGGAAGGAACATTTCCTACTCTCTCGAGTCTTCCATGGTTTTTCAGTTTTTCACCTACTTCTTCCTGCTATATCCTAGAAGTTAATTGTTTTTATTTTGTTTTTAACAATAGGATGCGAAACTTTGTGTTTGATATTTTGAGCAAGCAAAAATATCAGATTACACAAACTGCACTGATTCAGTGTCAGCTGATTTGGCACTCATCTCGGAGATGTTATTGTGACATGTGAGCCAAAGACTAATGCAAAACAAACTTTTGCACTGACTTGCAAATTCAAAAATGGACACTTTGTACCAGTCGGTAGCAAACGTCAGTAGAAAACAATTGCAACATTTCCCGTCACCCGTGCAAAATAGTCCAACCCTTGTAAAACATCCATGATTTTGTATTTCGCCTTCAATTAGCACCACCCGCAAAGGGTGCATTTTCGATACATCCACCTGGACTCATGGCATCCTTGCATTGGTGCAGCATTATGCGAGGCCCACAGATGTCAACTCTGAACAGCATAAGCAGGAAGCCGAGCATTATGACTTTGAATCATCCAAGTCCTTTGAAAAGTGATTATATTATACATACCCGGCAGGCATGTTCCTCTTGCTCTAATGATGCAATGATGGCAATGGACAAAGACTAGATTTTATCTATTTGTAGCTCTTCCTTGAGTGACTTTTACAACCTGTACATTTGCAATTTTTTTTTCTGTTTTTATCTCTCCCTTGTGTGACTCTACAACTTGTACATTTACAATTTTGTTTCTGTTTCTATGTCTTCCTTGTGTGACTTTACAACTTGTACAACTTGTACATTTGCAATTATGTTTCTCTTTCTATCTTTTCCTTGTGTGACTTTACAACTTGTACAACTTGTATATTTGCAATTTTTTTGTGTATGTATCTTTTATGTAACTCATGTAATCCTAAACCCTTATGTATCGCAACAGGTTCCTATGTAAAGCGCTCTGACACCTTCATGTAATGTTCACGCTATGTAAAATCACATTAAATAAAATAAAATAAAATAAAAATAAAATAAAAGTTTCTCCTCTAGGGCACTCACCAAAATCATTTTTGTAACTTGGAAATCTACCCCAACTGATGCTGTGTAATTGGCAAGTGATTTTCACGACAAGAGAGAGGAGGGTCGGAGGCGGCTTGTCAGGCTCGGCTCTGTACTGCGATCTACCCTGACAGCGCACGTGCTTCTAAGCACTACACCGATGGTGGAGAAATTCTGAGGTTTTGTGTCTCGAGGTTGCACGCTGCACCATAACTGATGCATTGTTAACTTCGATGACACTCACGGCTCGCATCGGGGTACCACGCGGGTGGACGGCGTCCCCCCACTTATTTTACCGGGTTTTTACCGGGTGGACGCCGTCCCCCCTGCCCAAAAGCTGGACTTAACTCTTTGCCTCTCTGGATCGAGATCAGAACGTCTGTCTACCTGTATTCACTGTGGGGGGATTAAACGCAGGCACCGGCAGCCCTCGCAAGGCAGGGTGCACAACACCTTTCATCTAAAAGCATATGAATACCCATGAGATTCCTGTTGTGACGTCACTTCCGCTGACAGCGTCCCCCCACTTCTTTTTTTAGGACTTGTACCCTGATGACACTAATAGCGCTCCGCCACCCCTTCAATACTCAAATTTGATTTTGTAGTAAGGAGAGACCGCGCAAAGTCACCGTTAGACAACTGTTGGAAGGAAGCCAAAGCATTATAAATTCAGTTCATCCATGGCGTCACTATTGCCTTCTACAGCCAGAGTAAGCGAGCCACAGGGACACATATATATTCTTTTGGTATGAAAATATCAGTACAAATTGATGACACACAAACAAACAGATAGACAACCAGAAAGAACCCTGAGGCTACGATGCACAGTCGGGAGGAGGAGCCATCGCTCGCTGTGCCCGGATGCAGCGTCAACACGTTGCAATAGGCAACAAAAAAATAACTACTTAGTGAAAACGCCTGGGAGAGAACCACGCACCCAAAGGCTCGACACTTACAATTAATACACCAGTAAAAAGGCAGCATTTCTAAATGGCAGAGAAAATAGCCAAAGGCAATAATTGTCATGCCAAAAGCCCACAGAGGAGAGACAAAGTCTTGCAGACAGCGCATGCGTGCTGCCTAGGCTCACTTAAAAAGTGTGAAAAGCGTGTTTTTGAAAAGCTTCCGGATGTAGCTCAGTTCACATCTCATATTTTGCCTGAGAGTGCTCTAGATTATGGATAAGAATATTATGTAAGCTTACATTTCATACAAAGGGCACTAAATTAGTGTTCTTTGGCAGGGGTGTCCTGGAAAATATGGAAAGAGCTACACACTTAGCCATTAACAAACCTGTCTATGTTCAGTTTCTGTGAGAAGTTAGCCTGGCATATGATGTCCAATAGTTCTAGTGGGCACCTTGCACCAGTCTAATCGACCCTTATTGATGCTGGTTGTAAAGTCAACCTTATAGAAAGCTATCCTAGTGGTAGCATGGACCAGCAGTCATCAGGTTAAGACTTCACAGAGCGCATTAAGCAAGTTGTTTAACCAATTATAATCCCTTGAGTACCAAATGAAAGGACACCACACAAGGTATATATCAAATATATATGTATTTATTCTAAACACAACCCCTCTGCACTCTTTATGAGGTCAGAGGTAAAAGTACAATACAAGTTACTTCATTAGCATACGATAAGTTGCACAGTATACATTTTGCCCTAGGGGCCTCACAAACCATATACTAAAATAGTGGTATAAGAACCACGTGAGAATTAGAAAGCAGGCCTGGGGCCTCTGGAATCGCTGGGGCTACTCTAAACAACAAAGGTTAGGAACTAGGAGGCCCACGGGAGACGCGTGCAGTGTCTAAACACAGCCGCGGGTTACCATTGACTTTCTATGGGAAACAAACAAGTTCCAATTTTACAATTTAAGGATACTTCTGGATGGACTACGATGGAACCCTTTTAGACTTAGACACTAGGAGGGCCAATACCCTCGAGACTACCAGAGTACTCGTGTTACCTCACCCAAGGAAGCCGGGTGCATAGGTGTCTTTTGATGTCGGGTTTCGTCGTCGATTTCAATGGAGAGCTGCAAAGAAGTGCTGCAGGCGACCAGAGTAAAAGTGTCCGGGTGGATCCAAGGGTGGATCGAAGATCTGAAGAATCGGAAAGCATAAGGGACAGAGTCTGGGTCACTTGCCAGTGACAAGGATGGCGATGAAAAGCTGCCAGCCAATGTTGGGTGAATTCAGGTGAAAAGGTGAAGCTTGTCTCTTCAGCCACGAGGTCCAGGAGGTGTCGACAACAACCAGGAGCTGGATTCTAGCTGTCCCACAAAGGATCTAGTTCACTGTGGTGTTGGTATCCGGATTGGACCCAACAAACCTTGGCAAACGCAATCCATGCAGGATGTCAAGATTGGCATTGTTGCAGACCAGCAAGGTCTGGGGTGCTTCTCCTTTGTAGGGAAGCTGGAACAAGCCTGGAGGAACCAGGAAAGCAAGTTAAATCCAGGGGCGCACTAGCCAACGGACTAGGAACCGGGAGGACGTGTCAAGCTGAAATGCAAAAGCGGGGCCCAAGGGACACTAGTGGAGTAGGAGCCTCTGAGCTTTGGTGCAAATAGTGCTCGGGTTTGGGGCTTCAGGCGCTCCAATGCACGACTTTGAGTTACCTCGGGAAGTGAGTGCAGCTTGCAAAATGCAGGATGCCCAGGAGTTCCGGTCCCACGTCTCTTGTGTCCGCCATGGGTCTCAGCTTTGCTGTGAGCAAAGGTCGGGGTCAGAGATGTCTGGAAGTCTATGTCCTGTGTCACAGATTCTTCGGGATCCAGCGGGAGCCTCGAACATGCAGACCAGTAAAGTTGCTGTTGGTGCCTGTTTGAACAGGGTGGTCACTCCTTGACCACAAGGGAGATGTCTTTTGTCTTCCAGTCGAAATGGAATGTCGATGTTTCAGAGTTTCGTACAGGGTAATCTAAAGTCCTGGGGACAGGGTTCCTATACTTATACTAAGTTTAGGGGCTGGACTAACTTTAAGGTCCCTCCTATGGGTGGACCTGGGAAGGGGGTGGGTACACCCCTTTCCCTTTGTCCAATTTCGCACCAGAGCTGGGGCAGAGTGCCCCAGCAACCAGTTTAAACTGGGAAATGCATGGAGCACCTAGTGTGCCCCAGGCAGTGTCTGGAAAGCATTCACTAAATGCAGCCCTCCCTTCCCCAATACACAAAAGCCTGTCCGGGAAGGTGCCAGCACCTCCCTGGACAGGAAACCTATTATCCAGGCCTCCCCTGCCAGAGTTTTGTCCAGCAGCAGGAGGGCAGACTCGTGTCTGTGGCAGCAGCATCCATTTTGTGATGCTGAGGCTCTGTTTAACTTTAACCGTGTTTACCAGTAACTACATATCTTCTCCCTCTAGAAGGATGGAATGCTACCCCCACCGCCAGGACTGATGGGGGAGGGTAGTATTCCAAAGTGTCCAAAGTTAGCATTAACCGCAAGGATTATAATGCACTTAAGAGTATATGGTATGGCAATATCATAGAACAGCTATAAGGAGATGGTTCTGAAAGCTGCAGAGGGGCTCAGCTCATGCTAGAGCACCCTCTCACATAAAACCAAGCACTCTACCTCCAGGATTGTCGAAGGTCTGCCTCAGGAGTGGTTTGTAGGTGTATATGTGTCTTTATGTATATATAGATATAGGTATACTATATCTATATCTAAGTAAGGGGTGATTGCACCACCCTACCCAGGCTGTGTGAACAGACCTGTGGTGTAAGTTTGGAAGGCAAACCAGGGGTGGCACAATACATGCTGCAGCCCCTGGTAGGCCTAGGGTGCACCTATGCCCTTGGTACCTAGGGTACACTATACAGGGGCTCACAAGGGTGACCCGGGAACCAATCTGGTATGTACCTAAAGTACATGGTATCAATTTAGAGAGAGAACAGCTAGGCTGTGGACCTGATTAGCAGGACCACAGCCAGAGTAAATTCGAAAAACCAGAGAATCACAGCAAAAAGTGGGGGTAACCATATGAAGCAGACCCTACTCTCCTACAGTTTCCATTTTGGAAACAGGGGTAAAGTTACAATTGCCAAGGACTGGATTAATTGCCTTTCACATTTCCCAGGTGGTATTGGGAAAGGAACACTCCCAAAACTGTTGGGGGTGTACGCAAACGTGTTTATGTAGGAGGCAAATACTTTCTATGTGAGGAAAAAAGTGCTTTAAAAAGGAAAGTTTGATTAAACTCAGGCGTGGGAATCTATGTACAAATTGCAATTTACTCTCATGCAGTAGGTAATTTGCTCCAGTCACTGCTGATGGGCAGCATTGGCACTTATTTTACGGGTCGATGTGGGTAAGATGTCATAGGGTGCTCAGGGCGAAGGTACCTTTGAGTGGAAATGTCTGGAGGTTCCTGGTTGTGTTTCTTTTCGTGGTCCTCAGGATGTGCTGCATCAAAGGAATCCTCGCGTCCAGGAATATCTGCTTCATGTAAGATCAGCTGAGACTTTTCCTCATGGTCTTCTAAGTATGTCATCTCGCAGAAGGCTACATGTCAAAAGGATTCCCTAAAGTTGTTGGATGGAAACTGTAATCATTTGTATTCTTATTATTTGTCAGTATATTGTTTGTTCATTCTGTATTGGACATGCTTTTGTTGAGATTTCACATTATGTGCCTTGCGAACCTTTCTGTCATGTCAATCTCATTTGGTAAAAGAGATGTGTGGTATCTACACATTTATGTATCCAATATTGGTGCCCAGTGGGCTGATGAAGTAACATAATTCCATCAGCCCATTGGATGAATGTGACTTATTTCTTAGAATGTAGTATTGCTATGATGTAGAACCAATGTTAGCTAGGAACTCTGATCTGAGCCCTTTAGCGAGGAACTTAAGAATACACTGGAGTTGTTATACTGGAGATTTACAAATGTCTCCTTATATTGCAGCATTTCAATAGAAACTGTCAGAAGGCATGTTGGCGAAGCTACATTTGCATTGTAGGAAACTGGATGAAATTACCACTGCCATCACATGGGCAGGGTCAGCGGAGGGAGTGGGCACATTTCCTCACAAAAGTGGCGATTGCTTGCTGCAAATATCAACAATTGTCGGTGACAATGTAGGTTCCAAATAACCCTGCAATGCACCTTTCTAGCCACCTGAGACATAAAGAGGAGTTAACATCATCCACAAGTTCAATTTACAGTGCAGCACATTGGGCTACACATTGAGGACCAAAAGTCGATAGATGGGGTTAAATATAGATTTATTACAAATTCAAAACCAAGCTGATGTACACTAATCTCAAGAATATGCTGTAGCAATACAGAATCACTGAAGGTAGACAAGATCGTATGACAAAGTTAAGCCTTAATTGCATAGCCTAAAGCCACACAACGGAAATATAGCAAAGAGACCTGTGTCCCTCGCATTCTAAATGAATCTGCCTAAAGCTAAAGGGTGACCACTAATGAAAACTACACAGAACATTGGGAATCCCACATCATGTGTCTCAGCAGTTTTCTCCTTCTCGCTGTAAAACGTGGCAATTGCACTCAAAACTCCCCTCTTCTGGTTCTCATATCAGAATGTTCTTGGGTTTCTCTAGTCTCCAGATACAATGTGAACAGTGGTCCTCCCTTTGTTCAGTAGCATCTCTCATCCTTGCCAAGAGTACGCCTCTTGAGCCTCACTATCTCACATACACAATGTGGCTTTCACTAACTATGAGATTATATGAATGTACATGCAAGAAGATGAAAACATTACAACCCGATCATGTTTCACATTGAAGGTTAAATATTAAAATCCAAATGCTTAATGTCTTTGGTCAAGATAATGTGGCAAACATCTCAGTACATGTTTAAATGCATGGTTATAGATGTATATACAGTTATGAAATTAATGTAGAATACTATTCAATTGGATTCGTGAATATATAAGTGTTAACAATATTATCCAAACCAAAAATATGCTTATATATAAGAACTGCAATTTGGTGACACTGTAAGGAGGAACATTAGTAGGCACATTCATATAAATGTTGGGATTATACAGTAAATGCACCTCCAGTATCTGGTCAAGTGCATCACTTGAAATAATAATATAAGTCATGTGTACATATATATTGAATGGCCAAAACATAAAAGGGTGGAGATGGAAATGTACGCTGCTCCAGACCCCAATCTGATGGCAAATCAAGACATCACAGATTAAGATCTAATCTTTTCAGATGGACCATTTAAAACCTTGTGGTTTTTAGCATTTGTTATTTAGATCCTTTCAGACTTTTCATGTCATAGTAATATTTAGTCTGACTCTCCTTTAACTCTACATCTGCTCTCTTTCTACTCACTCCCCTTTTAACTTTCATGCACTTATATCCCTTATAGGTCACAATTAGGAATATCATACAAAGGCCAATTTTGATGTTTCAAATAGCGCACAAAATCCAATCCTCACATTTACAAACCATTTGCCCACTGAAGCAAATCCATTTCCATGTGCTTCCGTAGCTCCTGCAGCTTCCAACTCTTTTAAATCTCCCTTCGGACTAGAAATATTCTTAAAATACTTCTTTAAATCTTTACGTTTTGTCAGGAATGTGGGTGCAGCATTGCTGGACCTTTAACATCCGGTAGAGTCCAACCTCCTTCGCGGGAAGGATGTCTAGAGCAAATCAATTCTGTAAAACCATGGATCTAATCACTATAATTTGAGTATTTACAACTAATAAAGCTACTGCTGTATTGGTGGGCAGTATATCTACTACGGTAGATACTTTTCTAATCTTGAAGTTGTACAAAATCACACCCATAGAATGGATCATCACACCAAAAATATCTCCCATTACTTGTCCAGCACTTGCTCCTCATTTAGGCCTAGAATTTTGTTTCCAAGAAGGAAGGATCCTTAAAATGTTCCACATGATAAATCTTTGGCAAAAAGACACCAGGATAACACAGACCATACCAGCCATCAGGTAGCTGTAAATAAGCATGTCCTCCACAAATATAATAAACTCCAGAAATAACAGCATCATGGCCTCCCTTAAACAACTTCCAATTCCCTCGATATTCAAAGGTTTGATCATATTCGCTCCGCCCCATACATTTTGTATGACCCACAAAAGTATGCACGATTTCCCTTTATGCTTCCGATCCAAAGTTAATGCAGTTTGATTCCCTGCTACTTGATGTTCTATTTCTTCTTTAGCCCACTGGAGAAGTGTGGCTCAATGGTTAGAGCGGCAGACCCTGATGCAGAGGTATGGCCCGGGACCAGGGTTCAATTCCCGCCTTGGCGGGTTTTGGGCTCAATATCCTCGGACCTGATAATTCTCGCCTCGGTGCCTATTCTAATCATGGGTCCCACTCTGCAACTCTGGCCAATAGCTTTATTAATCTCCACAATGGCCCCAACAGTACTGGGATGCCTGGCTTCACCTTGGAGGTGCCCAGGAGTGGGCATTTCACAGGGAAAAGCCAGGAAGGGTTCCACAGCGGTATGCGTACAGCGCCAAGACACCTCAGGGTATAAGTGCGCTATACAAGTACAAATTAATTAATTCATTCATTCACTTATGCTCATCCTTAATTCTCTCATCCATTTTAAATCTAGATTCTATATCCCATTTTCTATCTTCTACTAGATTCTTGACCCCTATTAAAATGCAAGTCAAGTTGTGTCTGTGGGCATAAGCAGTATCAAATGTCTGGACAGACTTAAAGAAACAATCTGTTTTCTCCATCTCTAAGGCATAGAGATGAGGATTTAAAAGTTAAAGCATACACAGTAGATGATGGACGGAGAACTGAAACTTTTCAGGCACTCATATGGACTGCCAAGCCAGGCCTTCCCTGAACCGGAAACAAACATCCTGGGACCAGTTTCTGGGTAACACCCTTCATCAGCCAGGCTAGGTTGAATCCAGTGGCAAAATGAGCAAGGGACCCATGTCTGGGCATACCCTGCCAACTTAGGGCGAACAAAGCAAACACAAAGAGATGATGGACGGAGCACTGACATTTTTCAGACACTCACCCCAGTCACAGATCTGGGTTGAATCCATCATCATTCTTTATCTCACTTCGCCACCTCAGTTCAGTTCCAGCTATATGCAAATCAGTCTTGACCCTGTGCCTCATGGGAATATCCGAAAAAACAACAAGTGATGGACTGAATGTGGATCAATGTCACACACTCCCCCAGTCAATAGATCTGGGCCCAAATCCATCGTTTTTTTGCACTCCACACCACCCTGGGTTAGACAATGGCGATATGCAAATCAGCTCTGACCCTGTTGCCCCATGGGAACAGTCCAGTCCGAACTACAAAAGCCATGTCCTTCCCAGAACGGAATCAAGCATCCGAGGACCGGACCGGTTTCGAGGTAACACCTCTCTTCAGCCCGGCTAGCTTGACTCCAAGTGGTGTGGAGTGCCTGGGACCCACGTCTGGGCATCCCCAGCGCACTTAGGGCGGCAATTGCAAAAACAACGAGTGATGGACTGAATGTGGATCAATGTCACACACTCCCCCAGTCAAAAGATCTGGGCCCAAATCCATTGTTTTTTTGCACTCCACACCACCCTGGGTTAGACAATGGCGATATGCAAATCAGCTCTGACCCTGTTGCCCCATGGGAACAGTCCAGTCCGAACTACAAAAGCCATGTCCTTCCCAGAACGGAATCAAGCATCCGAGGACCGGACCGGTTTTGAGGTAACACCTCTCTTCAGCCCGGCTAGCTTGACTCCAAGTGGTGTGGAGTGCCTGGGACCCACGTCTGGGCATCCCCAGCGCACTTAGGGCGGCAATTGCAAAAACAACAAGTGATGGACTGAATGTGGATCAATGTCACACACTCCCCCAGTCAAAAGATCTGGGCCCAAATCCATCGTTTTTTTGCACTCCACGCCACCCTGGGTTAGACAATGGCGATATGCAAATCAGCTCTGACCCTGTTGCCCCATGGGAACAGTCCAGTCCGAACTACAAAAGCCATGTCCTTCCCAGAACGGAATCAAGCATCCGAGGACCGGACCGGTTTCGAGGTAACACCTCTCTTCAGCCCGGCTAGCTTGACTCCAAGTGGTGTGGAGTGCCTGGGACCCACGTCTGGGCATCCCCAGCGCACTCATGGGAATATCCAGCCTGTATTGCCAAGGCAGGTCTTCCCTGAACCGTAAACAACCATCCTTGGACCGGTTTCTGGGTAACAACCTTCATCAGCCAGGCTAGCTTGAATCCAGTGGCAAAGTGAGAAAGGGACCCACATTTGGGCATACCCTGCCAACTTAAAGAGAACGAAGCAAACACAAGGATTTGAATGTTAAAACACGGGGAATTCTGAAATGACTAAAGCAAAGTTTGAAAAATAATATTTAAAATTACCCTGTCCATACAAAAGACTCATTAAGTAGCTACAAGTGACGCCATATGTCAAAAGGAGATGATGGTTTGTAAAACCCTCTGCAGCTGATGCAGACAACTACATGCAAACATAACAGTCGCTCGCATCGATAGTCTCAATATGTTCATAAATCAATTTACAAATAAGCATTTGAAGAAAAATCTCCACTGTTTTAATTTTTGATACCTTCTCTGCTTCACCATGTTGTTGCATTTTTTCCCCGTGGGTCCTTTCGTCAGATCTATAATTGTTTGTTTTAGAAGTTCCGGGTCAGTCTTATGAGAGTCCATAGAGTGTATAATTGCCGGTACTGTGATTCTTTTATTGTTTTTCATTTGGGGAGTTTTTGCTAGACTTTCCCCATCTATTCGCTCTGCTGTGATTTGATCCTCTTTTATTGCGCTTACACTTTGTGTAGGCTCTATAGATGATACGGTTACATAGGATGTTGCTGGTTGTACCCCTTGTTCTTTTGAAGCCATTGATTTTTGTGGCGCGAGACGTGTGAGTAGGCCCTTTAAATTCCCTGTTTCAGAGAAAATTGCTTCCACCGGGTCTTTCAGAAAGAATTTTTTATTTTTTTTGTTCAGTTCCTTCTGCTTTTTGGAAATAAGCTTCTAGCGGTGAGATTATTGGCTAGTATAGTTTATTATTCCTTGTATTCGTATAGGAGTTGTCCCCCCTGTTATGGTTGATTTCTTTTGCAACTTTTTTTTGCTATTTTTGCTTATTTGTTTGTTGTAGGGGGGAACTTGCCTAACACGTCCTGATCACATTTCACCTTTTCCACTTTTTAAACGTGACAGCAGAAGCAATTATATCTGTTTATTGTAATTGCCGGATGGCTTATTGAGAAGAAAACCGAAGGAAAAAGTGTCAGCAGGTATGGGGGGAAACAGTAGGGGGGGAGGTGGCCAAAGCAGAGAGTCAGGAACCCACCCGGCTCACACCCCTCAGCAAGCCAGTCCTTACCACTGGGCCCCGGCCCTACCACCCCCTCTCACCACTTCTCACATGCACAACCGGTGCCCAGGCGATGATGAAAACCTCCGCCACTTCACTTCACAGGTCGCCCAGTTGACAAATACCGGAATACCAGAATGTCAGCTCTCTGAGGATCTTGCAGCCAAGGCAGCTGTGGATGGTGAGACCTGAACACACCGCGGTACGCCTCCGGTCAGAGGGATGCCATAGATCAAAGGAGTCTGCTGCGGGAATCACCACGGGACGCCACCGATCAAAGGGGTCCGCCACACGGACACATGGACACCGCACAATGACCTTGCCACTCGGCCCTTGCTCGGCCCTTGCACGGCCCCTGCCGAATGCCCCTGCATAGCATCGCCCAATCTCTTCTTGGCTTGCCACAAATGCCACACATGCTTTGAAGGGAAAAGCAAGGGAGAGCTCTTCAATGAGCCTTCAGCACAGCACAACTCAGCACTATGACTGGGGCTCTCGGCGAGATCTGGAGCTCTGGAGGATCCGGACTGGATTCACAATCTCCTGCAGTCCTCGGTCCAACAGCTTTTCTTCAGTCGTCTTCTTCTTGTGTCCACAAAATCTAAGTTCAGGGTCTGGCAATGCCACGTAAATACTACGTTGTGGGGCATTTACAAGGGAGTGACAGGTAGTGGCCAAAGGCCCCCTTACCTGGGGTGTCTACACCCTCTAATATAACACCCCTTGGGGAGGTGGAGATAGACTTATCCCTGGGAATTACCACCATCTTGAAGATGGTGGGCACTGAAAAATGTGCCAATGGAGCCACAATTAAGCAGCTCCCTAGGCAAACACCCACAAACCTATAAGAGTGTGGATATTCACAATCATTTGCAGGCAATTTGCTAGCACCAGTGTATCCTAAACTGACTTTTGTCAAGAGCAAGAGAAAATGTACATTTTGGGTTGAAGATTAGGGAACACACTGAAATATGTATATGTGCAAAGCATTTGCACCTTAATGGGGAGAATGTTTTTCCTGCATTTTTTCTTTTTAAAGGTGCAAATATAGTGGTGCATTTAAACATATACAAATGGACTGGTATTACCAGTTTCTGGAGAATCCTTTTTCCGATTCTTATTATATATATATATCTAAATATATATATATGTGTATCTAAATATATATATATATACATATATATATATATTACCTACTGGCGGTCGCCAGTAGGTAGTTATAGTTAGGATTGGCTACCATAGGAAATCTGCAACATTCTATTGGGAATAACTCTGGCGCCGCTTGAGGAATTTGTGTGTAATTTTCAAAAATTTTGGCCAGCTCCGCTCCGCTCCTTCCCTGGAAGTTTCGGGGGGATTCGTGAAGTGGGGGCTGAGAAAAAGGGGGGTCCTAAAACGTGTTTTCCCCATGTTATTTTCCATAGGACAGTCTGACAAGTCTACAGCCCGAACCGCTGAACGGAATTACGCCAAACTTGGCAAAATTGTAGGGACTGGTACGCAGATGTGCCTTTGCTATATTTGCTGAAAATTGCCACAGTGTTTTTTTTTTAAATTAACTTCAAAAACACATATATATCTATAAGTGCTCTCCGCTCACAGGTGCGCGTACCGGGGAGCGCACCCGGCGCGCTACGGGAGTGCGCGAGCGGAAAGCTAATTGGCTGTCGGGTGTCTGTCAACATTCTAAACAGTCCTGAGAGTCCGCCATCTTGTGTCTCGGTAGAATCGAGACACAAGAGGTGAAAAAGAAAGGGGGATATAATTAAAAGGGGGCAGAGTAGACACATCCTGACCCCCTAGATTTTCTGAGGGGGGCCTAGAAGGACCCTGAAGGGCAAAAAAACGTTTTGGAAATTTTCGCGGGGTAAGCGCTGGGTGCGTTTCCAGGTGCGCGCTCCGGTACGCGCACCCTGAGCGCACCACAGGGAAAAAGAGTGTAAAAAATGATAGTAAAAAAATAATTTAGAGTGCTTAGAGGTAGGGTAGATCTGAAAAGAGCTGTTGTGTTATGTGGGTGTTTTTTGTACCTACAAGTAGGTACCAATGCAGAGTCTAATATTCAAGAGGAAAACTCTATTCCCCTCATCTGTAAAATGCACACCATCTCTCCTATAGATGTCTTGCATGTTGAAACGCATGTTGTTGTGGTAAATGGAACCCATACCATAGTCTCTGAGGAAAGCAGAAACAGATTTATTCACATGTTTCCTTGCTTTCTCAATCTGTGGACAAAATTGGTTGGACCAGTTCCATTTTTGCCTTTTGGCATATATTAGAAAATACCAAGGCAGTTTTTGGAAAAAGTGACATCAATTGCCCAAAGATGTCCTTTAAAAGCATTTCCAGACCTACCCCAGTCAAATTGCCCAGGTCATTGCCACCACAGTGCACAATTATAAGGTCAGGGTGTGGTAGATGCATAAAGGATTTTACCAATGGTATCAATTGGTGACTTTTCAATCCTCTCTGTCCAATCCATACAATGTCCACATTTGGTAAATCAAGGTTGTAAATACCTCTGTTAGCTGCGTATTTTTGACTCCAGTGGACAAAGCTATGACCCACAAACCAGACTTTTGGCATCTTGAAGGTAGATGTGCTTGTATTCAGATGAGTTGTGGAAATGAAATGGCAGTTTGAAAGTAGGAGTTATGTAAAAAAGTGGTTGAGATTCAGTGCACTTGAAAAACTAAGGTGCATGCTTTTGTTTTTTGAAAGAAGACATTTCAAAGGTTGAGGAAAAGTCATTTCAAGAAACATTGCATATGATTAGCTGGTACATTGAGTGGTCAAACACCCTTGCTGCTTTTTTTTTGCAACATAGTATGATGAACTTCTGAACTGTGTGCTGGGTGAGGAGGGAGTTACCATGGTAACAGGGGAATGAGCACTGGGGGGATGGGTGAATGTTATGTGACTTTCAAAGTGTTTAAAAGTACAACCAATTAAAATGTGCAGTTTCTTACTCCACTTCATTAACTCCTTCTGTCCTCTTACTTCTACACTCCCCTTCCCTCATTCTCTCTCTGTTAGCCTCATTCTCTCCGTCCCATTAGTCTCTCACTCATTTTCTATCACGCTCACTCCCTATAACTCCGCCATACTACTACACTCACCTTCTTTTAGACCTTTTCCTTTACTTTCCTTCCTCTGTCTTCCCATCCTTCGCTCCTTCACTCTTTTCCCTTCCCTTACTCCCCTTACTCCATTTCAGTTACTCCTTCTCTCAATCCCTCTGCCCTCTAACTTACTCACTCCCCTTCTCTCACTCTCTCTCTGTTACCCCAATTCTCTCCGTCCTCTTAGTGTCTCACTCCTCTTCTATCACACTCACTCCCTATAACTGAGCCATACTCCCACACTCACCTTCTTTCAGACCTTCTTTTTTATTTTATTTCCTCTCTCTTCCCTTCCTTCACTCCTTCACTGTTTTCCCTTCCCTTACTCTCCTTACTCCACTTCACTAACTCCTTCTCTTACTCCCTCTGTCCTCTTAGTTCTACACTCCCCTTCCCTTTTTCTCTCTCTGTTAGCCTCATTCTCTCTGACCCCTTAGTCTGTCACTCCTCTTCTATCACACTCACTCCCTATAACACAGCTAAACTCCCTCACTTATGTTTCTTTCCTCTCTCACTCAGGGCCTCATTTATGAGAAATGACGCATCGCTGCGTGAAAGCAGCTATGCATCACTTCTCAGTGCGCTCTCCTTGCGACATTCCTGATGCGTCATATTTAATGTATGACGCATCATGTCGCAAGGAGTTACAGATACGTCAGTATTTCTGACGTATCTGTAAGCGCAAAAGTGACGCATTGCTGGAGTGTGTCACAAAAGTGACGCAACTCCAGCAATGCATCCTTTCACATGGGGCAAGCCCTATGTGAAAGGGCCTGAGTCAGTCTTACGCCTGCTGTGAGGCAGGTGCAAGATTTTGTAACAACGGTGTCCTAAAAGTGACGCAGTGAAATCTCATAGATTTCACTGTGTCACTTCTACGACCCTTCCTTGCGTCAATACGCCCCCTTTGCATACATTATACCTGCCGCAGGTTTAATGTGGCGCAGGGGTTTACAAAGTGACGCATCTACCTAGATGCGTCACTCTGTAAATATGACTCAACAAGGTTCAATTATTACACCACTGGTGCGTCACAAAAAGTGACGCACCGGCGGTGTAAAAGTGACACATGGCCTCATAAATGAGGCCCTCAGTCTTCTACTCTAACTTTTTCTTTCACTTTCTCTGTCTCTTCACTCCCTTACTCACCTTGTCTCACACTCACTTGTCTTTATCCAGTCTGTATCTCCACTCTTTCCTAAACATCACTGCTCTTTTCTTACCCTTCCACACCCCCGTCCCTTTACTACATTTTCTTCACTTATCCTCATTCCCCATGTTCACTCTCCTTCTCCTCACTCTCCTTCCCCACACTCACCTTCTTTCAGTCCCCCTACTTCACTTCGCTTCCCCTCTCATCCCTTTCTTTGCTTTCTCACTCATTTTCCTCTTCTCTCTCACTGCACTCCACTTCATTTACTCTTTTTCATTTTTTTAAGAATACAGCTCTTTTTTGAGAATTGGAGGTAGTTCTAAAAAGAATTTTTTTTTCTTCTTTTTTCGTATTTTTCTCAACAAAAACAAAAACAGGGAATGGCAAACTGCTCAACAGGAGCAAAAAAAAATAAAAAATTAGGGCTGGGGACGGCAGCGGTGGTTCTCTATTGCTCGAGCAATGATCAAAATACTTTGTTCCCCGTAACAAAGTAGTGCATCACAATGTTTGCACTTGATTGAGGCCTCATTAAAAACAGGCTGAATATTTGGGATCAGCTGTTCTGGCCGCCCCCTCACTGATGCAGTTGCTCCTCCAGTTAAAGTAGAGGCACCATCCCTTGGAGCCTCACGTGCCAGAGCCCCGACACTCTCCCGGGCATAGTTCTGGGGGTGCCTCCTCTGGACGTGCCGAATCATAGTAGAATTACCAAAACTGTACTTCCTTCTGGGGTCTCCTCGGGAAAGTACAGTATGGCAGATCTTACACTCCACCTTTGGAGCATTTACTTTTTTATGTCCCTCAGGTATATCAAAAAATTTCCAAATGAAATGTTCTTTCACCTTCGGCTGAGGAGGCTCTTCATCTATGAAACCATCTGACTCCTCACTGCTGCTGGATGCTCTGGCAGCCATTCTATCCACAGATTGTTAGCACAAAAAAAAGAGGTCTTGCTCTCACCAAAGTGAAAGAAGAAGTGAAGGAAAAGGGTGGGGTTTTCATTCTTTGGAAAAAAAATCTGTTAGCAACCAATGAAAATTGCTATTTTAAGGTCACATGACTTGACGCGCTTACGTTACGCACACTGGAGCGCTTACACGCTGCGAACGTAGGCGCTTCCGGGGACGCTTACGCAGCGCGCCTGAGTGACGTTTTGGTAGCTTTACGGAAATGCAAAATCATTTTCATTCGGAAAATCTAAAATACTGCTTTATAAGTATAGTACAGAATGTCTTGCATTATTATTTAGTTTTCATACATATTTTTTTTTACGAACGCAGAAATAACGCTCTCGCTGCGCTCTCGGGAGAGCATACCGGTGCGCGCACCCTGAGCGCTCCAAGCCAAAATTATACGGGTAAGCTTACCGGTGCGCGCACCTTGAGCGCACCAGGAAAAAAGGATAAAAAAATATATATATACATTGAACAAATATATATATTTTTTAAATATAATTAATAGTTGTAAAAAACAGTTAATAAAAAAAAAATCACAGGTTACAAAGTCGCTATACAAAGGAATTAGCTTTTAAAAAAACTATGAAATTCAGTGAAAAAACCATAGGTTTCACAAACGTTATAGTTAGGAATTAGCATTTGAAAAACTTTTGAAATTCACTTAAAAAACCATAGGTTTCACACTCGTTATAGTTAGGAATTAGCATTTAAAAAACCTTTGAAATTCACTGAAAAAACCATAGGTTTCACACCAGTTATAGTTAGCTGAACATTTTACTCATACAAAACTATTGAAATTCCCACGTTATAGTTAGTTGGACTCACTATAACTCGCGCGCCCGCAATCCACTGCTGATGATGTCACATATTACATCATTCATGACATGGTCAGTGACATCACTGATGACATCACTGATGGCATCTCAAATGACATCACTGATGACATCACTGATGACATCTCAAATGACATCACTGATGACATCATCCATGTGATAATACAATGCACCTCCTCACACTCTAATCTAACCTTTGATACACCCAGTGCTAAATACAAACTACCATTCCTGAAATTATTGACACACCAATACCAGTAACTACATACGCACTCACTGATTTCTAGGTCTACACACACATCCACTCATTCACACATACAATCACTCATACATACAGTCACTCATCAATAGAACACTATCATATCCACTTATACACCTATACAGACACTCACACGCTGACACTCATCCACAGAGTTACTCACACACCTAGTCAGTTATGCAAAGAATCAATCACACTCCCATTTCCTCAACTACACAGTTTTACACACTAAACCTTACTTATTCAAACATATACTAACACATACTTACTCTCTTTTACAATCACTGATACAAGTACACATTGATCCATACAGTCACTTACGCAATCACAGGCTCTCATGTATAGTCATTTATATATGCCAACTCTCACATGCACTGTGTTTTACATATGTACTTACTTGGACATGGAGCACTGAGATAGCCATTCACTCACCAACACACCCATGCACACAGTCAACCACCCATACAGCTCTTTCCACATGCACTCTTGAACCCATATACCAAGTGAATCAACTGCTCACACATATATGCACAGAGTCACACACCTCCCAGCCACCCACACACACACTCACCCTCACATACAAATATTTGGGCAACCAATCAATAACCCATATAACCACTCATATAGCTACTGATCAACACATGCAGCAGCTTACACAACAACAGACATACTGGTGCACACATTCAGACAGTTTAGTTACTAACCAATGCATTCAATAAGACACATTTAATCACTCACTCATACAGTCAGTCACGCACCTACTAAATCCTTCATCCAGACATGAATACATACACTCATTCTTCAATATATAAAATATATTTTTACTTTTCAGAAACACACATTCACTGGATGATGTCATCAGTGATGTCATTTGAGTTGCCATCAGTGATGTCATTTGAGATGTCATCAGTGATGTCATCAGTGATGTCACTGACCATGTCATGAATGATGTAATATGTGACATCATCAGCAGTGGATTGCGGGCGCGCGAGTTATAGTGAGTCCAACTAACTATAAAGTGGGAATTTCAATGGTTTTATATGAGTAAAATGTTCAGCTAACTATAACTGGTGTGAAACCTATGGTTTTTTCAGTGAATATATATATATATGTGATTCTTCACAGTACACTTTTCTGTACTATTGTTAAACCTCAAAGAAACGTGCAAAAAAACCATTTACAGATAGTAACACATGTGAGTGAAATGAAATTCACAAAAATATACAAAACTGTTCTGAGAACCTGCAGCGTTTGTAGATTCTCTAGCAAGAGTGCAGAATCCATTGTGAATTCCTTGATCGTCATACTTATATTTGAAATGCGAAGAATGGGACGGTGGAACCTACAGAAATAACTTGATGAATGGGGTCCCAGTTTCTGTTGGTATTAATCCAAAGGATTACTGGAACACTGTGTAAATCACAGATTGCAAAAACCTGCACTCAACCTTAGGTATGCATTTTGCCAAAAGTGAGGGTATAATACGTGTTTTACTGGATACGAATATTGCAATAATAGTTTGTCTTAGAATAAAACTCATAAGAAATGTATCTATTGAAATCTTGTTATACAAAATGCATGTTTGTTTCTCATAGATTAGGTGAGTAGAACGAACTTTAAGTTGCACAACCAATTAGGTATAATTTAAGGTACTTATTACATCTTGTTACCATTTGTATTATAAGATTCTGACATGAGTCCCATCAGAAGTGATAGAAATAACAACTATATGGTGCCTACGCATGGACCATGAATCGCATCAGAGATATTCTTTCCACACAAGCAGCGTCCATTTTCTCTACAGCTGAGGCTGCAGGCCTGTTTGACATGAAGTTCTATTAACAGATGTAAAACAGGCATGCTAGCCTGCTATGAAGGCAGTGCTCTTTCTGCACAGAAAGGGATGAGATAATGTCCCTCAAAGGGGATGAATTGCAAGACAGGTATTTCAGAGAGGTAGGGAGGTGTCAGACATAAGGAGAGAGGCTGTGAGGCTGTCACATAATGCCATGTGCTTTAGCCAGCTTGTGAAATCACTACACGCTAATGGAAACGGATTTTCTTTTCCAAGAAAACTGTATTAGTTATAAGAGGGCAAAAAATGGATGGATGAAATGATTTCTGGCCTTTAGAGATCACTCTGAAAACGATTATGAGTACCTAGTAAACGCATTTGCACCAGAATGATTTTACTACTCAATCAAATGTATTGTTTAGAAATGCAAGGTCTAGTTTAAAACTCTCTATGTATTTAGGACTATTCGATTTGTAGATGTTTGGCATGTTTTGGAAGGTCTTGTCTGCTGCACAAAAGTACTTTGCATTTGCAAAGTCTATCTAGCTCACTCTGTGAATGCAAAGGACAAGTTTCCAATTTGCAGATGTGAATTGCAGCTGGGAGTTAGAATATCCTTCTAAGTTGCAAGTGGATAGAGCAGCAAAAGTACATTCCTCCCCTTTGCGAGGCTCAAAGGAAAATGCAGATGTGTTTGGGAGTGCTCCAAAGGATGGAATAATCCCTGGCTGCGATTGTCAGGCAGTTAATAGTCGCAAATGGGAAGATTTGTTACCTCTAACAGAATTACACTTCGAATATGTAGGATGTGGGTATCAAGAGAACCAGACTGCAGTGCCCAGAGACCGCACCAAGGTCCCACAGATGGTCATTTTATTTTATGCCAAATTTGTAGCATTGCTTCCCCTATGTCTCTCAGAGTAAGGACTTGTCATGTCTGCACATTAGGGGCCTCATTTATGAAAAGTGACGCATCGCTGAGTAAAAACAGCGATGCGTCACTTTTCACTGCGTCCTCCTTGTGAGACCAATGATGCGTCATATTTACAGTATGACAAATCATGGCGCAAGGAGTTACAGATGCGTCAGTATTTCCGACGTATCTGTATGGTGCAAAAGTGACGCATTGTTGGAGTGTGTCACAAAAGTGAGGCAACTCCAGCAATGTGTCCTTTCACATGGGGCAAGCCCCATGTGAAACGGCCTGCGTCAGTCTTACGCCTGCTGTGAGGCAGGCGTAAGAAATTGACACATTTGTGTCCTAGAAGTGGCGCAGTGAAATCTTATAGATTTCACTGCATCACTTCTCTGACCCTGTCTTGCGTAAGAACGCCCCCCTTGCATACATTATACCTGGCGTAGGTATAATGTAGCGCAGGGGTTTACAAAGTGACGCATCTACCTAGATGTGTCATTTTGTAAATATGGTGCAACGAGGCACATTTTTTACGCTGCTGGTGCGTCACAAAAAGTGATGCACCGGCGGCGTAAAAGTGACGCACGGCCTCATAAATGAGGCTATAGGAGTTTGGATTCTGAGAGACAGCTTTGCTTCTCAAGCAAGCATTGGTCTCAGCAGCCCTTGCTCTTCTCAATGAAGTAAGCAGCTGATTTCATCCCATTAATATCAAGGAGGTGAGCAGTGTGCACCCCAATGCACACATATCCATTACTCTAGAAACAATTACTGAATTGTTTACTGTTTATATTGTAGTTATGCTAGAGCCATCAAAGTCAAATGTGATCTGCAGAATTTATTTACACCATCCACAATTATGACAAAAATATATGGTTGCCAGGAACACCACTGTGCTCTAGCTTGGATGCAGTTTGAAAGCAGTGCACTGACCCTTGAAAAGGAAAATGGCTTTGCATGAAGGAAAACTTGTTTTTATTTATTAATGCATCAGTGCTAAAGTGTATACCAAACATAAAACAGTGGCACACTATATATTTGATAAAATGCGCCCTCATTTTGACTTGCTTGGGAGTAGTTTTGCTACTCATTTCACCTCCAGAGGCTTAACTCACGACACTGCTCTTCAGGGGACAATTATTGACCTTTGGACTGAGAAAGGATGGGTTGGTCCCAACACGAGCCACTAGCAGGGATTAGAGATCTAGGAGGAGTAAAGGTACAGTTGGTAGAGCAAAAGGTCATCGTTGGCCCTTCCTTTTTGAGTTGGGATGCCACCAGATGATGCTGACAGCATTTGCTCCCATTCATTCCCTGGACTCTCTTCGACCTCCGGGTACCAATCCTAGCAGGAGGCAGAACCAGTTTGGCACCTGACAGAGAGGAGGTTACCTCATCTAAATCAGAGAGTGGTTTATAAGAAGCCTTAAACAATCCTTGTGGGAGACGTGATTAGCCATTTCAGATTTAGACATTCTGAGAATTTTTGCAGTAAAGCGAAAAGAAAGTGCTGCAAAACGAGGAAAGCCCAAAGTGAGCACGTAGACAGAAATGGGTGGGAAAATCACTGACTAGTGCATTGGATAAGACTGGCACCTCACCATCACCACATCCACTTGTTATTTCTGAACCTGGGAAGAATTCACCTGAAGAGGAAGCCCTTGTGTGAAAAAACAATTTAGGACCTCTGACTCCTGCTGCCTCCCACGGACTGGAAGTGCTCTCAGAGGCCAATTGTCTGAACTCCTGTTTGCCTGCTCCAGAGACACAAAAAGCAGAAGACCTGACCGAATCGGTACATTTTCCGAATCGGTAAATTTACCGAATCGGTAAAATACCGAATCGGTAAATAAGAAGTGGTAAAATTGAATAATGAGATGTAGGTAAGCTCTTAAATACCGAATTTGCTTGAAATTCGGTATTTAAGAGTCGGTATTTACCATGGATTGAAATCAGGTGGTAACCAGGTGCAGCCTATAAAAAAGGACCCAAAATGCAATACTTTTTTCACAATGGCTGCATTCTATGTCATTGCGAGATGGATACGGCTATAGGAGGAAGGAGAGAGGGAATGGCAGAGACAGGAGCAGGTCTACAGACAGAGGATCACCTTGTTCATGCTCACAGAGGCAGAGATACTCCAGAGGTACAGGTTGGACCCAGACACCATCTTGGACCTCATCAGGGACCTCCAACCACTGTTGGAGCACACTACCCCAAGGGCACACGCTATTCCACCCCACGTGCAGGTGCTGTGCAGCCTACACCTGCTTGCATCTGGGAGCTACCAGAGTGTGGTTGCTGCGGTAGGTGGGGTGACCTAGAGCAGCCTGTCACGCTTTTTCCACAAATTCCTTGACGCCATGTTACAGAGGATGGACCATTATATATCTTTCCCTGCAACCCATGCTGAACTGCTCCAAACAAAATCTGACTTTTACCAGATGGCGCATTTCCCCTATATCATTGGCTGCATTGATGGCACCCACATTCCCATTTGTCCCCCTGCTGCCACCGAATACATATATCGGAATAGGAAGTCCACCCACACCATCAATGTGCAGGTGATCTGCAATGCCAAGTGCGCCATCACTGACCTTGTGGCAAAATTTCCTGGGAGTACCCACGACTCCTACATATTTCAAAACAGTGGTATCTATGCACGGCTGACAGCAGGGGAATTTGGTGAAGGATACCTGCTAGGTAAGACACAGTGTGCGACCCCTTTAACTCCTATTGCAGAAAGAATTACATGTATGCATGTGAGTAATGTATTCCCATTTCCTTTTAGGAGACAGTGCATATGCCCTCCGCTCCTTCATCCTCACCCCCTACCTCAACACCCAGCCAAAGGAGATATAACAGGGCCCACAAGAGCACAAGAAATATTGTGGAGCGTACCTTTGGTATATGGAAGAGCAGGTTCAGGTGCCTGCACAAGAGTGGAGGTGCCCGGCAGTATACCCCCATCACCTGCTGTAAAATCATTGCTGCCTGTGCCATGTTGCACAACCTTGCTGTGAAGAAGGGCACAGAGGTGAAGTTGTCAGACTTTGAGGATCATGACAACGAGGTTGCTGTGCCTGAAACACAACCTGCTAGAGTGTCAACACCAAGTGATGGCAGATACAGACGTGAGGATATCACACGCAACTATTTCTGAGTAAGTAATGAGACAAAGACATATGTAGAATGCTAGAACACTAGTTTAATTTTGTAATGATGTCGGTATTTTAAATAACAAAAGTGCACCAGAAAGCATTTCACTGCAATGCTCACAGTGAGTTAACAGACACAGACAGGTGTTGTAAGCACGCACCGTAGTTTAATGTGGTCACTACGCAGGTATCCAAGGCACAAATGTGCAACACAAACTTTTAACTTTCAAAATTGTATGTCCAGGGTCACTAGCCCATACTGTTAACTGTTCATTTGCGTCCACGCTTAGCACTGCCAGATGTATGTGGCTCACTGTGTTTGCTGGGCGTTTGGCCTGTAGCCTCACCTTGTCGCCGCATGCTCCTCCTTGTCTCTACAAAAAAGGGGCTTGCCATGCTGCTCCTACTTGTGCTCCCTTCACTCTCTGGCACATCAATAGCAGCAGTTTGTGCTGTTTGATCATTTATTAGTGCCTCAAGAGCACCGGTCATTCCGGCTATGCCCCTTGTCAGATGATTGCTGTTTTGCGTCAAGACCTCCTGACTGTTCATGCTTCGCCTGCATAGCAGGGATGTGGCTGTGGCGAGGCGGTGAATTGCTTTGTTATTTTGCTGTGCACGCTGCTTCTCCCTGTGCCTTGATGCTATTTCGGTGTCCAGTTTGGTGCACAGTAGCTGCACCGATTGTGTCCTTTCATGTATCCCTGTAGCCATGTTCTTGCTTACTTCCACCAGTTCCCTGATGCCCTTTCCAATTTCTTCCTTATTGATATTGAGGTTGCACATTTGTCGTTGACAGGACATGATGCCCTTTCCCTGCATCCTCTGAATCTTGACCATGGTTCCCTCCAGGCCTTGGAACACACTGGACCCCTCCCCACGTGCACCTACACTCCTTCCTTGGACTGTGCGGCGTCTTGCGCTACTACGGACAGGCTCTGCACTGGACTGCAGTGTGGCAGAGATATTATCTCCAGGCAAGGTTTGTGGGTCTTCAACCACCATTTCACCGGCAGCTGTCTCCATTTCTATCAGTGGGGGAACGACATGCCTCCTGCTTGGTTGTGCTGCAGGTGTTTCAACATCCAGTGATGCTGGCATATCTGGTGAAGACATTAACAGAGGGGACTGTGAACGTCGTGGGGATGCCTGCAAATCTTGAGTGATTTCAGGGTCTTGGGAAGGTGGCTGGTCACTCGGTACACCTGTGTCCTGTGATGCACTGGGACCTGGCTCCTGACTTTCACCCCTCTCGGGTGCCGTGCCTTCAGTCTCCTGTGACTGCCTTCTGGATGTGTGACCTGTGGACATATGAGCTTATATCAGTTAAGCGCAAATGTCTCACAGCCACTACAATTAAATCTTTGCAAATTGCACAATTTACATGTTGCCTGCCCTTCATTATGTCTGCAATCATTTGCCTAACTTGGTGGTTGCTGTGCTGTATGACATGGTCTTTCATTAACTGACTACACGTACCATGATGCATTGCTACTGTTTGGTGCTGGCACACTGGGACTGGGGTAACTTAGCTTAAAGGGGTGAGGGAAGGATGAGGGTGTGAGGGGGATTGCTGTGCATGCATCTTACCTTTTCTACTTGAAGCTTTGACAGAGCTGTCCACTTCTCCCAGTCCGCAGACGCTTTCAGGCTCTAAGGTTGTGGCCACCATCACCTCCAGGTCAGTGAGGGGGGGTGCTGTGTTCTTTCCTCCCCCAGTTTGCGATGCCTGCTTGTGGTGGTCTGCAAATTTTTTTTTGTGAGGCTCCTCAGGTCATAGAACCTCTTTTTCAAATCCTCTGTGACTCTGGTGGTCACTCCCACAGCATTGACTTTGTCGAGTATATCTAGCCAAATCTTCCTTTTGGCAGATTCAGCCACAGGGAGAGGGACTGCCTTCCAAAAAGTTTGTGGTGCACCTTTACCACCTCCTCCACAAGGACCTGTAGCTCCATGCTGCTGAATTTCAGCTTTCTCTTTCTCTCTGTCTGCTCTGTGTCTTTGCTGGTTGCCATGTTTCAGGTTTTAAAGTGCACAAACTCTTTCTGCTGCTGCTCCCAGTCTCTCTGCTCCAACTACCTCTCCAGAACCTTCTAATTTGTTGCAGCTGCCTGTGTAGCAACTTCCTGGTAGGGAGGGGGAGGGTGGTATCACCTGATTGGCTGTTTTCTTAAGTTTCACATTTGCTTGCTTTCCGATTCGGAATTTACCGAATCGGTATTTACCGAATCGGTATTTCCCATTCATTCCTATGGGCCTTTTGGCCCATAGGAATGAATGGGAAATACCGATTCGGTAAATACCTATTCGGTAAATACCGATTCGGTAATTCCGAATGTCCGATACCGAATTTTACCGAATCGGTAATTAATACCGAATTTTTCCCTACATCTCATTTACCGATTCATGAATACCGAATCGGTAAAATTCGGTATTTAAGAATCGGTAAATGACATTTACCTACATCTGGCCCTAATTTCTTTGCCGGACCTCGAAACTCTGATGCCAATCCAAAAATTACAAGAGCAGGGCTTATCGAGATTTCTGAGCCCAATGCGGATGTTAATGCTAGGCAGACGGCATTCCAGAAGGGCAGCAGCTGGGGGCACTCCAAAAACATGTGGAGGTCTGAAGCAGCATTCAACCCGCATTTAGGACAAGCCACAGTTGTATTGTTGGAACATTTAGAAAGCCTTTGTGGCGAATAGTAGGCCCTATGTAATGTAAAAAGATGATTCCTGTGGAGCCAAGAGGGTTTCACAATGTTCCATAAGGTCTTAAATGACTCAAACCACAAGTCTTCCGCATTATGATTAGAAATAGATGTAGCCCACAAAGACACTGGGAGATGGAATTCGCCCTCAACCTCTTCCAAAAAAAGATTATACCAAAATGAAACCTCTCTTCTGAAGGGTGACTTATCCAGTAAAAGAGTCACTACGTTACTATCACCCCCCAGCAGGAGTCTACCCTTAGCAGAGGTCTGCGAGTGTGCCCAACTTGAGATTGGCAAGTATTTAAATCTAGAGAGCCCTGCCCCTATTTTGACTAGTAGAGTTTCCCACTGGAATAAGCAGCCTTCTACAAAAAGGTCCCCCCAAATCTCCATCCCTGCTTCTCTCAGTGGAGTTGCGAGACTATCAAGAAGCCACCCCGGGGCCCCAGGCGAATTCCACAGAGGTGATCTGGCTGTGAAGTAGTCAGTTTTTGTGGCGCACCTAAGTTTCATCCATGTTTTTGCGGTGTCCCGTAGCACCTTCAGTTTAACTTTCTTAAAAAACTTGGGGTCACCAAATTTAAATAAAAACCCCTGCTCGGCTACCCCTTCCCCCTGAAGTAGTGCTGCAAACATACATCCACATCCATAGTTTGTGGGCGTCTTAAGCAGCATCCTAGCATGGGAAAGTTGGAAAGCCCACGCATATAGCTGTAAATCGGGAGCCGCCAGACCCCCCTTTTCTCTACGGTGCCTAAGTTTTTTCCAGGCTATCCTGGGGGTCCGATCATTCCAGATAAAAGAGCTTATGTCGCTCTGGAGTTTGGCTAACAAAGAGGGCTAAAAAAAAAGGGGAATAGTGTTAAACAAAAAAGTAACTTTAGGGAGTACTGACATTTTTATTAGGTTTGCTCTACCCAAGAGTGATAAGGGCAAGGAGGACCAAGATCTCATCAGTCTGCGACATTCTCTGGCTGTCTTAGCAAAGTTAGATGGTAAAAGCTTATTTATGTCCTTATAGATGTCCAGGCCCAGGTAACGAAAAGTGGAACTCAACTCAACCCCGACAATCGGCTCAGGGTCATTCCATACCATAATGTCTGTTTTGGTGGCATTAATCTTATAACTGGACACCTTGCCAAAATCTTGAGCCAAGGCAATTACTGCTGGATAAGCTGAACTCAGTTCAGAGGAGAAGACGAGGACATCATCCGCATATAGGGCTACCTTCTTCTCCCACCCCACATAAATAAAGGGCTTGATGTTACAATCATCCCGCAATTTCTGAGCAAAAGGCTCGATGTATAGATCGAATAAGAGGGGGGAGAGAGGGCAGCCCTGCCGCGTACCGCGTGTGATATTAAATGGTTTGGCTAGTTCCCCGTTTACAAGCAAGGTGGCAGATGGATTTTGGTACAAGAGCCCTACAGCACGTCTAAATTTGTCACCGATGTTAAATTTCACCAAGGCCTCCGATAAGTAAACCCAGTTCACTCTATCGAAGGCCTTGGTGGCATCCAATGTGAGGACCGCCAAGGGGAGTGATTTAACAGAAGCCATATCAATGTTATGTTATGTTAATATGGATTTTTATAGCGCGCGGCTACTCCATGGAGTGTCCCGGCGCTTTTATTGAAAAAACAAAACAGAGAGAGCACAACACAATCAAATAAAACAGACCCAGCATAGAGAAGAGGGGGACCCAAAAGGGTGAAAAGCCAAGTTTTAAGGCCCTTCCTGAAGTTCAGCAGATTGGAGGTACTACGTAATGCTAGGGGCAGAGTGTTCCAAAGCTGCGGCGCCAAAAGCTTAAAAGAGCGGCCTCCAATACGAGCCCTTTTTACTCGTGGGACCACAGCGAGGAACAGTGATTCAGACCTCAAGGATCTGGCCGGATGGTAAAAGGCGAGCCTCTTCTGGAGATATTTGGCTCCCGAGGCATGAAGAGCCTTATGGGCCAAGGTCAGAGCCTTAAAAACTATCCACTTGCGGATAGGCAGCCAATGAAGCGACTGCAAAAGACCAGATGCTCCGGCTCACCTATTCAGACCAAAAATGGCCCTTGCGGCCGAATTCTGGACCACCTGCATCCGTTGCAAAAGATATTCCGGCAGACCGAGATAAAGGACGTTGGAGTAGTCCAGTCTGGAGCCAATTAAGGCCTGCACCGTCGTCTTCCTATGTTCCTCTGAGAGCAAAGGAAGAAATGTACGAAGCATCCTGAGGAGGCCAAAACATGTTCCCGTAAGGCCAAGGATCTGAGATCTTAACGCCAGACCATTATCAACCTTAACCCCCAGGTTCTTAGCCAGCTGGGACGAGCCCGCTGGAGGGAACATGTTAACAGGCCACCATTCCTGCCAATCTGGCTCTGATGGACAACCGAAGAAGAGTACCTCAGATTTATCTGAGTTGCACTTGAGGCTGTTTAGCTGGAACCACTTAAAAACAGCCCCAAGGCATTCACGGATACTCTCTCCGTCAAAATCTTCTCCTTTCCTGCACATAAAGAGGAGCTGGGTATCGTCGGCGTAGGAAACGATCTGGGCCCCAAAAGACTCGGCCAGTGCCGCCAGAGGGGTCATAAAGATGTTAAAAAGAGTCGGGCTCAACACAGTGAGTCGGGCTCAACACAATGGCACCTATAAGGTCATACGTCAACTCGTAAAGCTGGCGGCCCCTTCAAAGCCCTTCTGGTCAGAATGTAGAATACTTGTGGCAACCGCCCCCAACCTGTTTGACAAAACTGATGCGAAGATCTTGTAGTCAGAATTTAAAATGGAAATCGGTCTATATGACCCGCAACAAGTAGGAGATTTCCCTGGTTTCAATAACAGTGATATAGATGCACTATTCCTGGATACCGGGGGAGGTATTCCCTCTTGAAGAATCTGGTTAAACAGATGGGTAAGAAAGGGAAGAATTGATGGCTGCAGAACCTTATATAATTCGGATGGCAAGCAGTCTGGACCGGATGCCCTACCCTTTTTACTACCCGCGACCGCCAATCTCACTTCATCCTGCGAGATAGTTTGTTCCAGGGTTGCACGCTGTTCTATTGACAGCCCAGGCAGGGTAACAGGGTCTAACCAGTCCTTAACCTGGTCTATCTCAATATTTTTATCCTCCCGGTAGATTTCAGTAAAAAATTCTCAAAAGGCTCCCCTAATATCTTCATCAACTGAGTGTGTTACATTTCCAGTGATGATAGGATCGATATTGTTCCTAACCTGATCAGTCTTTGCCTTCCAGGCTAATAACTTCCCCGCCCCTTCACCATATTCAAAGTGGGCTAATTTACTTACTTCCCACCTCCCAAGGACCCGAGCATTCAACACTGATCCCAGATCCCCTTTTAGAATGGTTAACTTATTTTGCCAATCTTGAATGGTGGTTGAAGGAACCTCAGGATGCATAGCAATTTCAGTTTGGATTCTGGCCATCTCCGATTTTAGGGAAACAACAGCTTCCCTGTACATCTTGCACTTGAATGCACCTTTATTTGTTGTGATGCCCCTAACAAAGGCCTTGAATGAGTCCTATACACAACCTGGCGTGGCTGTCCCAATATTTCTATCCAAAAAGTGCTGGATCTCCGAGTTGAAAGTATTAATAACCTCTACGGAGGAGAGCAGTGATCAATCAAAAGACCAATTCCTCACAGGGCTCTTAGGGAAACCCTCCAGTATTAAATGTATAGCCGCATGGTCGGATAAATGAAATGGCAAGTGAGACACAGATTGCACCAAGTTAACTAAGATTTGACTGATCAAGATGTAATCGATTCTTGATTGATGGTGATATCGATAATTGCGAAAAGTGACGCCTCTTTGTTGCCCACATTTTGCTCTCCAAATATCTACATACCCTAACTACCTCATATTGTCGAGCAAAAAAGACCTAGCTTTAGACAAGATCTTGGACCTATTGGGGGGAGATTTATCAAGCAGTGGATCCAAGACTATATTGAAGTCACCTGCCAAAATAACAGGTTCAGGATATGACAACAGGTGGGAAAAAAGAGTTCTCAACACTGATGGGTCATCTTGGTTTGGGCCGTAATATCCTATTATGGTAATTGGAGACCCAGCTATGATCACGGATACAATAGCCCATCTGCCTCCAGAGTCGACTAGTTTTGACACTAGTTTCGCTTTTGCTGATTTTTTAAAGATTATTGCCAACCCTCTAATGTGCGCAGACTGGGAAGTTGTTATGCAAAAGTCAATCCACCTGTTTTTTTAAACTAATGTTGACATTTCAGATTCAGCGAGGTGGGTCTCCTGGAGGACTATAATCTGCGCATCTGTGTCACAAAGGTATTGCATTATCTTGTTCTTTCTAGGATTAGTGCGCAAGCCATTAATGTTCCAGGAGAGAATTACTAATTTACTCATTGCATAAAAAGCTACCCACCGAAACCCCTGTCAACACCCATAAGCCATACCACCAAAGATAGGACTGCCGGCAATATCTTAGAAACACGTGTCCCTCAAATAACCTCTGCAGAATAAAACCCCAGGTTAAGGGCACACGAAATGAGGAATTTTAACCATTTCTCCCATAGCAACCCCCCGTGCCCCATACAACCCCCCTAGCCCCCCCTGGGAAACCCTTGCTCTATATATCTGGAGAATCCAGAAGATAGTACCCCTGTTCTGGGTTCCCGCCCCCGTCAATAACAAAACAAAGCAAAATAACAACTAGACAAGAGCCAACGTCCGCAATGAAGAGACTACTGCTCAAATATAGTCGCCTATCCGTACACCTAACTCTATGGCAACAACACAACACAACACATTTTTATAAAGGAAATATTGCAAAATGTTCCATTTTTTTTTCCTTTTTTTACTTATCCATATTCACATATCTGGATTATTTTCTAGTAGTTTTCATTAGTTTCCATTATTATCCATTATTGTACACAGCTTTCCTCTATTATCGGGCTGCCGACTGCTATGACCTTACCCTGTTGCCCCCTTATCTCTTCCCATGGCCAACAATAGCTCATCCGCTGCTTGCATGGATCTATGGTTGTGCATGTTGTTTTTGTACATAACTTTTAGTGCAGCAGGAAAGACCAGTTGAGCTACAGCACCATAGCTTCTAAAAGCCTCAAGCCTTCTCCCAAACTCCCATTGTTTATCAAGGGTAGTCCTGGACAGGTCAGAGCGAATCTGAAAGTTGAACCCTTTCTCGCTCACAGACTTCTGCTTAAGGGCTAGATTAAGTATCGCCTCCTTAAGGGAGTACGTGTGGAAGTTCACCAAGATTTTTCTAGGCTTGGTCCATTGGGGGTTTTTTCTGAAAGGCTCCCTGTGGATACGCTGAATATCAAGAGCTAGTTCTTCTACGGATTGATCCAATCTTAAAGCTTCTTTCAATAGTATGATGACATATTGTTTGATGTCCGAGCCTTCACTATCCTCCGGGATATTCAAGATACGGAGATTGTTCCGCCGGGCATTATTTTCATGCGTCTCCACCCTCTCAGCCAATGCCTGCTCTTCTTTCCTGTGTTTAATAATATCAGCCTTAGCCTCATCCAACTGTAGGGATAAGCCCGCCACTGAGTCCTCTAAGGTTTCTGTTCTGACGGAAAGACCACTGATTTTATTATCTAGAGACTCACAGAAACACCTAATGTCAGCTTGGTTTGCTGCTGAGGTTTCGAACCCTCTTTTTATATCTCTTGACAAAGATGAGAACATGGCCTGAAGAGAAAAAGTAAAAGATGTATTATCGCAGTTATCAGCTGAAGGGCTGGCTGGGAGGGCAAACGTGCCATCTTCTGGTGCATCACCTTGTGGTGTGCCATCAGCAGGGGGACCACGTGTAGAAAATGATGTTGGCAATACAAGTGGAGGAGCTAGGACTAAAGCCAGCGACGGGGGGTGGTACAAAGACTTTATAACTACAGGTTTAGAAGACAGGCTTTCACTAGCGTCCAGCATATCATCTGTGAAACCCTCCTCTCTTGTGCTCATTCCATTTACAGCAGCTACTACCCCTGTTTCTCCGCTCACCATAGCCCCCTCCATGACTGCAGCACTTCTCAGGCCCATTTCAGTTTCCGTCGCACAATCAGCTGCCAATAAGCATGAACTTTTACTTAGAACACCATCAGTGGTATCTACACCCACAGTGTCTAGATCCACAGTGTCTATGGATCCAATACCTCCAGTAGATGTCATCGTTTTAACTGGGGAATGTAGAGAATCTTTAAAGGCAGGCTGTTCAGAAAGTAGTAGCACTTGGGGGATCGCTTTAAAATAAGACCGCAACAACGGAGATATTCTGGACCCCAAATTGTCGGCAGAATTAGTATGTTTGGGACCCTTGAGACTCTTGGGAAATTTACACGTGAAAGCTCTCTTTGACTTTACCTGCCCAGTAAGAAAGGAGGAGACCCTCTTTTTCGTCGAAGGGTTAGCGTTGTCAGAAATGAGAGAAAATGACTCAGACAGCTGGCCTACATCTGTACTGGGACTGGGGACTAAGTTGGAATTAGAAGCTTCGGCAGCTTGTATACTATTACCTTTTTTTGGCCCCCTTTTTGTTGATCCCTTACGCTTATCCTTCCTTAGGCTGGTTACAGCTACAGTTATAGCCCCTGATTCGGACTCCAGTGTCCCACCATACACAGACTCAGGGCAGATTTCACCTTTTGCTCTTGAATGTGCAGTCCGTGATAGGCTCTCACCGTCACTGTGCCATTTAGTGCCCCGGCTGCTGTCTGCCGATTTCTCCTCCTCCTCCTCCTCAGGTACGGCACCTAAATCCCCCAAAACGCTGCCTGAGAACTTTGTTGCAGCCCCACGAAGCCCAGGAAGAAGACTACGGGTCCTGCGTCCCCGCCGAAGCTCCAGGGCGGCAAGACTCCAACGTTGCAAGCTCGAAACAGCCTGCAGATGGTCTGACACACTCGGGCTTGGACACAGGTTCGAAGCCAGGCTCGCGCTCAGGATCGAAAAAGACAATGCCGACTCGGCAACAGTGTCTTCCGAGTCGGAGAGACACGCCCCCAACAAACACATAGGGCGTAATGGAGGACAAGAACACACTCGGAAGGAAGAAAGAACCGCTGAAAATGCACCGGCAGAACTCCAAAGTGAACAAAAAATCGCCCAGAGATCTCAGGTACTGGTTAGCATCAAGTCAGCCGAAGAAGTTTTCACATGACGGCTTACGGACGGGAACCCAGATGCGGAGCACTGCGGCAGCTTAGCACACTGCCGCCATTTTTCCCCCCGACCCAGTTATCCCGGAAAGTTCAATGTTATACTTAAGATTGTAACCGGAATTACAACCCCGTAATTGCAATTCCTACTGAACTGTGTTGTATTTCGTTTTGCTGAGAGATTATATTACTTTCATTTTATATCAAAAATAAGCAGAGGGCTGAACAATACACTATTGTCTCTGCTGGTTGATTGTTGTTCTGAGCTCTTGGCCTCCACACTAACTCCCTGAGAAGCCTTTGACTGCTCACCCTCCTTGACCGACAAGTACAGAAGGGGTGTACTTGGCCAAGTTTGAAGAGCCATAGTAGGAGGGAGCCAGCAGACCACTGGCAAACAAACTCAACGACCACAGTTAGGGCCCAGCAGCCCCTGTCTTTCCCGTTCTCCCACCGAAGAGGATCTGACAAGGGGCATTTCACAAAATACTCTGGGGCAGATTTACAATAAGTGGTGCATCCCTGCATATCAGCAGGGATGCGCCACTTATTGTGCACCATGCCACCGCCACCATTGATGCATCGCATTTACAATGCGGCGCACCAATGGCCAAAAATGGCACAGATGCGTGACGCATCTGTGCTGTAAAAGCGGCGCATAGCTTGAGTTGCGTCGCAAGCGCTACGCAGCTCCAGCAAGGCTCTGGGTGCCCTATCTTGTTAATGCTGAGTCAATCCTTTCGCATGCTTCAAGCACGCGCAGGGTATTGACGCAGAATGGGCCCCAAAGTGTCTGAGTGAAATCTTTGTAGATTTCACTCAGCAATTTTTAGGAGGCGTTCCTGCGCCAGAACACCTCCTTCTGGCGCAGGGCTTTACAACTTGAAGCATCTCCCAGATGCATCACGTTGGACGTACCCCGCACCATGGCGCTTCTTTTGCGCTGCCGCTGCATCACAAATGTGACGCAAACGGCGGCGTAAAAGGGGCGCAAGAGGCTTGTAAATCTGCCCCTTTGATTTACACTCATTAGTTTGGCAAGTTATTAAACTTCCATGTAAATGCATGGACAACACAGAAGAGATTAATGCACACTTTTAAGTTTTTGTTTGTGGCTCTTATCAATTATATGGAATACAATTCAGGAATATTACAATTACCAATATTTCTTATTTTATATCATTTGTAAAATACATCCCAGTGTATCACTGTCTGTTCGGATATGATGCTATCGGACACGGTCACTGTCTGTAAGTCGATTGGACCTCTTTAAGGAACGCTGGACCCCATACCTTTCCATGGCAATGTTTTGAGAATGTCTATACGTTTCGGATTTTCAGGACCATTTTCAACTCATCTGCTTGATTTATCTACAGGAATGAAAGGCAGCAGCAGAAACATTTAAAAATCCTTGTAGGGAGGAATCTTGTAGCAAGAGCCTTTTGCATGATCTCTCTTTAATAGCTTTTGACAACCTCTCTGCCTGGGAAATGTCATATGTCTTAATCTTTTGTCTTCACCATTTCAATTTGTAGTGTACATTTCCTTCAAAATCTTGTCAGCTAACCCTTTCGTAGCAGCTACTAATTTAGTTGTATGTATGTGAGAATTGGGATGAAGAAAACAGCCCAACCAGGGAATGCCCTGCTGATCAAACCATGGAGTTTAACCAGTTTTAATTAATTTAGCCCTAGCTTCCCTTAACTTAATTGCCACCACTGACGTACCAGCTCATAGAGATGGTGCTTTTGGGTTTGAGCAGGTACTTTGGAAACCAATAAATATATTGTAACGCTAAATGCATTATTTTTGTGCCCACCTCAAGTTTTAATGAAAATATAAATATCCAATGAGTGTATTTGGATTAGGAACTATTTAGATAACTTGGAAAATGAAGAGAAATCAATAAAGAATTCGAAAGTTATCCTAAAAGGAAAGAAAATCGCCAATAGAATTGTAAAATGTATTTCATGAAAAAAAATGTATATATGGAAAACTATTTCTAAGCCACTGGAACCCGACTTTACCTTGTGGCTGACCTGATTAATGTACACAGTGAAATAAAGGTTGTAGGTTTGCACTGAAGACAGATTCATCCAACAGGTTTCGTATAATTTATCGAAGCAACCTGCAGCCTCGATACAGATGGGAGAGAGGTTGGGCACAGCTACTGGTGCCCTCAGACAGAATTTAGCTTCTGTTCTAAAAATTTCTGAAGCAGTACAAAGTCCCAAAATATGGCTGAACCACAAGGGAACGCGGGATGAGAAGGAAGGCTCTCCCAGTAAGAGCTCCACATTGGAACTTAGAAGATCTTATGTAGTTCCGAATGGTCTGCGTCAGTGCTTAATTTGTAAAATATTAAGTGCCAGGGCTCTAACCTGGAGGTCACTGCATCTTGGACCACCCATCACCCTTGTCATCACTGCCAAAACAACTACTAACCATCTCTCTTGCATGTAAATGCGACAGCTCAGATTATTCCAGGTCCCCAAAGCTAAAGGAATGGCTGGGGAGGCAGGTATTAGCACTATTTTGTTGTATATTGTATTCCCAAATAACCGTTGTTCTACTCATCTCTTAATTTGATGAGCAGTGCCACCATGTGGTATACTGTTCTAAGGATGGTGCCGACAATTAGGTGCCGGTGCCGAGCACCGGAAAGCAATGGCTCAAATTAAGCACTGCTCTGCGTGTTTAATATCACACAACGTGACACATGGCGAGATTGTTTCAAAACAGAGTGTAATTAATTCAGCATCTCCTTAAACTTCCTTGTGACTTCCTTGTGACTTTACACAATTTGCAGACAGTCCTAAGTACTGGTAATTTTGTTAGTGACTACGGTTCAAAAACTCCATCACACTTTTTAGGGCATCTGAATGTTTACAGTGGCTCAGTCATTTCTAGGCATGTTGCTCAGGTGTTTGTTGAGTGGATTAGGTCTACAAAGTCCTCGTAGTATACCAGTTAACTCAAGGCCTCAGGAAATAAAGGGGCATATTATCAAGAACAGGCGATAAAATTATAGCCGCTTTATCGGCAGGAAACTGCCGCTAAAGTGGCAATAATGGGCTTGATAATAGGCCCTTGTGAATTCCCATAGCAGCCCAGGTTCCTGCCGATAAAGCGGCGATAATTGGCTTGATAATGGGCCCTTGTGAATTCCCATAGCAGCCCAGCTTCCTGCCGATAAAGCGGCGATAATTGGATCGCCTGTTCTTGATAATATGCCCCAAAGTTCTGTATTGGAACCCAATGGTCAATAGAGGCAACAGTCCAATGTCAAGGCCCTGGTCAGGTAAAAAGCCTTTTAGTAACTGGGGGCCAGATCTACTAACATTAGGAATATCGTTTTCATTCTTGCCATTTTCTCCAAATCGCAATTAGGAAATCAGAATTGCTACTGTATGAAACTATTTTGAGTTTCATTAGCGATGCCTAGTGGATCACAAATAGATCTACCTCCTGTATATAGTTATAAGGTAGGTCACAATTTGTGACGTATTAGCAATCGTAGCCATCACAAGGATGGTGGACATCTGAGGTCAGTAGACCACCATGTCTGTGATTGCTTTTTAATAAAACAACCTTTTTTTTTAAGGCAGCCCGTTTTACATAAAGGAAAATAGGATGTGATTAAAGAGAAAAAATGAAATTTAGCAGTTTCATGTCTTACTAGCAGGCAGTGGTCCTTGGGGACACCTTCCCATTTGCGAACAGGTTACCACCTCCTTCAAGAAGCAGGTAAAATAAGAATGTTTTGTGACTGCAATTTCTGTGCTTAATTTGAGCCGGTGGTTTCTGGTGTTCAGCACCGGCACTTAATCACCAACACCAGCGCTTTTCGTGAGTTTCAGTTAAGGACACTTTCATTCATGGTAGGCACAGGCAGCTCAAGTGATTTGCCCAGAAACACAGGACTTTGAGCAATGCGGAGACTTGAACCTTTTCCCTCAGCGCCTCAGTTGGCAGCTTTGGCCTTTACGCCACCTCCTCTCCCCACTTTCACGGTAGTTGGTTCTGTTTTAGGTAGCGCAAACAGAAGAAATGGGCTGGTTCAAGCTACATCCTGGCAAAAACCCTGGCACTTATTTTTTAACAAACTAACTGCGTAATTCGGTGACGAAACATTCATACATCCCATTCAGATTCGGTATTTGGAAGGGACGCTGTAAACAATCCCCTTCCAAATACCTATTCATAAACAAAAATGGTGATTTGTAATTTGTTACCAAATTGCAATTTGTGATTTGTACATATGTAAAAGTATCTTTGCAGCCGGAAACGCAGAATCACCCATTTCCGACCGCAAAAATGCTTTGTACATGTGGCCCTACGTGCTTATCTGGGCAACCTGTGTATCTGCATCATATATAAGTCTTTATGTCCCTGGACAGTTATTCAGTAGTCAGACTATTCACAACACTGGGGAAACCCCTTTTTAAAGCTATACTTATGGGGCAATACCAATAAGTCATTGATACAGACATTTACCCCAATCCCACCTATAATATTGCTGTCTTCGCTATACTATGACGTTACAGAGGTTGTGTGATGGTTGCATAAAGGCTGAACAAATTTAGCTGATGACTTCTAGTAAAAAAATCCAAAGTGCTTCTTCACTACAACAAAGATCTTTCTCTAAAGACTGTCATCGGCCCTCACTCACCATTTAGGTATGGAACCAGTCCACTAAAATGACCTAAGTATTGCCCAACCCAGTTGCTGACCGATCAGCAGGGCCATTAGCCTTGAAGAATTGGTTTTCTCCCCTCAATCCAGGAGACCAAACAATTCACAGTATTTTATCTCTCAATTATCAGTTATGTTAAAATGAGACACTAATAGAACTATGGGGCTTATTTACAAGGCCCTTGCACCACTCTTGCGTCACTTTTCCCATGTTAAAAATGACGCAAAAGTGGAGCAAGGGCCTTGTAAATCTGCCCCTATATGTTTATTTTAAACAATTCAACGTCATGCCACTAATTGAAATGAAGTGAGACTGAGGCTGCAAGTGGCTTCAATCTCAATAGTTTAAAAATACATATCTCTTCCTTAGTAAATCAAAGAATGCAGCACACATAGAAAGAGAAAAAAGATGAGGAGAAATAAAAGTTTGTCTCCTCATTGTGCCAGATTCTGAAGCACTCAGAGCTTTACAAAACTTTGTAAATCCGGGAATGCATCAGGTTCCATGGATGTTGCGTGGGAACACCCACAGCAACAACCATGGACCACCCCTTTAATGCAGAGTAATGCGTGAAAGGGGCCCATGTTGACAAGGCCATGAAGAGTCACTTAGGGTGACTTTACGTGGCCTTGTAAATTTTGGAAGGCACACTGCGCTGCCGGTGCGCCAAACAAGTGACGCACCGGCGGCGCAATGGCCTTGTAAATGAGGCCCCATGTCTCTTAATCTCACTCATGCAGGGCTTTTAATCCCTCTTTTTACATCTGTCACTGTTTTCCTATCTTTCTCTTCCTACTTCTTTTCTCTATTTCTCTCTTTTGCTCCAGATGTAAGTCTGATGACATAAAATAAGTCCTGATTCCCAAACATGAGTGGCTGTGCCCTCCCCAACTGCAAAGAAACTCCACTGAGTTTCAAATCCACAGTATCAAAAGAAACTGGAGGTATACTAAAACAAAATCAGTATCTTTAAATATGCATTACTGCAGATGTGCCACAAAAAATATCTTGTATTTTTTAGCTCATTAATCTAGAAGTAAGGTGACTACTCAAGCATTAAGAACAAGAACTGCTGAAGTATATTAACATCCAACGGGTGTCAAATGCAAATGCATAGCATAAGATGAATATCATACCCCTGAACAGTGTGTTTTCACTGATTGATGTGTGCACCTGCTGATATTCTTTGAGATGCCAGTAAGATGATGCATGTTTGGCATGGCAGGCCATGCATTGCTCTAAGGATCCAGCCCAAAACAAGCCCAAACCACCGGTTGGGCTCCATGTGCACCACGTGTCCCTTGACTGCAGGGGCAGACAGCACCTGGCAGACAAGTCAAAGCTTGGTCAAAGCTTCGCACGTGTCTGTATATTACAGTAACACCTTCGGCTTTACATTTCACAGAAGAGGATCCAGGTCGGTACAGTCACGTGGTGCAGATAAAGGGTCCAGAATGTTTAGTTATGATGTTGTGTGTCTCAACTAACAAACTCTTACCTGCATGAGCGAACACTAGGATCGAGGCAGAAGAGGAGCTTTGCAGCCTGAAGATCCACGCCACGCCATACAACCGCAACCACAGCAACCGCCGCCACCAGGCACGCCGCCGCCGCTCCAGGACTTCAAATCCCGGCAGCCTTTGCGGCGGCTTGTTCCCTGATGCGCTAGACGCGCCAGGAGGGGCTACTAATACAGCGAGCCCTCGGTGGAGCGGGGGGATCCAAACTCTTACCTGCATGAGCGAACACTAGGATTGGGGCAGAAGAGGAGCTTTGCAGCCTGAAGATCCACGCCACGCCATACAACCGCAACCACAGCAACCGCCGCCACCAGGCACGCCGCCGCCGCTCCGGGACTTCAAATCCCGGCAGCCTTTGCGGCGGCGCGTTCCCTGACGCGCTAGACACGCCAGGAGGGGCTACTAATACAGCGAGCCCTCGGTGGAGCGGGGGGGATGCAAACTCTTACCTGCATGAGCGAACACTAGGATCGAGGCAGAAGAGGAGCTTTGCAGCCTGAAGATCCACGCCACGCCATACAACCGCAACCACAGCAACCACCGCCACCAGGCACGCCGCCGCCGCTCCGGGACTTCAAATCTCGGCAGCCTTTGCGGCGGTACGTTCCCTGACGCGCTAGAAGCGCCAGGAGGGGCTACTAATACAGCGAGCCCTCGGTGGAGCGGGGGGGATCCAAACTCTTACCTGCATGAGCGAACACTAGGATCGAGGCAGAAGAGGAGCTTTGCAGCCTGAAGATCCACGCCACGCCATACAACCGCATCCCCCTGATATCTCCTTCATCAAGTTTCTAAGGTACTGTACTCGTTGTAGGAAAATATTGTAGATCATTGCTGTACACCGTCAGTGAACATTCTTGGACCCTAGCTACTGTTTGCATCTGGTCCATGATTTGATTGGAGTAGGAATCTGCCTATCGTTGTATGGTAGTATTTCCCCCCTGTCTTGTTAGTACTGTGTATTGCTTCCATAGTTAATACTGTGAGTGCCTTTTAGACTCTTGATAGCATCTTAACCCTGCTGTAAACATGCCTAAAAAAATGGCACCTGTAGTCACAAAGTCACTTAACACCTTAGATTCTTATTTAGTACAAGTGGTCAATAAGATTAATAATGAAAGAAGGCAATCCTTAGGTTTGAGCCAATCACTAGTTTTAAAGTCCACATTTGTAAAGCGCACAATCACCCGTAAGGGTCTCTAGGCGCTGGGGGCCGTCGGGAAGATTAAGCGAGCTATTGCCCAGAGTCACATGGTGCTGGGCTAACCTGCCGCTGGAGCCGGGGATCGAACCGTGGTCCCCAGATTCCAGCGTCAGTCGCCCTGGCCGCGGCGCCACACCTCTTCCAAGTTTTGCTCCCAGTGAGTCCTTCCTCTAATGCGCCAATGTCTGACACACCATCACTAGATCCCATGACATATATACCGGACCTTAATTCTCAAGATACTGGCAATGATGATGGAAATTCAGATCTGCTAGCCGATTTGTCAGTAAATGCTGTGTCTGACTCGGATCAACAGCTAAATATTGTAGTTGTAGACTTTTTTATGTATTCGCCAAAACTGTAGGCAGAGGTTTTGGCAAATGTGTTCAATGCAGTCAATGGCAACCCATCACCTGCCTCATGGGACACTTCCACCATCGTCCCTATTTTTAAAAAAGGCCAGCGGGATGATCCCGCCTGCTCTAGGCCTATATCCCTCTTGGATTCATCTGTAAAAATCTTAGGCAGAGTCCTTTTATCTAGATTGAGGGAAAACGTTGAGAGCTGTGGCGGGTTGTCTGAGTTGCAATATGGTTTTAGAGAAAGAAAAGGGACCATTGAACAGTGCGCTAACTTGTACTTGCTCATCTCCAAATATACCGTGGCCAAGGAGGGGTCCGTGTTTCTTGCATTCATGGATCTCTCCTCGGCTTTTGATTTGGTCAATAGGTCAAAGCTGTGGGCCATCTTGTTGGAGATGGGCATTGATGAGGCCTTGGTCACGTTTATGGCCACTCTGCACCAAGAGTTTTTTGCAGCCGTCCGTGTAACAAATGAGGGTAGATGTACCCCCCTTTTTAAATCTTTAAAGGGGATACGGCAAGGCTGTATATTAGCCCCCTTGCTCTTTACCATTTATATCAACGGCTTGGGCGCACACCTAGGGGAGCAGGAAGCCGACGTCCCGCATGCAGGAGCTGTTAAAATCCCGGCGCTCCTGTATGCGGATGACGCCGTACTGATCGCTTGCATGGGTGTTGGCCTTCAGCACCTTTTGAATGCCTTTGGTTCATTTATGGAGCGATTGGATCTTAAGGTAAACGTAACCAAGTCACATACAATGGTGGTGGGGCGTGAGTGCAGCAAGAAGAGAAATAAAACATTTACATGTAGGGGGACACTGTTTCCAGGGTATCTACATTTCCCTATCTAGGCGTACTGTTTGATCAGAAAGGGACCTGGGGCCCTGCATGAGCGAACACTAGGATCGAGGCAGAAGAGGAGCTTTGCAGCCTGAAGATCCACGCCACGCCATACAACCGCAACCACAGCAACCGCCGCCACCAGGCACGCCGCCGCCGCTCCAGGACTTCAAATCCCGGCAGCCTTTGCGGCGGCTTGTTCCCTGATGCGCTAGACGCGCCAGGAGGGGCTACTAATACAGCGAGCCCTCGGTGGAGCGGGGGGGATCCAAACTCTTACCTGCATGAGCGAACACTAGGATTGGGGCAGAAGAGGAGCTTTGCAGCCTGAAGATCCACGCCACGCCATACAACCGCAACCACAGCAACCGCCGCCACCAGGCACGCCGCCGCCGCTCCGGGACTTCAAATCCCGGCAGCCTTTGCGGCGGCGCGTTCCCTGACGCGCTAGACACGCCAGGAGGGGCTACTAATACAGCGAGCCCTCGGTGGAGCGGGGGGGATGCAAACTCTTACCTGCATGAGCGAACACTAGGATCGAGGCAGAAGAGGAGCTTTGCAGCCTGAAGATCCACGCCACGCCATACAACCGCAACCACAGCAACCACCGCCACCAGGCACGCCGCCGCCGCTCCGGGACTTCAAATCTCGGCAGCCTTTGCGGCGGTACGTTCCCTGACGCGCTAGAAGCGCCAGGAGGGGCTACTAATACAGCGAGCCCTCGGTGGAGCGGGGGGGATCCAAACTCTTACCTGCATGAGCGAACACTAGGATCGAGGCAGAAGAGGAGCTTTGCAGCCTGAAGATCCACGCCACGCCATACAACCGCAACCACAGCAACCGCCGCCACCAGGCACGCCGCCACCGCTCCGGGACTTCAAATCCCGGCAGCCTTTGCGGCGGCGCATTCCCTGACGCGCTAGACGCGCCAGGAGGGGCTACTAATACAGCGAGCCCCCAGCGTCGCGGGACGCGAGCGGGACGCCCGGGGGCTAAACCCGGGCAAAGGGCGGGCCCTCTACGGCCCTCAGCGGCACGAAAAGGCCAGGCAAGGCCATCCCCCTGATATCTCCTTCATCAAGTTTCTAAGGTACTGTACTCGTTGTAGGAAAATATTGTAGATCATTGCTGTACACCGTCAGTGAACATTCTTGGACCCTAGCTACTGTTTGCATCTGGTCCATGATTTGATTGGAGTAGGAATCTGCCTATCGTTGTATGGTAGTATTTCCCCCCTGTCTTGTTAGTACTGTGTATTGCTTCCATAGTTAATACTGTGAGTGCCTTTTAGACTCTTGATAGCATCTTAACCCTGCTGTAAACATGCCTAAAAAAATGGCACCTGTAGTCACAAAGTCACTTAACACCTTAGATTCTTATTTAGTACAAGTGGTCAATAAGATTAATAATGAAAGAAGGCAATCCTTAGGTTTGAGCCAATCACTAGTTTTAAAGTCCACATTTGAAAAGCGCACAATCACCCGTAAGGGTCTCTAGGCGCTGGGGGCCGTCGGGAAGATTAAGCGAGCTATTGCCCAGAGTCACATGGTGCTGGGCTAACCTGCCGCTGGAGCCGGGGATCGAACCGTGGTCCCCAGATTCCAGCGTCAGTCGCCCTGGCCGCGGCGCCACACCTCTTCCAAGTTTTGCTCCCAGTGAGTCCTTCCTCTAATGCGCCAATGTCTGACACACCATCACTAGATCCCATGACATATATACCGGACCTTAATTCTCAAGATACTGGCAATGATGATGGAAATTCAGATCTGCTAGCCGATTTGTCAGTAAATGCTGTGTCTGACTCGGATCAACAGCTAAATATTGTAGTTGAAGTTCCCTCACCCCCGTCGCCCGTAGTACGGGCCGTGAGAAATTGTAGAAAATCTCAGCCAAAACGTGGGGGGAAACAGCTAGGAAGAAAAAAGCCGATCACACCACCTAGGCGTAAAGGGAAAAATGTGGAGTGTGATGTTGATGTTGAGCCAAGACACATCATTGACGACGACCTATTCAATAGGATCTCAGACATGATAGATATGAAAATCAGGACTATCATTAAGCCATTGATTGGGAAAATAGACAAACTAACTGCTGAGGTGAAAAAGATGGGTGGGTCGCAAAGTAAGTTGGCTGATGAATTGAAGTGCCTAGTTACAAAACCGGTGGCCATAGCTGAGGAGGACACTGGTGCGGACATGGGTCCTATGGAAGGCCAAATACAGTCTATCCCGCCAGGGCAGCCGCCACCACCTGCGCCCAGCCAGGAAGCAGTAAGAGAGTCCCCAATTCTACCATCTGTTGAGCCAGCACCACTGCATTTAGGGGATGGCTCATCACAATTCATTATGGAAGCCTCAGCAGTAGTACTTGTATTGGCCAATGTCCCTGCTCTATCACATGGTAAAATAGAATCTATTCAAGGACTAAAAGATAAAGCCTTACACTGGCTCACTAATAATATGCATATGGCATATCAGGAGTCTGACCAACTAGCAGGGGAGATCGTAATGACAAGGAGGGTACTATGGATTGGGAATAAGCCAAAGAAGTTTAAGGGGGACTGCGTAATATTAAACTTTGCTAACGCAGAGGTACTCCCAAACATCCTGTCTAACATCTTTCCCCCCCAACGAAGAAGTGGTTCTATAATCCCCCTTAACCTGAAATTCTTTTATAGTGAGAACCAGATTGCGACCTTCCCCAACATTCCTAGACCTAGAAGGAATACAAAAGTTACTAATTGGGGAGGGGATACTAGACCCAGATATAATAATGATTGTTTCTACCCTATGATTAGCCTTGAGACAGGGCAACGCAACTACCCGATTGAGCCAATTGCCAGAACACCCAGGTTAAATGGGCCCACTATAAATAGGTGGGGACCAGGCACCCTGGGATATGATCATAGAGGACAGGGAAATGGGTTTATAGCCTGGACGGGAAATGAACAGCCCCCGATGCGTTCAAATACCCCACGACCCATGTGGAACACAACAGCTAGCGGATGGGGTCAGGCGGCCACCCCTTTTGACTGGGGATTTGGAATGGGGAATAGGTATGGAGTCCTATCCAATCTAAATGACTGCGACTGACATATGGAGGTTACTGATTTGGTAAAAGATGCTTTGGATCAGCCACCAGTCAAGAGCAGTCAATTTATTAATGGCCTAGATCCCAGTGAGTCCATCTATCAGACAGGGCAAGAAGACCAAGTCATATCAAAATACGAACATCTCCCCACCTTAAATCTGCCTGAGCACTGTGCGAATCAGAGCTTTGCCAGTGATAACCCGCAGAGTTTATCGAAAGTGGGATTTAATGAAGGGACTCAACTGTCACGGGCAGCTGAGGGGGTATTGGTGCAGTACTCAGAATCTAAGACATCTATAGATTCTTGTAAAATGATAAGCTGGAATATAGCGGGGCTAAACGCGAAACGACAGGACAAGGCATGGTCAAGTTTTGTTTTAGGCCACCATATTATCGCTCTCCAGGAAACCTGGGACACATCCGCCAATCTTTGGTGGGATGGGTTTACCAGCTTTACCAAAGCAGCTGTTCCCAGTCGTATGGGGAGAGCTAAGGGAGGCCTTTTAATTCTGTTCTCCTTAGACCTGAAGGGTAGCTGTAGGCAGATTAGCACCGATTCCCATAACATCTTAATGGTAGAAAGAGTGATCAATAACACTAGCAGGACCATATATATAAACTTTTACAATTCAGGGAACAGTGACCATAGAGGATGTAACATCGCTAACTTAGATAGCATTTTAAAATTATTCAGCCAGAATACAAAGTACGACTTTGAGTATATTTTATTAGGCGATTTTAATATCCATCCGTGTAACCTAGCCTGTAGGAGAAGTAGCGATGAAGGGGACGAAGGACTAGAGGGTCCCCACTTTGAACACACTACCGAGGGAGAGGAGTTAGAAGAATTTCTTGCTAACTTCGACTTGCACGAACCAGATGGTGGCCCCAGACTGCCAACTTTTACTGGTGTCCACCAAGGCACAATAATAGATTATATCTTTGTTTCCCAAGGTATTTTAAACCGGGCTATGGACTATCGTACAGTACAAACACACTTTAGTGCTCATAACCCGGTAGTATTCGAAGTGGCTTGGGGAGTCCATATGGGATTATCCCCAATGATAGTAAGGCCCGTACACCCTCTGAGGATCTCTGATCAAGGCAGGCGAGTGAAATGGGCAAAGGTGGTCCCGGAAAAATTTTATGCAGAAAACTTCCTTAAGATCAAGGACCAGGTTGAGATATGTAAAAATCCTTGTGCGCTGGGCCAAGAAATTGTAGAGGCATTTGAGGCAATATGTGGCCACGTGTCACAGGATCTTTTAGTCAAGCCAAAAAAAGGAATCCCAGGAAATAAGCGCTGGTTTGATTCAGCATGTTCTAAAGCCCACAGATCACTGCTGGCAGCCCTAAAAAATACTCCTAGGGTAAAAGATGAGATCACCAGATTAAGGAAAATTTACAAGCTAGCCTTAAAGAAACGAAAGGACACCATTAAACGTGAAGCTTGGGAAAATCTCCTTTCAGTGGCAGTCCTGAAGGATAGTAGGAAATTTTGGGAGATTATTAAACAGCCCTTCTTCTCAGATGATAATAACGAATCTATGGACTGTGTTATCCCCGAAGAAAAGTGGTTGTCTCATTTTAAAAATGTATACGGGGATAATGACGAAGCAATTAAAGGTGTTCCGTTGGTACCCTTAGCCGCCCGTCCTATCCTTTTTAACTATCAAGAAGTGGAAAAAGCTATTTTGGCTAATACAAAGCATAAGGCACCCGGTCCCGATGGAGTTCCTGCTGACTTTTTTATGTATTCGCCAAAACTGTAGGCAGAGGTTTTGGCAAATGTGTTCAATGCAGTCAATGGCAACCCATCACCTGCCTCATGGGACACTTCCACCATCGTCCCTATTTTTAAAAAAGGCCAGCGGGATGATCCCGCCTGCTCTAGGCCTATATCCCTCTTGGATTCATCTGTAAAAATCTTAGGCAGAGTCCTTTTATCTAGATTGAGGGAAAACGTTGAGAGCTGTGGCGGGTTGTCTGAGTTGCAATATGGTTTTAGAGAAAGAAAAGGGACCATTGAACAGTGCGCTAACTTGTACTTGCTCATCTCCAAATATACCGTGGCCAAGGAGGGGTCCGTGTTTCTTGCATTCATGGATCTCTCCTCGGCTTTTGATTTGGTCAATAGGTCAAAGCTGTGGGCCATCTTGTTGGAGATGGGCATTGATGAGGCCTTGGTCACGTTTATGGCCACTCTGCACCAAGAGTTTTTTGCAGCCGTCCGTGTAACAAATGAGGGTAGATGTACCCCCCTTTTTAAATCTTTAAAGGGGATACGGCAAGGCTGTATATTAGCCCCCTTGCTCTTTACCATTTATATCAACGGCTTGGGCGCACACCTAGGGGAGCAGGAAGCCGACGTCCCGCATGCAGGAGCTGTTAAAATCCCGGCGCTCCTGTATGCGGATGACGCCGTACTGATCGCTCGCATGGGTGTTGGCCTTCAGCACCTTTTGAATGCCTTTGGTTCATTTATGGAGCGATTGGATCTTAAGGTAAACGTAACCAAGTCACATACAATGGTGGTGGGGCGTGAGTGCAGCAAGAAGAGAAATAAAACATTTACATGTAGGGGGACACTGTTTCCAGGGTATCTACATTTCCCTATCTAGGCGTACTGTTTGATCAGAAAGGGACCTGGGGCCCGCAGGTAAGAGCAAAGAGGCTGGCTGTCATTAGATCATCATCAGCACTCCTGGGCTTTGCTGGTAGGCTAGGGGCTAGGCCTATGGAAGCTCTGTTAAACATCTATAAGAGTAAATCTGTGGCCATTGCGTTATATGGTTCCGCGTTGTGGGGGCATGTAAACTTGGAACCAATCCAGAGAGCAGAGAATAGTTTCATTAGAACCCTGTTTTCTGTACCACAGTCGACCCCAACCTACTCCATCCATAAAGAAGTGGGCCTACATTTTTTGTCTGACACGCTGAGCATGGCCCCTCTGATTTTTTGGCTGAAAATGTGGATGAACGAAGAACTTCCATTAAATCACAAAATCATGTCTGATGTCCTGTCCCTGGACAAATCTAATAAGATCCCTTGGTTGGCCTATTTGGCTAAGGCATTTTTAGATCTGGGACGTCCGGAGCTTTTTTCCTCCCCCGAGAATATTAAGATACATGACATTGATTTTGTAAAGAAGTCCTTTATGGGAAGGAAGGAAGCATGCCGTGAAGAATGTGAACTGGCAAAACCGTCAGTAAGGGAACATTGTCTACTTGTTAACTCTTTTTCACTTGCACCTTACCTTGGTTTTGTTACAATTCCTTTCCATAGGTTCCTTTTAACTAAGTTTAGATTTAATTTGTTACATTTTTATTTAGGCTCTTTTAAAAGCTGGCAGAAGCCGAAACTAGCCTTGCCTTGTAGCTGCCATCAGTTTTCTGTACAAGATACAATGCATTTTGTTATGTTTTGTGGGTTGTATTTAGAGCCAAGGAAAAAATACTTAATGCCCATTCTTAAAGAGGCTGGCTTCACTCAAGTGAGACCAGCCCTGCTCTTTTTACAATCACTGCCTAACCCCCACATCACTTTTTGTACAGCTAATTTTCTGGTAGCCGCCTCAAGGGTGAAAGCTGTCTGCCTAGATTCCCCTTAAAGCAAATGTTTTACCATTTATACTCATCTCTGAATTTAATACTTTTTTAACTGTCTGTAATATTCTTAATTGTTTGTCCGTATTTATCGTTCTTTAAGAAAAAGGAAGAAAAACCTTGTATGACATGTTTTTAAATTTTTCCCCTCTTTGTATGGCTTTTAAATAAGTCGAATAAAGATATTCTGACTAACTAATATATTACTCAGGACAGGTATTGTTTCATTTTTATGAGAAATGCAATTGACACTTAAGACTGCTTCTACTAAAATACTTTGCATGAAAGACTGTCACGTGGTACGCTCAGAAATGCTTGTTAAGCAAATTTGTGATTGATGTCCCAGCCAGTGATATGAGGAACCTTTATCCTGAAGCTATTTGACATTAATTACTTAAGGGCCAACATAGAAGAAAAATATATTTGCCTCTGACTATCAGTAATACATTTCCAAAGCTGTAAGCCCTATTAACAAAAGGGTTTAGAGTACATTTCAATTTTGCAAAGATTGAAATATTTTTGGAAATTTCATTTTCTCATCGACATATCCATGTATTCACTTCTTCATATGAAAATAGCCACTTAAGTCAAAACTGCATTTTGTGTGTTTTCTCCGTATGGAAATATTTTATGCACTTGAAGAAAAAACATTCTCAGAAGAATACTTCCTGCACATACATGTACGATCAATAAGTGCATATTGCAATTCTTTTTCTTTTAAATAAAACAAAAAGCACTGCAAGAGTGCCACTGCGAATTCTAACTTCTCCTTGTATTTGTCTTTTCTGCCTTAAATCAAAAGTTGACAAGGAAAAGAAGTCTCAGGGGCATATTATCAAGGGGGTTTATCTCCGCTTTTTTGGCTTTAAAAGCCAAGAAAGCGGAGATTTTACCTAGCTGTCGCTAACACCAGTTAGCGACAGCTAGTAGGAGATAGCGACCATCTTGGGCCCCACTTTGCATGTCAGTGATGTTTATCACTAATGACATGCAAAGTGGGCGTGCCAAGATGTTAGCGACTGGAAACAGTCGCTAACATCGCTATCTCCTATTACCAACTTTTGGAGATATTCGCGCTAAGCGCGAATATCTCCAAAAGCTAACACCTGCCCTGAGCAGTTCTTAGCCATGTTATCCAATGGGAGTTGGATAACATGGCTAAGAGCATTAGCTCCGTAATGCATGAATATCGCTGACTTTTCAGCGATATTCATGCATTGCGGCCGTTTTTTATCGCATTTGCGATAAACCTTGGTAATACCAAGGTTTATCTGCGATAAAAATCGCCGCAGCTCAGCGGTAAATTTTTGTCTCTAACCAAGCAATAGCGATAATTATCGCTATTGCTTGGTAATATGCACCTCAGTTCTATAATTGACTGTGTGTGGCCACCACATGCAACATCATCCCAAAATAAGATCTCTATGATCTGGAGAAACCCAGAGGCTTGCGCCTCCGGAGGGTCAGACTCTCCGGCGGTGCAAGGCTCCCTCTGAATCAGATGTATGAGGCCACACAAAGCCACTTTGCGTGACTTTGCATAGCAGAATAGATATGGAGTAAGAAAAAGCAACACAAGTTGCACTGTTGCCTTACCCTGTGCCTTGGAGATGTTCCATGGGCACTGCGGTGGTTGTTCCCACGCAACACCAATGCATTTAGACGCTGCCCTGTTACTTATTCACGATAAACGATAACCTCGCCAGAGCAGGTGTAACAAGGAGAAATATTTTTTTCTCCTCATTTTTTTTCTTTACATGTGTGCTACATTCTGCAGCACACATAGAAAGAGGAAAACACCTCTCGGGTTTGTTTTTGTGCAAGAAGGTGCCCCTTCCTGCACAAATACAATCCTTCATGTAACACAGACACCATTGCACAAGGGTGCCTGCATTGGCTGTACGCAGCAAATTCGATGCCAGCTCAGGGGGAAAGGACAGTAATTCATTGTATTACATAAATACAATGCATTCCAGGCCTACACATCGGCGGGCATAGGGCAGCGCAACAAAAAGCCTTGTGGCGCTGCCCTATGCCAATTCTCCATAAATGAGGGCCATAGTTTGCTAATTTACTGTCTTGGACCACTGAATGCTAGAAATTAAGGGGCTTTACGTAAAGTGGTGCATGCATGATCCAGGGCTCTCATAGAGATTCATGAAGCCATGCAAAGACATACTGCGTGGCTTTGAGTGGGCTCATTAATCATGAGTGAGGTGATGCAGAGCAAATCACTGCATCATGTTACTCTGCAATTGGGAAGTGTTCCACGGGAGTTGATGTGGGTGTTCTGACAGAACACCAATGAAATTCGAGGTTTCTCCAGCTTTCCAATGTGACTAGGTGAGGTGTAACAAGGAGAAATATATTAATTTCTCCTCATTGTTTCCTCTTTCCAAGGGAGTTGCATTCTGCACCACGCGTAGGAAGAGGGAAGTACCTTGTAGAATTGTTTTTTTGCAGGATGGTACTCCTTCCTGCACAAAAGCAATCCACCTGCAACAGAGGCAGCCTTGCACCCTAGTGCAAGGCTGCATGCATTGGCAACAGGCTCCCAAAACGGCACCAGGCGGGCACTAAGGACATGCATACATTGTACTGTTTAAATACAATGCATTCCTGCCCTTTCACTTTGGCGTAGGACTTTGCTGTGCTGCCCTATGCCAAATGCCATAAATTAGGCCCTCAGTTTAAGGAAGTCAAAGCCCATATTTTTATTCTTTTTGAATCATTGTAAATTTTCATATTTTACGTGTGTTGTTTGACCCAAAAAAGAATGTAGCATTCATATTTTACTGTGCATAGAAACATTAAATGACTTATTTATCGCAGAACAGTGAAACAAAACCATCAGATAAACTTATTCCATGAGCATGCATTCTACAATCATAAAAGGTTCAAGCAATCACAAAATTGCCTTGGTCCTTAAGCATAGAGTGAACAATGGGGAGAAAATTACACTAAAGAAATTATGGAAAAGTGCTGCACTATTCCTGCTTTTTCTGAAAGGGATGAGATAGCAATCACACATTATAGTCAGTGATTGTCCCTTTCTTCAGCTTTTTGGGACCTCCTGCAGTGGTACAGGACAGTAATAATTCAAAAGAGGGACATGAACGTGTCAGGGCCATCCAAATGCACATGAAAATTGAAAAGGCAGTATTTTTGTCTATAACAATTGTTATTTGCTTTCCATGCATCACAAACAGCATTTGCATCTGTATTAGCAGTTATGAGAAGACAAACTCAAATTGTGTTCATTTCATTATTTTTGGGTTACTTACCAAAGTGTACTACGTCGGGGTGATTGCCCAAACAAACCATGACGCAAGCAGTTATGGCATGTGAGAGCAATTGGGTTGCATTTGAACGGGGGGTGACTCCTGTTCAAGCAACAGCCACCATCTCTGTCAGGGTGAACCACAAAAGTCACAAAATTAACCTGTGCTTAACTCTCCAGTAACTTGGCACAAAGGCAGTCAGGATTAACTTAGAGGCAATGTATAAAGTATGTTTGTAGGACAAAAATAGTAATAACGTGAAAACACAGCACAAGAAAAATCCCACATCAACTTAGAAAAAAGAGTACATTTTAATAATTGATTTGACACCAAAAAGACAAAAATCCAATGAGTGGAATCTGAGTTATGGATTTTTCAAGTTTTTAGCTTTAGTTTTTAGTTTCTAGCACCTAAAAGATTAAAGCGTCAAATGCAGAACGCTAGTTGTGTGAGTCTGTGCATGCGGTTTTTCGAGGAGGGAGCATTATCATTGTGGAGCCGCTGGACGAAGTTGCTGGAGAGATTTGCACAAAAATCTCCATTGAAACGAGACTGGAGGATGTAGCCGATGAGAGTTCTAGGAGGCTGGATACCCCTTTAGCGAAGGGCAGCTGTGCAGGATTTGCTGCTAGGGAGAAGACATAGTGGGAAACGCCCTGAAGTCAAGCCGATCTGCGATGCACCTTGGGTGGATACATGAACAGGTTGGTGTCAGTCTTCCCTCAACTCTCAGTGCAGTGTTTAGCCAAAACATTTTTCTAAATCCCTGTTTTTAGATTTTGCCTATCCAGGCACCAGTAGCATCACCACCAAAGGTCCAGGACAGGAGGGCACCACTTGGAGATGGGGTGTTAGGATTCACTCAGGCTGGGTCCAGATGCAGGTTCAAGGTGGTGGGTGTCTAGTATGTCCATGTGGCTCTTAACAGGAGGCCCTTGGAGTCACGCTTGTAGTCCTGGGTTCAGTTGAAGAAGCGCAACTCAAGCAGCAGGTCAGGAGAGTTCAAGGCAGGCTCCACACAGCAAAGCAGTCCTTCCAGGTGCACCAAAGCACTCTTGTGGTGTACATAACAGACCACATCAGCAGGTAGTCCCCCTACAGGTCCAAAATGTGAACTTAAGAGTGGGTTTGAGGGTCTGATTTTTCTACCTGGTGCCTTATTTGAATTAGGAGACTTTTCTAGAGATTTCTCTTTGAAGTGCTTGGAATTTCCTGACTGCCCTGCCCTGGATCTAAGCTGACACAGGGACTATGCACCCATGATAAGCTCTTTGTTTGAAGACAAAGCATAGCCTATTCAGTTGCAAGTGGGGCTGTGCCGAGATCCACCCCACCATTCTACGGGCAGAAGGCCCATTCAAGGCCCACCTAATCCTTATATTGTGTGACTGTCTGGGAGGAATTCACAGAGTCCAACTGTCAACTGCACCAAGTCATGTGACCTAGGACAGGCATCTTTCTAAAAGTGGCATTTTCAAAATTGATATTTAAAATCTGACTTTGCCACTAAAGCGGATTTTTTATTACAATTTAATTTTATCGACACCAAGCATGAAATGCTTCTCTGTTCCCAATCAAAAGTTAATTCTTATTAAATGTAATAAGGCAATTCAATGTTATCATATAGAACAGGTAGGCCTCAAAGTAGTGAAAAACACATTTAGGGGCTTTTCACTATAGGACATGTAAAATGTAAAAGTACATGTCCAACTTTTGAATTACAATGCAAACAGCCCTATGGCTACCAAGGGACTACCTTACGGGTGACTTATTTGTAATAAAAGGAGAGTTTAAGGTTTGCCAAGGAGGTTATATTGCATTTTACAATGACATTTAGACTGCAATGGCAGGCCTAGGGCATGGGGCAAGTTTTATGGGGCTACATAAATGGGTGGCACAACAAGTACTGCAGGCCCACTAGTAGCCTTTAATTCACAGGACCTGGGTATATGTTATACCACTCTACAATGGCTTACAAGTACATTAAATGTGCCAATTAGGTTTAAGCCACTGCTACCTAGTCTAGGGGTGGGAGCACTAGCACTCTAGCATTAGTTAGCAGTGGTACTAAGGACAATAAAACCACATTTAAGCAAACATTGATGGAATAAGGCAAAATGTTTGAAGAAAACTACATCAAGGAGACTGACAGGTCTAGGAGCATGCACAACATTGGTGTAATTATTATTGGTGAATTTTTAGCCGGGCTCTACAACTTTTGTGCAAAACGCACATGGTCTCCAAGCATAAATGCTATTTGCTAAAGGGTCACTTTGCAACATTATTTACTTCTTGGCTCTCTGACCCTTGTTTGATTCGATTACAAACAAGCCTGGGAGACTGCATGTGTCTTTTTTTTATGTTGGCGCGATTTCGCTGCAACATTTATTTATTTTTAAAATTGCTTTTTCCCTGGTGGGGTCCCTAAGGTGACCTCAGGGCCAAGGGTACGGGATCAGGGTATTCCTACACTGCCCCCTTTTCCTTAATTTCAATTTATTTTTGGGAACTTGGCTGAGGCCAAGTGCCAAGATGGCAGCCAACACTTCCTGGTTATAGTGTTGGAAGCCAATCAGATCTCTGCAGGAGATCGGGAGGATTCTTAGAGGGGTCGGCCTGGTATATGCTGTCCACTAGTTATAGTGGGCACCTTGCACCAGTCCAAACGACCCTTATTGATGATTAGGTTAAAGACAACCTTTATTGAAAGCTATCCTAGTGGTAGCTATGGAGAGCAGCCTTCAGGCTAAGTCTTGAAGGAATGTAAAGCAGCTTGGTTTACCAGATTATAACCTCCTGAATGACCAAATGAAAGGAGAATCACCAAGTTATATATACAATATATGTATTTATAACTAAACACTCTCTACTAACCTTTTTATGAGATTTGAGAACAAGGCTCACAATATTACAGTACTTGAACAATAGTAAATAGCACCATACATAACAGGCTCCAAGGGGAGACCAAATCATATACTAAGAAAGTGGTATAACAATCACGACTTGACTAGACATAGAAGCTAGAGCACTAGGAATCGCTGGGACCCCAAGGAACCAACCAAGGTATGGACACTGGGGTCCCACGGGGGACATGTGCAGTGTGAGAACACAGCTGCAAGCTCCGTACAACTCTATGGGTCAGTCGCGGTTGGAATTTTAAAGATTAAGGACACTTAGGGGAGGACTTTGAGCAAAACCTTTCAAACTTTGAAGGTTCTAAGGCTATAACCCATGTGAGCAATGGAGTACTCATGTTACCTAGCCCAGGAAAGCCGGTGCATAGGTGTCAAATGATGTCGGGAACCTTTGTAATTTTCAATGGTGTGATGCTGCAAAGTGCTTCTGACATTAAGAGGAAAAGTGTCTGGTGCGATCCAAGCCTGGATCAGAGATGAGAAGAATCGGAAAGCAGAGGGGACAGAGTCTGGGTCACTTCAGGGTGACCAAGGGATCGGTAGACGAATGCCCACCAATGTCGGGTGCCTCAGGTGAGTTGACGCAATGCTTGACTCTGCAGCCACGAGGACCAGGAGACGTCGACGATGAGCAAAGTCTGGAGGTGAGCAGCCCCACGAAGGATGTCGAGTGCTGGGGGTTCAGTGTTCGGATGCAACACCAACAAGCCTTCGCAACTGCAACGCACGCAGTCAGAGGAAGTCCGCTTCGGTGAGGACCGGCCAGGTACCTTCACAGAGACCCACAGGCCAATGGACCAGGGATCGCGAAGGGATCTCGAGAGAAATAACAAAATACCAGCCCCCAGAACACTCGTGGAGTGTAGGCCAGAAATCTTCGGTGGAAACACTGCTCAGGGTTAGGACTACAAGCAGCCCAAAGCGGTTCCTATGTTGTGAATAGCTGCCGAGCTGTACGTCCTGACCTTTGTTGTGTGGGAACCGTAAGGTCGCGGACGGGCACAGACGGGCTTGCCTTTGGCGCGCCTTCGGCGCACCGCCGGCGCGCCCGCTGCGCCCGTCCGCTGCGCCTCCGGGAGCAGCACATACTTTTATGTCAGAAGAGGGGGGGTGTGGCCTGGGTCAGTGGGCGGTGCCCGGAGGTCACAGCGATTCTCCTGCGACCCGCTGCAGCGCCTGACTCGGCTGCGCGGGGAGGTATATCACGAGGTGAGCAAGAGGTCGAGTAGTTTTAAAAACACAGAGTTATCACATTCACAATTTTAAAAAGCAATCTTTTAAAATGTCTCCTGCTCTCGGCTTCCGCCTCAAGAGCTCAGTCTAATGCAAAGCGCTGGTCAAAAACGCGCCTTAAATAACAAGAGGGCGTGGCCTGGGTCAGTGGGCGGTGCCCGGAGGTCACGGCGATTCTCCTGCGACCCGCTGCAGCGCCTGACTCGGCTGCGCGGGGAGGTAAATCACGAGGGGAGCAAGAGGTCGAGTAGTTTTAAAAACACAGAGTTATCATATTCACAATTTTAAAAAGCAATCTTTTAAAATGTCTCCTGCTCTCGGCTTCCACCTCAAGAGCTCAGTCTAATGCGAAGCACTGGTCAAAAACGCGCATTAAATAACAAGGGGGCATGGCCTGGGTCAGTGGGCGGTGCCCGGAGGTCACGGCGATTCTCCTGCGACCCGCTGCAGCGCCTGACTCGGCTGCGCGGGGAGGTAAATCACGAGGGGAGCAAGAGGTCGAGTAGTTTTAAAAACACAGAGTTATCACATTCACAATTTTAAAAAGCTATCTTTTAAAATGTCTCCTGCTCTCGGCTTCCGCCTCAAGAGCTCAGTCTAATGCGAAGCGCTGGTCAAAAACGCGCCTTAAATAACAAGGGGGCGTGGCCTGGGTCAGTGGGCGGTGCCCGGAGGTCACGGCGATTCTCCTGCGATCCGCTGCAGCGCCTGACTCGGCTGCGCGGGGAGGTAAATCACGAGGGGAGCAAGAGGTCGAGTAGTTTTAAAAACACAGAGTTATCACATTCACAATTTTAAAAAGCAATCTTTTAAAATGTCTCCTGCTCTCGGCTTCCGCCTCAAGAGCTCAGTCTAATGCGCGAGCAAGAAAAAACATCTGCTTTGCAGCAGATTGCGAAAGTTTTGACATTTTCGCGCACTCAGCAGAAGGCGAAAATGTCAAATTATCGCAATTTCTGCGAGCGGAATGAAATTTACCACCCATGCCTGATCACCACAAATTGGTAGTACCCACTAGGGGTTGAGCATGCTGTTTTTGACTTTGCATCCTCAACTAGTCTGATTGGCCCGTAGTCAGCTGTTAGGTCAAATGTGCTCAGAAATTTGACTGACGCCAAATTATCTATAAGCTCATCTGCCCTAGGGATTGGGTGAGCATCAGTCCAAGTGACTGCATTGAGACCTCTGCAGTCAACACAAAGCCTAATCTCTCTCTTACCATTCTGGGTGTGAGGTTTGTGTACCAAGATTACTGGACTAGCCCAAGGCTATCTGAGGGTTCAGTCACTTTCAAACCAACATCTCCTGGAGTTCAGTCCTGATACAGTCCCTGACATGGTCAGGTTGCCTGTAAATCTTATTTTTAACAGGCAAACTGTCCCCAGTGTCCATTTTATGAGTGCACCAGGTAGTCTGACCTGGAGTCAGTGAAAACATATGTCTAAACTGATTAAGACATTTTCTGCAATCAGTTTGCTGTTGGACAGTGAGGCTGCCTGCCAAGACTACACCATCAACTGATCCATCGTCAGGGTTCTATGAGAGCAGGTCAGGGAGTGGATCACTCTCTTCCTCCTATCCCTCATCAGTAGTAAAGAGCAAGCCCATGTCTGCCCAGTCAACATATGGTTTGAGCCTGTTGACATGGAGCACCCTATGGGGGCTCCTGGGAGTTCCAAGGTCCACCAAGAAGGTAACCTCTCCCTTCTGCTTCATTATTGTATGAAGGCCACTCCACTAGTCTTGGAGGGCTGTTGGGGCCTCAGGCTCCAACACCTATACTTTCTGTCCTGGCTGATAAACAGTAAACACAGCATTTTGGTCATGCCAGGCCTTTTACAATTCCTGGCTAGCTTCAAGGTTTTTAGTTGCCTTCTTCATGTACAAAGCCATCCTGGAGTGGAGGCCAAGTACTTAGTCCACAATATCCTGTTTAGAGTATTTAAGAGGTAACTTCCATCCCTCCTTCACTAGACACAATGGACCCCTAACTGGATGTCCAAACAGAAGTTCAAATGGGCTGTAACCAACGCCCTTCTATAGAACCTCTCTGTAGGCAAAGGGAAGGCAGGGAAAAGGTATGTCCCACCTACGCCTAAGCTTTTCTGTGAGACCTTTAATCATGTCCTCGAGGGTTTTGTTGAACCTTTCAACTAACCCATTGCATTGTGAGTGATAAAGGGTGGAAAATTAGTCATTTACTCAAACACTCCTTCCCCATAGCAGTCAAGTAACTGGACATGAAGTTTGCACCTCTGTCTGAGACTACCTCCTTAGGAAAACCCACCTTGGAAAACATTCCCAGGAGGGCCCTTGCCATCACAGGAGCTGTGGTAGTTCTAAAGGGAATTGCCCACAATACCAAGTGGCTTGGTCCACCACCACCAGTATAAATATCTGCCCAGATGCAGTTTGAGGGTCCATGGGACCAACAATGTAAATCCCAACCCTATCAAAAGGAACCCCCACCACAGGTAGTGGTATCAAGGGGGCCTTTTTAGTGCCACCTGCCTTACCACTGGCTTGACAGGTGACACAGGAGAGACAAAAATCCTTTGTGTTTTCAGACATGTGAGGCCAATAAAAGTGAGGGACAAGCCTGCCCCAAGTCTTATTTTGGCCTAGGTGACCTGCTAATGGGATGTCATGTGCCAGTGTCAATAAAAAGCCCCTAAACTTCCGAGGTATAACCAACCTCTAGGTGGCACCAGGCTTGGGGTCTCTACTCTCTGAGTAAAGGAGTCCATCATCCCAGTAGATCCTATGGGACCCACTAGCACTTCCAGCAGCCTCAGTAACAGCTTGTTGTCTGGGGGGTTCAAGAGAGAGGGGGCTCAGCTGCTCCTGGCTGAGATCTGCCCTGGACGGCCCCCCTGTCCCCAAGAACTCAACCTGATCAGGTTCAAGCTGATCTGGGACAGTTCCTTCTTCAGTACTAAGATCATCTCCCTCAAGAGACGGATCTCAATTCTGAGTCAGGAGGGAAGACACTGCCCTACCCCTACTGCTCCTCCTCTTGGAAGGCGCTTGATCCATTTGTCCAGGATCCAGGGCCTGTTCAGTGCTAGACATTTTTTGTTTGTGACCTAGTCATAGCAAACACCTCTGCAGGGATTATACAGCAGGTACTGGGCACACGTAAAGTATACTAAACTTATGGGTGATTTAGTCGATTGAGACAAAACAAGAGACACCGGTTTGTATGGTGAAGACAATATATTAGACTTTATATACGTCTTCTTTCTTTTGAGTGTTTACAGAACGCCAGCCGACACGTGTTTCATCAACAGGGCAATGCCTGAGACTCATCAGGGCTGAGAGCGGCGCTTGTATTCAGGGCGGTGTAACTGGTGGTAAGGGTCAAAATCACGGGTTAGTAGTCAAGGGCAGTGTTCAATAATGTGACGGGTAACTTGCTCGCACAATTGTGTATGACTGTCGCGATATCTCCTTTGGAAAATGATGTTGATTCACGTCTCGTCGGGCATTAAGTGATCAGGATTCCCAACATTTCTGTATGAGTCCTGAGTTCCACTTCAGCCCAAGCTGAAGTTTTCTAAATTAATGCCCAACAAGCATTCAACAGGGAGGTCTGCACATACCACAACCTTCTTAGGGCCAGTTACCCTTCCCCAGGTGAAATTAACAACAGGTTGCCACGGCTGAACACCAGCGAGATGTAGCAGGGATTTTACATGCCTTGCAGTTCATCATCCTGCCATTGCTACCATTGAGCTGGTCCCACATGACTGCAGCGGGAACTTTGAAACACACACATCTGCGACCCCTGATGTGTCAGTGACACACAGTAATACAGCCCTATCACCTTCGCACCCTAATGTGTCAGTGGCACACAGTGATGCAGCCATTACCCCGCCACACACACCAGACACATCGGACACAAAAGAAGTATAAGAGGACTAAGATGTGAATGGTAATTACTGTATGAGGAAGGAGGTACTAGCATCCATCACCGCCATATGACCTGTCCCTGCCTGGTCCTGCCCTATGCATCATGCCATGGGACAACACCTTCCACTGAAACCGAAACAATCTGCGACATTCACCTGGAGCCCGACATGGACTGACATATCTTCACTGGTTGACAATTACACAGCAATCCTGCTGTGGACTGCACTCTCACTCTCCCAAATCACTGTTCAATGCCCAAAGGACTCTGGTTGGCTTCCATGTAATGTGGGCTTGGCATGGCCATGTACAGCCCCAGTGGCATTCACCAGAATGTGAATAAAACATAAAATATCCCACAAATGTGTCATGACTATGTTCACTCAAGTATGAAAGTATGGATGGATTTAGGGACAATGTGCCCGATTCACAGAATTAACTTAAGACAAAATCCTAAACTTACTACTTTTGGTATTCACAGAATGCACTTACTACTTTAGCTATTCACGGAATGCACGTACTACTTTTGGTATTCACAGAATTGATTTACGACTACTAACTTTATGTCCGCACTCGGGCCGGAGATTCCGGAGGCGGAGCTTCCGGCTTGAAGGTGGAGCTTTTGGCCCAGAGGTGGGGATTCCAGCCGGTGGTGGAGATTTAGCAATGGCCGAAATCTCCACCTCTGGGCCGCAAGCTCCGCCTCCTTGCCGGAAGCTCCGGTTCTGGGCCGCATTGTCCGCCTCCAAGCCGGAAGCTCTGGCTCTGGGCCGGAAGCTCCGCCTCTGGGCCGGAATCTCCAGCCTGAGTGCAGACGTAAATTTAGTCGTCGTAAATCCATTCTGTGAATACCAAAAATAGTAAGTACATTCTGTGAATACCAAAAGTAGTAAGTTTAGGATTTTGTGAATCGGGCCCAAAGATTGCACAAGAAGGTACACCCGGGTAAATTACATCAATGCACATGTTTAACCCTGAGCCACATGGCCAGTTGGATAACTGTGAAGGTGAGTACTAGCTGTGGCCTCATTGCACAATAATGACAATCTCGCAACCCCCCATCATAGGCACATGTCCATGTATTGAATAGGGCTGTGTGTAGGAATGACCAAATCAGTAGCAGGTTAGAAGTGGTGTCCTACATCACATGTGACACTTACACGCAACATGGGAACATGTCAACGTGCAAGAATTTGGGAGGCAAAGATGTTCATGAAATCATTACGGATGGCAACGGGCTTAGCCACCTTGCCTTGCTGGATAAGTCATGTGATGTTTGGCGTCTGCCCATTCCCCCGTTTGAGGGGACACAGCTCACAGCCCATGGGGTCTGCATAGTGCTCTGCCACTGGACTGCGCCGACTGTCTGCTATGCTGACAGTGATCTACTGAAAGGGTCCAACAAGGTCACATGTCATGCTACATTGCCATGTGTGTACTCTCCCCCCAGCAGTATGTCCCGATTGGGAACGTTGCCAAATGACGTGTGCTGCTATGACCACAGAACTGCATCACCTTGCACAGGTGTGTGTACACACGTGTAGTTCCACGCACATGCATTCTGAGTCCAGACAAAGGCAGACATGTCAACTGTTGTGGTGGGATATGGGAGCATTCCCCACGATGCAACAAGGTGTTGGGACCTGTGCTGTGGGTGACAATCTGATGTGGCTGCAGGTACGTAGTAACTCGTCCATGAATGCCAGCACAGCTTGAAGAGCAATGTGTTCCACTAGAGCAGCGTTGTCGGGTTCGAGGAACACCTGCGTTACCCAACCATTAACTGGTCAGGGCAGATGTGGTCCGTCCAGGCCGTTTCCCCAATCTGCAACACAGCCCAATAGGAGAGTGCCTCGATGTGGTCACTGCACACGAGGAGTTGTGCAATCTCCCATACACAACTGCCAGCAACTATGCCAAAGATCTGTGCAACCCATGCACGGCTATCCCAGTGACACTCAGGTTCGTGGGTCAACAGGGGGTGCACTGTCAGGTCATAATCTAATTTAGCAACCGTTGCGTTGGATACGCAGAACTCCATGGGCCACTCGAATGTGCATGATCGACAGTGGAACCAGGGCTGGATGCAGGTGACGTAGGCAAGAAGGAAACTGATTAGCAACACTGGCATTGGCAGGGATCCCAACAGATGCAGCATTCGTGCATGGTACAGTTACACTTGACAGGGGTTGTGCATGTGCCCAGGAATACATGCCATAGCGTTTGTTGGTGTCGTAGCACCGTAACTCCTCAGACCGGCGACAGTTCTGTGGACGATATGCCGCAGCTCACGCCAATGTGTCGTATGTGTGTGCAATGTTTGGACGGGTTGTTTTCAACCAATGTGTCAAGGGCATCCCTTTTAGGTGTAGGTTGTGCAGGGACAAGTCGGTGGGGTGTGGGCTTGTTTGTTTTTCATTAGAGTAGTTCGTAGTGTGGGAGTCATCGGAGGCTGGTATGGTATCTCACGCAGGGTGTGTCATCCGCATTCAGGATTAAGGTCAGAGGTTCAGATCTCCTTCCGACTTGTGTGTTGGAACAAAGGAGCTTTCATACCTAATTTTAATCTGACTACTGCTTGAATTTCTGAAATGTGAGGTGGCCTTTGAGCTGACTTTGATGCCAGACCTGTGATTTGGGGTGCAGAAATTTCGAGACACACGCAACTGTTGGCATGTTTGCATGAGCCAAGGGCCCGAGTAGCCTTGCACTCCTTGTTAAGTCTCCCTCTTTCTCTCTCTTTTGTTCTCTCTATCTCTCTTTCTGTATCTCCCTGTCCTTTGATGACTGCCTGTCACACCTTATCTTGGATTTTGTTTTGCAGGCTGTGAGTCACATATTGTTCATGGACGCCCCACCATGACTCTTTAAAATAGTTGTTTGGAATGAATTAGAATGTGACATTTTTTTGGGACAATAGTGTATGAATGAATCAAGATTTCAGTACTCACATGTATGTTGATTGTTGCAATTGTGTGACATCAGGCGGGTGCTTTTGTTCATGTTTTCGTGCCATTGATGTGCAGTGTCTTGGTCCGGGGGAGGTGGGGTGTGCCTGGGGTGGGGCCCGGGGGCGTGATCCTGTGGGTGGTGGTGGTGGGTGTTGAGACCCTCTTGGGTGTCCAGCCCACATGTTCAGTGGCTCCATGGCATCTGTTGTTCTTCAGGTGTGGGTCTGGGCTGGGCTCCCTTTTGTGGTGCAGGCTGTTGTCCGACTTTGCACCAGGTCAGAGCAGGTGTTAGTTTCCTGCTGCTAACGCGCCTTATTACATGTTTTGTGGTCTTTTTGCCAATCTGACTGGTCATTGAGAATGATGCTGAGTGGTGTTGTTGCAGCTTTTGGCACGGGAACGCCTACTCTGCATCTCATTAGCGACAGTTGCGATGGTCATCTGTGGCGATGTATTTTGCGGCTGCTATCGCAAGTAAACTGGTACTATAGGCTGTTAGCACCAGCTTGTGAATGGGGTGATAATTTTATCACGACTTTGGCAGCGATAAAGTGCTGATAACTCAACTGAACAGATTTACACCAAATACTAAGCATGGGCGGATTTTGCGAATTGGCAATCCGCGAAATTGCGTATTTACGGATTCGCAATCCGCAAAATTTGCTGATTCTTTTATTTTTTGTGTTCGCAAGTGTTTCTGCCATTTCGCAAGGGTTTTTTACCAATTCGCAAACGCGAACTTACTTGTCAGGTAGCAACGGTCGCGACCATGTTGTTTCTACGTCTGGTTCACCACAGCACCCTCTGTTTCACCACTGCCACCCTCTGTTTCACCACTGCCACCCTCTGGCTCACCCATGCCACCCTCTGGCTCACCCATGCCACCCTCTGGTTCATCACTGTAGATTATGGGTGGAAAAGCACACCTGCCCTGCCTCAACTGACATGAATTAATTTGGGGCTGATTAATGTGTCACTGAATTTGAACTTCCAGTCTGGCACCTGCTTCCTTATCTGTAATTGCTTTCTGTTGCAGTGTAATTTTTTTTAACAGGACCTTTGTGGCATACTTGTAGCTATTCTCTGAGCCTGCTGTGAGGGTCAGAGCAGGGTCATAGAATAGTTGCAAGTAGGCAACTGAACTCTGGAGGGGCCCCTCAGGATGCACTACAGGGAATGGTTACTAATGATAAGATTGAACTTTTGCACCTGCTGAGTGCTTTCATTTTTGCAAAAATCGTTTTTCTGCACAATATATTTTATTTAATGTTCTGAAAAAGTTCCAAAATTGTAGTTGCAGCAACTGTAATGCCCCAAACAAACTTACTTGTGAAATTTCTAATCCGAAAGTGATCCAAAGAAAGTGAAAAAGGCCTCAAATCCAAATATCCAGCAGCATCCACAAAAAGTAATCCTTCCAGGTCAAGATCCAAATCAAAGTGACCAGGACATAAACAAAGCACTGGGAGTAGCCTGCTGGACAGGAACAGGAGGTTGGAGACTGTGGGGCACTTCCTTCCTCCCACCCCCCCAAAATGGACTCCTTGCAAAAAAAAGTGGAGGCAAATGTCAACCTGAGGAGTTATTCTGATAAAAAATCATTTTCAGAAGGTTTATGCTGACTGCTGGTGGATTTCTAGTGCGAAATTACAAATTTTGCAATTTCGCAATTGCGAGATTGTCGCTGCCCGCCGCATCTACGTGTTCGCAAGTGTTTACTCCCGCGATGCGTGGTCACAGGCCTTTATGACGTACTCGCGTTGCCAAACTCTCGCTGTGCAAGGTGGCAAGCCGAGATGACGTATTAGAGGTCGACAAACTCCCGCGGGATCCCGCAGCAAGATCCAAAATGGCGCAGCACACGCAAACATGGAGAAAAACAACTCTTCAAACGCTAAATGACGGTAAGTGAACGCTGCGCGCCGCAAAATTGTATAGTATTCTATTTGGCAAGTGCGACCAAGCAAAAAATCCGCTTCGCGCGGATTTACGAATTTTCGGCAAGTTCGCGAGAGTTTGCGGATTACGAATTTGCCAAAAATCCGCAAAATCTGCGAGCGGAACAGATTTTACGCCCATGCTTACCAAATACCAAAAGCACTCTTTCCGAACCAATAGCTACCTTTCTGCCAAATTTGGTGTCATTCCATCTAGCGGTTCGGGCTATAGTCGTGTTCAAATCCTTATAGAAATGAACATGAGAAGCGCACTTTTTTTACCTCCCCTTTTTCTTGGCCCCTGCTTCACGTATCACAGCAAAATCTTCCATGCTCACCTAGAATCACCAGTGCACTCTTTTTTGGAAATCTTTGTGAAGATTCATCAAACGGCACCAACGAAATAGGCAAGTCAAAAAACGCTTTGCCAAAGGAAACATAGTCCTATCTATTTTCTTTCTCATGTTTTATGTAGCATGAACTTGACCCAAAGTTATTGGAGCACTTTACATGAGGACCAGTTACATTACACAATGCCACGTTCATTTTTGGTAGGCACAGGAAGATTAAATAATTTGCCCAGAATCACAGAATGTTGAGCCAACACCGAGACTCAAACCTGGTTCCCCAGCTCCAAAGTGAGCTGCCCTGACCGTTACTCCACATCTAATTTATGTAATATTTTTAGTAAATGTCTTTTTTGGATTACATTTTTTAAATATTTTATTTATTGGGTAATTTATTTAATGTTTTGCTGTTGATTTGTCAAAAAGTTAAATAAATAATTTTTATACTAGTGTTGCATTATTATATATATATATATTCACTGAAAAAACCATAGGTTATAGACCATATATAGTTAGGAATTAGCATTTAAAAAACCTTATTTTACTCACACAAAACCATTGAAATTCCATATATAGTTAGTTGCACTAACTATATATCGCGCACCCGCAATCCACTGCTGATGATGTCACATATTACATCATTCATGACATGGTCAGTGACATCACTGATGACATCACTGATGACATCTCAAATGACATCACTGATAACAACATCCAGTGATTTTTTGTTTCTGTAAAGTTTAAATATGTCTTACATATTGAAGAATGAGTGGATGTATAAGTGTCTGGACGAAGGATTTAGTAGGTGTATGACTGACTGTATGAGTGAGTGATTAAATGTGTCTCACTGAGTGCACGGGTTAGTGACTAAACTGTCTTAATTTGTGCATCATTATGTTTGTTGTTCTGTAAACTGCTGCATGTGTTGATCAGTAGCTATATGAGTAAGTATGTGGGTTATTGATTGGTTGCTCAAGTATTTGTATGGGAGACTGAGTGTGTGTGTGGGTGCCTGGGAGGTGTATCACTCTGTGCATAGATGTGTGAGCAGTTGATTCACTAGATGTATGGGTTCAAAAGTGCATGTGGAAACAGCTGTATGGGTGGTTGACTGTGTGCATGAGTGCATTGGTGAGTGAATGGATATCTCAGTGCTACATGTCAAAGTAAGTACATATGTAAAACACAGTACATGTGAGAGTTGGCATATATAAATAACTGTGCATGAGAGCCACTGAATGTGTGAGTAGCTGTATGGATCATTGTGAACTTGTATCAGGGATTGTATAAGAGAGTAAATATGTGTTAGTATATGCTTGAATAAGTAAGGTGTGTATAACTGTATAGTTGAGGAAATGGAGGTGAGATTGTTTCTTTGCATGACTGACTAGGTGTGTGAGTAACTCCATGGATGAGTGACAGTGTGTGAGTTTCTGTATACACTGAGTGTATCTAAGGTTATATTAGAGTCTGAAGAGGTTTATCGTATTAGCACAAGAATAATGTCAAATGAGATGTCATCAGTGATGTCATCAGTGATGTAATTTGAGATGTCATCAGTGATGTCATCAGTGATGTCACTGACCATGTCATGAATGATGTAATATGTGACATCATCAGCAGTGGATTGCGGGTGCGCGATATATAGTTAGTGCAACTAACTATATATGGAATTTCAATGGTTTTGTGTGAGTAAAATAAGGTTTTTTAAATGCTAATTCCTAACTATATATGGTCTATAACCTATGGTTTTTTCAGTGAATTTTCAAGGTTTTGTAAATGCTAATTCCTAACTATATATAATCTATAACCTATGGTTTTTTCAGTGAATTTCAATGGTTTTTTAATAGCAAATATCTGTAGCTGTAAAATGTATTCTTCTTTAAATCCCAAAATATATTTTATATGTTTATTAATAACTTTTTTTTTTTTGTAAATTCTTTTTTCTTCGTTCCCGCTTCGCGAATCGGGAAGCTTCCCGTTAGCTGACCTTGATGCCGCGAAATAGACCGCGAGCCGGTAAACGTTTCTTTACCGCAACTGCCGCATTAGAAAACAACATCGTGACGCCTCCCGTCCGCATGACGTTTCGCGTTCTCGCGTGATACGTCATATGACGTACTACGTTAGCGAACTGGTACGCTTACCGAGTCGCAAAGCACAGGTTTCTGGAAGCAAACCGGGAGGCCCTGCAAAGCGTGTAACGTAAACACAGCAGGTCATGTGACTTGGTAATAACACTTTTCATTGGTTCATTTCACTTTTGGTTTCCTAATGATGTAAGACTAGGTCATATAATCTAAAATGAACACTTTTCATTGGTTGAGAACTATTGTTTTTCCCAAATGATGAAAATCCCTCTTTCTTTCCTCACTCTGACTTTCATCATTGTGAGAGAAAGACCCTTTGTTACCAGTGAGCAATGGCTTCTTTAGTAGCTTCAGCTGGTGCTTCCCCACCACCTCCACCACATCCAAGGAAGAGTGGACCGATGTGTGAATGTGTTCACTGTATGCAACAACTTTGACACTTACAGAAGCCTCACCTTCTCCATGCCTCCTACACAGTTCTACATGTACATCATAAATGCAAACAGAACAGAATTAATTATACATGTTAAATGGTTTATTTTTGCTGTTCTCAGAATGTATCAAATTTCACTAAAAACAGTGACTTGGAGGTATTCATCATATAACAGCGGGGAAAAAAAACACAATCAAAATGATTGTGTTTAAAAAACCCATACAACATAACAAAGCAGAATTCAGAACTCCTTAAAGTTAACTTACTTTCCATGACGGCCAAGGATGTCCTATGAACAGGTTACACTCTGTTGTGCTCTTATTACTTTCAACCCGCCACTTTCTGAAAGAAAACCTCCATCGTTTTCAAAAACATGTTACATACAATAAATGACTTCTTGCTCTCTACCACAAGTTTCCACAAGGCCAAATCTTGTCAGACCCATTTATAACTCTTGGATTTCTTGTAAGCCAATCCCGTCTTTTCGCATTTCCGCAACTTTCAGAATTAAAATGTTGAAGATCATTTTCACAATCCTGGACTAGTAATATCTTCCCCTTCTTGCTCAATCATGTTCTACATTTCCTATCACACTGATACTGCTTACTATGAAGCAGACTTACACTACCTTTATGACTAGTACAATTATTTAATTCTCTACATCACTTTTAATCACAAAGCAATGTAAAACAGTAGACAGCATTGCAGACTTACATTCCCTCTACTCCATGTTTTGATTGGCTGCTTCAATTAGCTTATAAAAAGAAATAGTTTTTCTGAACTCATTCAAAGTGCACGTATTTCTCCATGACGTCCAGTGTTATGGTAAGAAGTTATGTCTCTGTACTACACTTATCCTCAAGGCCAAATAGTGTAGGAGCCATGAGAACTTCTTGAAATTCCTCAGAGCACATCCCGAGATTCTTTCCCTAAAATTTTGGTTTTAAAAACACCAGGTAAGAGTTTTTAAGGTCATATGGCAATTTTTTTTGAAAATTAAAACAGAATCATTGCAGAATGACCAGCCATTTCTACACTTTAAATAAGCTGTATAATGTCCTGATGTTATTGAAGGACCATCATGATATATAATTGCTACAGCTACAAAAGTCCTTCCTGATATTGACAACTGTGAAGCCACAAAATTTTTAATTAAAGTTGTCAATTTTGTTCCATCAGGCCTACATCGTTGGAACATTAAAATGACATACTGGCCATATGTTCGTATAAATAATGTGGACATCATTTCAGATTTACATTGGCTACACTCCATGTTGTGATCAGCTGCTTTTACTAGCTTATTAAAAGAGACTGATTTACTGTCTGGCAAAGTTAAATATATAAATCTTTCTGAGTCTACACTAGTAGTACTTGATACCCTACAGTTCTCGCAGTCATGCTGCCATTGATAAGAAAGCCCAAACAGGTGATCTACATCTACACCTTCATCATGCAATACATCAAGCATATACATTAAAAACTCCTGACAATCTTGCTGACTATTTTGAGAGAATTGTGTTTGGCCTGAACATCTGTCTAACAGATTTCGAATTTCAGACACACTTTCTATGTTTGTTCTATCAGTGCTACATTTCTCTAACACAGAATTTAACAAACTGCAAAATCTTTGATCAGAATTGACCACAATCTCTTCTTTTACATTTTCTAGAGAAAACAAAACATTAACCACTACATTAGCATAGCAGTTGACACCAGAACTGTTTTCAAATTGAAAACCCACAACATCTTCAACAGAATCCTTTTTGTTTCTGCTTATAATTTCAGGTTCATCGACTTTTCGTCTTTTTGCTACAACCTCCCCAGTATTGGTCACATTTCTTCGTTTCCGGCCTACCACACGTTTCTCAAACAAAGGATACTGAGGCAAATGTGGCGCATACTCTCTTCTCAACCTATTGTATTCCTTAACACAATCTAGATCCGCACAAATGTTTGTGACATCATACTCAATCAAGTACAATCCCGATAAAGTCCTAACTCGTGACAATGCCACATATGCCATACCCTCCTTGAACACAGAACTGCCAATATTCACCAATGCACAGTCTACACTTAAACCTTGCGATTTATGGATTGTCACCGCATATGCCAAGCAAACAGGAAACTGCTTACGACGAACATATAAGTCTTTTACAAGCAAAAATCTAGCAGAACAACGAGCAATTAGCTGTACTTCCTCAATGCCATCAAATTTAATTTTTAAAAATTCAATTCCATCTCTATTTCTGTATTTCACAAAATCAACAACATTACCCATTGATCCATTTACCAGACCTCTTTCAACATGTAAATTCCTTCTTAAAATTATACGGCAGTTCAAGCACACATTCAGAGTCTTTTCAAAACCCGCAGTTTTAGATATACTCTTCTCTAATGAATCCAATTTTGTTTTCAGATTCTCAGACAAAATAATTGTTGATCCCATATGCTCTACTCTGTCAATAGCTTCCAGTTTCACAATCTCTTGCTTTTCTAAATGCAACATTTTGTTGTTGAATTTGGCACATTCTGCAAGAGTTGGCATCAAACATATTCCAGATTTTTTCTCAGTAACTTTCTGAAAAATATTCTCAGGCACAACATCTTCGTCTGGATATAAATTTGTCAGTAATCGTGCATGTAAAGCTTCTTTCCCATGCTCGGTCACTTTTCCAATTCTAACATCTTGTAGAATAGTCTTGTAAACTTCATCCTTTGCCTGACGCATATTTTCATGCAGTTCAGCATAATTGAAGTTTAACCATATATTGACGTTGCCAATGCTCCCTAAGCACTTCCTGGTATCTTCATGCGTGAGCATTTTGAACACAGGTTGCCCTTTCACTGGTGTCAGCTGCAGAAGATCTCCGAAAACAATGATGTGTTTGCCACCAAATAACACATCATACTCTGTTTTGAGAACTTCTTGCATTCTCAAATGCACAAAGGCAAGCATGACATTGGAAACCATGCTTACTTCATCAATGATAAGAAGTTTCATTTTCCTCAAGACTCTTGAAACTTCAAAACAAGCATCTCCAGATAGCTTGTGATATTCTAATTTGTTGTCATGCTCCACTGGCAGCATCAGTAAACGATGTAAAGTAATCCCTTTAATGTTATGTGCTGCCAGTCCAGTTGGAGCGGTGACAACACAAGACAGCGATGACTCTGTCCTTTCCTGCAAATAACACGAAATTGCTTTAATAAGGAAACTTTTTCCAGTTCCCGCTTCTCCACTCACGTACAGTCGGACAGGCTTCAACGACGTACATGAGCACTCTTTCTTGTCATGACGTAATCCATGATCAATTTGCATGGTAAGTTCGTCATATATTTTCCTCTGCTCAACGTTGAGCTGTCTTTCCAACTCTTCTAAGTTAACCGCATCCTCCTGAGCATGTGCCATGGCTCTTTCCACTTCATTCATAGCAGTGGCAGCTTCATTTTCGATAAGAGGTCCTCCTAGTGGATCCTGACTCAATGAAGCAGAACTCTGACTGTCCTGAGAACTGTCTCTGGCAATCTCGGCTGCAATCGTTGCTTCCTGCTCAATTTCCACATTCAACATTTCTACATATTTAGGAAAAGCAGGACATTCTATGGTCTCCTTGGCAGCATTGAATGAGTCTTCGTAACAAAGGAAATCTCCAAGCAGTTCCTCTTCTGCACGCCAAGGCTTAAAAAGTTGCAAAAGTGCTAAATAGAAAAACTCCTTTTTTTCAGGAGATTCGCCACTCAATTTTCGATGGTTTATCAAGTGGCATTTTCTTTGCTTGACCAGACATCCCTCACTTCCTATTACAGCATACACTCCTTTCTCAGTATCTTCTTTGATGTTCCTCTTGAATATGTAATTTTGCAGAACCTCATACAGACAAACATTCTCGAGGTGACTGCTTCGATTTGGATAATATGTATCCAACATGTTGCTCTTCAAAATGTCGGTACTGTTTGGCTCCTTTTCCGCCAAATACTCAATTTCCCGCACAGGTTTCAGAACTCGATTACGCGTAGCAGCAAGACCAACACTCGCCCAAACGATACTCCTGGACTTGGCATAGAGACTTGCTGAAGACAACCGGTCAGAACATTCGTAAGCTCCGATTTCTCGATGCGACAACATCTTCAGACTGAAACTGTACAACTTCTTGCTGAGGCTCTTTTCATGGGAAATGTCCTCCCACATATCCTTCAATTCTGTCTTCTCTTTTTTGGTGATGTAAGATGTCACATACCGAGCCACAGCCATACAGTTATCAGCCACAAACTGTATATCCATGTTAGCATTCCACATGGACAAAATCACCGGGTTGTAGTCGTTGATGTACTTAGACTCTTCGTTCCTCTTCAAATTGTATGTGTTTTTAGGTGATTTCTTCCTCACATTATGTCGCAGCGAAGACATCAAACTGTTCACTCTTCCTTTAGAAATCACCAGTCGTGGAAAGCCGAAACGAAATTTGGTGTAGAACTTGTCTTTGTTCCGGAATTTACGACGACAGTACTTTCCACATCGATGGCTTTGGAAACGTAGAACTTTTTCTCTTAGGCTTTTTTTCTTCTTTGCATTTGGAACAGCACACGTAGAATACTGTTCTATGAAACTCATCACTGAGTCTTCTGCATCCGTTCCAAATTTAGGTGCATCCTTGATCCACAGCAACATATGTATATGAGGAGCACCTCTTGCTTGGTACTCCTTCCTCCAGAAGAAATCCAACACCTCTCCAAGAGGTGGATTCTTCTTATTCATGATGAAAGACATCATACCTTCAAATCTATGATTGAAGTACCTACATACATTGACTGGATCCAAAGAGCACAGTTCTCCGGGTGTCTTGAATTCGATGTTTTCTACGTTAGCATTTGCCTCTCGTAGAAATTCAAGTAAGTCTTCCCAGCCATACTCAGCACAGCTCAAAGTGAGGAACCATGTGGGAGTTCCTAAGTTCCTCAGCATACATTTTAAATCACCATGACGACGGTACCAGTACTCATTAGTACCACGCTGACACGCCATGAGATTAATCAGGTGAGAATCCAAAATACTGTCTTGGACATTGACTTTATCCATAAAGTCACTTGCCGAGATGTTTTACATGTGTATACCACTTTTCAAGATGTGGTTCACTGCATATGACAGTCCAGACAGATCGCTTTCAAACAGGAGATGAAACAAATAAGGAATGCATTGTCGAAACCTAGGATCTCCTGCATACAATCGCAAAGTCCGGTATTCAGAAGCAGGAATTTGATGAGGTCGCTCATCATATCTTCCTCCCTGACCTGTTGGAAAAAGCTGTGGGAAACACCGAGCTTCCAAACTTTCCTCCCAAACACTAATGGGACTCCCTTTCGCTTGTTTCATTTGAAACAACTCAATAGCATTCCCCATGACTTCCTTGGAATGCAAAGGATGAACACTATAATGTTCATATATTTCTTCACTAGTACAGGGTTCTACTTTCTCAATTTGACCAGCACACAAATCGCTATCCTCTTCCTCACTTACTTCCTCTTCTGCAACATATACATTTCTATAGTATTTATTATATTTTTTCAAATACAATGTTGCCCTTTTCACTTTCCTAACATCTACTAAATCTTGCCATATTTTCTTATTCTTTGTCGGAACCCCATTAACTAAGATAACAAGAGGTTCCTCTTCCACTTTTTCTACTCCAATTGTGTTAATGTTTTTCTTCAAATCTAGAGGCAAATAAACAACTCTTCCCTTTAATCCTCTCTGTAAATCTGATGGAGGCAATTTCCCTGTCTTTGGCTCCATTCTTACAATAGCCTGAAAGGGATGGATACTTTGAATCAAAATAGATTCATAAGTATTTAAATCCTTCAATTGAGAAGGAATCTCAACCAATTCCAGATTATTATGAACTGCTCTAGCAGGCATCTGGTTTTGATTTAATTTGTTACAACAATAAGTACACACACGTTGATCCAATCCCAAATCAAAACAATTTTCTACCATCAAGTATGTTGTAAAATCCTTCCATTCACTATTATTTTCCCTTTCACTTTTTCCATATAAATCCACTAACTTAGTCTGATTCTTATAATAAGTGCGTCGACAACACACACAAGTGAAATTTGGCCTCTCACTTGATTTCACCTCAAACGTCGCAATTTCCCTCTGGAAATTATCTGTACTGGAAACCTGTACACTATCTTCCACATTACTCTCTTCTTCTTGGTCAATTTCAACATTCTCCTCTTTACTTCCAAAGTAACAAAACTCAATTTCTTCACATATATTCTTCACATCTATTTCAGAACCATGCAAAAGAGCAGCGCATAATTGTTTAAGCATAATTGCTGGACTCTTAGCATAATACAACATTCTAACTAATTTCCTCACTTTATTATGATGCACTGCTAGCATCCTGAAATGATGAAAAACACTCTGGCATACTCTCCTGGAAAGACAAGCCAGTCAATGACCATGCAAACCTATCACTTCTCTCACTCTGCAAGGATCTAATTCTTGCAACAACTTCATTTTCTGCTTCAAACTTTTCTTATTAAATGACCGTATAAAATCATAAAGCAAATTGATGGAATCCTGTCGTACACTGCAAATACTACTACACTTCCAGGTGTACACAGGACCCTTAGGACGTCTCCCTAAAACCTCATTACCTAACACCTCTTCTATCTCTGTTCTCACAACTTTTTCTTTTTCAACTGGACAACCATCTTTCACTTCATAAGCTCGACCACTGGTGTCAACTGCATGCACCAAATCATTATCCTGGAAATAACTCTCCTCATTAAAAAATGCCTCAGAGCTTGAACTATGCATCCATTCTCCAGAAAAAACTTCACAAAAATTACTACGATTAACTATTCTCTTCCATCTACTATTTCTTTTGAAATCATAAATTACCTTGTTTAGCCTCCTAATTCTATTGATTGTCAAAATAAATAACTTACGTTTAATTTCAAATGCCTGATCAATAACTTTCTCAACTATTTTTTTTCTCTTATAAAAAACCACTTTCTGTTGACCTTTCTTAATATTTTTTAACAAATTCCCAATTATCCTGTTGCGGAACATTCGTTTACGAATGTCCCTAAACTGTTGTTTCCTTCTACTATCATGCATAGAGTTATCTCTTACTCTAGCAGTAACATTTCTCATTGGCCTTTCCTTGCCATTTGAATTGTTTCTCCTTTTCTGGACTGAAACATTTTCTGTAGTAATATTTTTTTTACTAGATATATTTCTTATGACTGTTTTTGGACTCTTACCCGGTGCTTTCTTGGTGACTTGACAAATCTTTTTGTTAGAGGACTGCTGCATTATTCCATGGTCCTGCTGTCTTTGACGTTTTGCAGCCTTTCTCACTCTTTCTTTGCTTGGCATCCTAAAATCTTGAAATAATCTGCAGTTGAATCTGTGGTAAAATATAATAAAAAATGTTATTAACCACTATTACCCAACAGTAAATTAATAACAGTCATCAAAAACTTAACACACTACTTAAGTATATAATATACTGAAGCCTATCTCCAATTTTTCACTGAACAGGACTCATCTCTTCTTAACCTTGGATAAACCTCACCTACTCTGTGTCCCCTGCACATAATTAAATGTAAAGGGGCAGATTTATATTAACTAGCACATCCCCAGGGATGCACCAGTTAACGTGCACCGCTGCTCTGCCACCCACGGTGTGCCACATTTACAATCAGATAGGACAAAGCTACATCAAAACCCTGCGCCTGCTTGAAGCAGGCATAGATCTTGACGCAGGTAGGCTGAAAGCTAAAGCAACAACTAAGTGTCGTGTGCAGAAGTTACAAAAAAGGAAAAATGGCGTTTAAACCAGTAATGAGACCATGCTAACGTAACACAGAGTAAAAATATCCAGGATCTACATCAGTTTGGGGTTCACGAACCTGGCAGGTACAAGGCACTGAGGCTTTCCACCGTGCATGTCTCATCCCAAATCATATGTTGTTTGTGAATGAAACAATTTCCCAGACCAAACGCTTTGGATTGGCTACTTCTAAAAAATTAAACACCCCTACTATCCCGGAGTTAGAGGAATATGATGGTTGGAGTAATTTTACTCGTTGTCCATTAAAGATTTACAGGCCCTACTCCGTAATTCTTCCTTTAACATTTCCAGTATAAATCCAAAAGGTTGACTGCTTTGGCAACGTGCCTTATCCACGGTTTAATAACGCTGCCTTTTGCTTTATATAAGTTTTCAAATTGTATGAAATATATACCAATAGGTCGTTATTAACCTTTAGGTAGTGGTTTTCTTCATGAGGTCTGGTCGCTTCCATACACATACAGATTTTCAAAGATGATCAAGAAGTTTATCTGAATGGAGAGGAATGCACTGAGACGCCAGATCATTCACTAATGTGTAGGCACATACAGTTACACGGTTCATGCAACAAACACCGACCAAATATGGCTTGCGTGTTGCAAGGCACACCAGTTCCTGCTATCATCCCCACGTTCAAGTTCTTGGAAAATGGTAGTTATTTGATGCTCAATAATGAAGATTGTTCTGGGTTAATTAAAAGTATTCATTTTATCGTAACAGTAAATGAACGGGTTATTTGCTGCAGAAATGTTCTATTTCCTCCCACACATGAACATAGGGAGTTTTCAATCTGGCCACAAATACCAACCTTGGGAGCACATTTCAACGGCATGACAAGAATAAGAGCTCTTTTGTCTCAGAGAGAGGTGGCCTTGAGTTCGGCCCGTGAAACTTTCGTGCTTCACATAGCGAACACCCGTACAGAGGTGCAGACCCTTTCAAATACAGATTCGCCTTTCCATTTCAGCAAGATGGTTCGGACTATCTCTAACGCGTCCTCCACAAAGGGCCTGGCGCACTTTTTTAAAGTTGTTACCAGTGGTCTCGTGACTTCATTTGAGAAAATCTTTGGAGTCATCCCTGCTTTCTTTCATTCTATTTTTTCCACTCTGCTTCGTGGATTCCCATTTTTACTTGCATTACCAGCGGACGCTCTTGTGCTTTTATACATTTTTAAATATGGATGTCCCTCCTGTGCAAGCTCCCGCCCTGCAGCTGCTGACACTGTTCCGCAATCGCATGCTAGAATATTATGGCACAATGCCGTTGGCGATATTAAGCACGGCATATGGATTATCTTTTCGATTCTCCTACTTCACCTGTGTCCAGCCTGTATTTCACTGCCTGACCTGTGATTTCGATTGGGCCATTGATTTGTGTCTCTGCGGACCGGTTTCTCCTGACGTCGACTTTAATCAGCTGATGACTCCTATCATTACTCACGAGTTGGTTTGTCCTGGCGAAAGGATTATGGCTGTGGCATTGATGCATGGACTAATTGGTCCCTGGAATTTACTGGCGGCAACACAGTCTTTCTTGGAACAGAGCTTTCTTGAAAACCCACCGAGCTGTCCTCTGATGTTGATAGAGGATCCGGTGCTGGGAGAGCACGTATGTTCTTTTCCGCTTTTAAATCGGATGGCTGAACTCTTTTCGGATGAAGACGGTGACTTCCTATTGGAGGCTGTTGCAGCTTATTTTGCATACACAGTTATGTCATAGACCTTTTTCATGTTTGATATGCTGAGTACTAGCATTTCATTGACAATTCATTGACTTATTTGTCAAGTTTTTATTATTTAGCTTGCCTATTGGCTTAAGACTCGATAAAGTACTTGGCTGTTTTATTTTTCTTTAGCATTAAATTTTCCTAGTTTTTATTGTTTTACCTTGCGGACCGTCCACATATAAACTTGCAATCTGCTCTCATGATGGCACTTCTATTATCTTATTCAGTTCGTTTCCGGATCATGGGGAGGTGTCATCTAGGTCCTGGATATCTTTACACCGTGTTAAGTCAGCATGGACTCATTACCGGTTTAAACGCCATTTTTTCCTTTTTTGCAACTTCTGCACACGACACTTAGTTGTTGCTTTAGCTTTCAACCTAATAGTTCATCGTGATTTACATGACAATAATATGTTATTGCTCTACTATCTGCTTTACTTGTTAAACTATATCTGTACAGCGAGTGCTGAAGTTTCAAGAACAACACGATACAGAATTGTTATGAGGTCTGATCTCCACGACTTCATACTCATAACATAAGTGCAGCTTCTCCCAATTCTGGGCATGAGGCGGGTTTTATATTGCTTTGCCGAACACACATACACAACACTTGATGCGGTTCACATGAAGAGAGAGCTGGTGTATGCTGATGTGATTCCTTCAAATCTAAGACACTAAAGTATCGGCACGCCCTAAACCAACACAAAGAGACCTTCTTAGCAAATAATATATTATGTGTATTAGGGAGGGTGAGATATAAGCAGCCGCGGGCCGTGGAGGGAGTTATGGTGGGGCAGGGAGGCGGGGAGGGGGAGGGGCAGGGTGGAGCCCTCTCCACCCTGCCCCTCCCCCTCCCCGCCTCCCTGCCCCACCGTAACTCCCTCCACGGCCCGCGGCTGCTTATAAGTGTTGCTAACTCTTATTCATTTACAGCATGTTAACATACTGTCACCATTCGCTTTTTATGTACTACTAACTATGCTGGTAATTTTGCTACTGATAATATGTGTACTTGTATAATCTAAGATACTACGCCTGAGAAGACGGCATTAGTAAATAAACATTTCAAATACACATGTGTTCTTCTTAACTCCATGTTCTGGTTTCTAAGAAATATATAACGACCGACTGTTCATGAGTTCCACGTATCCTGAGGTACTATAAGTTCATATTCTGGATTGTCTAAACATTGAGAGTTTGTTATATCCAATGTGACACTGTACCTAGCTTGCTAAGGGGTTTTGATTACTAAGGTGAGTTTTGGGACACCCTAATTCGCCGAGGTTCCAATCCTCTGTCCACAGTTCTGTGTGAGAACAGAAACCCTGCGACAGGGGCACCCCTCAGCCTTGCTGGAGCTTCATCACACTTGCGATACAACTCCAGCAATGCGCCACCTTTACGGCACAGATACGTCACGCATCTGTGCTGTTTTTGCAGCATGATGCGCCGCATTGTAAATGCAGCACACCATAGGTGACGGAACAGCGGCACAGAATGACTAACACATCCCTGGTGATGCGCCAGTCATCATAAATCTATCCCTATGCTTCTTATCTTGTTAGAGATGAACCGCCATATGTATCATCAAAGTTTTTTGCATTTCCTAAATAGCGAACTTTAAGGAATAAATAGCGATTCTTTACCATTCCTAGTTTGCGATGACCTATTTGCTAATTACAAATTACCCATTCATTTCCATGCAGCAGGAGGCCCATAGGAATGAAGGTGCAATTTGCGATTAGCAATTACCTCATCGCAAATTACGAATTTTTCCGAGGGTGCAGGGGTGTCTCAAGAACACCCTGCTGCACCCCTGAAAAAGAAATTTGGGGTCATATGTCGCACATAAATTTTGAAAACATTCCTTTACCTCAAAAACGATTTTCAACTCATAATTTGAAAACACTGCACATGGGGAAATGACTTAAAATGTCCTCAAGTCACATAAAAGCGTTTTTTGATTGCCTTTGCAGCATGTTTCAGTCACCTTTAACATGCCTATCTAACGCAAACATTCAAAATCTAAATTTGCCATGCACAGGTGGGAGCATATTTACAAGCAATTTGCTCCACAGACAAACTTCTTACATTGAAATGGGAAAAATAACATCAGAGACTCTCAATTACCTTATAAAGAAGCAGACACCATTATGTCCTTCTCATCAATATTAAAACCATTGCTTTTTCTCAAAAACGATTTACAAGTCATAATTTGAAAACACTCCACAGCTCCTATGCACATAAAAGCCCTGTCAGTACTAATACTTCACATTTTCTCCAATTACAATTTCTCAAAGAAACAAAATCTATTTGTGAAACACTTGAGACAAAGCAACATTTGAAAAACACAACTTTCTTCATAATTTTCTCCTTAAAGCACACTATTTTCTATCTAAATTAAAGAAATCTTTTCTCACCTTAGCAAATACTTTGAGTTTCAAAACAGTCTCAGAAACACACCAATTTGTCTTCAGCAGAGCAAAAGGTATGCACTCCAGAGTCTGCAGCTATCAAAAGCACAGAAATGCTGTAATTCCTCACACATATCTCTCATGTCACCCAATCAAAACTCTTCCCTCACTTTTTTTCAAAGCAAAACCCTTCCCCCCTCTGCCCCCTCTCTGCTTTTTCTGCATAGCAACCACCTCTTGCAAGACCACTGGTGTTTCCAAGTTCACACAACAATGTTGCAATTGAACTCTGAACTCTCAGTGCACCTGCATATCCAGAGCATTCTTTCATTTAATGATTTTTTCTTCGCCACTCAAAATACATCTTTCAACGAACTCATCCATGCACACTAACTTTCTGTTTTCAGCAATCAAAATCCACCAATCACTCTTACTGCTTCATTAACACAGAAACTCCTCAGTTTTTTTCATTTTACACTCTCATTTTTTCAACTGCCATTTCATTGCCACACTTCATTTGACTGCAGGAGAACCTTCTCTCGCCATGTATTCTGTCTGGATTGTTGGACATAGTTACATCTATTGGGCTCAAAGGTACGCTGAAAACAGGAATTTACCTAACCTCAATTTACAAGATGTGGAAATTAAGTGGTTTGGCCCCAGAGGATTAAAATGTCACCAATTGATACCATTGGTGAAAACCTTTATGCATTTGCCAAAACCTGACCTGTTAATTGTACACTGTGGAGGTAATGATTTGGGCACTTTGACTGGGGTAGGTCTGGAAATGCTTTTAAAGGACACCTTTGAGCAATTGATGGCACTTTTTCCTCAGACTGCCTTGGTATATTGAAATATATGCCAAAGACAAAAATGGAGGTGGTCGAACCAATTTTGTCCACAAATTGAGAAATCGAGGAAGCATGTAAACAAATCTGTTTCAGCTTACATGAGAGACCATGGAATGAGCTCCCTGTACAACAATAACTTGCGTTACTACATGCAAGATATCTACAGAGGAGATGGAGTTCACTTCTCAGATGAGGGCAACAGAATTTTCACTCTGAATTTAAGACTGTGCATTGGTACCTACTTATAAGTACCTAAATGTACCATAAACCCAAAAGCTCTTCTCAGAGCTACCCTACATCTGATCACTCACAATTATTATTTTACTCTAACTTTTTTCACTAATTTTCAAGAAAGTACGCTCCCCAGAACGCTTCCCGGTTCGCGAACCGGGCGCACTCCACGCAAAAAAACTAAAAAAACGGTATATATTTTTTTTGCCCTGCGAGACCCTTTCAAAGCCTCCACATCAAACCTAGGGGGTCAGGGACGATCTACTATGCCCCCTTATGGTCATTTGCCCCTTCGCTTTGGCCTCCTCTTGTCTCTCGATCCTACCGAGAGACAAGATGGCGGCCGCTACGGACTGTTTGGAATGTTTACAGACGCCGAAGAACCAATCAGCTTCGCAAACCTCCGTAACCCGAAAAGTACGCGAAGCGGAGCGCTGTTACAGATATATATCTTTTTTTGAACGTTAATTTCTCAAAATCCACTGGAGCACATATATTGAGACCTAGCAAAGGCACATCGGGCTACCAGTCCCTACAATTTTGCCAAGTTTCGTGCAAATCCATTCAGCCGTTCGATTATTATTATTTTATTTTTTTTTGCCCCGCGGGGCCCTTTTAAAACCTCCACATCAAACCTAGGGGGTCAGCGACAATCTACTATGCCCCCTTATGGTCATTTGCCCCTTCGCTTTGGCCTCCTCTTGTCTCTCGATCCTACCGAGAGACAAGATGGCGGCCGCTACGGACTGTTTGGAATGTTGACAGACGCCGGAGAACCAATCAGCTTCGCTTCACAAAGCTCCATTGCGCGAAAAGTACGCGTCCTGGAGCGCTGCCCGGTCCGCTGTTACAGATATATATCTTTTTTTAAATGTTAATTTCTCAAAATCCACTGGAGCACATATATTGAGACCTACAAAAGGCACATCGGGCTACCAGTCCCTACAATTTTGCCAAGTTTCGTGCAAATCCATTCAGCCGTTCGGGCTAAAAGTGAGGCCAACCGCCCTATGGAAATTAACATGGGAAAAACGCGTTTTGGGACCCCCCTTTTTTCTCGGCCCCCCCTTGACGAACCCCCCCAAAATTTTCAGGGGCTGCTCAGAAACAAAATGTGCCATTTCCCTGAAAATTCCAGCCAATTCCGTCCACAAACGCCAAAGTTATTAGACATAGAATTTTCAAAAATCCCATAGAGAAAAAATCCTAACTATATATACCTACTGGCGACCGCCAGTAGGTAATATATATACATATGTTTATATAAACATACACATATATATGTGTGTGTGTGCTTGCATTTGTATAGGTATATATTTAAATAAAGTTTTAAATATTATTTCAATGTATTTAATTTACATTATGTTAAAATTAGACATACAAATATTGCATTATTATATATATATATATATACATATGTTTATATAAACATACACATATATATGTGTGTGTGTGCTTGCATTTGTATAGGTATATATTTAAATAAAGTTTAAAATAATTTTTAAATGTATTTAATTTACATTATGTTAAAATTAGACATACAAATATTTAAGATTTACTATTTTAAACTATATATATATATATGTTACTATAAATATATGTATATATATATATATTCACTGAAAAAAACCATAGGTTTCACACCAGTTATAGTTAGCTGGAAGTTTTACTCGCATAAAACCATTGAAATTCCCACGTTATAGTTAGTTGGACTCACTATAACTTGCGCGTGCAATGCACTGCTGATGACGTCACATATTACATCACTCATGACATGGTCAGAGACATCACTCATGACATCACTGATGACACCATCCAGTGAATGTGTGTCTTTCTGAAAAATAAATATGTTTTATATGTGTATATGTAAAAGTTGATGGAAGAATAAATGTTTAAATAAGTGTTTATATGGATGTTTTAAAAAAAAATTGATTGGTTAACTGGTTTATTAAGTGTATCTTAGTGAATACATATATTAGTGAGTAATGTTTAAATATTTAAATATATGTATTAGTGTTTCACTTTGTGTATAAGTGGCTGCATGGGTTGGTAAGTAGCTACATGTGTATGTATATGGGTTATTAGATGTTTTTCTTAGTATCAGTATGAGTGTTTGTATGGTTTGGTGGGGGTATTACTTAGCACATAGATGCATGAATGACTGACTCTCTCTTTGCATGTGTTTTGAAGACAGCAAATGCTCAGGACTGTATGGGTGGATGAGTGTGTATATGTGTATGTTAGTGAGTGAATGACTGTCTCACTAGTGTCTTTATCAGTAACTACATATGTTTTAATCTAGTATATGTGAATATTGATGTATATAAGTGACCATATGTGAGAGTAAGAAATTGTAAGAATTCCTGTTTAAATAAGTATATGTTTCTATAAGTGATTGTTTAAGAGAATAAATATGTGTAAATTTCCTTAAAAGTAAGGTGGTAGTGTGTGTACAGCTCTATATGCAAATAAATGGATGTTTAATAGTTTATTTGCATGTGTGAGTATGTGTGAAAGTATCTTTTGGATAACTGTCGTTGTGTAACAGGATATATAGGTGTATCACTTTATATGATAAGTGAGTATATGTATGAGTGACTACATAGAACTGTTGGTGAATGAGTGGATGTGTATATAGATGGTGGAATTACTGAATTGGTTGTTGTAACTGGTATGGGTATCTCCATTTTGAAAAAATTTTTAGTTTCTATTTTTGAATATGTGTTTCAAAGTTTACATTACAGTGAAAGGAGGTCTGTCACTTTGTCACAAGGATGGTGTCATCAGTGATGTCATGAGTGATGTCACTGACCATGTCATGAGTGATGTAATATGTGACATCATCAGCAGTGCATTGCACGCGCAAGTTATAGTGAGTCCAACTAACTATAACGTGGGAATTTCAATGGTTTTATGCGAGTAAAATTTCCAGCTAACTATAACTGGTGTGAAACCTATGTTTTTTTCAGTGAATTTAATAGGTTTTTTAAATGCTAATTCCTAACTATAACTGGTGTGAAACCTATGGTTTTTTCAGTGAATTTCAATGTTTTTTAATAGCAAATCTTTATAGGTATAAAAAATAATACATTCTAAAACTAATTTTATATTGTATAATTATGTCAATTTTTTTTAATTTTTTTTTTTATTTTGAACTTGGGGCGCGTACCGGGGAGCGTCCCATAAGCGCTATTCTCGTGAACGAAAACAACATCGTGACGTTTCGCGTAGACGCGTGATGCGTCATATGATGCACTGTGTAAGCGCACCCGGAAGCACGCGTGCGTATACGATCGTGGCGCGCCCTGGGGCGCGTACCGGGGAGCGTCCCGTTAGCGCTATTCTCGCGAAGGAAAACAACATCGTGACGTATCGCGTAGACGGGTGATGCGTCATATGACGCACAGCGTAAGCGCACCCAGAAGCACGCGTGCGCATACGATTGCGGAACGTCTCAAAGCGTTTACGCCGCGCCCCGGGGCGTGCCCTGGCGTGCGACTACGGGCGCGCCCCGGGGCGCGTAGCGTAAGCGCGTCGGGTCATGTGACCAGAAAATAACACTTTCTATTGGTGCAGAACAGTTTTGGTTTCCAAATGAGTAAAGCCTGAGTCTTGTGATCTGAAAATAACACTTCTGATTGGTTCAGGACAGTTGTTTTTCCCAAATGAGTAAAGCCTAGGTCTTGTGACCTGAAAAGAACACTTATGATTGGTTCAGGACAGTTTTTTTTCACAAATGATGAAAAACCCCACCTTTCTTCCTTATTCTGACATTGTCCTTTGACTGAGGAAGACCTGTTTCATCTATAGAGACAATTCTTTTGTACTTTGAAATGGCTACTGTAGCAGCAACAGCTGGAGCATCTGCACCACCACCACCACCACCACCATCACCAAGAGGACCACCACAACAATACATTGGTGGTGAAGAAGAGAAGGAGGAGGAAGAGGAGGAGGAGGAGGGGAGAAGATGGCTGCCTGAACAAAATACCCCATACAAGCCAAAAAAACCCCTTGTATGGGAGATTTTTTCACTCCCAGAGGGCAAGAAAAAAGTGAATGCGGCCAAAGTAACTTGCCTAATCTGTGGGGAACAACTTTCAAGGGGCAATCCAGACAAAAAATATTCATTTGGTAATAATACCATGATTCGACATATGACCCGGAGGCATCCTAACAACTATTCTCGTGCAGAGATCAGAGAACTGGCCTGTCACCTCCCCCAGTGTTCAAGGACCAGCTCCAAAAGAAAGCAACCCACTCCATCGGGACCAGATACAACGGAGACGATGCCTTGTATTCAGCCACGATTTGCTGATTTTAGAATCACATGTATTGCATGCAGCAAGCTCATCGCCTATAGTGAACAGAGCATGAAGCTCGTCGTCCTTGCTGGTGACAATCACAAATGCCCCAAAAAACTGTAATTTTTTCCGTTTTTTGTTTTTTGCTCCGGTTGAGCCATTTACAATTCCCTGCTTTTTGTTTCTCCCCATAAAAAAATACAAAAAAAATATAAAACTGTTTTGAAAAGCCAAAAAAAGTACAAAATGGTAAAAAAAAATATAAAGCAACAAAAAGAAGAAAAAAACCAGTTCTTTTTAGAACTACCTTTCATTTATAAAAATAAACCCATATTTTTTTAAATGAATCTCTGTCAATTTTTTTTTCTTAGGGTACGCGTACCAGGGCGCGCCACCTCCAAAAAATAGGAAAATTTTTTTTTATGCAGGAGTTACCATGAAGGAAGAACACAAAGAGAGTAATGTTAAGAGAAAGAGAGCTACAGGATGAACACAGAGGGATTGTTTATTACATAGTAAAAAACAGAGAAGGTGTAATAGGGTGAAAGTGAGAAAAGTAAAATGACTAAAGGAGCGAAAGAAGGGAAAAGAGAGAGGAAGAAGACTAAAGTAGAGATAGTGGGAGAATGTGAGTGGGTGTTGAAAGAAAAAGAAAGGACAGTAAAAAATTGAGAATGAAGGGTAGTGGCGTAACCGGGATAAATGAAGAACGGTGAGTGAGGGTAAGAAACGACCAGTTAGTGTAAGTAAAGAGGGGTGAAAGAGGGTGAAAAGTTGAATTAGGATAAGACATGAAGATTGACAAAGATAAAGGACAAAGGGGGTAAAGAAAACAGTACCTGAATGGATTTGAGTGAAACAGCAAAGAAAGATAAGTAATGCAGGGTATGTGACTTATAGGGAGTCAGTGGCTGTAGGTCGGGGTGTGGGTGTGTAAGGTGTGTCTGTGGGTTTGGGTGTATGGGGTGTTTTGGTGTGGGTGGAGGTGAGGGTGTGTGAAGTATGTGTGAGGAGTGTATGGGTGTGGGGTGTATATGTGTGCGATGTATGTGTGTGTATGGAATGTGTGTGTGTATGTGAAGAGTGTGTGTGGGGGGATTTTTTGTGTGTATGAGGTGTATGTGTGGTGTGTGTGTGGGGTGTATGTTAGAGGTGTGTGTATGTGTTGAGAGGGGGATGAGGTGTGTGTGTAGGAGTAAGATAAATATTTAAGAAAAACAAAATGAGTGAAGAAGCAAAGGAAGGGAACAGAGGGTAAGTGAAGTAAAGAATAGGGATTGAAAGAAGTTGAATATGAGAGGGGAAATAGGGAAATTGGAGTAAACATGGAGAATAAGAATAAGTGTGGTAAGCAGAATAAAGACACAGGAGTGAGGTTGGTTGAGAAAATATTAGTAAGCTTAAAGCAAAGGGTGATGACAAAGTACATTTTTTTAGTCATACTTACCATATAATAAATGTAACTTTAAATATATTTTTTACTGCACTTTGTATCTGTGAAAGAGGGAAGAAAAAATTAGTTATTATTAGTAAAATGTGTATTTTAAATTAAAATAAACAAATGAAGAGGTTACAAATCATAACAGTGTATCTAGAAATAAAGTAAGAGTGAAGGACACAGAAAGGGAAATAAAGTAAGGTAGAAGGATAAAAAGAGAAAAAAAGAAATAGAATGAGAGCAAATTACTAAAAGTAAGGCATATAGATTCACTGACAGAGAGGAAGAGAAGAACAGAGAAATGAACAGAAGGTATGAAAGATACTAAAACAATGTGACTTAGCAAAACTAAATCAGGAAACAGTAGTAAGTAAAAAGATAATGACTGGGACGGAAAACATAAACACAAGTGAACATAACACAAGGAGAGTGAGGCACTGAGGACATAGAGGTAGTGAACGAAAAATAGAGAGAAAAGGTCAAAAGTAAGGAGCAAACAAAGATAAGCGAGGGAGAGTGGGTGATTTATAGTGATAGAGTGCGATAATACTGCTGAGTGAATAAACAGGAATTACTAAAAGAGCAAAGGAGGAAAATACGGAAAAGGGAAGTAAAGCAGAGAGACTGAAAGCTGAAAACTTATGCAAGGGAGAGAGGGGATGCAGACAGTTGAAATGAGAATGAGGGCTTGTCAAAGAAGTGGAGTAAAGGAACGGGGGTTACAGAGAGTGAGAGAAAGACATTATAAGTGAGTAAAAAGAGCTGAAAGAGGATGTAAAAAGGAAAGTGAGAATGGCAATACAATTTAATTTACACAATCCAAAGTATAGAATAACTTGTACAACATGTTACATAGTTTATTTTTGCTGTTCTCAGAATATATTGAATTTCACTTAAAACAGTGAGTTCAAATTACTCATCATATGACAGCGGGAAAAAAAACCACAATCTAAAAGATTGTGTTTTAAAAAAAAACCTTAGATACTGAAAAATAACAAATGTACACTAATCTTTGATTGACTTACTTTTCCTTGAGGCCAAATAGTATTTCATAGAGGTCCTTTTGATGAAGCAAGATTTCGCACATTACGCGACTTGCTGAAATCAAGAACCTCGATTCATGTATAACTCTGTAATCCAATTGTACGTCTTACTAATTTCCTTTATTTTACTATGTACATGTATCCTAGCGACGCTTGCCTATGTGTTTTACTAATACGATTAATTTGTGTCTTTAACATGGCCGCCGTTTAGAATATTGCTTTTGCGCATGCGTTAGTCACACTCACGTGACGTGACGTAGTTGTGATTTTGGAGGGAAAGGGTGCGCATGCGTAATAGCCACAAGATGGCTGCTTGTGTAATAATATGATGAAGCTTGTGCAGATGCTCTCGTGTTATTATTATTATTATTATTATTATTATTATGCGTTCTTATATAGCGCTCGATTACCCGTAGGCATCTCGGCGCTTGCCTTGGGAACCCGTCCTGGCTTCCCCAAGGTGAAAGCCAGGCATCCCGCCGCGGGGGGGCGTAGTGGAGATTAAGCAGGCTAATGCCCAGAGCTGCAGAGTGTGAACCCGTGATTCGAGTAGGCACCGAAACGAGAATTATCGAGTCCGTGGATATTTGGGCTCAAGACCCTGCCGCGTCGGGAATTGAACCCTGGTCCCGGGTCTGACCTCTGCTTCAGGGTCTGCCTCCTCTAACCAGTGAGCCACACTTCTCCACTTCTATTGTGTATTGCACTAAAACATAACTGCATAGTATATTTTATTTAGTGATAATTCATAAGTACACAATCATGTTATGTAGTTTATTCATTTATTTCTATGTTTTAATTTGTTTTCGCTTACTTTTCATGTATCCTCGGTACGGAGGGGTGATGGGGTGCTTGGGAGGCCGTGCTGGAGTGCAGTACCGCGCAGAATAAGAAGTAGCTGGTGGCATTGACAAGGTGCCAACTGAAGGTCCCTGCCAAGATGTGCCTGGGAAGATGCACCTTCACCCAGCCGGAGAAACAGAATTTGTACTACACTTGCAACAAATGTATACTCTGCCATTGTATTCTGTAGAATAGGTCATGGGAACCCAAAATTCACTAGGCGGTTCCTTAACATGATAATTTAGGCTTACAGTAGTCTGTTCTGATTGGTGTGTTAACCTAGCCTACTTTGGGACCAATCGAAATTGGGGATTCTGACACTTTGCAACATTGGGGGGTGGTACACTGACCCGAAAACAGTATATCTAGCCTAGGTTCAGCTATAGAATTTGTCCGACTTGTCTGAATAGCTGACCTGTCACTGACCCAACGCACTCAATAGGTGACTGAATACAGAGGTGCTGCGGAGCACTCTGTCCGAATCTGACCATAGACTTTTGAAGGTTTTACTAAACCTTAAGTGCTGGCGGAGCACTTTGCTGAGGAGTTCGCTAACCCAATCGGGGTTCTGACTGATAGCTGCAGAGAGGGTGGAGCGCAGGCGTTGCTTCCGAACTGCGGGTGCTGGTCGTGCCTTGGAGGTCCTGTCCTGATCCTAATCTGGGTTTCCTGTCCTGTCCTGGGGTGTCCATTCTGCACCTGCTGTCCCATTGATGACTGCTATTCCTTGGGGTATTTCCTGTCCTTGACTGACCCGTGGCCAGGGTTGGTTTTCACACCATTCTAGGTAAATATATAGATAGGGCTGAGAACTCTATACTGCACCTTTCTATTTTCTGTCTTTGCTTCAATAAAGACATACCTTGCACATGTTATATTTTCCATGCTTTCCGCAACCTACCATATGGAAACCTATTGCATTTTATTCTCATAGTATGTTCCTATGTTATCCTACTGTTTAGAGAAAAATTCCCTTCCATACTGCTTATGAATTTAGATGTGGTATATATTTTCTCCTGAAATCTATTCTTGAAATAATAATATTAGAATTATAGCGTGTTCCACTTTCCACTCTTTGATAGATGTATAGGATTCCTAATTTTCCACCCATTTTCATGAAGTACGTTCCAATAGTATAATTCCAGTACATGCAAATAGCTTGCTCATTTATAGATGTCTATTCTTGAATTTCAGTTTAAGTCTACTTAGCGTGTTCCCTGTCACTCTATTTACAAACTTAAATGATTACCCTTACACCTTTCTTGTATGGTTATGTGCTTTTTGTTATTTTGATTATTGATTGCCTTTTAACTGTAAACCTAATACTCGCAGATACTGATTACTAGATAAAACCTTTAAAACTTTCAGTTGTCCGTGGTCATTTTATGAATGTCAAAGGTATTTTAAAGTTGGGTTTTGTATTTTTGTCTGCCTTTCTTCACAGCTAGCTCCCTGATCCATTGTGGTCATAGGTACCCGCAACGGTGGATGGTAAGTCGGGTACACTAGAATACAACAGGAAGGAATCAGGGTGCTGATGGTAGATTGTGAGGTCGCCTGATTAATGTATATGGTGAATTGAAATTTATGGGCCCGAAAACTATATGGTGAAAATTATTGGTCAGGTGACCCCCGATCTCTATCACTTTCTCGTTGCAAAGTACTTTGCTGTTCAGTAAAAAATCCATTTCATCGACTTTCTAGAAGAAAAGCTCCAAGAACATCTTAAATATTTTCATTATTTTCATATATTCCTTTTTTTCAGTCATGACTCTTTACTCATTCCTGTACCTTTCCTTTTGGCCAAATAGTGTCAGATGTATGAGTATATTTTCAAATTAATTCCAAGAAACTCTGAAATTACCTTTTTTCCGACGTTCTGAAAGAAAGGCTCTACGACATTTTCACAATATTTAACTATTTGTAAAACCATCTCTGACTCACTCATGTTCATCATTTTCTATAATACTAATATCACTTACTATGAGATCCACTTACAGTACCTATATGACAAGTCAATTTTTTATATTACCTGGATCACTTTTACTCATAATATATTTTGAAACAGCAAAATAAGCTTTATTAACTGCTCCCGTCTTCATAGGCCAATTACTTTTACCTAAATTCTGGTTGTAAAAACACTAGGTATGAATTTTTTAAGCCAAAAGGCAAACGTTGTTTGAAAGTCAAATGAGTGTCGTTACATTGGGTCCAACCTTTACAACTTTTTAAATAGCATGTGTAATGGCCTGCTGTTGTAGAAGGACCTTCGTGAAAAATAATAGCTGCAGTTGCAAAGGTTCTTCCTGATATCGATAACTGTCAAGCCACGAAATTTTTTATAGAAGTTGTCAATTTAGTTCCATCAGGTCTACATCGTTGGAACATTAAAATGACATACTGACCATAATTTTGTAGAAATAATGTGGACAGCATTGTAGACTTACATTGGGGACACACCATATTGTGATCCGCTGCTTTAACTAGATTATTAAAAGGCACTGATTTGCAGTCTGGTAAAGTCAAATATATAAATCTTTCAGTGTCTATTCTAGTAGTACTTGATAAAGTACAGTTGTCGCAGTCATACTGCCATTGATAAGAAAGGCTAAAAAGATTTTTTATATCTACACCTTCATCTTCCAATACATCAAACATATACATTAAAAATTCCTGACAATCCTGCTGAATATTCTGTGAAAATTGATTTTGACCAGTACATATGTCTAGAAGATTTCGAATTTCTGAAACACTTTCTATTTTTGCTCTATCACTGGTACATTTGTCAAACACGAAATTCAACAAACAACAGAATCTTTGATCCCGATTTTCAACAATCTGTTCTTGTATATTTTGAAGAAAAAAACCAACATTAACCACTACATTAGCATAGCAGTTGACACCAGACCTGTTTTCAAACTGAAATCCAACAACATCTTCAACAGAATCCTTTTTCCTTCTGCTTACAATTACAGTTTCGTCTACTTTTTGTCTTTTTGCTACTACCTCACTGCAATTACTCTCATTTCTTCTTTTCGGCCTACCACACATTTTTTAATCAGAGGATATTGAGGCAAATGTGGAGCATACTCTCTACTTAACCTATTGTATTCTTTAACACAATGTAGATCTGCACAAATCTTTGTTTCATCACACTCAATCAAGTACAATCCTGATAAAGTTCTGACTCGTGATAATGCCACATATGCCATACCCTCTTTAAACACAGAACTTCCAATGTTCACCAAAGCGCTATCTACACTTAAACCTTGAGACTTATGAATTGTCACCGCATATGCCAAACAAATAGGAAACTGTTTTCAGCGAACATATAAGTCTTTCACGAGCAAAAATCTGGCTGAACAACGACAAATGTGTTCTATTTCATCAATGCCATCAAATTTAATTTTTAAAATTTCAATTCCATCTCTATTTTTGTAATTCACAAAACCAACAACATGACCCATTGCTCCATTTACCAGACCTCTTTCAACATTTAAATTCCTTCTCAAAATGATACGACAATTTAAACACACAATCAGAGTCTTTTCAAAACCAGCAGTTTTAGATATAGTCTTCTCTAATGAATCCAATTTTGATTTCAAATTTTCAGACAAAATAATTGTTGCTCCCATATGCTCTATTTTATCTGTAGCTTCCAGTTTCACTATCTCTTCATTTTCTAACTGTAACATTTTGTTGTTGAACATGGAACATTCTTTCAGAGTTGGCATCAAACATATGCTAGATTTCTTCTCGTTAATTTTCTTAAAAATATTCTCTGAAAGAATGTTTTCATTTGGGTACAAATTTGAAATTAATCGTCCATGTAAAGCTTCTTTCCCTTGCTGACTTACTTTTCCGATTCTTACGTCTTGTAAAATATTTTTATAATCTTCATCTTTTGCCTGCCGCATATTTTGAAGCAGTTCTGCATATTTGAAGCTTAACCATATATTAACGTTTCCAATGCTTCCTAGGCACTTCCTGGTATCTTCATGCGTGAGCATTTTGAACACAGGTTGTCCTTTCACTGGAGTCAACTGCAGTAGATCTCCAAAAACAATAATGTGTTTTCCTCCAAATAAGACATCATAGTCTGTTCTAAGAATTTCTTGCATTCTCAAATGCACAAAAGCAAGCATTATATTTGACACCATGCTTACGAAATCAGTGATAAGAAGTTTCATTTTCTTCAGGACTCTCGAAACTTCGGAACACGCATCTCCAGATAGCTTGTGATATTGCAATTTGTTATCATGCTCCACTGGCAGCATCAGTAAACGATGTAAAGTAATCCCTTTAATGTTATGTGCAGCCAGCCCAGTTGGAGCGGTAACAACACAAGACAGCGGTGATTCAGTCCTTTTCTGCAGATAAGTTGCAATTGCTTTATTCAGAAAACTTTTTCCAGTTCCCGCTTCTCCACCCACGTACAGTTGGACAGGCTTAAATGATGTACATGAGCACTCTTTTTTCTCATGACTGAATCCATGTTCAATCTGTTCTGTGACTTCGTCATATATCTGTTTCTGCTCAAGGTTTAGTTGTTTCACCAAATCTTCTAAGTTAACTACATCATCTTGAGCTTGTTCCATAGCTATTTCCACCTCATCCATGGCAGTGGCAGCTTCATTTTGTATAATTGGTCCTCCAAGTGGATCCTGACTCAATGAAGCAGAACTCTGACTGTCTTGAGAACTGTCTCTAGCAATCTCTGCAGCAATTGTGGCTTCTTGCTCTATTTCTTCGTTCAACATTTGCAGATAATCTGGAAAAACAGGGCATTCTATGGTATCCTTGATTGCATTAAAAGAATCTTTGTAACACAGAAAATCTCCAAGTAGTTCCTCTTCTGTACGCCATGGCTTAAAGAGTTGCAAACGAGCCAAATAGTAAAATTCTCTTTTGTCTGGATTTTCACAACTCAATTTTCGATGATTAATCAAATGACCTTTTCTCTGTTTCACTAGACATCCTCCACATCCAATGACAGCATATATTCCATTATTGATATCTTCTCTGATGTTCCTCTTATAAATATATCTTTGCAGAACTTCATAGAGACAAGCGTTCTCAAGATGAGGACTTCTATTTGGATAGTATGTATCCAACATGTTTGTCTTCAAAATATCTGTACTTTCTGGTTCTTTCTCCGCCAAATACTCTATTTCCTGTACAGATTTCAAAACTCGGTTTCGTGTTGCAGCAAGACCTAGACTCACCCAAATGATGGTTCTAGATTTGGCATAGAGACTTGCTGACGACAATTGATCAAAACATTCATATGCTCCAATTTCTCGATTCGACAACATCTTCAGACTGTAACTGTATAATTTCTTGCTTAGACTCTTTTCATGTGAAATGTCCTCCCACATTTCCTTCAGTTCTGTCTTTTCTTATTTTTGTGATGTAAGATGTCACATATCGAGACACAGCAATAGAGTTGTCAGCAACGAACTGAATATCCATGTTAGCATTCCACATGAACAAAATCACTGGGTTGTAATCGTTGATGTACTTGGACTCTTCGTTTCTTTTTAAATTGTATGTATTTTTTGGTGATTTCCTCGTCACAGTATGTCGCAGAGAAGACATCAAATTATTTACTCTTCCTTTAGAAATCACTGGTCGTGGAAAGCTGAAACGACATTTTGTGTAGAACTTGTCCTTGTTTCTGAATTTTCGACGACAGTACTTTCCACAACGATGGGATTGAAAGCGTAAAACTTGTTGCCTTAAACTGTTTTCTTCGGTAGTTTTCGGAACAGCACATGTTGAATACTCTTCAATGAAGCTCATCACTGTCTCATCCGAATCTGTTCCAAATTTGGGTGCATCTTTAATCCACAACAACATATGTATGTGAGGAGCACCTCTCGCTCGATACTCCTTTCTCCAAAAGAAATCCAAAACCTCTCCAAGGGGAGGATTTTTTTTGTTGGTAATAAAATACATCATAGCTTCAAATCTATGATTGAAATATCTGCATACATTCACTGGTTCCAAAGAACACAGTTCTCCAGGTGTTTTGAATTCTATATTTTGTATATTTGCATTTGCCTCTCGTAGAAATTGAAGTAAGTCGTCCCATGCATACTCAGCACAGCTGAGAGTGAGGAACCATGTAGGAGTTCCTAAGTTTCTTAGCATACATTTCAATTCCCCATGACGACGGTACCAATACTCGTTTGTACCACACTGACATGCCATGAGATTGATTAGATGAGATTCCAAAATATTATCTTGCAGATTCACTTTCTCCATAAAGTCCCTCGCCGAAACATTTTGCAGATGTGCTCCACTTTTCAGTATATGGTTTACTGCATAAGAAAGCCCAGACAAGTCACTTTCATACAGTAAATGAAACAAATAGGGAATTATAGTTCGATATTCAGATGCAGGAATTTGAAGTGGTCGATCGTCATATCATCCACCTCGACCTGTTGGAAATAGCTGTGGAAAACAACGAGCTTCCAAACTTTCTTCCCATACACTAATGGGACTTCCTTTTGCTGCTTTCATTTGAAACAATTCAATTGCATTCCCCATTACTTCTTTGGAATGCAAAGGATGAACAGTATAATGTTCATATATTTCTTCACTTCTAGACACATCAACTTTTTAAATTTGGCCGCGTGAACAATCACTGTCTTCATCTGCAGCTGTTTCCTCTGCTGCAACACATACATCTTTGTAATACTCATTGTTTTTGACTAAATACAACGTTGCCTTTTTGACTTTCCCAACATCCACTAAATCTTGCCAGATTTTCTTACTCTTTGTCGGAACCCCGTTAACTAGAATAACTAAAGGTTCCTCTTCTACTTGTTCTATACCAATTGTATCAATATTTTTTTTGAAATCTAGAGGCAAATAAACAACTCTTCCCTTTAATCCTCTCTGCAAATCTGTAGGAGGCAATTTCCCTATCTTAGGCTCCATGCGAACAATTGCCTGAAAAGGATGGACACATTGAATCAAAATAGACTCATATGTATTTAAATCCATCAATTCACGGGGAATGTCTGCCAACTCCCGATTATTATGAACAACTCTAGCAGGCATTCTGTTTTGATTTAATTTATCATAACAATATTTACAAATACGCTGATCAGAACTCAAATCAAAACAATTCTCCACCCACAAATAAGTTGCAAAATCCTTCCACTCATAATTATTCATCTTTTCACTTTTTACGTATAAATCAACTAATCTAGTTTGATGCTTATAATGACTTCGTCGACAACACACACAAGTAAAATTCGGCCTTTCACTTGATTTCACCTTAAACCTGGTAATTTCCTGCTCAAACTTTTCTGTACTTGAAATCTGTACATTGTCTTCCACATTACCTTGAATTGCTGTGTCAATTTCTACACTGTCCTCTTTTTCACCAAAATAACAAATCTCAATTTCTTCACAAATCTTCTTCACATCTAATTCAGTTCCATGCAAAAGAGCACTGTTTAATTGTTTAATCTTAAGTGCTGGACTTTTTGCATAATACAACATTCTCACTAATTTCCTCATTTTGGTATGATGTACTGCTAACATCCTAAAATGATGAAAAACACTCTGACAGACTTTTCTAGAAAGACAAGCCAGTGAATGGCCTTGCAAACATGTGTTTTCTCTCACTCTGCAAGGATCTAAGTCTTGCAACAACTTCACTTTCTGCTTTAGACTTTTCTTACTATATGTACGAAAGAAATTACAAAACAAATCAATTGATTCCTGTCGCACACTACAAATACGACTACACTTCCAAGTGTACACTGGACCCTTAGTACGTCTCCCTAAAACTTCATCAGTTAACACCTCTTCTGGTTCTCTAGGCACAAGTTTCTCTTTTTCAATCGGACAACCGTCTTTCACTTCATACGCTCGACCACTGGTGTCAACTGCATGCACTAAATCATTCTCCTGGAAGTAACTCTCCTCATTAAAAAATGGCTCATAACTTGAACTGTGCATCCATTCTCCTGAAAAAACTTTACAAAAATTAGTCCGATTAATTACTCTTTTCCATCTACTGTTTGATTTGAAAACATCAATTGTCTTGTTAAGTGTCCTAATTCTATTGGTTATTAAAATAAATATTTTTTTCTTAACTTCAAAAGCCTGATCAACAATCTTCTCTACACTTTTCTTTTTCTTATAAAAAGCAGCTCTCTGTTTACCTTTCCAAATGCTTTTTAACAAATTTAAAGCCACCCTATTGCGAAACATTCGTTTACGAATGTCTCTAAACTGATTCTGCCTTCTATTCCTATACATATTATTCTCTCCTGCTCCAGTTGTAGGATTCTTTGAGGTTCTCTCCTTCCTTTTCAAATTTACTCTCTCATTCTCTTTTTCTACATGCTGTCCAAATTTTTTTTTTAAGTACATATGTTCCATATAAAAGACTTAGTTGTCTTACCAGGAGCTTGGTTCCTGTTTTTTGAAGTATTTGTTGTGGAAGAGTGCTGTAATTCCGTTGCTGTTTTTGTTTTTTGGCGGTTATGTTGTTTTCTTCTCCTTTCCCTTGAGGGCATGTTTGCTTACTCTTGAAATCTTGATTTCAATCTGTGTTAAAGAAAATAATAGCACGTTATAGACCACTATTACCAAACAACAAAGCAATGACAAAAAGCAAACGATCTATTCAGGGTTACAGATCAGGTGAGGATTCTCCAGGGGTGCACAAAAGGTGAGGCCTGTATTGAAGAGTATAGTGGAAGACAGCTCTGTCCACAGGTACAAAGAAGATGAAACCTGTGTCTAAGAGTCCAGTAGGGGATAGACTTCATGAAGTCTAGTCCACTGCACTCTTATACACAGGCTTCACCACCTATGCTTCCCGGGAAAGGCCTCTCTCCCACTACAGTCTTGATCATAAACCTCACCTCCTCTGTCCCTCTGGACATGTCTCACCTCATCTGCACAATCTACTTCCTAATCTCAGGTAACACAGGTGACATAATTGTGAAAAGGTCAAATTTTTTATGTAATCATGCACACACTATTTATTCTTCATCAAAAATGTAGAATTCATTGGTTAGTCCCAAAATCAATTTTTCATAACATTTTAAAAACACAGTGCAGATCCTACTATTTAAACTTTCTCAAAAATGTAAAACTCATTAATTTGCAGCAAAAATATTTTAGTAGTGTAATGAAAAGCTTATACATATGACCTTTTCATTGTTTTTCAAATGTTATTCTAAAAAAAATTATAAGGCCTAAGCAGGAATACTCATGTGATGAAGCCTGTCCAGGGAAGCACAAAACGTGTGGCTTGTGTCCAAGAGTGCAGTGGACAGGACTAAACTGGAGTAGTGTGCAAGAAAAAAATAAGCCTCATTTATAAAGCCCTGCATCAGTTTTGCGCTACTGATGCGTCACTTGTGCCTTGTTGCACCATATTTAAAAAGTGACGCATGTAGGTAGATGAGTCATTTTTTAAACCTTTTGCGCCACATTATACCTCTGTCAAGTGTAATGTACAGAGAGGGGTCATTTCTCCGCAAAAAGCCTCGTAATAATGACACAGTGAAATCTATGTGATTTCACTGCGTGACTTTTAGGACACTGTTACGTCAAAATCTTGCACCTGCCTCACAGCAGGAATAAGACTGAGGCAAACGCTTTCACATGGGGCTTTCCCCATGTGATACGATTCTCACACCTAAGCAGGAGTGCAGATGAGATGAAGACTGTCCAGGGGAGCACAAAACGTGAGGCTTGTGTCCAAGAGTGCAGTGGACAGGACTAAACTGGAGTAGTGTGCAAGAAAAAGATAAGCCTCATTTATAAAGCCATGCGTCAGTTTTGCGCTACTGATGCGTCACTTTTTGTGACGCATTGGCGGCATAAAACATGTGCCTTGTTGCACCATATTTAAAAAGTGACGCATATAGGTAGATGCGTAATTTTTTAAACCTCTGCGCCACATTATACCTCTGTCAAGTGTAATGTAAACAGAGGGGTCATTTCTCCGCAAAAAGCCTCGTAATAATGACGCAGTGAAATCTATGAGATTTCACTGCGTCACTTTTAGGACACTGTTACATCAAAATCCTGCACCTGCCTCACAGCAGGGATAAGACTGAGGCAAACACTTTCACATGGAGCTTTCCCCATGTGATAGGATTCTGACACCTAAGCAGGAGTGCAGATGAGATGAAGACTGTCCAGGGGAGCACAAAAGGTGAGGCTTGTGTCCAAGAGTGCAGTGGACAGGACTAAACTGGAGTAGTGTGCAAAAAAAAAGAACCTCATTTATGAGGCCCTGCATCAGTTTTGCACTGCTGATGCGTCACTTTTGTGACGCATCGGCGGCATAAAACATGTACCTTTTTGCGCCATATTTAAAAAGTGACGCATGTAGGTAGATGCGTCACTTTTTAAACCTCTGCGCCACATTATACTCAAAAATGTAAAAGCCATTCATTTTCCCCAAAATCGTTTTTGACATCACATTTAGGAAACACAGCACAGGTCCTATGTACAAGCATTCCATGTCATTACTGAAACCTCACTATTTTACAAAATTCAATTCCTCTATGCAAACAAACTCAATATGCTTCCTACACTGAGTTAACACAGGTAACATCATTGTAAAGAGTCAAATTGACACCTGTGTCTAAGAGTGCAGTCGGGGATAGGCTTCATGAAGCCTAGTCCACTGCACTCTTAGACACAAGCCTCACCACCTACGCTCCCCAGGAAAGCCCTCTCTCCCACTACTGCCCTCTCTCCCACTACAGTCTATTTAAAAAAGTGACGCATGTAGGTAGATGCGTCACTTTTTAAACCTCTGCGCCACATTATACTAAAAAATGTAAAAGCCATTAATTTTCCCCAAAATCGTTTTTGACATCACATTTAGGAAACACAGCACATGTCCTATGTACAAGCATTCCATGTCATTACTGAAACCTCACTATTTTACAAAATACAATTCCTCTATGCAAACAAACTCAATATGCTTCCTACACTGAGTTAACACAGGTAACATCATTGTAAAGAGTCAAATTGACGCCTATGTCTAAGAGTGCAGTCGGGGATAGGCTTCATGAAGCCTAGTCCACTGCACTCTTAGACACAAGCCTCACCACCTACGCTCCCCAGGAAAGCCCTCTCTCCCACTACAGTCTTGAACAAAGGCCTCACCTCCTCTGTACCTCTGGACATGCCTCACCTCATCTGCACAATCTACTTTCTAATTTGAGGTAACACAGGTGACATCATTGTGAAAGGGCCACATTTATGTCTTTGAGCATGCAAACACTCTTTATTCCTTCTCAAAAATGTAAAACCCATTCATTTTCCCCAAAATCGTTTTAGACATCACATTTAAGAAACACAGCACAGGTCCTATGTACAAGCATTCCATGTCACTACTAAAACTTCCCAATTTTACAAAATGCAATTCCTCTATGCAGTAAAAACTTTTTACCAAGCATTATCAAAAAGCATGACACAAAGCAACAATAAAAAAACACAATTTGCTTCCAAATCTTCTCCATAGAGTTTACAAGCCTCTATGTATATTAAATGAATCATAACTCACCTTTACAAATGCTCTAGGAGATTCAGAACAGTGTCAGATACACACACCAATATTTATTTAGCTGAGCAAAAGGTATGTTCTCCAGGCACTGCAACCATTAATGGCACAGAAAACCTCTGTTTCTACACACATATTGCTCATGGTAACCAATCAAAACTCTTCCCTCTGTATTTTCAAACCAACACCCTTCCCCCCTCAGCCCTTTCTACCTGTTACCATAGCAACTCCCTCCTCACTGAGCTCTCAGGTTTAAAAGTTTATTCTACAATGTTGCAAATCACCTCAGCAAGGATGTTTGACCTGCGAATACACCAGCTTATCGGATGCAATGTTTCTTTAAATGACTTTTTTTAACCATTCAAATTACTTCTTACACAGAACACAACCATGCACCCTAACTTTCAGTTTTCAACTATCTCAATCTACCAATCATTGCTTGTGATTCAAGAGCACTGAAACTCAAACGTTTTTTTTTTTGCAAACTCCTACTGTTCCAACTGCCATTTTATTCCTACACTTCATCTGACTGCAACAGAACCTCCTCTACCATGTATTCTGTCTGGATTATTGGACATAGCTATATCCACTGGGCTCAAAGGTATGCAGCTACCAGAAATTTTCACAACCTTGATTTACCAAATGTGAACATTAAATGGATTGGCCAGAGAGGATTGAGATGTCACCAATTGATACCATTGGTGAAAACCTTTTTGCATTTGCCACACCCTAACCTCATAATTCTGCACTGTGGTGGAAATGACTTAGGCACTTTGACTGGGGTAGGCCTGGAAATGCTTTTAAAGGACACCTTTGAACAATTGATGGCACTTTTTCCTCAAACTGCCTTGGCATTTTCCAATATATGCCAAAGACAGAAATGAAACTGGTCCAACCAATTTTGTCCACAATTTGAGAAAGCATGGAAACATGTGAATAAATCTGTTTCTGCTTACATGAGAGACTAAGGAATGGGTTCAATATACAACAACAACTTGCGTTACAACATGCAAGATATCTACAGAGCAGATGGTGTGCACTTCTCAGATGAGGGGAATAGAATATTCCTCCTGAATTTAAGACTGTGCATTGGTACGTACTTGTAGGTACCTAAATCAGCCACAGAACCCAAAAGCCCTTTTCAGGGCTACCTTATCTCTGATCACTCCAAATGATTATCTTTTTCTAACTTTTTTCACTATTTTTCACCATAGTACGCTCCCTGGTACGCTTCCCGGTGCGCGTACCGGACGCTCCCCCCGCGAAAATTTTTATATTTTTTTTGGCCTATATGGGCCTTCTAAGACCCCCTCAGAAAACCTAGAGGATCAGGGAGTGCCTACGATGCCCCCTTATACCCATTCCCAATATTGTTTGTCCTCCATTTTCTGTCTCAAATCTACCGAAACACAAAATGGAGGACTCCCGTAGCGCTGCCGGTACGCGTACCGGGGCGCGCACCGGGAAGCGCTCCCCAAAAATTTTAAAAGTTAATTTTCATAAAAACCACCGGAGACCCTTTCACCAAATATAGAATAGGCCATACTACATACCAGTCCCTACCATTTTCCTAAATTTGGTGGAATTCCATTGAGCCATTTAGCCTGTAGACCTCTCTAAATATCCTGAGGTGAATTACTTCACAAAAACACATCTGAAGTGTTAGAATTTACAACCAATTAAAATGTTACTTTCATTTTCTACTATTATTTCATGACATTTGATTGGTTATGTACATGAATATATATAAACAAAGAGAGGGAAACACAGCCATTTTGACTACTACTTCCTGAAGTACATTTCAAAAGCACTTCCACTGAGAACTTAAACTTCTTTTTGAAAGGTAAGATGTTATTTTGAAAACTGAAGTATGTTGTGCACTTTAAGTTAATTTGGAAAACATTTTCTGATAGTTATATACTATCCCTCTGTAATAGTTATAGATTGAGATACGCTTCTCTGTTATAGTTATGGATGGAGTAGGCTTGTCTTGTATAATTATGAATTTACTTAGGCTTCATGATATACACTTTTTTATATTTCTACTTCCAGCCTGATACCATACACGGCCCAAAGATAACTTCACTGTTAAAAAATCAAAACTACCTGTATGAACTTAAACCCAACAGTGCCCTATCTCTACTGATATATTTATTTTTTATGCAAATTACAGCAAGAAAATGGAAGGAGAGAAAAATATTTCCTTTGAAATTGTACTGGAGAGCAACAATGAACAAGTTATTGAACCCAATGAAGACTTAGAATTCATGGATCAATCACAGGACTATGAATTAGTTCAATGTGTGGAAGCGGTAGATTTGCTAATTCAAAATGAGGACATTTCCGACAATCTGTTAATGGAAGTTATGTTAAATTTGGAAAAAGAATCTGAAAAATAAATGTATATTTAATAATTCTAAACTTGTTTCAGACATTATTCATTTTTATATGTAATTCATAAACTAGTACCAAATTGATTATAATGTAAAGTCAGATTTATAGCATACTGTGCAACTTTTTTATGTTACATAGTAATTTTGCTCATAGATACTTCCTTTCTCCCAATATATTATCTCCAATGTCTATTTGACATCTCTTTTTCATCTCCTGCCTCCATGTTGTTTCTGCTTTCCTGACAGACTATGATGTGGATTCCATATAGCACAATAACATCTGTAACAACATGCAAGATATCTACAGAGGAAACGGTGTACATTAAATTTAAGACTCAGCATTGGTACCTACATGTTGGTACTTAAAACACCCAAACAACACAACAACTCTATGCAGAGCTACCCTACCTCTAATCACTTTAAATTATTATTTTCCCGTTTCACTGGGTTTTTCCCCATGGTACGCTCCCCGGTGCGCGTACCGGGCGCTCCCCTAGCGAAAACCGAAAAAATGTTAATTCTTTTTTTTACCCGAGGGACCCTTTTATGGCCCCCACATCAAACCTAGGGAGTCAGGGGGGTCTACCCTGCCCCCTTTTGGTTATTTCCCCCTTTGTTTTTACCACCTCTTGTGTCTCGATCCTACCGAGACACAAGATGGCGGCCGCTCCGGACTGTTTCGAATGCCAATCAGCTTTCCGTGCGCAAGTCGCGTGGCGCGCCCGGAGCGGCTATAGATATATACATTTTTTTGAACCTAAATTACTCAAAATCCTCTGGAGCACATATCTTGAGACATAGCAAAGGCACATTGGGCTACCAGTCCGTACAATTTTGCCAAGTTTGGTGAAAATCCATTCAGCCGTTCGAGCTAAAAGTGCGACCGACCGCCCTATGGAAATTAACATGGGGAAAACACGTTTTGGGACCCCCCTTTTATCTCGGCCCCCGCTGAACGAATCCCCCCAAACTTTCAGGGAAGGACCGGAGCGCCGCGAATCAAAATTCAGGCAGATTCCTCCACCGGCGCCAAAGTTATTCCAAATAGAATGTTACGATTTCCCTATGGAAATCAATCCTAACTATAACTACCTACTGGCAACCGCCAGTAGGTAATATATGTGTGACTATATACATATATATGTATATATACATATATATATAAGAAACAATATTTATGTATGTTTTTTAACAAAATTAGTGTGAAAATCATATACTTTCCATGTTTTATTTTTGTAAATTATAATTTTGACACAATATATTTTGTAACACAATGTTGTTTTTGATATTCTGTCCGTGATCAGAAGGTGGTAGCATAATTCCACCCCCTTGATAACCAATACTCTGTACACCTATGAACCTGCTAGTACTTCCTTCACTTCTGATAATACTCTTGAATATGTAGCCACCATTGCTCCCCACAGTTGCTTTAATTTCTCCAAGGTCGAGTGTCTGACAGTGAGCAGGGACACGAGGGAGGAAAGAAAGGTGTTGTTGGAGGTGTACAGGGGCTGAGAAGATGGACATTATTTGTGATTATAAGGTAATAAAAGGGTATGAAATCAAAATGCATACACATAAATGGCCGTTTCCGTTTCACCTACTAAAGATGATAACTCCTTGTGCATGCTTTCCAAATACCAGGCACTCAGTTTGAAGTCAGAACTCCAAGTGATAATGCTGCCTGGTCTCAGTACAACCAGGAGTTCCCATAACTTCATTTGAAGGCATGTGGCCTAACCTATTTATCTCTCAAAGAGGTAATGAAAGAGAATTTTGAGTGATTGGAAACATAAATTGGAACCACTATCAGTATTTCACTTGCAATATTAAGCTTGAGAAAGATTTATCAACCTTTGGGTACATCACTTTTTTTCAAATACTGTGTGATATGGTAGGGTTGGTCATACTGATTTTTTTGCAATGCTGAAGAGTCAGCCGATTCACCTTTCACTCAACTGCTGTCAGGTTACACCAACCTTGAGCCCAGGATCCAAAGTAAGTAATGTTCTGTTGTGTAATTCCTACATATCCGTATGACCTGCGTATTGTTTGGACAACATGAACTAAAGGCTCGGTGTCAAGACTGATTCTGGACACGCTGGCAGGATATGTTGGCCTATAGACCAGATAGCTCACAGTGCCACTATAAGCCCCTCTAACCTACCAGGGAGTGAATGGTTTTCTGGCAACCACTGAACCTGACAACCCTTACCTCTCAGGGATCGTAGAAACAGTACAGAACCTTTTGCTCAGTTCCTTGTGCTTACTTATTCTCAGAGAGATATACAAAGAATACACAGTTGGACGTTTTCAAGAATATTTATTTGAACCAATGCTATTCTTGCATAAAATAGGTGTTATGCAATGATTAGTAGACAGAAGCAGATAAACATGATTTCAAGCACAAAAAGCGTAAATAGCAGATATAGTTATACCATGGTGCTCAACAATGTATATATGCAGGCATATAAAGTGAAGGACCCTGTCTTGGTCACAAACTGGACACCCCTCATGAGATGTTAGACCGCTGCGTGGTGATTTCTCAGGACTCTCAGGTGTCAGCGGAATTACCTCCTCTCCTTATCTATTGGTATGCTTATCTTTTATAATAGAAAGCAGCTTTGCGATGTACGCATAGATTAGTGATGTATGGATATACAGATAGCCCTGTCGCCCCGTGGATGAAAATAGTGATGACATTTATACGTAGTGTGAAATGAGACCTTGTACATGATGTTCAGGGTGGTGTGATAATGTTGTGAGAAGCTAGATGAAAAAGCAAGTTTAGTTTCAGAGAAACAAATCCAACATTGTCATGCGTGAAAATATGTGCAAAATGTCACAGCCGAAATTGTTATTTGTGAGGAAAATGTAAGAAATAGGCTGCTTCACTACATGGGCCTAACTCGGGAATACAATAGTTCTTTTCTATCTCTCGCCATCCCACTAATGACCACATAGGCTATAATATGAGGTCCAGTGGTAGAAGCAGAAAAAGCAGAGTGATGAGAGAAAAACAAAAACAAGACTTCCAAACTCTGCCTCACCACTTCTGGTGTCGAGGAGGTCAGTAGGTTTTAAACAGATCTCTGCAAGATAAAGAAATGTCTTAATTTACTTTACAGTGAAATACTAAATAATAAATATAACTGTTATTTTGAATAGATGCACCTTAGCTATATCTCTGTATAACCCACACTGACGTGTCAAGATGTAACTGGAAATTCTTTAAAGTTAAAGCCAAAGGAACATAAAGATCTTGCAAAATATATGTTTACTGTCACCGCTCTCTATGATTAGAATAACTATCTAAAGCTGTGCCACTAAGTGCTATTTCATAGAAAATGAATATGGTTTTAATTAGAATTTTGGAGAACTGACACATAAGGAACACCATGAACATCATTTGATCTCGTACTCAGTATCATAGGCTTGTTCCTGTTAGTGCCAGCACTCTGTAATGACCACCTGCCTTCATTTTCTGATATGCGCTCAACCCAGATATCTTCAAGGCGTTACTTCCTCCCACTCAGGCCAGACTTAGTGGTAAAACAGCACCTCCATTTCCCCTACCTGTCAACAGATTGCTATGTTATTTTCCATGTTATGCTATGCAGATTTGTGGAGCGCCCTTTCACACAGGAGAGTATCCTGGTGCTAACCCATCATGCTTAAATCTGTTTGTCTCCAATGGATAGATATGTGTTTTCTGTAAAAATGCGATGCCAGTTTGTTCAGTGGCTAGATAGTTTAATATTTTATTCTGATGTAATGAAACAGCCCATGTACATTTATGAATATGATCCTTATTGGTCTTGTTGGAGTTAAAGAGCATCACATTATTTTTCACTTTCTGTCACCCAGGAATGAAGCAGAGGTAGAGGGGAATGGATGGGGGAGGGGAGATCAGAAGGTGTATCGACTGACATCAGGGAACTATTCAGGTGCTCTAGAAAGACTTTGGTTGCATTCGCTGCAGCATTGCCACTTTGAATTTCTATGTCCATGTGTTCTATGTCATCCAGCTGAAGTTGCAATTCATCTGGATCTGTGTATTCAGTAGTTAACCATTGATGTAGATGGTCATTGTAGCTAATTCCAGTAGGTCAAAATGTATGTCTCAGGCTGCTTCAGGTGGGTCTCAACTGAAAGGTATTCAGCAATATACATTTATGGCCCTGAAACATTTGGGGCCTGTCTTTCTTTGAGGCTTGGCTAGTTTCCTTCACCTTTCTTTGTCATAAACAATATGCTATAATTGCCTGAAGGCAGGTTTGGTAGCAGCTTTTGATCAGATATAGTAGAGCAGGAGAGAATTCCAACTCCAGCAGGCGTAGCAGGAAAATCTACTCTATGTTAATGCATGAATACATATATAGTGCATGGCTACCCATGGGCATCCCATCGCTTAATGTGGCACCCATTAACCTAAGAGCAGATCAAGAGAAAAGAAAAGTTTTATGCAACTTTCTGAAATCAAGATTATTAGATTCCAGACGTATATGATCGGGGAGCCGGTTCCAAAACTTAGCTACATTGTATGAAAACCGCCGACCTCCAGTACGTGATCGCTTGATCCTGGGAACTGCAAGTATACATATATTGTTGGATCTCAAAGTCCTACTAGGGCGATAGAGTTGCACCATAGCATGAATCATTGGGGAACCTTTCTCTGAAATAGCTGTATGGGCAATACATATTGACTTGAATCTAATTCTTTCCTGGATGGGGAGCCAGTGCAAAATGGTAAGGGCTGGTTTGGCTGAACTACATTTGGGAATTTTTGGTAATAGGCGGGCTCCACACTTCTGAACAGTTTGCAGTCTCTAAGTGGTACCCTGTGGTGCTCTCAGAGAGACTGTGTTTGCATAATCCAGCCATGAGAGTATCAGTGCCTGGGCTAATAATCGTCTGGCAACAAAAGGAAGAAGAGGAAGAATCTTCCTTATCATCCTAAGGACTCCATAGCAATTGGCTGCGAATTTGTGAGCTTGTTCTTTAAGATGTAAATAATTTGGTTTTTAAAGTTAAGTGTTTAGGCGTGGGTTCTGAGTTTTTTAGGACTGTAGGGTGGGAAGTAACTAAAATAAAATTGCTTTATATATATATATATATATTTATACATATATATTACAAATAATTGTAAATTTATATTAATAATATTTGTAGTTATGTATGATATGTATTTAACATTGTAATATGCATTTATTGTATGTAATGTTATATATAATATATATTTGCCCTCCTTTTTTTTTTGTTTTACATATCTGTATTTTTGTTTGTTGACTATGTTTTTGAATTATTTTATTGTGTTGAATAGAATTAGTTGGTTTCTAATGTTGCACTGACTGGAGTGGAAATAGTGAATTTTACGTCTGCACAATCCAACACTTTCAATACTGTTGCAATCAAAGTGGGAATAGTAAATGTTATCCCTCTGCAATCAAACGCTTTCCCTACTGCTGCACTTATTGGAGTTGGAATGGTAAATGTTACCCCTCTGCAATCTGGCACTTTCCTTACTGTTGCAAACTGGAGTGGAAATAGTACATTTTAGCCCTCCGCTATCCAACACTTTCCCTACTGTTGCTGCGACTAGAGTGGGAAAAGTAAATTTGATCCTTCTGCAATCCAACACTTTCCCAACTGTTGCACTGACTGGTGTGGGAATTGTACATTTTACCTCTCCGCATTCTGACACTTTCCCTACTGTTACACTGACTGGAGTGGAAATAATACATTTTACCCCTAAGTGATGTAACGTTTTTCCTTCTGTTGCCTGGTGTGAAGTGGGAGTGTTAAATTGTACACATCCTTAGTACAACACGTTGCCTACTTCTGTAAAGTGTAGTGGTAATAGCTTATGTATTAAAATGTATAATTTATTTAATATTGTTACAATTCATATTATTATGTTTTGCTGATTTAAAATTATATTTATCATTATGAATGTTTTCAACGTGTAAAATATTTTTATTAATCTGTAAGAAATTTGGGCCTCATTAAGATGTTGGTTGGATCACAACTGATAGGCCGTCAGTTGTGGTCCGACCAACATCTGGTGCCACAGTCTGAACAACGCATTATGATGCACAATGGGCAGAGGGACCGACCGGCGCTTCTGCCGGGCAAAAGAAATGTAATACCCTACAATAGGGCGGTGTACCTTTTAGACAGCCTTTCAATGGCGGTCCGACCGCCTTAGAAAGGCAGTCCAAAACAGACTTGGGGGGCCCCTAGCACGGCCCCATCCCTCTGCATCCCTCTGAGGCCTGAGGGGCACCTGTGGTTTCCCCCAAACATCCATACCCCATGTGTCAGGCACCAAATGGTTCCTGGAATATGGTGCCTGGATGTTTGAAAACTAATTTTTCCAATGCGACTTGTGCTGCGGGCCTTTTCCGGCAACAGCTCAAGGCGTAATGGAAAAATGTATGTTTCCGACTGCCTCATGGGGGAGCGTATCCTAATTTGTCATATACAACCGCCGACTACTAGTTGGTCGGTTTCTGTTCCGATAACATGTCATTTGAACGTGCGTCCGACCCGCATCGTACTAAGGCCCTTTATGAAAATCATCAACATGCAACTGACCCGCCACCTTGAGGACAACAACATCTTAGACCCATCCCAGTCCGGATTCAGAAGAAACCACAGCACCGAGACAGCCCTCATCGCGGCCACAGACAACATCAGGCACCAACTAGACAACGGCAAAACATCAGCCCTCATCCTCCTGGACCTGTCAGCCGCCTTCGACACGGTCTGCCACCACACACTAAAGACACACCTCCAAGAAGCCGGAATCCAAGAGAAAGCCCTCGACTGGACCACGTCCTTCCTTACCGGCACAACCCAGAGCATCCGACTCCCACCCTTCTGATCCGAAGCCACCGACATCATCTGCGGCATACCCCATGGCTCCTAACTCAGCCCGACGCTGTTCAACGTCTACATAGCTTCCCTCGCACAAGTGGCCCGCCAGCACGACCTCAACATCATCTCCTATGCCGACGACACCTAGCTCATCCTCTCCCTCACCGAGGACCGCACACCGCCAAAACCAACCTCCACGATGGAATGAAGGATGTCGCCGAATGGATGAGGAGCAGCTGACTGAAGCTGAAATCAGACAAGATGGAGATCCTCATCCTCGGACCGAGCCATTCAGCCTGGAAAAACTCCTGGTGGGCGACCACGCTGGGAACAGCACCAACACCCACTGATCACGCACGCAACCTAGGAATCACACTCGACTTCTCCCTCTCCATGTCGAAACAGGTCAACTCCGTCACCACCGCCTGCTGCAACACCCTCCACATGCTCCGCAGGATCTACAAGTGGATCTCCACCAAAACAAGAAGAACAGTGACACAGGCCCTCGTCAGCAGCAGGCTGGACTACGGCAACACACTCTACGCAGGAATCCCGCCAAACCCCTGCGACAACTGCAACGCATCCAAAACGCCTCAGCCTGACTGATCCTCAACATCCCTCACCGCAACCACATCATCCCCCACCTGAGAGACCTACACTGGCTCCCCATCGACAAGAGGAGCACCTTCAAGCTCCACACCCACACACACAAAGCACTCCACAACACCAGACCAGCCTACCTCAACAGCAGACTCAGTTTCTACATCCCCACCCGCCAGCTCTGCTCTGCCAGCCTCGCCCTCGCCACTATCTCCCGCATCCAATGAACGACCTCAGGCGGCAGATCCTTCTCCTTCCTCGTCACCAAGACCTGGATCACCCTCCCTACCCACCTACGACAGACCAAAGACCTACTCACCTTCAGAAGACTCCTTAAGACCTGGCTCTTCGAGCAGTAGCGGCACTCCCTGCCCCAGCGCCTTTAGACCCTCACAGGTAAGTAGTGATGTTACAAGTGCTGATAGATTGATATGTTGTTCACTTTTTTATTTTAAATAAAATGGTTTGTTTTTTTAAATATTTCATGTTATTAGTGTATGTATATATCTTTATGTATTTATATAGATATATACATAAATATATGTATATTTAATTGTTCTATTCTTTCATTCTTTAAAAAATATTCATTTTTAAGTAGATATATGGAAACATATATATATATATATTATATATGTGCATTTAACTTTTTTAAGATAAGTTTAATTTGTCATAGTTGTTGAAATATATATTACATGTATTTTATTTGTATTAAATTAATGTTACTATTTAATATTTTTAATATTTAAAATTAACATTTGTATATATTTAAAAAGGATATTTAATTCAACGATAATAATTACATCATTATTATTTGTCTGATATTTTTGTCCTTACCATTATAAGTAAAGGATGACAATATTTTTGATAACAATATTTTGGTCACACTATTTTAGTATGACGGTATTTTGTAAATGAACCTCTAGATGGGCATTGAATGATTCGACATCCCTGTTTTGTTTATAGCGAAACTAGTAAAAATTAATGTGTTGGAGGAGAAGGCCAATGATAAACTGGTTTGCCAGTAGCAACTTTCAAAATGGGAAGAGAGTCGCAACAAATAGTGACTTTCTCCTTATCCACACAGCAATTGTTAAAATCATAGTCTGGATGTTGAACTGTTCTAGTTTAATCTGTGGTTTAATCCTTTAGGAGGAACAGAGTTTGTCTACATTTAGATCATAGGAACAAAGCCCATACTCGGTCTACACAGTGCTCATCTGTTCTCTTCCAAAACTAACAGCCTTCAAAGAAAGGATTATAAAAGGCATCCTCATTGAAACAACATCATCCCTTCCAAATGATGTGTTGACCACCCACATGTGGGGAGGGACAGGGATTAATTCTCGAATTATATCATTTCCTGAGTTCCAATGTGAATGTAAGGAATGCCTCTCCTGATTATGTTTTAACTTCTGATTCACTTGGAAGAAGTGGATTGTATAGAGAGATTATCTATTAATTCCAGCAAACACAATACAAAAATACATATTTCCTCCAAATGTTATAAGCAATGTCCTTGCGGAGACACAACTGTACAAAAATAAGTAAGAGTATGACCCGTGGTGATGCCTCTCGTCAGATTCTGAGTTTTCTTGTGTCTGGTGGGCTTTTATTGGCAGTTCCAAGGTGGTGTTTTTATAAACAGGCACAACAATCGGAATGTCAAATTCAGTTTCTGCACATCATGAACTCGAAAGTCCATGCCATGCAGGAACTGATGTGCATATATGTGCCCCTGTGTGTGCATCCACATGGTGTGAGGTACAAGAGGGCCCTGCACGGCCCCCTTTGTTTCCCCTCTGCCAGTGTCTGTATGGAGGAGGAACCGCCATGTAAACCCTTGTGGAGAGGAAACTCGTAATATGCTTGGCATGACCACGGCAGCCCACCAAGTATATCGCAACCTCAGAACCACCACACCACCTCCAGGGAATGGGGGTGGTGGTCCCATGGTGGTCCCACCACCTGAGTAATAATCATGCGGCGAGAAACGCCACGCCCCACGCAAGTCTGGCGGTCCTCAGACTGACGGTTTTGTAATCGGGCCCTAAATTTTTAACTTGCATAAATTACCAGGACTCCTCTTTGAAATTTACTGACTAAAAATGCATACTAAAATGTACTAAGTTCATTATTAATTTATCAAGACAAAGGTCGAAAGGCACAAATATAAGATTGGTGTCAAAGACTGATAAAATTTACTTATATGAAAGATAATTCAAATCGAAGAGACAACCGAGCAGACGGGATTGTGTGTACAAAGGTATGGACGAGCTTGATGTAAGTATTGGGAACAAAAATACTTCAACCTAAAGTTGCATCCTACTGTATGAGTTTAATGTCATTCTCAAAGTAATATAGTGGGATGACACGTTGTTGTACAACATTATTGGTGCACGTCAGACATATCTAATAAAAAATTTTAAGGAAGCGTTCACAAGGCTGAGTGATCACAAGATGAGTGTAATTTTAGACATACATGGATATGAAATATAAACACTGTATTTCAAATTTCATAACTGCTATAAGATCATTTTTTAACCGGTGTCTAACATCATTAATGGTTTCTGGTTTTGACAATATGTTCCCTTCAAAAGTAAGGCATTTAAATGTTATATTACATTGTACATAGATGGAGATATGAAATGTAGCTGAGGCTCACAGGAAAGTATGCAATATAAGCTAATATGTTTCAGAAATTAGAAGGTCAAATACATCTTTTACTCTCTCATATCTGTGCAGTGTTCAGGTGGACAAGGACCAACATACAGACAGCTGCCTTTCTGTTATGACGATTCTTTGGAAAAACAAATAGAGCTTATGAGGTATTCATTTGACCACAGCGACTTTATGGGTCAAAATACCAAATACCCTGAGCTATAAAGAATGCTAGAAAATGGCAAAAGGGATGGATTTAATTACATGGGTGATTATGTTTAAAGTTAATAGTTGTGTATTTATGATTGCCATGATGGATGGTAATACACTCATTTATACACTTATGCAGAGAGGAGACCATTTTACAACCATCAGTGTTTTCCACCCATTTTATTTTGCACTTGACGTCTGGTACTGTGGCCTCTGATGTAACGGAGACCTGCTGACAGTATCCTAGCAATATTATTGAGTCCCCATCCATCACGAAAGGGGACTTCCCAACCATTTCTAGAGTGGCAAGGAATCGGATCAGAGTTTGTGAATACCCGAAATACTAAAAATACAAAAAATGTGATTACTTATAATGACAATGACCTGCCTAACTACAAAAGAAAATACACCAAATTTAAAAACAATTGTCAATTATTTATTTTACGCATAGTAGCAGTTAATAAAAAAATATTATGATGTTAATATTTTCTCACCGTATTCACCTAACAAAAATAACACAGCACTTAAAATACATGGGTAACATGTAAAAATGAAAATGTATATTAAAAGAAATAAAATACCACAAAAATTAAACAATTAAAAATATTAAATAATTTACATATTAATGTTCAACTAAAGTTTTCATTAATCTAACCTTACATTAACCTGAACAATTAGGTAATGCTAAATTTAAATAGGTTTTATTATAATTAACTTCTCATACTATTGCCCTTCAACCCCAACTACCCACTACTAAAATATAACTTTCTATTACTAGTAATAAAGGTGAAATATACATCAAAATGATCACCATGATCAAAATAAATGGACACATATGACAGTTAAATTAAGCTTTTTACATATTTAATAATCAACTAGAAAATTAATTTACAATAAAAAATTATTACTATTTAATTTATATTATTTATAATTTAATTAACTTCCCATCCTATTTCACTACAAACCCATCAACCCACTACTAAACTATACATTTTAAAGTGTGACACTTAAAATTACAAACTATAATTAAAAAAATGAATAAATATAATGCTAACAATCCTCACACCTTAAATTAATATATTGGCCTCAGCATATTACATTATTTAGAAAAAACTTTAGGTTTTACTAAATTAAAGAAAACACTATTAAAAATAACAATGTTCTTGAAAATAATATTATATACCATTAAAAACGACATCCTTGCTAAGGATTTTCTGTCCCATGATATTTTGGTTGTAGCAATAACATGTATTTTATGTCCCACAAAATTTAAAACACAATGGGGCATATTATCAACAACTAGCTATATTTATTGCTAAATAAGCTTAGCGACATTTTTTCTATCGTCGTGCATCGCCGGATTTTATCGCAGAGATAACCTGCTATTAGCAACATTTATCTCAAATGCGATAAATTATCCAGCGATAACGGCTTAATGTGTGAATATGGCTGGAAATCCAGCGATATTCAGGCATTAACGACAATAGGATCTTAACCTGAATATCCAACTCCCATTAGATATACAGGTTAAGAAGTGGTCTGAGCAGGTGTTAGTTTTCAGCGATATTCGCACTTAGCACAAATTTTTTTATCGCTACGCCTGCGTTGATAATAGGCGATAGCGAGCAACTGATTGAAAGCGCTAACAGGCTGGGTAGGCCCACTTTGCATGTCAAAAAAGTCCCGCTAAAGCGGCGATAAGACCCTTGACCCCACCACATCTTCAACAAAGCAGACTCCATCATCGCACCCCATCTCCGTGATGTCATCAACTGCTCCTTCAACTCTGCTACCTTCCCAGAAAGCTGGAAACATGCCGAAGTCAGCGCCCTCCTGAAGAAACCCACAGCAGACCCCTCTGAACTTAAAAACTACCGCCCCATATCCCTCCTCCCATTCCCGGCCAAAGTCATCGAGAAAGCCTTAATAGCCAACTCGCCGCCTTCCTCGAATCCAACAATTCCCTTGATCCCTCACAGTCCGGATTTCGAGCCAAACACAGCACCGAGACCGCCCTCATCGCAGCAACAGACGACATCCGAACACCGACCCCTGTCCCCACCACATCTTCAACAAAGCAGACTCCATCATCGCACCCCATCTCCGTGATGTCATCAACTGCTCCTTCAACTCTGCTACCTTCCCAGAAAGCTGGAAACATGCCGAAGTCAGCGCCCTCCTGAAGAAACCCACAGCAGACCCCTCTGAACTTAAAAACTACCGCCCCATATCCCTCCTCCCATTCCCGGCCAAAGTCATCGAGAAAGCCGTTAATAGCCAACTCGCCGCCTTCCACGAATCCAACAATTCCCTCGATCCCTCACAGTCCGGATTTCGAGCCAAACACAGCACCGAGACCGCCCTCATCGCAGCAACAGACGACATCCGAACACTACTGGACAACGGAGAAACAGTGGCCCTCATTCTACTTGACCTCTCCGCCGCCTTCGACACTGTCTGTCACAGCACCCTCATACAACGCCTCAGCAACATCGGCATAAAAGCAAAAGCCTTGAACTGGATCTCCTCGTTCCTAGCTGGGAGAACTCAGACAGTCCGACTTCCCCCTTTCAAATCAGAGGCCACCGAAGTCATCTGCGGCGTACCACAAGGATCATCACTCAGTCCCACCCTCTTCAACGTTTACATGAGTCCACTCGCCTCCATCGCGCGTCAACACAACCTTAACATCATCTCCTACGCTGACGACACCCAGCTGATCCTTTCCCTCACCAAAGACCCCAAGACCGCCAAAACCAATCTTCACAAAGGCATGAAAGAAGTAGCCGTATGGATGAAACACTGCCACCGAAAACTTAACTCAGACAAAACGGAAGTGCTCATCCTAGGATCATCCCCCTCGGCCTGGGACGACTCATGGTGGCCCTCGGATCTGGGCTCAGCACCCATACCCACAGACCACGCACGCAACCTTGGCTTTATCCTAGACTCCTCACTCTCGATGACCAAACAAGTCTACGCCGTCTCATCCTCCTGTTTCAACGTACTCTGTATGCTCAAAGAAATCTTCCACTGGATCCCCACCGAGACAAGACTACGGAAACACCCTCTACGCGGGAATGACAGCCAAATTACAGAAAAAACTCCAACGCATCCAAAACGCATCAGCGAGCCTCATTTTGGACATCCCTCGCCAAGATCACATTACCAGCCACCTGAAAGACCTCCACTGGCTCCCCGTCAACAAAAGAATAACATTCCGTCTCCTCACCCACGCACACAAGGCCCTCTACAAACTAGGGCCCGGATGCCTCAACACTCGACTATCCTTCTACACACCCACCCGCCAACTAAGATCCTCCAGTCAAGGCCTCGCCGCAGTTCCGCGCATCCAAAGATCCACCATGGGAGGTAGATCCTTCTCCTACTTGGCAGCCAAGACCTGGAACTCTCTCCCCACTCACCTCCGCCTTACACAGAACCACATCACCTTCAGAAAAGAACTTAAAACCTGGATATTTGATAAATAATGATCCCCTTCCCCAAGCGCCTTGAGACCCTATGGGTGAGTAGTGCGCTATATAAATTCTTGAACTTGAACTTGATAATATGGCCCAATATTTTCTCCAAACACCCCCGAGGGATGTTGCTGGAGATTCATAAACTTACAAGGCTAACTACACCATTTAAGACTCATTTTATACGCACTACATGTGATTTACTACTTCAGATTTCTCTGCAGTCCCAACAGTGAATATACAGTAGTAAAATCTGTCTATACCTGACAGTATTCCTTTTGTGTGTTTGAAGTTTATTCATTATTGCGCAGCTACTTAGAGCCATTGCAAACAGTAAAAACATATAAAACCTTATAACTTGATACAATACCAAGGGTGCCATTGTGATGTTATTTAAAATGTCGCTGCATCATTTAAAAGCAGGTTGAATACATAGGATATAAGATATCGTTCAGGTTACGAAGAGAAGAAGGCTGGTTTCAAGCTTAAGTTTTTTTTAGTCCTTTGGGAAACAACTTTTTCAGAAAAATGAGTCTAACGGTGTTATGATTATTACTCACTTTGTGGTTGATGTTTACAATCGGCCCTTTCCATTTTCGGGATGGGAGATGGGGGTTACATTTGTGCATAACGATTACAACAGAGTGATTGTGCCCTTGAAGCTATCCAAGTTAGGGAGCAAGCTCGATTGTGTGTATTAGATGGCGTGCATGGTCAGCGCTGGTAGAGACGCTGGAAAGGAATGTATGACCGATTTCCTTATGCCTTTTTCATGCAGTCATTAGGAACTCTGTCATTTGAACGAATGCATCTTTAGTATGCATTTGGTAAGCATGCAAGTCATTTTAACAACTTGCCTTAGGGGGGCACTGGATATTGGAATAGTTTAATTTACTATTCAAACTCCTGTCTGCGCAACATTAGGAAGGTGTTGGACTTTAATTCCAACACCATTCCACCATTCCGCCCTGCCCTAAAGCAAGTCATTGTAACACCTTGCGTGGAGAATGATTGTGTGCTAAAGACACATTTGTTCTCTAGCCAGCGCTGTGAAGGCACTGCGTGATTCCGGCTTCGTCCTAAAGGATGTTTCCCGCTGGAAAGGCCTATGAAAGTGCGTATAGTGCGTTCTAAGCGCAGTCTACATATTTAGCTCAGTAGAACCTGGATGGTTAGAAAGGAAAGGTATGCAAAGTACGCAGAAGAAAGTGGGAGGGAGGTGTCCTGCAGCCCACCCACCCTCCATAGTTCTATAAAAGTGATTATAGTGCGTTCTGAGCTAGTCTACGTGCTAAACCCAGTTTTAATCTGATGAGATAAAAATGAAAGATTTGCAAAGAACTGCCAGGTGGCCAGGTGGCCAGCCTCGCCCTCGCCACCGTCCCACGGATCCGCAGAACCACCGCCGGAGGAAGGTAATTCTCCTACCTGGCGGCCAAGACATGGAACTCCCTCCCCGCCCACCTACGTCTGACCCAGGACCTCCTCACATTCAGGAAACACCTCAAGACCTGGCTCTTCGAGTAGTAGCGGCACTTCCCCCCACCTCCAGCGCCTTGAGACCCTCATGGGTGAGTAGCGCGCTCTACAAGTGTATTGATTGATTGATTGATTGATTGACTGTTCTTGATTTGTGCTGTTTAGGACCAGCAGAATAAAAGCACTGCTTATAATTTATGAAAGAAAAATCAAGATTGCGGTTGGTACATAAGTAGAGTGTACTCTGGAGTAAAAGTCAAAAATTTGAGCCGAGCGAGATTTGGAAGGCAGGCCCAACTCGGGCACGCCGCCATTATGGCAGTCGTGCCAGGCCCTCGTGTACAGGGGAAGGTAGGGAACACTGCACACAGTAGTGACGTGGCACGTGCTGGTGCAACGCCGGGCAACCGGCTTGCTGGGGAGCAGAGTGAACATTCTCTGTTCACCACTCCTCAGCCGCCACACACACAGGGACAGGGCCTTAGGCTGAGGACCCAACGAAGCTTTGATCACAGCCCTCTGCTGGCTCTCCTCATTCCTAAAAGACAGAACATTTCAGGTCTGCGAAGGGAATGTGCGATCCGATAGTCTCCCCCTCCAGTGTGGGGTCCCCCAGGGCTCTTCATTGAGCCCTACGCTTTTTAACACATACATGGCCCCCCTGGATGACGTGGTCTCTCCTTTTGGGATAAAAGCCGTCACATACGCTGACGACACCCAAATGATCGTTTCATTTTCTCTGGAAGAGGATAAGGTAAAAAACCTTCATGACTGTCTAGAGGGTATTCATGCCTGGATGTCTGCCTCAAGGCTTAAGCTCAATGGCTCGAAAACTGAGCTCATGCTGTTGGGAAACAAAATATCTTCTCTTCCATCTGCCATGTGGCCAGCATGCTTAGGCCCCCTCCCTCAACCCAAGACTGAATTAAAAATTCTGGGTTTCTGGCTCGAACAGGACCTATCCCTCAAAACGCAAGCGGAAAAAACAGCTGGCACATGTGTGGGGCTAATGCGTTCCATCAGAAAGATCCTCCCTTTACTTCCAGGACCCTCCCAGAAATTGCTTGTTCAAGGTCTAGTCCTATCAAGACTGGATTACTGCAATGCTCTCTTTCTTGCTGCCCCGGAATCCACGATCAACATTCTTCAAAGAACACAGAATGCTGCAGCTAGGATTCTCACTGGGACCTCTCGCAGAGTCTCAGCCAAACCCGCCCTTAAGGCTCTACATTGGCTGCCGATCCGCGAAAGGGTCAAATTTAAGGCACTTTGCACGGCCCATAAAGCTTTGCAAAATCAAGGGCCTCCAATGCTAAAAGATATGATCTTTCCATACAGACCCAATAGGCCCCTACGATCAGCTCAAGGTCATCTGGCCACAGTCCAAAAAATTAGAAAAGCCCGAACTGGAGGACGCCGTTTCTCGGTTACTGTGGCCATCTCTTGGAATGCCCTGCCATTTCATCTTCGTTCTGAATCCAATCTTCTGAAATTCCGTAAGCATCTAAAAACTCATCTCTTCCCGCAATAACTTCCTTCCTTTCCCCGTCTTCACCCTCAGAAGTTCTGCAATTTCAGCGCTGGGACGCTCACGGGCAGCCATGCGCTATATAAGACCTAAATTTCATTTCATTTCATTTCATTTCATTTCATTTCACCCACCCACCATCCCCTAAGGCAGATGTCATGGTTTTATAAATATGTTTTTCCGTTTACAGGAGGAGTAATGTAAATTAATATGCATGATATATTGTTGCTTTCTTAATGTTGGTAAAGGAGGGTTGTGCTTTTCCTAATTGAACAAGTTTAAATTCAGGATAAATAATTTTGTCGTATTTTTATGCGTTTTTTCCCAGGCGGTAAGGTCATAATTGGTGAGCATAGTTTTCGGTCCTTAGCAGGCAGCACCATTGTGAAATGGAGATGACCTATGGAGGGTCTCTCATGGAACTCCAGGGGCAGTTACAGCCGGTAGGTTGGAGGAGTGTGGGGGATGGGAAGTCTCGCTACCAGTAGGCTGGTTGTCCAATCCCCACACGTGCATGCATTCAAGGGCGCAAGGAGGCATATTTGCTGTGCCCCCTTTTATGGAGTTTAACGTTGAGGGTGTAGGGGGGCCTGGTGGAGGTATCCATCCCGTAAGCTGGGCCCCTAATGCACGGTAAGAGGTGTGGACCTAGCTGGATCAGGATTAGGGAACACCAGTGATTGACCATGCCGTAGGCTCTCACAGGGATACGCAGAAAGTTAATATCTTCATCACATAGATTATGGTAGTATTGGCTCTGTATTAGAAACATATTAAGGTTGGCCAATTGACACCATGCACCTATCAAAGTATTGGACTTTCTGCATATTGTATAAAATGTAAATGAATGCTATTAATGTTTTTAAGATTTTATGTAATAAAATACGGACAGGGTTACTACGACCCCTAATCCAAACAGTTGTGGTGTTTGCATTGTTTTACCTTGGGGGAAAGTGAGGGGCTGGAGCTTCCAAGGGATTGGGGAGGGTCCCTCATTTCACCAAGGAAATATGTCCTATGGAAGGGTATTAGGCAGTACCAGACCATAAGAGGGTTCCAGCATGCAGGTGACAAAACTAAGACTATGCACATTAATTTCTAAAGACGTGTTGGACCAAATGTTGTACATAGCTAACGATCCAGCAGTGTTTATTGATGGAGTTGAGGCTCTTAACATTTTACCTGCTTTAATTAAAAGTTTGACCAATCCAAAGTATTACTTTGTGAATTCCTGGCAGGCATGAGTATAGGTATCTTTGTCCTTAAATAATGTCCAAAATTACCGTGCGGAATCAGGCTTATTTTGTCCGAACCTCATTTGTAATGTTTAGACAATCGTCATCTACATGCATACCTGTCCTCCTTTTGTTCATGCGTCTTCATCCTTTGTCACAGATACAGATACTTAGAAGGAAAATAATTAAGAAAACATAAGCTATAAGACTTCTTCGCCACATCTTGTGAATATTGACTGTAGAAAATGTTTTCTTTGTGGTTGCGGGCCCAACACAGAATCTTCTAACCAAGAGCTGAACGTAGGCTAGCAGTCCAAACTGAGTTGTGAAGGTAGATTTTTTTAAATGTATTGAAATTGAAATAAAGCTCAATTACACAAGTGCATTATTATTCAATATTTCAATAGCTTCTACAATCCCCTAAAAAATGACAAATTCCTAAAAGATCTTGTGGTATACCTTCTCATCTAGAATCCATGCAACTCCAATGTCCTGCTATTAGGTTATTTCTATAATCACTGGGGTGTCATCATCATCTTAGCAAACGTCTTTGCAATGTTCCGAGAAGAAAACCATTTAAAGCAATGCTTAACTGTCCCTGCACACAACAAATGCATGATCCTGGAACTGATCATAGAAAAAGTTAACAGATCATAATGAAGAAATTCATATAATTAGAGAAGTCCTACCTTGTACAAATCTTTTTCAAAATCACTGTTAAAGGCTAACCTATATGTCCTAGGTTGCAATACAGAATCCTAAAAAAACATTGATGCAAAGGCACTGTAAGAAAATATTGCAAAGAAATTGCCCACTTTTGCAGATAATAAAGAACTAAACTGCCAAACAACCAGCTACATCAAATTCGCTACTTCAGCTATAAACATAATAGCTCCTATGTTTCTCAAAATAAAGAAGAAAAAAATATCAGCTACATGCTTCATTAGCACGAACAGGTGCAGCTCATGGAAGCTGAACTACATTACATACTGTGTGTCTAAGTCTCATCAGGGGCCACCTACACCCCACAAAGGAGACCCACACTGCAACAGAGACACATGCATTTGCACATTTCCTGTACTGAACCACGCCCATAGCCCCGGAATGAACATACACACACCCACACTGGACCTCCGTACGATGGCCCAGTACATTCCTCTTACATATTGAGTGGCTGATGAAAAAGCTACATGTCCAAGCTCTAACCCGCTGCGTGCAATGACATGGTTGGGTCCGCTGTACACAGGACAGTGATTGTTGAAGGGCCTGGGGCCCTCATGCACACATCATAACCACACAGACACTCGCAAATAGATTGTGGATGTGGCTACAGGCACATGCGCCCGTCCCCGTTATTGTCAGGGTCACATGTACAGTGACGCCTGTGCTGGATGTGTGTGGGGTGAGTGTACGCCAGCCCGCCGGGAGTTTTTGGTTCTGGCAACAAATACAAAAGTAAACACTATTAAGACGGAAACAGAAAACACCAGCATTACAGAGACAATAACGGAGCATCATGGTGGTAGTTGGAGCAAGTACAGAGGTCACCCAATGAGCAAACAGAAGCGTCCGTGAGTTACAGTTCACTGAGGTTGGGGCACTAGAGCTGAGCGCGCTCATGTGAAGAAAATGTCTTGGATCGGGTCCCTTTGGGATATTCCTGATGCAGCTGCAGTGGTGGGGTATCACACCTGCATCATCTTCCTCATAATTGTCCAAAGTCTCCTACACTGCCTGAGGTGACATTGCTGCATGAGATCTCCAGAGCACATAGCCAAAACAGAGATGGATGATGACTCGTTGTGCACTGAGTTAGTGCACCTGGAGTGCTGAGCTGAGTACCAGGCAGATGATGGCATCCATGACAGGTGTGAGCAACTCCATTAGTCTGCCAGTACGACCGTTTCGACACTTGCAGTTGGCGGTTGGAGGTGGTCCTGGAGGTGGTGGAGTTTGCCTCCTGCGGTGATTTGATGTCCGGGCCGGTCAGGACTCGATTTGATGTTTGAGCCCTGGTGTACCGCAGTTGAGGCCGGAGGCCGGAGGCAGCTGACAGCACAGGGCCACAGACAAATGGCGTTGATGTACCATATGTTAGCGGCCCCGGATGCACAGCGGCCTGCACAGCCACCCAGTCACGGGGCTGTGCCTGGCGGTGCACTGAGGCAGGGCCATGCTGACTAAGAGGGTCCTCATCGATGTCCATGGGGAATGTGGCGGAGGGCTCTGGGGGACAGTGGAGGGTGCCCTCCAGGGCATGATGCAGAGGGAATAAGCCATCCGAAAGCAGCAAATGGAGGAGTGGATTTCTACAGTCTCGTCTTCACCACCAATTCGGTATCAGCTACATTAGGATGAAGACAACCCCCACTCCATAGACTCAGGTGCCACTGAAATTCTACCAGAGGGTGTCCATGAATGTCAGGGAACAGACTTAGTGGCACTGGGGCTGCAATGCTGCCGGTACAAGGATATGAACTCAGCCATTGCTGAACCAAGACTCAGTTCCAAATGTGTACCCTACTCGACTGCAGTGTAGGCTGGAGGCAGCAGTCAGCAGGGGCCCACAGCCACGTGTCGCTGGCTCGCGAGGCACAGAGTTAGTGACACCAGGGCTGTTATCGGTAGTGTTCGATCACCTCTGTAACGGTGTTTCTTTTTTCCTCCTGACTTAAACACATCATCCTCTTACACCTCTCCTTGCGTGCAATGATATGAACTCTGCCATTGAAAAATCAAGACTCAGTTCAACATGCGTGTCCTACCTGAGCGCTGTGTGGCCCGAGGGCAGTAGTCCGCTTGGGCCCACAGATACGTGTTGTTGGAATGCTACACACAGACTTGCACCACATCGAAGTGAGTATAGTGACTTCAACTCAGCCATTAACATTGTCCTCTGCCATAGTGTAATCAAGACTCAGTTCCAAATGTGTGACCTACTAGTCCGCTGTGTATGCCGGTAGAGTACGTCAACGAGAAGGGAGTACTGCGGGCCTGTGTCACGGAGGGCGTGATGATCTGAGGAGGCTACGAGGGTTGCAACTCTCGGACTTGGAGCTTGCACTAGCATGAGGTGGGCCCTCTTCGGCACATGCTGGTGTTGGCATGTGAGCATTGAGGCCTGTGTGTGCAGGGGTGGGCAAGACCAGCGGCCGGGGCTGCAGCAGGCGCACAGGATCGCAGCCAACACCGCTCACGGCGATGGCGTCGGCCTCATGGTGGTGTGAAAGGAGCCACCCTGGCAGACACATTAGGCATTCCAGAAGAGGACCACACCCAGAGTTACATGCCTTTTATTCACACCCCTACGCTGGCCTGGCATACGCCGGGTCATTCCACTCTGCTCACGCTTACAGAAGGGACGTAACAAGCTACAGTTTCCCCACTGGCTGGGGTGACATGGTTGCATCCACTGTCACACAGCAGTGTGTTTCAACATGGATATGTGTGTGGTCTGCATACTGCAGTCTGGACAGCACATCCAAGCCACACTTGGCATTGTGTATATTCTCATTAATGGGTCCCTTGCCTCCTTTGCACATGCCGAGTCCCCACCTCTCCCCACAATCTGCTATTGTGTGGCTGAGGTGCCATGCAGTTGTTGGCTTATGTACATGGCTGGCCCAGGTTCCCACAGTGAGTTGTGCTGATGTGTTTGGTGGGTGGGCATGTTGTTTGGCATGTTGTATGTGAGTTTGTAACATGGGCATTCCCAGTGGTGTGCGTTGCATGATTGTGAAGTTGAGGTGTGTGGTGTGTTCATTTGGTACTTGCCCATGAGCAGTGCTTTTCCATAGGTGCCATCCTGGTAGCGCTGGCTGATTATGGACTGTCAGAAGATGTAGGAGTCATGCAAACTGCCTGGGTGGTTGGCGACGATGTTGGTGGAGATTCCCGGGTAGTCCACTTTTGCCTGCACATTGATGGAATACGTGTGCTTTCTGTTGCGGTTGTAGTGTGCAGTGTTGTCAGGGGGCACAAGTAGGACACGTGTGCAGTCAATTCTTCCTCAGTGCAGGAAGCCAGCTATGGCATGGAAGCCTTGCTTTGTCTCCAGCTATTCCTGCACAGTGTGGGGGAAGTATAGATAATGGGGTACCAAGCTGATGATGTCATCCACGACCGTTGTGTGGAACTTGTATTGGGCTGGCTGTGAAACTCCTCCGACCATGGCGGTTGTTGGTTGGAAGCTACCAGTGGCCCACACATGCAGCACAGCCAGCAGATATGTCTGAGGTGGTATGTTGGTTGTCTGCTGTGTTGGTACCATCAGCCTGTAGGCAATGGTGGCAAGGATGCGGGGAATGGTTGTACCTTTGAGCCTGTAGTGGGCAATGTCAATCTCTGGTGTTGGGTCTGTGAGGTTGGCGCGTTTTCTGAGGGTCGCTGTCTTTGTCTGCGCTGCCTCAGTGTTGGTCCAGGGAGGGTTGGTGTGGGTCCGGGGGGGGTGGTTAGTCCTAGGGGTGGTGGCGGTGGGTGTTGTGGCCCTCTTGGGTGTCTGGCCTGCATGCTCAGTGACTTCCTTGGCATCTGTTGCCCTTCAGGTGTGGGTCTGGCCTTGGCTCCCTTTTATGGTGCAGACTGTCGTACATCTTTAGTTTACACCAGGTCAGAGCAGGTGTTAATTTCATGAAGCTAATGCACCTTATCACCTGTTTTGGGATCTTATCGCCGACCTTGCTGGTCCTTGAGAAAGTTGCGGAGTGGTGTTGACGCAGATTTTTGCACGGGAACGCATACTCTGCATCTCATTAACGATAGTTGCGGGGATCATCTGTGGCGATGTTAGCACCGGCTTGTGAATGGGCGTTAGTTTTATCACAACTTTGACTGTGATAAAGTGCCAATAACGCAGCGATAGTTCATTAAAAGTATGCCCCAAAGAGTACAATGGAAAAGTTTTTGGGAAAACACCAATCCACACTGGGATCAGCCAGTCAGGATAACTCTAAAAATAAATGGGAACCATATTACTGATTTCTATTTAAAAGATGCAAAAGGACACAAAGGACCCGCCAGCTCAGATCAGGGCTGCTGACTCAGAGCGGTCCATAATAGCTCTTATCATCTGTGGCATCTGTGAGGTCCGTTTTTGTTCTGTGGTTGGTGTTGGAACCAGATTGGGAGGGGTCGAACATGTGGCTTGATTGCAGGAAGTCCGTGAGTTGGCAGTTGATGGCTTTTCTTAAGTACCTTGGTTGGGAAGGGGAGGAGTGTGATGGGCCAGTAGTTCTTGAGCTTGGATGGATCTCGTGTGGGTTCCTTCAGAAGTTGTTTGACTTCGGCATGCTTCCATGTTTTTAGGAATGTGGCAGATCTGAGTGCTGAGTTGATGATGCTGGTGAGCAGGGGTCCGATTTCTTTGTGTCCAAAGTTAAAGGCGTGGTGAGAGCAGGGGGACGTTGTGGTTTTGGTGTCCAGTCAGTTAGGTAGTGGGGCAGGAGGATGATGGGAGGAGCAGGGAGGTCAGGTTGTGGCTGATGTTGAAAGTTCTTATAGATGTTGGCATCTTGGTGTGGGAGAAGTCAGTGACTGAGTTGCAAAGGGACTGGGAGGGCTGGATGGTGTTTTCGAGGCCACGCCCCCCTCTACAAAGTTATAAAAGACGCGCTGAGTTACTAGTGCTTAGATAACTTTGAACCCTCCTGAGGCACAGCCGGGAGTAGCAAGAAAGACTGAGCATTTCTTTTTGTTTTAAAATTGTAAAATTTCACTTTGCTTTTAAAATCACTCACCTTCCCTGTCACACGACTACAGTGTGCAGGCACCCTTTCCTGCTGAAAAACGAGCGCTGGTAAGGGCGAAATCGCCGTTTTCCCGCCAACTCCATTCCCCTCGCCCTGACTGGGACACGCCCACTTCGAGGCCACGCCCCCCTCTTCAAAGTTATAAAAGACGCGCTGAGTTACTAGTGCTTAGATAACTTTGAACCCTCCTGAGGCACAGCCAGGAGTAGCAAGAAAGACTGAGCATTTCTTTTTGTTTTAAAATTGTAAAATTTGACTTTGCTTTTAAAATCACTCACCTTCCCTGTCACACAACTACAGTGTGCAGGCACCCTTTCCTGCTGAAAAACGAGCGCTGGTAAGGGCGAAATCGCCGTTTTCCCGCCAACTCCATTCCCCTCGCCCTGACTGGGACACGCCCACTTCGAGGCCACGCCCCTTACATTGTCCCCTCCCTACAAAAATGTGCATGTTCCGGAGGCGCAGCGGACGAGCGCAGCGGGCGCGATGATTGCGCGCCGAAGGCGCGCATAAGGCAAGCTCGTCTGCGCTCGTCCGCGCCTCGTCCGGGCCCTGCGCCACCTCCCCTGCATCTCAGCCATTAGAGCACAGATGCTACAACATGAAAACCCTCTATGGCCTTAGGCCTTCTGCCAGCTTTTGCACTCGGCATATTTTTCAAGCCGATGCTCTGCCACAAATCTGCCCCAACTGCCTTCTCCCCCTTAAGCCCAAACCTAGCTCTGAACCCACACACGACTTTTGCATGTTCCTACTGAACTGTCGCTCCCTGCCAAAGCACAGCGCTGAAATGGCACTTTTATTAGAGGAACACACTCCTGACATATTGCTCCTGACAGAAACCTGGCTTACCTCTGAGTCCGATCCCGCTGTAGTAGATGCTCTCCCGTCAGGTTTCCAAATCACACGGCAAGACCGACCTAAAGGGAGAGGAGGAGGCCTGGCCATCATTTATAAGGAACAATATCACTGCCGAGTCGCCTCTGAAACCATCCCGGACTGTGAGAGTCTTGGCTTTAACATCGTACTCTCGCCCAACAGTTGCTTCTCAAGTACTCTTATTTACTGCCCTCCCGGCCCCTCAAAGCAGTTCCATGAAAAACTACCCTCAAGTGTGGCCGACAGAGTCAGCACCACCTCTAATTTTACTCTGCTAGGCGACTTTAATCTTCATTTTGACTCCCCTTCTGACCACACAGCCGCCACCTTGGCAAACGATCTAGCAGCCCTGCAACTCACCCAACGTGTCACTACTCCTACTCACGTTAAAGGCCACCTGCTGGACCCTGTTTTCAGCAACTGTCCCGATCTCTTAGCCGGCCCATTAATCCCTCTGCCTTGGACAGACCACTTCCTGGTCCCTATCAGCTGGACATCGCTCAAACCAGTGTCATCCGCCCCTACTTCTAGGCTCAGGCGAGCCTGGTCCCGTCTCGAGGTTGATAACTGGTCTATCAAACTTGCCAGCTCTCAACCCCGTGATCAGGAGGATCCTGTCCTAGCAAATCAGGCCTATGTCAACTGGGTCACTCAAACCCTTGACGCAACTCTCCCAATGAGCAAGACTACGCTGAAGCGCTCCCACAAAACTGCCCCTTGGTACACGCAGGCTCTCAGGGACAAGAAACGTCTATGTAGAAGGTCGGAAAGACGCTGGTGTTTAGATGACTCGGCAGACAATAAAACCCGCTACCGAGAATCTATCGGCGAGTACAAAGCTCAAATAAAAGCAGCCCAGGCCACCTATTTCTCCGATAGAATATTGCGGGCCAAGTCTAAACCTAAGGAGATTTTCCAGATCGTCAAAAAGCTAACGAATCCCCCCCCTGCGCTGCATGCCGAAAAATCCGTCACTCATTGCAATAACGTTGCTGAGTTCTTCTATCAGAAAGTAAACACTATTTACTCGGCCTTCCCCCCTAAAAAAATCAACTTCTCAATCCAACCGATCAACCCCCCGGCTCCCCCGCCCTATCTACCTTAACCCACCTTGACCCATTTTCCCCTACTAGACCCCACAACCCTTGAATCACTAGCGCACAGTGTCAAATCCGGCTCACCGGACGATCCGGCTCCACCTGACGTAATAATGGCTGCCTCCCAGATCACCTTGCCTATTATTAGTGAGGTACTAAACGCATCCATTTCCTCCAGCACTGTTCCGACCGTCTGGAAATAGGCTATGGTCAGGTCGTTACTCAAGAAACCCAATTTAGACCCGTCTGACTTGGGTATCTACCGTCCCATCTCCCTACTCCCATGGGTGAGCAAGGTCTTAGAAAAACACATCAATCAACAGCTAGTGAACTTCCTGGAAAATCATCACTTACTAGACCCCACCCAGACGGGCTTCAGACTGAAACACGGGACTGAGACCGCTCTCCTCATAGTCACCGAGGAAGCTAGAAAAATCCTGGATCAAGGAGGATCAGTGGCAGTGATCCTCCTTGATCTAAGCGCGGCATTTGACACGGTCAGTCATGACACCCTACTGGACCGTCTGTCCTGCGCCGGGATTAAGGACAAAGCCTGGTTGTGGTTTAAGTCCTTTCTGGAGGACAGATCCTTTAGAGTCTTTGAGGGTGAGTCCGTGTCCTCTAGCAGACCTCTAAAGTGCGGAGTTCCGCAGGGCTCCTCTCTGAGCCCGCACTCTTCAACCTGTATATGAGGCCACTGGCTGAGGTCGTCCGCCTATTTGGGGTTAAGATCATCTCTTATGCGGACGACACGCAGCTGGTGGTCTCACTGGTGCAGGAGGCAAGCCGCCCTGCGCCAGGTGGGCTTAGAGAATGCCTAGAGGAGGTGAAGACTTGGATGTCCTCATCATCCCTCAAGTTGAATGGGGACAAAACGGAGCTGATGCTCCTAGGCCCCTCAGATCTTGGCCTCCCCCTTCCTTGTGGCCTCCGTGTCTGGGTCTCCCTCCAGCCCCCAAAAACAATATCAAGAGCCTTGGAGTGTGGCTGGACAGATCTCTGTCCTTCAACGTTCAGGCCACAAAACTATCTGCCACCTGTTTTGGCATCATGAGGATGTTAAATAAAATCTTTCCCCTCCTTCCCATGGAAGCCAAACAGGTAGCTATATAAGGTCTTATACACTCACGCCTTGATTTTAACAATGTGCTCTATCTCGGTGCCCCAGAGTACACCCTGCGCAGACTGCAGATAGTGCAGAACTGCGCAGCGCGTTTACTGCTCAAGATCCCTCGTAGACAATCAGTGAGGGCCGGACTGGTTAGCCTTCACTGGCTACCGGTTCGGCAGAGAGTTCTTTTTAAGGCAATGTGCATAGCCCACCAAGCTTCCTGGGACACAGGCCCCAGCATTACCCGCGACCTAGTTACTCACTACATTCCCAACCGAAGCCTCCACTCCAGCCAGACCTTTCTAGCAGTGGCTCCGAGAATAAAAAGATCCAGATCAGGCGGCAGGACGTTCGCCCACAATGCGTCCGGAACTTGGAACATCCTGCCACTACATCTCAGAGCCAATCCCAACCTTTCTGTGTTTCGTAAACAATTAAAGACCTTCCTTTTTAATTCCCCCCTTTAACCCTTGTTTCCTCCTCCTCTGTTCTCTGGTAGGTTCTGGTTACTCTAGCGCTTGGACGCCTCCGGGCAGCAAATCACGCTTTACAAGTTTACATCTATTCTATTCTATTCTAATGGAATAAATGGCAGAATTTTACGCAGGGCTTTCAAGTTAAAGAAACAGAAGGAAGTTGCTTTATTAATTTGTTTCCCAAACTTTAGTTCGCTGTCAAAAATAAAACCAAGGTTCCTCGCCTTGGTCACTGGGGCAGGACAACTCCCAGCCTCCGAGGGACACCAAAGTTCGTTTCATACTGAAGAGCCCTTCCCAACCTCAATCACCTTGGTCTTTTCAGTATTGAGTTCGTGAAGGTTTGAGTTCATCTAGGCCATAAGTGCATTAAGGCAGTCACAAAAGCGAACGGCCGTAATGTCCACCCTCTGCATGACCAATAACACTATCTGGGTATCGTCAGCATATGAGACCAATGTGAGGCCATGCTGTTCGATTAAATATTCATGAATGTTAAACAGTGTTGGTGACAGAGCTGACCCCTGTGGGACTCCACAAGGGAGGCACAAGTTTGCCGACTTAAAACCACCCCAGTGGATCAACTGTTCCCAGGATGCTAAGAATGATAGAAGGGCTAGAGCTGTCTCTCTAATACCTACTGCCTTCAGCCACTGCACCAATACAGCATGGTTAACAGTATCAAATGCTGCTGATAGGTCAAGCAGGATGAGGACGGCTCAACCCCTATCCATTAGTTTACAGATGTTTTTCTGTCGCCATTATCAAGGTAGAGTCAGTGGAATTTCTTGATCTGAAGCCGTGTTGGGTGGAATCTAAAAGTAGATTACCATGAAACTAGTCCATGAATTCCAAATTAATGGCTTTTTCTAGAATTTTGGTCGGTAGTGGGAGACACGATATCGGGCAGTAATGCTTAACCTCAGTGGGGTCCAGTGTCGTTTTCTTCAGGATCGGCCTGATACAGGCCTTTTTCAATAACTGCGAATAACTCCCGAGCTAATGACCTTGTTTAAAAGGGGTATCAAATGGATGCTGATGTCCCCAGAAACCAGATGCAAAATAGCAAGGGCGAACCTGACTTTGTCAGTAATAGCAGATCATTAACTTTCTCAGCCGCTACAATAGAGAAGTCTAACAGACTGCTCTGAGAAGGATTGTCCTCCAGGACTTCTGCCTTATTGTCCGTTGAAGTCTGCGCTGTCTTCTGCAGTTCCTTATACATTATCTATACTTTAACTTGGAAAAAGGAGGCAATATTATCCACGAAGTTTTGGTCTGGTTTAAAGTGGCTATTCTGCGGACGCTTAGCTACAGCCGTGACCGTTTTAAAAAGCCCCTTCGAGGAGTTTTTGGCTGCATAATTTTTGGTAGTAAAATATGCCATTTTAGCAAGTTTTATGGCTGCCTTATATTCCTCCCAGGCTAAGTTATAGTCCCTTCTACGTTTTTCACTGTAATCCGTCCTACAAAGTCGCTTAAGACACCTACATTTTCCTTTTATAGGTCTGAGCTCAGCCCCATACCAAGGTGCTGACGCTTGGTTTCTCTTGGGCTGTTTGTTTACCTCAGGGGCAAGCCGATCCACTGATGACCTAATCCAGTCATCAAATTTAGTTGGTGCCCAATTAGAATCCGACATAGCGTTAGAGGGATTCTCCTGAGAACTGATTTCAATTGATTTTTTTGGATCCCTTTCCATAGACGGGATTTGACCATAGGCGGTCTGTTCTGCTGAGGTTTGCTAATCCTAGGACTTGCAATATTGGAATGAATTTGTAGGTATCAAGGACCTCCTGTAATTGAATATAATTCCTGGGACAGGGTAAAACATACAATGGAAAACAACAATCCCAGGCAATCTTTGACAAGAGCAATGTGAAAAAAGCGTTCAAAGAAAAAAGATATTAAAAAGTCATACATTTTAATTATTTCAACAAATAATTTTCATATTATAAAAACAGAAGTCAGTGACTTTCAGTAATACATTTAAAATTCATTACACAATCAACAATTTGATAAAAGTAGCGATGTTTCGCTATTTTTATCAAATTGATGATTGTGTAATGAATTTTAAATGTATTACTGAAAGTCACTGACTTCTGTTTTTATAATATGAACATTATTTGTTGAAATAATGTATGACTTTTTTAATATAATTTTTCTTTGCCTGGGTTTGTTGTTTTCCATTGAATATTGAAATGAATTGCATAATGATCGGACCACGGTAGAAGCGTCACGTCTGCCAGTTCTATATCCTGATGATTAGTCAATATGCCATCCAGGGTGTGGCCTGCTAAGTGTGTGGGCTCAGATACTATCTGCTTCAGCCCATACCGTGCAAGATTATCCACCAATGTGGTCGTTTCAGGATTATTATTTGCTTCAAGATGGAAATTGAAGTCTCCTAAGATTGTAAACGTCGGGATATCAAGGCATGAGTCAAGAAAAGTCTGAAGTGTGAGGCTGAAGGGGGGCCTATAGATAAGGAGCCCTGGAAGGAGCAAGGTGTTATTACTTTTAATGCTGAAAGTCACCACCTCCGCTTCCAGTAGTGGTACAGGTTCAGTCCTCACTGTGAACTGAGACCTGTAGATTATAGCAATCCACCCCCCTGTTTTTCCCCATTCTGTCTGCGCAAGCTACCTGATAGCCTGCGGGTAGAGCCATGTTCCAGTCTGGTTCAGAGGCGTTGTTCGCCCATGTCTCTGTTAAGAAGACGAGGTCAGGGTTCATGAGTTGTACCATGCATTCTAGTTCATATCTATGTTTCCTCATTGATCTCGTGTTCAATAGAAAGCGACTTATAATGTCAGTAATAGGACCCTGCAATCAACCGAGATCCGCAAGTATCACCTCTGGGCCTGGGACCTGGTCCCCTAAAGTTCCTCGGGACCCTCCTCCCAGGGTTACAATTCTGGTTTTCCCTTATTAACGGTGGAGGATCATTGCCCCCACTTTCATTCTCACTCATATTTTTGCTCTGTCTGCACCAAGCAACCCAGCCACAGGAGATGCATCTAGTTAGAAAATTAAAATTACAGTCTACCAGTAAGTCGGGGTTCGAGCACTCACCCGTATTCAAGCTAATAAATAGCTCTTGTGTGTAACTTTTAGGCATGAAACAAGCAGGGGTTCTGGTGCAGGGCGCTCTCTGGGTCCTGACAGGTTCAGACAGGCTTGCCTTTGGCGCATCCGCTGCGCAGTCGCTGCATCGTATATTTTGGGGTTTTGCAATGAATCACTAGAGCGCTAACCTATCCTGGCAGGCCCGCTCCTACATACCGCACCACCGGTAGCACAGGTAACTTATTCAGCAGATTACGAAAACTGGTTAAGACAATGTATTTCACTCAAACAAATTTAAAAATGATAATATCTAAGGTGCAAGTGCGCGGCTGCTAGCTAAAACAAACAAGGCTCAAGCATCAGCGTGTCACCAGCTGCGCGGTCACAGCATCACGTATTTTATGGGTTTTTGCAATGAACCACTAGAGCGCTAACCTATCCTCGCGTACCAGCTCCTACATACGGGTACTGCGGTTAGCACAGGTAACTCCGCCGGTAGCGCAGGTAACTTAGTCAGCAGATGTATTTTACTCAAACAATTTTTTTAATTTTAACATCTAAGGGGCAAGTGCACGGCTGCTAGCTAAAACAAACAAGGCTCAGGCGTCATGTATTTTTACTCAGACAAATTTTAAAATTATAAAGTGCAAGTGCGTGGCTGCTAACTAAAGTCAGTCAGTCAAATGATATTTATTCGGATGAGAATATCCATAAAAGCACAGTTCATCACCACCAAAGTTAAAATACAAGAATGAGCGCTGATTAACTATGGCCCTCTTCAACGGACCTCGAGGGCTCCACCGTGCTAATCAGCGGTCCACCCCTTCAAGCTGTACAGTTCCCCTTGCTATGGATGCCTGCAAGCCTCAGTCTATCGACTCACAGCTGGCAGAGCCGTTACAGCCCTGTTGGTCCTCTCTGCATAGCTCTGCATAGCTCGCACCACAAGGGGGTTTGAGTAAGGGGCACTGGGACGAGGCTGGTAAAGTCACAACTCTCAGGTGTGGGCTCAGGTGTCTCATCCCTCGAAAGACTGATTGACTGGTATACTTATAAAGCGCTCGATTGCCGAGGCGTCTTGGTGCTGAGGTGAATTGATACAGATGCAGAGACTCACTTATCTGGACAGGTGAGGAAAACGCCAGGTCTTAACCTTTTTCCTGAAGGTAGTGGACTGTAATCTAATCTTGGTTTGGAGAGGATTCCACAGCTTGGCCTCCTGGTGTGAAAAGCTCTTACCACCCCATTTAACTTTTTTTATTTTTAGGGACCAGTAACAACCCTGTGTTGGTTGACCTCAGACTCCGTTGTGGGCGATACCAGGAGAATAGATTTTGGATATCCATGGCACCGCGGCCGTGAGGCGCCTTGTGCACAAGGCAGAGAGCTTTGAATTTTACTCTCTGCCGGACAGGGAGCCAGTGAAGCTGTCTGATACTGGCAGACGTGGGGTGATATTTGGGGAGAGCAAGCAGCACACGAGCTGCCGCATTCTGCAAGGACTGTAGTTTTTCAGTCTGGCCTTTATCTCTACCTAGGTATAGTGCGTTTTCACAGTCAATTCTAGAAAGGACAAGGGGTTCAATTACCATTTTCCTGAGTGTTAATGGAATAAACGGCAGAATTTTACGCAGGACTTTCAAGTTAAAGAAACAGAAGGAAGTTACTTTATTAATTTGTTTCCCAAACTTTAGTTCGCTGTCGAAAATAAAACCAAGGTTTCTCGCCTTGGTCACTGGGGCCGGACAACTCCCAGCCTCCGAGGGACACCAAAGTTGGTTTCATACTGAAGAGCCCTTCCCAAACTCAATCACCTTGGTCTTTTCAGTATTGAGTTTGTGAAGGTTTGAGTTCATCCAGGCCATAACTGCATTAAGGCAGTCACAGAAGCGAACGGCCATAATGTCCACCCTCTGCATGACCATTACCACTATCTGGGTATCGTCAGCATATGAGACCAATGTGAGGCCATGCTGTTTGATTAAATATTCATAAATGTTAAACAGCGTTGGTGACAGAGCTGACCCCTGTGGGACTCCACAAGGGAGGCACAAGTTCGCCAACTTAAAACCATCCCAGTGGATCAACTGTTCCCTGGTTGCTAAGAAGGATGATAGAAGGGCTAGAGTTGTCTCTCTAATACCTACTGCCTTCAGCCACTGCACCAATACTGCTTGGTTAACAGTATCAAATGCTGCTGATAGGACAAGCAGGATGAGGACGGCTCTACCCCCCATCCATTAGTTTACAGATTTTTTCTGTCGCCATTATCAAGGCAGAGTCAGTGGAATTTCTTGATCTAAAGCCGTGTTGAGTGGAATCTAAAAGTAGATTACCATCCAACTAGTCCACGAATTCCAAATTATTGGCTTTTTCTAGAATTTTGGTCGGTAGTGGGAGACACGATATCGGGCGGTAATGCTTAACCTCAGTGGGGTCCAGTGTAGTTTTCTTCAGGATCGGCCTGATATAGGCCTTTTTCAATAACTGCGAATAGCTCCCGAGCTAATGACTTTGTTTAAAAGGGGTGTCAAATGGATGCTGATGTCCCCAGAAACCAGATGCAAAATAGAAGGAGGACAGGAGTCCAAGGGCGAACCTGACTTTGTCAGTAATAGCAGATCATTAACTTTCTCTGCCGCTAAAAGAGAGAATTCTAACAGACTGCTCTGAGAAGGATTTTCCTCCAGGGGTTCTTCCTTATTGTCCGTTGAAGTCTGCGCTGTCTTCTGCAGTTCCTCATACTTTAATTTGGAAAAAGGAGGCAATATTGTCCACGATATTTTGCTCTGGTTTAAAGTGGCTATTCTGCGGACGCTTGGCTACAGCTGTGACCGTTTTATAAAGACCCTTTCAGGAGTTTTTGGCTGCATAATTTTTGGAAGTAAAATATGCCATTTTAGCAAGTTTTATGGCTGCCTTATATTCCTCCCAGGCTAAGTTATAGTCCTTTCTACGTTTTTCACCGTAATCCGTCCTCCAAAGTCGCTTAAGATGCCTACATTTTACTTTTATAGGTCTGAGCTCAGCCCCATACCAAGGTGCTGACGCTTGGTTTCTCTTGGGCTGTTTGTTTACCTCAGGGGTAAGCCGATCCACTGATGACCTAATCCAGTCATCAAATTTAGTTGCTGCCGAATTAGAATCCGACATAGTGTTAGGGGGATTCTCCATGAGAACTGATTTCAAATATTTTTTGCGGATCCCTTTACATAGGTTGGATTTGACCATAGGCGGTCTGTTCTACTGAGGTTTGCTAATCCTAGGACTTGCAATATTGAAATGAATTTGTAGGTATCAAGGACCTCCTGTAATTGAATATAATTCCTGGGACAGGGTAAAACATACAATGGAAAACAACAATTCCAGGCAATATTTGACAAGAGCAATGTGAAAAAAGAGTTCAAAGAAAAATTATATTAAAAAGTCATACATTTTAATTATTTCAACAAATAATGTTCATATTATAAAAACAGAAGTCAGTGACTTTCAGTAATACATTTAAAATTCATTACACAATCAACAATTTGATAAAAGTAGCGATGGTTTCTTCGCTATTTTTATCAAATTGTTGACACTGACTTCTGTTTTTATAATATGAACATTATTTGTTGAAATAATTATAACGTATGACTTTTTAATATAATTTTTCTTTGAACTCTTTTTTCACATTGCTCTTGTCAAATATTTCCTGGGGTTGTTGTTTTCCATTGAATATTGAAATGAATTGCATAATGATCGGACCAGGGTAGAAGCGTCACGTCTGCCAGTTCTATATCCTGATGATTAGTAAATATGCCATCCAGGGTGTGGCCTGCTAAGTGTGTGGGCTCAGATACTATCTGCTTCAGCCCATACCCTGCAAGATTATCCACCAATGTGGCCGTTTCAGGATTATTATTTGCTTCAAGATGGAAATTGAAGTCTCCTAAGATTGTAAACGTCGGGATGTCAATGCATGACTCAAGAAAAGTCTGAAGTGTGAGTCTGAAGGGGGGCCTGTAGATAAGGAGCCCTGGAAGGAGCAAGGTATTACTACTTTTAATGCTGAAAGTCACCACCTCCGCTTCCAGTAGTGGTAGAGGTTCAATCCTCACTGTGAACTGAGACCTGTAGATTATAGCAATCCACCCCCCTGTTTTTCCCCATTCTGTCTGCGCAAGCTACCTGATAGCCTGCGGGTAGAGACATGTTCCAGTCTGGTTCAGAGGCGTTGTTCGCCCATATCTCTGTTAAGAAGACGAGGTCAGGGTTTATGAGTTGTACCATGCATTCTAGTCCATATTTATGTTTCCTCTTTGATCTCGTGTTCAATAGAAAGCGACTTATAATGTCAGGAATAGGACCCTGCAATCAACCAAGATCCGCAACATCTCTGGGCCTGGGACCTGGTCCCCTAAAGGCCCTCGGGACCCCCCTACCAGGGTTACAATTCTGGTTTTCCATTATTAACGGTGGAGGATCATTGCCCCCACTTTCATTCTTACTTATATTTTTGCTCTGTCTGCACCAACTAACCCAGCCACAGGAGATGCATCTAGTTAGACAATTAAAATTACAGTCTACCAGTAAGTCGGGATTTGAGCACTCACCCTTATTCAAGCTAATCAATAACTCTTGTGTGTAACGTTTAGGCATGAAACAAGCAGGGGTTCTGGTGCAGGGCGCTCTCTGGGTGCTGACAGGTGCAGACAGGCTTGCCTTTGGCACGCACGCTGCGCAGTCGCTGCATCGTATATTTTGGGGTTTTGCAATGAACCACTAGAGCGCTAACCTATCCTGGCAGGCCCGCTCCTACATACCGCACCGCCGTTAGCGCAGGTAACTTATTCAGCAGATTACTAAAACTGCTAAAGACAATGTATTTTACTCAAACAAATTTAAAAATGATAATATCCAAGGTGTAAGTGCGTGGCTGCTAGCTAAAACAAACAAGGCTCAAGCATCAGCGTGTCACCAGCTGCGTGGTTACAGCATCACGTATTTTATGGGTTTTTGTAATGAACCACTAGAGCGCTAACCTATCCTCGCGTACCCGCTCCTACATACGGGTACTGCCGTTAGCACAGGTAACTCCGCCGGTAGCGCAGGTAACTTAGTCAGCAGATGTATTTTACTCAAGCAATTATTTTAATTTTAACATCTAAGGTGCAAGTGTGCGGCTGCTAGCTAAAACAAACGAGGCTCAGGCGTCATGTATTTTTATTCGAACAAATTTTAAAATTATAAAGTGCAAGTGCGTGGCTGCTAACTAAAGTCAGTCAGTCAAATGATCTTTATTCGGATAAGATTATCCATAAAAGCACAGTTCATCACCACCAAAGTTAAAATACAAGAATGCATTGTAAATATTAAAACATATATATATATACATACATAAGTTCCATTACAAAACACTGTAAAAAAAGTTAAAATGTTGGATGAACCTATAAAAACTAGCAGCATTGGTAACAAAGTGCAAAATGACGCTTTAAACCGATTATACAGTCTGTCACAAATAAGTACAAAAAATGGGCAATAAATCAGACAATAATAGCAACATTGGTATCATTGTGCAAAAAGGCATTTGGATCAAAATGTGCAAAATCAATGATATATGTGCATCATAAAGTGCAATATTTAAGCAAACAGTCATCAGGATACAAATGAAATTGAACTAAGCCCCCAATTTTATAACCCTCACAGTGCTAACAACAACTTCAGCATATTGATTGTAGGTTGTGTTGCTATGTGGCATAGAGTGAGGGAGGGAAGGGAATAGTTGTGAAAAATGTTGCAAAAGTCATGAGGTGTTAAAATTCATTCACTCATGGAAGCACGCGAGCGTACCGCTGCTGATAAAAACATGCTTACTCGGAGTATCAGATCATCACTTCCCAATTTTAAAGTTTCGAGGTAAGCTTGTTCAAAATCCATAATAGTCATTTCCTTAAAGTAAGGGAGTAAATACTGTTTTGTGTATCTTGTGTAATATTTGCAAAAGAATAAAAAATGTAGCACTGTCTGCTTACTGCCAAAACCACAAGGGCAGTTCATCTGCTCAAGGTTGTTGTTATAACCTATCGGGAAGCAGAGTGAATATTTTATGCTGCCATCCCTGAGGAGATAAAGTAAGCTCCTTTTCCACCTCCCTATGCCTTTCCTAAGATATTGCTGTGGCAAGTGGTTTTGAGTGCTTAATGTTTCCAATAATGGCATGTATCTAATTATAGATGTTTTATTATACTCAATGGTCTTCCTTTCTTTAAGATAATTATCGTACAATGCCCCTCTGACAGATTTAATGTGTACGCCTTCTGCTGTCGATGGTTGTGTAAATATGTGCTCCAGCTTTATCCTGGCTAGACTGTCTTTTACTGCCATAAGCCACGGTATGCTCCCCCCTTTATCACACTTGAGACAGTCAGTGATTATTTCTCTGGTTAAGGTGGCAGCAGGGTTCTGCCATAGTTTTATCCAAAATAAAGCTGGGCGAGACCTACTAAAATCCTCCACATAATATAAGTTAAATTCTTTGTGACATATGTAGGTTGGAGAGGAGATTTGAGCCCCGAGGATTTTTCTACAGAACCTATTCTCCTCAACTTGGATTCCACTACAATTCACATACCCCCAAACTTCGGCACCGTAAGTGGCTGTTGGTATACATTGTGATTTGTATATCTGAATCATCGGTACAACAACCTCAGCCTGTTTTGGTTGCCTGAGGCTGATGATGGAATTCACTGCTTTAGAAAGTTTGGTTCTGCTATGGGCCACATGGGCTTACCAAGAGCCAGAATCCGCAAATACTAGGCCCAAGTATGGAAAAGTGCTAGTGCATACTAATGATTCGCTTCCCAATTTTATAGACTTGATACAATGCTTTTTTGGCCTACAATACATTATGTAGGACTTTTTAAAATTCGTACAAAGGTCCAAATTACCCATAAAAGATACAAATCCAGTAACTAAAGTGCGTAGTGAATTTATTTATTTATTTATTTATGCAATTTGTTGAGCGCGAACAATTGCCAGAGGGCGTCTCGGCGCTATGGATGAGGCAGAGGAAGAACGAAGGAGCTGGGTTACTGGTTAAAAAGCCATGTTTTTATTTTTTTTCTGAAGATGGTCAAAGTGGGAGCGGACCTAACATCTGGTTCAAGGGAATGCCAGAGTTTTGCCGTTGATACGTGGAAACTACGATCCCCCCATGCCACGGTTCTGGTGCGTGGGACTGTCATGGTGAAATTGTTCATTGACCGGAGTGATCGATTAGGGACATGAAATGTGAAAGGGTCAATGAGAAAACAAGGGCCTTGTTTGCACGAGGCTTTGTAGGCGATGCAGAGCGCCTTAAACTTTATCCTATTTGTGACTGTAAGCCAGTGATAATTTTTTATGGTGTCAGCAATAGGTTTGAATTTGGGGGTGCAGGAAAGAAGTCTGGCCGCAGCGTTTTGTATAGATCGTAACCTTTTGATGACCTTGTTTTGGGCGTTAACCAAAAGTCCGTTACAATAATCCACTGAGGACGTGACAAATGAGGTGACCAGTGTTTTGCCAGAGTTGGGGGGAAGGAATGGGAGAATCTTTTTTATGGCTTTAAGTTTGAAAAACGATGATGAAACAATGGAGTTAACATGAGATGAATAAGTGAGTTTATTGTCTATGAGTATTCCTAGGTTTTTAACCTTGGTGGCTGGGAGGGGGGGAGGGCCTAGGTTTGTGGGCCAACATGCATCTGGCCATGTAGGGGTAAGTTTGCCGAAGGTCATAACCTCAGTTTTATTGGAGTTTAATTTAAGACAGTTTACTGACATCCAATTACTGATAGCCAACATGCCTGCTGGAAGTTGGCTGATATTTTTTCTCCATTCTCCTTGATGGTAAGGACCAACTGGGTGTCATCCGCATAGGATGTTAGGCTCATCCCCAGTCTTTGATTACCCTTGCCAAATCAGTGACATAGATATTAAATAGGGTTGGACTGAGGGATGAGCCTTGAGGAACACCATAGGGTAGGGCCAGTTGATCAGATAAAAAGGTGTCAAGCTGAACTGTCTAGGTGAGGCCGGCTAAAAAAGATTTCAAGAGATCTTTTGCTTTAGCTTGGATGCCAATGGCACTGACACGGTCGATCAGGATGTTATGATCGACCGTGTCAAAGGCCGCTGTGAGATCAAGAAGGATGAGTACTGCCGCTCCTCCCTGGTCAAGTGCTTTTCTTATCTCATCGGTTGATTTGATGAGTGCAGTCTCAGTACTATGCAGTTTGTGGAAGCCGAATTGACTGTCATCTAAAAGAGAATGTTGTATATATATTGGGAAATTTCGACATTCATCAGTTTTTCGACTATTTTTGCTGGAAATGGCAGACTGGCTATAGGTCGATAAATGTTCCAGTCATCCGCATCAAGGTGAGGCTTTTTGAATAGGGGTGGAAGGAGAGTCTCCTTCCAGATTGCAGGGTAGATTCTAGTGCTAAACATAATGTTAAAAATGTTAGCGAGTTGGGGTGCAATGATATCTGAAATGGGCAGGAGAATAGAGGCAGGACAAGGGTCTTTGGCTGATCCTGATTTGATGGTGTTCATGACTTCGACAACTTGGACAGGATTGATGTTATGGAATTGTGAAAAAATTGGGTGATTGATGGGGGCAGCATTAGGGCAGGAGTATGTGTGGGTTTCTTGTGAGAAGTTGGTATATATGTTGTTTACCTTATCAAAGAAAGAGGTGGCCAGGTTGTTACAGAATGCTTGGGATGGTTTAGGGGTGGATTGGGGAGGCAAGTGTGACAGTTTAGCTACCACTTGGTAGAGTTCTTTATTAGAGTTCTTGGCTTGTTCAATTTGAGAGGAGTAGAAGGTGCCTTTGGCATTTTGGATGAGAGATTTATATTGAATCATGTCTCTCTTGTAATGTTCCTTATCTTCAGTGGAGTAGGTCTTTCTCCAATGTCTTTCCTTATTACGGCATAATTGTCTCTGTAGTTGGGTATGCGGCCCATTAGGACCGCATCATCGGCATAAAGGAGCACGGGCAAAATGTTACCATTAATTTTGGGTACATCACGGGTCAGTTCGGACAGAGAGTTATGCAATTCATTTATATGAAGAATAAAAAGTAGAGGAGTCAAGACACCCTTGTCGGACCCCTCTACCAATAGTGATGTCCCCAGAAACCTCCCCGTCATTACATATCCCCACCGGTGCCTTTAGATCCCTGTGCAAATACACCAAAAAATAAACCAAGGCCTCATCCAACCCATATTTTAAAAGGATCTCCCACAGGCGCGATCTATTAACAAAATCAAATGCTGAGGTTAAATCCATGAATCCTAAATATATTGGAACTTTTAGGGCTATCGTATATTTGCCCAAAATAAGGGTTACATTCAAACACCGTTCCACAGTACCAACGTTGCTTCTAAAACCTAGCTGACAATAATTTAAAATTTGGTTGTCTTCAGCCCAGTCCCTAATCTTATTAAAGACAACTCTTCCCAAGATCTTCAAGGGGTTATCTATCAAAGAAATTGGGCAATAGCAGCTTGGGTTTGATCTATCGCCCTTTTTAAAAATGGGCACGATGATACTGGTCAACCAAGAGTTCGGAATAGTTGTATTAGTCAGGTTGTTAAAAACAATACATAGCAGGGGAGCCCAGAACTCTGGTAAATGTTTTATAAGATCGATGGATAACCCATCGGGGCCTGGGGCTTTATTGCCTGCACTTTGATTTATGGCATCCTCAACTTCTGAAGTTGTTATAACAAACTGTGATACTGGGTAACATGTATGATTACTGGGAACAGTTGTGGGAGCAGTATAGATTTTAGCAAAATGCTCTTCTCATAGTTCCCTAGGTATATTACAGCTCATTTGGGTGATAGCCGAGTCCATAGACCTCATTTCTTTGACTTCGCTCCAAAATCCGGTTACATCCTTAAGTAGTGCAGCACATGCGAGATTTTACCAACGTTCTTTTAAAATTCCATCAGAGCGAGATTAGGTTGCTTTCTTGTAACATGCTCTTAGCGACCTGACCAAGGCTAAGTCCCTAGGTGTAGCGCTAATGCTACACGCAGGTCTCTGTTAGCCCGTGAGCATGTGCCGTCGAACCATCTAGGGTTCTTACTTAGATTGATGGCGGGTTTAGAGATTATATGCTTAATACAGGCACACAGACCGCTAAAGGCCTCAACGATCTCACTACCCGCAGCGCTGCTCAATAAGCACATATCTACCAGTACAGGATGTGATTTTATCATACGTTCAAACAGGGCCTTATTATCGATACCCTTCCAGATTACTCTAAGTTTGTCGGTGGATACCACCAGATGTTTCGCCCCTTTTTCTCTTCGGGTAAGGAATTTCGAGCGAAATCTAATAGTTATTGTAATAGGGTTATGATCACCTTGACTAGTACTTAAAACCTCAGCACAAACGAAAGAATTTGCCAGTGCAGATGATATAAAAACATAATCTATGGTAGATGAGCATCCACGGCCTCTATAGGTGGGCAGATGTTCTTTGTTTAAATCAACACCAGCCATTTCCATTGTGTTGATTAGGTTACGGGAGGAAAAGTAGTTACTAAGCTCCTCAGTGTCTCTATGTAGCCGTACATTAAAATCCCCACCAAGACAGAGACCATCTAATTTACCATAAATCTGCATCTTGTAATCCATCAATAAATTCGAACAAGTTAATAAAATTTCTTTTTGGTAGTGATTTAAAATCATTATTATAAAAATAAATAAAACATATCGAAATCCCCCTTGTATAGATAGTGGCTTGAAAATTCTCATTATTTGTCGCCACAGATTTTATACTGCCCCCAGCTGAGATCATTATCCATGTAGATCAACCCCCACACGGACGTCCCATTTTTGAGCTGGGTACAATACAATTATAACACGCAAACCCTTCGAGCACCAGTTCACTAGTACACCATGTCTCCTGGAACATCAGGATATCGTATCCACTAACCAGATCAACCCACTCAATGGAGTTTAATTTCGATCTCAATCCTGCAATGTTCCAGCTTAACACATTCAGGTTAGGGTCTGTGCCACTGAGTTCTGCAACAATTGGGCATCTGACCAGAGGTTCCAATGATTCTGGTGTAGTAGTCAGTGTTTGACTTAATAGTCAATCCTGGCTTTCTAGACCAGACAGGGCTGTGAACCAGTTTTGTGTGGTGTATATCGGGGTTGGAGGGTTACGTGACCATGGGGGAGGTTTGTAGAAAAAACCTAAGGGTAGTGGGTGTATAAGAGTTGGGGCAAGGTTGTTTTGAATTTGGGCTCGCAATAACCATTTCACCAAGAGTGGACGTCTAAAATAAGTATGGGCGAAATTTGCGAATTTGCGGAATTTGTGGGTTTTTGTTTTTTTGCGTGCTCGCGGGGTTTTTTGCGTGTTCGCGGAGTTTTTTGCGTGTTCGCGGGGCTTTTTGCGTGTTCGCAGACCGCTTGCATGGCGAAGTTACCCATGCGCTCGTGTATGGGCACAGCGCCCTCTGGTTCACCACTGCCACCCTCTGGTTCATCACTGCCAGCCTCTGGTTCACCACTGCCACGCTCTGGTTCACCCCTGCCACCCTCTGGTTCACCCCTGCCACCCTCTGGTTCACCACTGCCACCCTCTGGTTCAGCACTGCCACTCTCTGGTTCACCCCTGCCACTCTCTGGTTCAGCACTGTCACCCTCTGGTTCACCACTGCCACCCTCTGGTTCACGACTGCCACCCTCTGGTTCATCACAGCACCGCTGGTTCACCACTGCCACCCTCTGGTTAACCACTGTCACCCTCTGGTTCAGCACTGCCACACTCTGGTTCACCACTGCCACCCTCTGGTTCACCCCTGCCACCCTCTGGTTCACCACTGCCACCCTCTGGTTCATCACAGCACCCTCTGGTTCACCCCTGCCACCCTCTGGTACAGCACTGTAACCCTCTGGTTCACCACTGCCACCCTCTGGTTCACGACTGCCACCCTCTGGTTCATCACAGCACCTCTGGTTCACCCCTGCCACCCTCTGGTACAGCACTGTCACCCTCTGGTTCACCACTGCCACCCTCTGGTTCACGACTGCCACCCTCTGGTTCATCACAGCACCTCTGGTTCACCACTGCCACCCTCTGGTTCAGCACTTCCACCCTCAAGTTCACCACTGCCCCTCTCTGGTTCACCACTGACACCCTCTGGTTCACCCATGCCACCCTCTGGTTCACCACTGCCACCCTCTGGTTCACCCCTGCCACCATCTGGTTCATCACTGCCACCCCCTGGTTCACCCCTGCCACCCTCTGGTTCAGCACTGCCACTCTCTGGTTCACCCCTGCCACTCTCTGGTTCAGCACTGTCACCCTCTGGTTCACCACTGCCACCCTCTGGTTCACGACTGCCACCCTCTGGTTCATCACAGCACCGCTGGTTCACCACTGCCACCCTCTGGTTAACCACTGTCACCCTCTGGTTCAGCACTGCCATACTCTGGTTCACCACTGCCACCCTCTTGTTCACCCCTGCCACCCTCTGGTTCACCACTGCCACCCTCTGGTTCATCACAGCACCCTCTAGTTCACCCCTGCCACCCTCTGGTACAGCACTGTCACCCTCTGGTTCACCACTGCCACCCTCTGGTTCACGACTGCCACCCTTTGGTTCATCACAGCACCTCTGGTTCACCCCTGCCACCCTCTGGTACAGCACTGTCACCCTCTGGTTCACCACTGCCACCCTCTGGTTCACGACTGCCACCCTCTGGTTCATCACAGCACCTCTGGTTCACCACTGCCACCCTCTGGTCAACCACTGTCACCCTCTGGTTCAGCACTGCCACCTTCTGGTTCACCACTGCCATACTCTGGTTCACCCCTGCCACCCTCTGGTTCACCACTGCCACCCTCTGGTTCATCACAGCACTTTCTGGTTCACCCCTGCCACCCTCTGGTACAGCACTGTCACCCTCTGGTTCACCACTGCCACCCTCTGTTTCACGACTGCCACCCTCTGGTTCATCACAGCACCTCTGGTTCAGCACTGCCACCCTCAAGTTCACCACTGCCACTCTCTGGTTCACCACTGCCACCCTCTGGTTCACCCATTCCACCCTCTGGTTCACCACTGTCACCCTCTGGTTCACCCCTGCCACCCTCTGGTTCACCCCTGCCACCCTCTGGTTCATCACTGTCACCCTCTGGTTCATCACTGCCAACCTCTGGTTCACCACTGCCACCCTCTACCGAGACCTTTTGTGACGCAGCGGCAGCACAAAAGATGCGCCATGGTGCTGGGTATTAACAACGTGACGCATCTGAGAGATGCGTCACGTTGTAAAGCCCTGCGCCATCAGGAGGCGTTCCGGCGCAGGGGAGGGCGTTCTTGCACAGGAACGCCTCCTAAAAGTGGCTGAGTCAAATCTACAAGAATTCACTCAGTCATTTTTAGGCCAATGCTGCGTCAAAACCGTGCGCCTGCTTGAAGCAGGCGCAAGGCTTGATGCAGCATTGGGGAGATAGGGCCCCTCAGAGCATTGCTGGAGCTGCGTCGCAAGCGCGACGCAGCTCCAGCAATGCGCTGCTTTTACGGCACAGATGCGTGACGCATCTGTGCCGTTTTTGCCACATGGTGCGCCGCATTGTAAATGCGGCGCACCATGGGTGGCGGAGCTGCGGCGCACAATAACTGGCGCATCCCTGGGGATGTGCCAGTTATTGTAAATTTGCCCCTATACATTTAGCCAACGAGGGAGCACTTACTGATTAGACAGTAGAAAGTACTCCAGTTGAGTAGAGGTATTGCACAAAAAGGTGGCATCTTCGTGGACAAACACGCAGGGCGGGATTCATTCTGCCCCCTGTTAGACTCGTTTTTTGTGCCCTTCTGCCCTCTGTTAGACTCGTTTTTCCCTTGTTTTTGTGCCCTTCTGCCCCCTGTTAGACTCGTTTTTTGTGCCCTTCTGCCCTCTGTTAGACTCATTTTACCCTTGTTTTTCTGCCCTTCTGCCCTCTGTTAGACTCGTTTTTCCCTTGTTTTTCTGCCCTTCTGCCCCCTGTTAGACTCGTTTTGTGTGCCCTTCTGCCCTCTGTTAGACTCATTTTTCCCTTTTTTTCTGCCCTTCTGCCCTCTGTTAGACTCGTTTTTGTGCCCTTCTGCCCTCTGTTATTCCCTTGTTTTTGTGCCCTTCTGCCCTCTGTTAGACTCGTTTTTGGGCCCTTCTGCCCTCTGTTAGACTCGTTTTTGTGCCTTTCTGACCCGTTAGACTCGTTTTTTTGTGCCCTTCTGCCCTCTGTTAGACTCGTTTTTTCCTTTGTTTTTCTGCCCTTCTGTCCTCTGTTAGACTGGTTTTTTGTGCCCTTCTGCCCTCTATTAGACTCGTTTTTCCCTTGTTTTTCCGCCCTTCTACCCTTTGTTAGACTGCTTTTTGTGCCTTTCTGCCCTCTGCATCACCACATCATCACTCAGCGCTACCCCAGCATCACTCAGCACCACCACATTATCACTCAGCACCACCGCAGCACCACTCCGCGCCACCGCACCATCACTCAGCACCACCACAGCATCACTCAGCGCCACCACATTATCACTCAGCACCACCACAGCACCACTCAGCACCACCACAGCATCACTTAGCAACACCACAGCATCACTCAGCACCACCACAGCACCAATCAGCACCACCACAGCACCACTCAGCGCCACCACTGCATCACTCAGCACCACCACAGCATCACTCAGCACCACCACAGCACAACTCAGCACCACCACAGCATCACTCAGCACCATCCCAGTATCACTCAGCAACCACCACAGCACCACTCAGTATCACCACAGCACCACTCAACACCACCACAGCACCACTCAGCGCCACCCCAGCATCAATCTGCGCAACCATTCAACAACAACTGGTTCAAATATGTTCTCTCAATGTTTCAAACTTTACTACAAATGTCACAAAAAGATGTTAATATTTCACTTCTGTTCTTGGATTTTCGTCACAATAAAATACACGGAACATAATCTTCACAAAAGTTATTTACAAAAGTTTAAGCTATTGCCATTATAAATTAAAATCACTTTTATTTAAGTATTAATTATTTTAAAAATTAAAAGCCATTGTAATTTGTAATATCAATACAGCTAAGTCACGTAAATACAAAACATGTTGCATTACAAATGCTATAGGTGACACTTTTGCGAAAGTTATAACTATTGGCATTGTAAATGACAAAGCTATTAATTTTGCTATTTTCAAAACCAACACATAAATAAAAAAAAATTGTCATTTACAAAACCAATAGCTCAAACTTTCCTAATGCGAGACCTATTGCATTGCAAATGCTTGTTTTTATATCTGTCAGTGCTTCCTGTTGAGGTTTAATTTTCGTGACAGGCGCCTCATTGCCTACTTGTAACTATTCTCTGACCCTGCTTCAAGTGTCAGAACAGGGTCAGAGAATAGTTGCAAGTAGGCAACGAGGCGCCAGGAAGCACTTACAGGCTTATAGCAGCAGGTGCCCAAGTTGAAGTTAATTTCTTGTAACCCTTTTGTAAAAGGTTACAAAAAATTAGCTTCAACTTTTGCACCTGCTGCTGTAACCCTGTAAGTGCTTGGCTGAAAATGCGTCCCCGCTGATTCGCGGATTTTACCGCGATTTCGCTAGATTCGCGGATCGCGAAATCGTGGAAAATCCGCAAATTCCACGAGCGGAACGAATTTTCAGCCCATGCTTAGTCTAAAATTCACGACTATACAGTCACCTGGGATGTTCTTTTCTGATGTCCCACCCACCCTACTGGACGAACCATTAGGATTTCATTAGCATTGGTTGTCCCTAGACCCTTGTATTTTGTTAGCCAATCGGTACATTTATTTTTGAGTTGTTCCCAAGATTCAGATTGATTTTTTTTAAGCGGAGGAACCCCTGCTAGGATCATAACATAAGGGCATGCTTCCGGGGGTAGGTTAAGAACATCCTTGGAGGGACTGTTACCCAAATTATTGGGTGTCGAGATGTTATTTGGGGCAGTGGCAGAGATTATAGGGGCTTTTCCCAGCTGTGCAGGAGTGACTAGTGCTGAATTTTGTGGCGGGTTGTTACAAGTAGGCCTGTTACCAGATGCCGAATTCCCCATGGGCATCGAACTACCAATTGGTTTGGGACAGGCATCATTCTTAAGATTGCCACACATAGCACATGCAATATTAACAGTAGGGGATATACAAGCAGCGCCCTCATTAATTGTTCCATGACATGTACTCTTAACTAAATTTTCCATTCTGTCAAGGCGTTTAAATAAGGCATTTGGGGCCTGATGTAGGTAGCCCAATACCGGTCGGTAACGGACTAATTTACTGATTTTCGGCTGTTACCGCCCGGTATTGGGCATTTGGGATGTAGGGGACCCAAAAACATCGGAATCTGTAAATTTACCGAATCGGTAAAGTTACCGATTCGGAAAACTTACCGATTCGGAAAAAATACAGAATCGGTAAATATACCGAATAGGTAAAGTTTCCGAATCTGAAAATTTACCGAATCGGAAAATATACCGTATCGGTAACTTTACCAATTTGGAAACTTAATTGGAAAATAAGAAATGGTAAATATGAATTTTGAGATGTAGGTAACCTCTTAAATACCGAATTTGCATGAAATTCGGTATTTAAGAGTCGGTATTTACCATGGATTGAAATCAGGTGGTAACCAGGTGCAGGCTATAAAAAAGGCCCCAAAATGCAACATTTTCACCAGAATGGCGGCATTCTATGTCATTGTGAGGCGGGTACGGCTACAGGCAGAAGGAGAGAGGGTCTGGAGGAGGGAGGAGCAGGTGTACAGGCAGAGGATCACTCTATTCCAGCTAACTGAGCCAGAGATCCTACAAAGGTACAGGCTGGCACCACAAACTATCCTGGACATAATCAGGGACCTCCACCCACTATTGGACCATCCAACCACAAGGGCACACGCCATCCCACCCCATGTGCAGGTGCTGTGCCGCCTACACCTGCTTGCATCTGGGAGTTACCAGAGTGTGGTTGCTGCGGTAGGTGGGGTGTCCCAGAGCTGTCTGTCCCGTTTCTTTAAAATATTCCTTGATGCCATGCTGCAGAGAATGCATCACTACATCAGCTTCCCTGCAACGCATGCAGAACTGTTAAGGACAAAGACAGACTTTTATCAGATGGCGCATTTCCCAAACATAATTGGCTGTATTGATGGTACCCACATACCAATATGCCCACCTGCTGCCACAGAGTACATTTATCGGAACCAGAAGTCCACCCACACCATAAATGTACAGGTGATCTGTGATTCCAAGTACATGATCACTGACATAGCCAAATTCCCTGGGAGTACCCACGACTCCTACATCTTCCAAAACAGTGGGATCTACGCACGCTTGACAGCGGGGGAATTCGGCGAAGGATACTTGCTAGGGAACACACTGTGTGAAACTCCCTTGATACGTATTGCAGGTGGATGTGTGTGTGTGCATGTGAGTAATGTTTTTTCTTCTTACAATTAGGGGACAGTGCATATGCCCTCCGGTCCTTCATCCTCACTCCCTACCTCAACCCTACAACACCAAGTCAGAGGAGATACAACAGGGCACACAAAACAACCCGAAACATTGTGGAGCGCACCTTTGGCATGTGGAAGAGCAAGTTTCGCTGCCTCCATAAGAGTGGAGGGGCCCGCCAGTACACACCAATCACCTGCTGCAAGATGATTGCAGCCTTTGCAATCCTGCACAACCTTGCGGTCAAGAAGGGCACAGAAGTGGATATCTCTGATTATGAGGACCATGACGACGAGGAAGCAGTGCCTGAACCACACACATCTGGAGTTGCAACACCAACTGATGGCAGACACAGATGGGAAGAGATCACACGCAACTACTTTTAAGTAAGTAAAGAGACACAGACAGGTGGAGTATGCACCCAATGTATTTTAATTGTGTAATGACGTAGGTTTTTAAAGCACAAATGTGCAACAAAAAGTATGTAACTTCAATGATGTCAGTCCTGGTTCACTTCACCATGCACTCTAAAAGTCATTTCCGTCCTCGCTTCCAAGTGCCACTTGTATGTTATGTTATGTTATGTTACGGGTTTGTTGAGCGTGACAGCTGCCCCAGCAACGGGGCGTCCCGGTGCTAAGAACCATAGCATAACCTACTGGGAGAGGGTAGGGAGGGCAGGAGCCTACAGTAGTGGGAACAGGTGAGTTTTTATTGCTTTGCGAAAAGCGGACAAGTTATCAAGGCGGCGGATGTTCAGGGGAAGGGAGTTCCAGAGTTTTGCTCCTAATAGTCTGAAGGAGCGACCCCCGATACGGCAGAGTTTCGTGCGGGGGACCACTACTAAATGTTGACCCATGGAGCGAAGATTGCGTTGGGGGATGTAGGGTGTTAGAAGCGGACGGAGGAGTTCGGGGCCATCAGTTTTGAGGATTTTGAAAGCAGTGGTGAGGGCCTTAAATTGAATGCGTGCTTCCACTGGAAGCCAGTGGAGTCTATGTATGGTGGCTCTAGCAGAGCATCTTCTGGGAAGGCCGACTATTGCCCTAGCCGCTGAATTCTGGATTCGCTGAAGCCTGGTTGTCTCGGCTTTGTTTGCGCCTAATAGTAGGACGCTAGCATAGTCCAACCGGGAGAGGATGGTGGATTGGATTATGAGCTGCCGTGTTTTGGGGTCAAAGAACCCTAGAATGGAATTGAGGCTTCTCAGCAGCCCGATGCATGTAGCTGCTACTCTTTTGGTGTGAGTTTGGTAGTTCAGCGAGGAGTCCAGCCATACTCCTAGGTTTTTAACCAGAGATTTAGAAGGAGGGATGGGGCCCAGCAGGGGGGGGGCACCACTGGTCATTCCAACAACTGGGGTTCTTACCCAGGAGCAGCACCTCAGTTTTCCCTGCGTTCAGTTGTAAACAGTTATCCGTCATCCAATGGGCAACTGCAGCCAGTCCATCCCTAAAGCTTGTGGCAGAGGTTGAGGGAACCTCAGTGAGGGTGATTACCAGCTGTGTGTCGTCGGCGTACAACACCAGCGTGAGGTCCCATTCTTTGGCCACTGCCGCAAGGGGCTGCATATACAGGTTAAAAAGGGATGGACTGAGGGCAGAGCCCTGCGGAACTCCTTGGCCGATAGAGTGAGATTGGGAGGTGAACGGGGGTGCTGAGACACGGAAGGATCTGTTCGTCAAGAACGATCGGAACCATTCAAGGGCCAGATCACTGATCCCAATGTTTTCCAGGCGACTCAGTAAGATATTATGGGAGACCATGTCAATGGCTGCGCTGAGATCGAGTAGTATCAGCGCAGCACTTTGACCGGTATCCAGTATCTTCCGGAGGTGTTCGGTGGTGGATAGAAGGGCGGACTCCGTACTATGCCCAGGCCTGAACCCGTGCTGGGAGGGGTCCAAGATGTTATTTTGGGCCATGTGGTCTGATAGTATGGTGTTCGCATGGGCTGCAGCTAGTTTGGACACCCAAGGGAGCAGTGAGATGGGCCTGTAGTTCTCCGGCTTTGTGGGGTCCAGGGTGGGCTTTTTGATTATGGGAGTGACCCATGCCTGTTTCCAACATGTAGGTACCATAGCCGATGAGAAGGAGAGGTTAAGGAGCGTGGCCAGAGAAGGAAGAAAGAAGTCCAGAGCCTCTAGAAAGTGAGCCGGTCTCATGGGATCTGAACGGGCACCGGATTTCACCCTTCTACAGATTTTAGCTAGATCCTCGTGAGAAATAGCAGGCAGACAGGTGAGTCTGGAAGCTTTAGAGGAAAAGTTGGGAGAACTAGTGCAGTCAGAAGGATTCTGTGAGAAGGTGTTGTAAATCTTCCTCACCTTTTCAATAAAGAAGATGGCGAGGTCTTCACACTGCTGAGTGGAAGAGATACACGGGGCAGGATTGCCGCAGTTTTGAAGCTTTTGGACCAGTTTAAAAATCGTTTTCGTAGGGTTGGGGCTGGAGTTGATTTCCTTGACATAGAAGTATGCGCGAGCAGCGCGCATAGCTTTATGATACGATTTGAGTTTGGTCAGGTAAAAGGTTTTGTCCTTGTCCCTATAGTCTTTTCTCCAGTAGCGTTCCGCTCTTTTGCATTCCTTTCTAAGAAGTTTCAAGTTCTCGTCGTACCATGGATTAGAGGGGGTGCTACGTCCTCTGGTCCATTTGGCCGGTATAAGTGTGTCGAGTCCTTTAGTGATCCAATCCTGAAAAGCGGCATACGACGTATTGATGTCGTTAGTGGTTGCGAAGTTAGGTTCTCCTAAGATAGCGGGAAAATCCTTCTTTAGGAGTTTGTGCCAGGGCCGTTTAAGACAGGAGGAAGGCGAAACCCTGTTGGGTTGGGTATCGGCCGGTATCACAAATGTGACGAGGAAGTGGTCAGTCCAGCCCATGGGTTTGGGAGGATCGGCTCTAGCTTCCGGGATATTGGTGAATACCGGGTCAAGTAAGTGACCAGCAGAGTGAGTGGTGGATTGTATAAGGGGGATCAGCTGTAAGGCTGTTAAGTCCGCTAGGAGATTACTAATGGTAGGATCCGAAGTGGAGTCAAAGTGGAGGTTTAAGTCTCCCAAAATCGTGAAGTTGGCGGAGCTCATAACCAGAGCGTGGGCTACCTCTAAAAGTTCCTCATTGAATTTAGAGGTGGGCCCCGGGGGTCGGTAGATAAAAGAGGGAGGCAGAAATGAGGGCTTGTGGTGATTTTAAAACGGGCACACTCACATCCCGTGATGTCTTCCTTCAAAAATGAACAAGTATATGACGTTCTGTAGATAACGGCAATGCCGCCTCCCCTAGAGTCTCTATTAATGGATGTCATAGAGAATCCATCCGGTAACGTAAGGTTAGGGATGCTGGTTAGTTCGTCCTTGAGCCAGGTTTCACACAGGAATAGTATGTCTGGGTTCTCATCGGTCAATAGAGTGTTTACCTCAGAATGGTGCTTTACCAGACCCCTGACATTAAGCTGAGAAATCGTGAGCGAAGTATGTTTCCTTCTGCTGGCTTTGTGTCGAGGTAGGCTCGGCTCAGATATAACTAATTTACAGGATTTACACTGAAGACCAGTCTGTCCAATGCAACCCTCTAGCTTGTCACAGCGTAGGCCCGGGTTAAGTGCAAGGAGATAGTTTTTGTCATAGTAGTATGCCGTCCGTGTAATTTGAGCAGGGGGACCGGCGAGAGGCGATGACTTGGCGATGACGGGTGAAGACGGGCTTGCCTTAGGCGCGCCTTCGGCGCGCAGACGGCGTGCCCGCTGCGCCCGTCCGCTGCACGTACGGTAAAAACACATACTTTTGTAGAAGAAGAGGGAGAAGGGGGCGTGGCCTCCAAGGGGGCGTGGCCTATCTGCACGCCGGCAATGGCGCCGTGAATTGTTTGAGAGTCCGCTGACAGCGCAGAGACAGCTGTGCGGTGTGTTCAGGACCGAGTCCTGTGAAGCCTGGGCAGGTAGGTGCTTTAAAATCAGCAATTTATAATAAGTGACACACAAATTTTTAAAAAGCAATTACAGCTGGCTCCCGGCTTTCCGCCTCAGGAGGTTTACAGGGTTCTGGTAGACAGCGCTAGTATTCAGCGTTATATACCTGATCGAAAAGGGGGCGTGGCCTCCAAGGGGGCATGGCCTATCTGCACGCCGGCAATGGCGCCGTGAATTGTTTGGGAGTCCGCTGACAGCGCAGAGACAGCTGTGCGGTGTGTTCAGGACCGAGTCCTGTGAAGCCTGGGCAGGTAGGTGCTTTAAAATCAGCAATTTATAATAAGTGACACACACATTTTTAAAAAGCAATTACAGCTAGCTCCCGGCTTTCCGCCTCAGGAGGTTTACAGGGTTCTGGTAGACAGCGCTAGTATTGTTATGTTAGTGATTCTTGTATCGCGCGTGAATCACCCAGGGGCATCTCAGCGCTGTGCCTGAAAGAGGAGACTCAAAGGGAAAGAGAGGACTGGCGTTGTACAGAAGGTTAAAACAGCCAGGTCTTTAGTTGTTTTCTAAAGGACATGTAGTTTGTGGATTCCCGCAGTGTCAGTGGAAGTGAGTTCCAGTACTTTGGTGCTACAAACGGGAATGCTCTGCCTCCTGTGCGAGTGAGTCGGATCCTGGGGACAATCAGAAGGGCTAGGGAGTTGGATCTAAGGTTACGCTTGTTTAAGTGCTTGGTAAGTTTATTTCTGAGATAGGCTGGGCCCTCACCTCTGAGCGCTTTGAAAGTCAGACAGCAGATTTTGAATACGGAGCACCTTTGGATTGGAAGCCAATGTAGCTGTTTGAGGAGAGGAAGAGATGGAGTACCGGGAGGGCTAGCTAAGACCATTCTGGCGGCCGTGTTTTGTATTACCTGTAATTTGGCAAGGGCTGTGTTTCCAATCTCTGCCAACAAGGCATTGCCATAGTCTAACCTACTTCCTATCATAGCCTGCACTACAGTTCTCCGGTGTTCCAGGGGTAAGTATGGAATAATTCTCCGCAGTAGCCGTAGATTGTAATAACAAGAGCCTGTAATGTTCTTTATATTTTCCTTCATGTTTAGCTTGGCGTCTAATTGGATTCCCAGGCTTTTTACGGAGGAAGATGGTGTTGGAGGGCCACCAATCGGCAGTCCAAAGGTGTGCGGATTTCCCCAAGAGCAGTAGCTCTGTTTTTTTCGGATTGAGTTGCAGGCACTGTTCCCTCATCCAGTCTGCGACCGCTAGCATCCCATCCGTAAAATGTTGTTTCTCATCCGGAGGGTTGTTACCAATTTGAAACAACAGTTGCATGTCGTCGGCATAAGAAATTGTTTCAAAGCCAAAGGATTGGATGAGTTTAGCCAGGGGGGACAGATAAACATTAAACAAAGTAGGACTGAGGCACGATCCCTGTGGCACCCCTTTATTTAGCAGGAATTTGTTTTTAGACGTGTAAGGTCCAAGCGTGGTAGTTTGCCATCTGTCCTTTAGGAAGTCTTTCAACCATTGTAGGGCAGTGCCCCCGATACCACATATACCTAGTCTCTCTGCTAGCCTTCGATGAGATATCGTATCGAAGGCCGCGGAGAGATCTAGGAGGACTAGGATTGCTGAGCCCCCGGAGTCGATGGTGCACCTTAAGGAGTCGGTGACGGCCAGCGTTGCAGTTTCGGTACTAAACCCTTGGCGAAATCCCGACTGGGAAGGATCTAGCCAGTTATTAGCTTCCAAATATTGGCTAAGCTGGGTATTTATATTAGATTCCAGCAGTTTTCCCAGTAGGGGTAGCAGGGATATTGGCCGGTAGTTACTCAACTGCAGAGGGTCTGCAGTGGGCTTCTTCAGAATAGGCCGGATGGACGCCTCTTTCCAGGCCCCAGGAATAATGCCTGTTTCGATCGATGTATTAAAAATTCGTTGAACGGCTGGGGCACAGACCGAGGCTATAAGAGCCATTGTACTGGGCGGGCATATGTCCTGTGGGGATCCTGATTTGGCTGCTGATAGCAGTTTTGTCGTCTCCAGGAGGGAGATGGGCTTAAAATGGTCGAGCGAAGCTCCGTTGGATACGAGGGGGATGCCTAACTTTTTTTCCTATATCACATCTGTGTCTTGATCCAAAAAATTTGAATAGATTTTTTCAATTTTTTCGTGAAAAAAGTATGCAATGGAATCACATAAGTCCTGTGATTCTACTGGTTCTTGTTTACATACTGAGGGTGAAGAGAGGTCTCTAACAATATTAAAAAAGGGCTTTGGACGAGTTCTTAGAATTTTCTATCTGGTTTTGAATATGGACGCATCGAGCCTTTTTTATTTCAAGATGATAATGGGCTAGTGCACCCTTATATATGGTCTTGTCTCCTTGTAGTTTTCCCTTCCTCCACTTTCTTTCGAGAGCGCTACATGTTGTTCTTAGGACCTGAGTTACTCTGTGTACCAAGGGGCCGAGATTCCCCTTGGCGATAAAGTGGCCTTTTTTTGTGGGATCACTGAGTCCAAGGTTTTAGTTAGGGCTAGATTAAAACTATCTAACATCACTGAGGGATCTTTATCCACAAGTTCCATTTTTATGGCTTGATCTGTATAAGGTTTGGTAAAACTATCTAACTCCAGTTTGTGCCATGGTCTTTTATACAGTCCTTGCGGGTATGTGGGCTTAACCTTATTTCTTGGCCCTGCTTGAAATTGTAGGGAAAATTGAACTAGATAGTGGTCCGACCAAGTAAGCGGCTGCGGCTGCGGCTGCTGTACTTTCAGCAGTTCTGAATTAGTGAATATGAGGTCTAAGGTGTGACCTGCCAAATGTGTAGGACCTGTTACCATCTGTCTGAGTCCCATGTCATTCAAATTAGAGAGAAGTGTATTTACTTCTGGATTATCTATGACTTCACCATGAAAGTTAAAGTCACCCAATAAAATGAAGTTATTGGAGGTAATGGCCTGCGTGGCAATAGTTTCTGTCAGGGCCGTGGTAAAGTTGAGTTTAGATTTGGGGCCTGGTGGTCGATACAGCAGAGCCCCATCATATGAAACTGTCGGGGACACTTGTACCCTGAACATACCTAGTTCCATCGTATCGTTGTTTATGGACGATGTCCATTTGACTGTAAGTTTCTTTTTAAAAGCAATTCCTAGGCCTCCTCCCACTTTTATCTTTCTATCAAGTTGAATGAAATTATAATCTGTGGGAATTGCTATGTTAACAACAGGTATGTTTGTGGTATTGAGCCATGTTTCTGTGAAAAAACATAGGTCCGGTGAGAGAGAGTTAATCAAATCCCATATCTCTATTGCGTGCTTTGCGAGAGACCGGACATTACATAGAATGTTGGTGAGGATCAACTGGCCGTCCATGGGGGTCACATGGGGAGACATCCTACTTGGGGGTTCCCCTTGCATGCTTTGGAAGTGACATAAGTTGCATGACAGAGGTCCCTCCAGCAGGATAGGGAAAGTGCAACAGTTTGTCTTCTCCTTAGGCAAACTGTTAGGCATATTACGCCCAATGGATCGAAGAGTTTCACTTGAGTAGGACAGGGATTCTATAACATTCAGCATGGGTAAAGGTATCTGGGCAGCGGCACCCGCCTCCCGTCGCGGTCTGGCGCTATTCGGCGTTATATACCTGATCGAAAAGGAGGCGTGGCCTCCAAGGGGGCGTGGCCAATCGGCACGCCGGCAATGGCGCCGTGAATTGTTTGAGAGTCCGCTGACAGCGCAGAGACAGCTGTGCGGTGTGTTCAGGACCGAGTCCTGTGAAGCCTGGGCAGGTAGGTGCTTTAAAATCAGCAATTTATAATAAGTGACACACAAATTTTTAAAAAGCAATTACAGCTAGCTCCCGGCTTTCCGCCTCAGGAGGTTTACAGGGTTCTGGTAGACAGCGCTAGTATTCAGCGTTATATACCTGATCGAAAAGGGGGCGTGGCCTCCAAGGGGGCGTGGCCTATCTGCACGCCGGCAATGGCGCCGTGAATTGTTTGAGAGTCCGCTGACAGCGCAGAGACAGCTGTGCGGTGTGTTCAGGACCGAGTCCTGTGAAGCCTAGGCAGGTAGGTGCTTTAAAATCAGCAATTTATAATAAGTGACACACAAATTTTTAAAAAGCAATTACAGCTAGCTCCCGGCTTTCCGCCTCAGGAGGTTTACAGGGTTCTGGTAGACAGCGCTAGTATTCAGCGTTATATACCTGATCGAAAAGGGGGCGTGGCCTCCAAGGGGGCGTGGCCTATCTGCACGCAGGCAATGGCGCCGTGAATTGTTTGAGAGTCCGCTGACAGCGCAGAGACAGCTGTGCGGTGTGTTCAGGACCGAGTCCTGTGAAGCCTGGGCAGGTAGGTGCTTTAAAATCAGCAATTTATAATAAGTGACACACAAATTTTTAAAAAGCAATTACAGCTAGCTCCCGGCTTTCCGCCTCAGGAGGTTATGTTGCTCACCGTGCTCACTGTCCTGCTGGCCTGTGGCCTCAGCGTGGCGCCTGCTCCTCCTCGTATCTGGGACAAGGGAGCTTGCAATGCTGCTCCTGCTTGTGCTCTCCTCACTTACAGGCACATCCAGAGCAGCTGTTTGTGCAGTTTGGGCATTTAACAGCGCCTCAAGAGCACTGGTCATCCTGCCCATGCCCCTAGTGACCTCATTGGTGTTTTGGGTCATAGCCTCCTGCATGTTACTGCTTCTCCTGCATAGCAGGGATGTGGCAGTGGCCAGGCGGTTGATCGCTTTATTTTGGCTATGAGCACGCTGCCTTTCCTTGCACCTTGCATCAAAATCAGTGTCTAGTTTGGTGCATAGCAGCTGCACCGAGTGGTTAATTTCGCGCATCCCTTCTCCCATCTCTTTGTTCACTTGTACAAGCTCACTGATGCCCTTTCCTATGTCTCCTATGTTATTGTTCAGGGACGTCATTTGGCGTTGGCATGCCTGGATGGCTCTTCCCTGCATCCTCTGTATTCTCACCATGCTCCCCTCCAGACCACGGAACACACTTGGACCCTCCACAGGGGCATCTGCTGGCCTTTCTTGGACTCTGCGGCGTCTTGCACCACTATGGCCCACCCCTGCACTGGAGTGCGTTGTACCAGAGCTAACATCTACAGGCAAGTTGTGTGTGTCGTCCCCCTCCATGTCAGCTGCTGATGACTCCATTTCTAGGAGTGGGGCCACAACATGCCTCCTGCTTGGTTGTGATGCAGGTGTTATATCATGCTGTGATGCTGGCATTTCTGGGGATGACAGCAACAGAGGGGATTGAGATCTGCGAGGGGACACCTGCAACTCTGGAGCCATTTCTGAGTCTTGTGCAGGAGGATGGCTACTTGATGCACCTGTGTCCTGTGGTACGTTGTGGGTAGTTGGACCTGGCTCCTGACTCTCCTCCCTCTCTGGTGGTGTGCCTTCAGTCTCCTGCGAACGCCTGCGAGACGTTTCACCTGTGGACATATGAGCGTACATTAGCTAAGCGTTACTGTCTCACAGTCACTACAATTAAATATTTCTCACATTATCTTTGTTCTCTACGCAATTATTTCCCTAACGTCGTGGTTGCTGTGCTGTATGACATGTTCTTACATTTCCTGACTACATGTACCATGATGCATTGCTCCTGTATAGTGCTAGCAGTACTGGGCTGGGGTTCACTTGCCCACAAAGGGTACAGGTAAGGATGATGATATGGGGGGGAATGCTGTGCATTTGTCTTACCTTTTTTGCTTGCAGCTCTGGCTGAGATGTCTACTTCTCCCAGTCCGCAGACACTGTCTGGTGCAATGGTTGAGGCCACCATCGCCTCCAGGTCAGTAAGGGGGGGGTGCTGGGTTCTTGTCTCCACCAGTTTTTGATGCCTGCTTGTGGTGTTCAGCCAATTTCTTTTTTGTTTGGCTCCTGAGGTCGTAAAATCGCTTTTTCAGGTCCTCTGTGTCTCTGGTAGTCACCCCAACTGCATTAACTTTGTTCAGTATGTCCAGCCAGAGTTTCCTTTTGCCAGATTCTGCAACAGTGAGGGACTACTGACAAACAGTTTGTGGTGCACCTTCACCACATCCTCAACAAGGACCTGCAGCTCCATGCTGCTGAATTTGAGTTTCCTCCTCCTCTCAGGCTGCTCTTTTTCTTTGCTGCTTGCCATTTAGCAGTTTTAAAAGTGCACAAAATCCTTTCTGCTGCTCAGGGACTCAGCTCTGCTCCAACTGCCTTTCCAGAAGCTTCTAATTAGTTGCAGCTGCCTGTGTAGCAACTTCCTGGTAGGGTCGGGAGGGTGGTAGCACCTGATTGGCTGCCTACTTAAGTTTCACTTTTGTTTGCTTTCCGATTCGGTATTTACCGAATCGGTATTTACCGATTCTGTATTTACCGATTCGGTATTTCCTATTCATACCTATGGGCCTTTTGGCCCCTAGGAATGAATGGGGAATACCGAATCGGTAAATACAGAATCGGTAAATACCGATTCGGTAATTTCCGATTGACCGATTCCAAATTTTACCGATTCGGTAATTTTTTACCGATTTTTTATCTACATACCATTTACCAATTCTAAAATACCGAATCGTAAAATTCTGTATTTTAGAATCGGTAAAATCGGATTACCTACATCTGGCCCTAAATTGTTTGTCCACCAAAGTTTTTAATCGACCATGAACAGAGTCCACTATAATGTAAATAAAAGTGTCATCCAACTTTCTACTTGTACCTTGTGGAGTTGTATTTTCGTTTTGGGTGTGAATAGTGTTAGATGCAGCTTCTGATATTGTCAAGTCTACAGTGGGCTCATTTGTATGCTCAGTTAGACTTGCTATAGCAGCATTAGCAGCGTTGGCCCCTCGTTTCCACATTCTCAGGGGGGTGGGTTGGGTTTTTTGGTGAACTGGCTGTTTCCTCTTGCAAGTAGTAAATTTAGATGCACCCCTCTTTCTTTTCCCCCCCGCTATTTTGATGCCCGTCACTATGTTTTCGATGGTAATATCTGCTTGACGCCGTGATTGTGAGTCAGGAATGGCTTCCTCTCCATTGCTAGCCCCAAGACCCTCGGACAAAATGTCATCCTGACAAGGGATGGTGATTACAACATTAGGAGATAATGGAAGAGAGGGGGATGAGTTATCATGTCCTGTTCCTTCGGGCTGATGCATTTGGAGCACGGGTTAGCCTATGGAGAGTCTCCTTTCGGTTTGCTCAATTTCTGTTGTGACTAAGTTGATAGCCTCTACAAACATACTTTCGATGGTGGTGACTGTAGATGTTTTTAAACCCGGTATCGCTGTACGTTTCCCCATAGTACTTTATATCAGTCACTCACCGTATGTTAGTGCTTAGAGGGATGGCCCGGCCTCTTCCGGCCCCTGATGGCCACAGACGGCCCGCCCTTTGCCCGGGCTTAGCCCAGCGCCCGCCCACGCGGGTCCCGCGAGGTGGGATGGTACTTCTGAATTAATACCCCACTGATGTCAGGGGGAGGGGCTGCTGTCCTCGCCGGCCGCCTCGCCGGGATTCTGGGGTGTGTAGTCTCCGCTGGTCACCAGCTGCCAAAGCCGTGAAGCGTCTCCCGCGGAGCAGGAGGCGCGAAGCGCTGATAAAGCCCCCCGGTGTCAGGGGCAGGGGCTGCTGTCCTCGCCGGCTACCTCGCCGGGATTCTGGGGCGTGTAGTCCCCGCTGGTCACCCGCTGCCAAAGCTGTGAAGCGTCTCCCGCGGAGCGGGAGGCGCTAAGCGCTGATAAAGCCCCCGGTGTCAGGGGGAGGGGCTGCTGTCCTCGCTGGCCGCCTCGCCGGGATTCTGGGGCGTGTAGTCCCCGCTGGTCACCCACTGTTAAGCCTTGAAGCGTCTTCTAACTAAAACAAATGAGGATCAGCACTGGACTCTCATACTCGAGCTCACAGCAGGGCAGGCCTCTATTTCAAAGTAGGGAAGGCAGCGCACTCCCCTCAGCATCATTGGCCATCAGCTAGAAATGAACGTGGCTGCTTCTCCGTGCGATTGCCCATTTATCAGCAGCTTTTTGCTGCTTCAGGGCCGGTCGCTCCTTCTGGCCCGTTGTTCACCCTCCTTGTGCTCATTGTCTCTCTTTGAGACGGCAACAGGGGTCCGCAGGGTGTCCAGCAACAGCAGCCGCCCGAATAAATTGCAACTTGCAAAATACTATTTTGCCACTCAGTATTTGGAAGGGGCATTCCCTTCCACATAGCGACTCCATAGCCAATGACGTGGTAATGCATTCGCATTTGGGAAGGGGGTCTCCAGGGGACCCCTTCCCCTTTGCAAATGTATGCAAATTTATTTTTTAAGGGAAGTCAGTGGTCCCTGGGACCACTGCCTGCCCTTAAAAAATGAAACAAAAACGTTTCATTTAAATTTTTCTAAATGCAGCCAGTTTTCCTTTAATGAAAACGGGCTGCATTTAAAAAAAAAAATGCTTTTTTTAAAAGCAGTCCCAGACATGGTGGTCTGCTGAGCCTCGCAGGCCACCATCCCTGGGACGGCCAGCCATTCCAAATGGGGTCAAAAAATGTGAGTGGCTCATTAATATTCATGAGCTCGCATTTTGCGACCCCTTTGGGAATCACAAACAGTGTCCAAGACACTGTTGTACATGCCAAACAGAGAGTCACAAAAACAACGCAATTTGTGAGTCGCTATTTGGCAGGTCGTACATCTGGCCCAGTATTCCTAAAACAAGGGAAAATTCCATACCAAATAAGTCTAGCCGAAAAACCAAATAAAAGCTGCATATGAAGGAATATGCTCTGCACATGTGAGGGTATCTGCAGTGTTACACATCCCAAAGGAGCATTACTGGTAGTCATTATTTCCTAAACAAACAAAATAATACGTAGTACAATATAAAATGTGTTAAAAAATGAAACACTTTACACCGCCCCACCCACCCACCCTAGCCTCTTCCCAAACCATGCCCCCCCTCCCCTCCCCCAGGCTCTAAAGGAAAAAGCAGCATATCTTTTCCAAATCAGACACCTGGACCATGCTGTTCTATTTTATTTAGCAGAAAAATGTAAATATATACAGGCAGTAGTTAATTTATGTACATGTTTTATGTGGTTATGGTCACAGCATCAGGTTTCTGCTCACGCAAAAGACCTGTTCAATTTAGCACCAATCGATGGAGTTCATAAATTTTGCTCACATCAAGAGCTAGCTTTTCATTTTGGAGTACTGGCAGAGGCGCTTGCTGAAGTGGGAGTAAGTGTCCAATTCCTACACAACTTTAGGCTTAGTCCAAAGGTAGTAGTCAATAGAGTGAACAGTAAGCCTTGATTGCGAGGGCTTTAGATAATGGTGCATCTTGGTCCTGTAACCTACATAGTACAAAGACACCTTTAACCTATATGACTATATGCTATTGAACCATACTCTTTATGAAATTCTGTTTGGTGTTAAAAAGTATGTGCCAGACTTTTCAGACTGGATGAATCCTCACTGTCAATTATGTCTACTCTGGTGAATCCCAGCACACCCAGGATGGTCTAAGCCAGTCTACAGTTCCAACATTATATTCAGTGACTGGCAGCTGGAGATTGGTGACCTCATGGTAGAGGGATTCGATAGAAGAAGAGCACTGTCCTACTCTTTGCAGGTGCTGGGGATCAAATGAACAAGACAGTCATTCTACCACTGTTACTCAGAGGAAAAGAATGCAATTAGTGTCTGTGGACACAAGAAAGACCTACCATGTGGCCAAGCCCATACAGCAGACCAGTGCAATTATCAAAAGCACTGTGGTCTGTACACCTGATTACCCTGTCCCAGAGTGTGTCCCAGTTGATACTCCTCATGAAACTGTGGATTAATTAGTCCTTAGCACGGATAAGTAAAAGGTAAGCAGTGAAAAACTGTTCATAATGTAACATTGACATCTGCACTACCGTTAGAACTGGGTCAATATACATATATTTATAAGCTCCTTGTGCCATCGGATTGTCACTTTTTGTGACGTTCCTTGGCGCAGAAGCCTGTCTGATATTTATCAGGCAGCACTAAGCCACTTTTTCTGGCGTACTGCTGCCTGATAAACATCAGTCCCTTTAACGCATTCTGCGTTAAAGGGGTGTGCAATTGGTGTTGCTGGGGGTGTTCCCAGCAACATCCATGGCCTTTTGACAATGCCCCAGATTTACGAGAAATCGTAAATCTAAGGCAGTGGCAAAAGTTTACGCCTCCCCAAGGGAGGCGTGGGGGAGTTGCAACGGGGAGAAATATCTTTATTTCTCCTCATTTTTTTTCTTTTTGCATTCTGCAGCACACATAGAAAGAGGAAAAGCCTATTGTGATTATTTTTGCACAGAGAGGTTTCCCTTCTTGTACAAAAACACTCATCCCCGCAAGGCCGGCACCCTTGCACCATAGTGCAAAGGTGCCTGCGCTGGCGCACGCAGCCCATTTTGTGCCGGTGCCGACGCAGGGCAAAAGGACAGGAATGCGCCGTATCTTATAGATACCGAGCATTCCTGGCATTTTCTTTTTCCGGAGGGAAGTGCAGCAGGATGGCCTGCTGCGCTTCCCTCCGGCGAAACCTCATAAATGAGGCCCAACGTGTTTAATGTTCCAGAATTACAGAATTGCCAGAACATTACATTATCCCATTAAATGAAAAACTATTTGAACATTTAACTAGTAAAGTGAGACTTATTTCCAAAGAAACACTGTTGCTAAATAAATGGATGAAATTCAAAAGCATTGCAGATGAATATGTGAAACCCCCTTGGACTTATGTTTGACTCAATAATTTCACTGCTAAATTAGATAATAATGGTGGCATTCTTTATGAGGGTGCTGTAAGGAGAATATGTTCCAGAGCTAGGACATATAATTACAACAATTAAAATGTTAACCAAACAAATGAAGTACACAGCATCACCAGGGAATTCTCTTGTGGAAGTATATTAGCCATCCCACCACAAGATGGTGTTTATTTCTGAAGATTCAGAATGTCAAGTTCTAGGACCAGCAGACACTACCTATGTGTCATACACATTGCACCTTGAATTAGATGAAATCTTTCCTCCAAGTCATTTATCTGATGAATGGAGCAGAGATATTGTGTGGATATTTATGTACATCACTGATCTTTATCTCACTATGTAAATTCAAAAGCAAATATTCTGCTATAGTCAGTATGTTAAAATGAGTGTCTTTATATATTAAATGCACCTAAATCAATATTTCAAAACCAACAGAGGGACCATTGCCCAGTTTCAGTTGTGGGGAAAAAGCCTGATTTTTAAGTGAAATTCCCATTTCAAAATGATGCTGAAACATATTTTTACAATCAGAATGAAACAGATGTAATTCGTATGTTTTTTTCTAGGCATTAATTTGATTTATTAGATAAATATACTGTGAAAGGTTTTGTGACCTAAAATAAAACTAAACTCATAGGATCTGTTTGGGGAACTGAAATTCAACAGTCAGATAATTTAGATCACACGATTATATAATGTGTTCAGAGTTTGCTAATGCTGATGAATTACTGATGCTTCTGTACCTAAAAAATAAATGTCATACTTTTTTACATTTGATATAGAAAAGAGAATTGAGTAATGATTGAGGGCCTGATTATGAGTTTGACAGTCTTAGAACCTCCGTGGCGTCGTCGGATTAACAGTTGTGCTGCTGGTGGTCTATCGGCTGTATTACAAGGCACGCAATTACGTAGACGTAAGACAGCTACGGCCCGCTGCCAATGCCAGGAAATCCCAACTGCTGCAATGACAGGATTGGCCAAAGCGTCTGTCGGAGAGTGTACTGCCAGTATTACCACCGACCCAATTATGAGGTCCCTTATAGCTGGTGTGAACGTGGCAGTCCAAACACCATATCTGAGTTGGGAGATATAAGGCTTAAACTCACCTGTACTCACCTCTACATGTCTTGCACCACCATGGAGCTGATCGAACGCCTCCTGGTGACCTGCTTGATGACATCCAAAACTGACACCATCGTGGATGCAACCAATGATAAGTTATACTCTGCCCATTTCCATAGACTCATCAGCAAATAGATGCCCAGCCATGGACCTGGCAAGGGGGTTGGGGTCTCTGGGCCAAATGTATTTTGTGGAACCCTGTTTTCAATGTATAACCCGAATACCACTCTATGATGCCCTCCTTGGCAAGGTCACTGACACTGCACAGGCACACTCTACACAAATAGGCATGTGTTTAAATCAAACAACATCACCTCCTCATCAATATCACACCTACCAATCTCTGTGACAACCTCACATTGAACACATGCTAGGTCCTGTTCTGAAATCAAAGATACATATGTATGGATGTGTCGTGAAACTCAAACACACCTTCTCTGCTACAATTCCGTATTTGACTCTCACACGTCACACACATCAAAAGGTAATGTCAGTAAATGGGATTACAAATAACCACTGTGATAAGCATTGAAAGAACATAATGTAAATTCTCGCTGCAGAATAGGTATGCCTCTATCAGGGGGAACAGGACCTGTTGAATTGAAGTATATCAGGGCTAACCAATGACATAACCAAGTGCCATGCATGTGTAAGTGCAAGTCACGAAAGCAAACACAGCACTAACACCATTTGTCACACATTTAGCTAAAGTAGATGTAAGTACACACATGAAAATGGACATGTGCCCATACAAATGTCCACAAAGGTATAACAATGTAACACCCTCCGTGTGTGTAAACACACATCTAACTTGAACACATCAAACATATATCCAACCTACATCATAGGGAGAAATGCAACCTAAATGATGTTGACATTGGCCTGGCCAAGCTGAAATACCTATCATATAATTTAACACCCAATGCAATGTCAGACCCAATTGGTTGTCATCCCACATAGAAATCCATTCAACATTTCTCCTTGTCCTTTGTAACTGCAGGACTGGGTCCAAGATCAGGTCATACTAACCTCTTCAACTAGATCAGCAACCAGGAATGAAACAAACACAATTGTAGTCACACATCACTCATTAGCCAATAACATCAAATAATTAGAAAAGTAATAGCAGGACCTATGTATTCCAAACTATGAACATTTTTATGAATGGATGAAAAACATCAGGTAAAAAAGGTCAATGGCCACCCCATTATGGAAACCCAGTGTCACAGCAATGCTGTGCCACCAAACTTGCCCTTACTGACACTGCCAGGGAACCTTCTCACAAAGGGGCATCCAGTGGGCATAGCAGGCATGTTGAAGATTGTACTTGGGGGCGGGGCAGTTTAGGGAGGGGTGGGTTTTGGCTTTGGGAGAGGTTTTCCTGTTGTTCTTTGGGGTATGACTGGGTTTAGTGGGGTGAGGATCATGTTTTTCAGGAGTGGATTGGAATGTGGACGGGATGGGTTGGACTTTTGGGAGAGTTTTTTTTAATTTGGGAGGGGGAGGTCACATTGCAGAGGATTAAGGGCAAGGGAAAACAAAACACTTTCACACAGAAAATGAAGAAGATGTTCGGGAGAGAGTTGGGTTTGGGAGGTAGATGAGTCGAACTGAGAGGTGTGTGTTCTTTATCAACTGTATATTCTGTAGGTGCCTGTTGTATGGGGGTCTTAGCATTTATTTTGGTGTGGTGATGTGGACATGCTGGGTGTTGTGTAGGGGTCTGTGGGTCGTGGTGTGGTGCCTGCTGGATGAGGAAGGGGCAGGAGGTGGGTTGGAAAGTTGGGATGGGTGGAAGGTTGATGTGAGGGAGGAGGGCAGAGCCTGAAAAGACCTCTGCAGGCCAGACATTGACAGTGGATGCCTTCCCGGTAGGCCACCATATGTGTCAGCTGGCTGCCTTGCAGCTGGATGGTATTCAGGAGTGTGGTCCTGGAACACAGAGATGTTCCTCAGTAGTTCAATAGCCTCCTCACTCAGGCAGTAGGGGAACAGGGGCAATGCCTGAGGTGTATGCAGCAAAGGAGATGGCTCCCGTCTTAGGATTGCAGGCACAGCCAACTGGTTGCGGGACAACAGTGAGGGTGGTGATGGAACTTGGGATGGAGAACAAGGATATAGTTGGAACTATTTCTGTGAGGTTTGCCACCACTCAGGAATGGCCACCGGAGGCTGACTTGGATGATGATGAACTTGAGCTTGTGTCCTCCTTAGCACACCATCCTGGTTACTGGGTCCCTCTGTGTTGTCGCGTCTGGAGCCACTATGACCAGCTATGTTCTTAACAACATTGGCCCCTTCTCCTTTGCTTGCCCTGGATGAATCTGAAAAGACAGGTAAAATCGGTTTATTGCAACTGCGTTTCTACACCTGACCATCACATGTCGGCAGAAAATATTTATTAAGTGCACATATCACACCAGCTTCATGGCTCACTTTTTAGGCTTCAAAATTAGCATGAGCACATGAATGCATGCTAGATAACCTGAAAACAGTTGGCTATTCTTATGTCATAACCACAGACAGCTTCAAATGCATTGCTGGACTTGTCTTCGCTCCATCCATATGCCCATACTACGATAGTGGAACACCTTGCATACTTTGGCATTTGTAGTATACCCTAGTAAAATGATGTTACCAAATAGGATAGATACAACATTTTACATTTACACAATGTTCACACAAGGCCCAGATTTCAAACAATTGTCATTTTCCTCATAACACATCATGATGTCATGAAGATCAAGTTAAAGACCAATGTACTTTCAATATGTGCTGTGGCAGAAACATGTCTCATGTAATGCTCATTGCACGTTGGTGACACTTTTGACTTTAAACTTCATCATGTCTCCTAACTGAAAAGTCCAATGAAATCTGTGTTGACGTAGTTTGGCTGTGTATCACATGTAGCATAGAAAGGTTGCTTGAAACATTGAGGGACACAGTTTTGGCGCTAGATACTCAAAAAACGCACAGCACAAGACTTGAAATAGCCATATGAACATCCCTAATCCTGCTTGGTACAGGTGATAACACACTTCATAGATTGCATTCCTACAAGCCAATGTACCTTTGAATGTTGTTGGGTGTCAGTGAATATCTATGACATGAAGATGTGGGATCACTAGTGTCATAAAGGGATGGCACATCACAGCACTCTTTGGTATAGCAAACTCGGTTTGCCTTGTAAGGATGAGTGTAGACACTCCCATATCACATATCGGATATATGACGTTACAACGCATGCTTTTACCACGCATGCTGTTACAACGCAAGTATTACAATGCAAACTTTTACAACGCATTACATTTGGGGGTGCTAGATAGTGAATATGTTTAATTTACTATTCCAACTCCAGTCCCCGTGGACACTAGGGAAGGTGTTGGATAGTAAATTAAAACTATTGCCTATCCGAGAGCGCCCCCCAGTGTAATGCGTTGTAAAGGTTTTCGTTGTAATACTTGTGTTGTAACAGCACTGCGTGGTAAAAGTTTCGTTGTAAAGGATGTTTCCCCCCATATCACTCCCTGATGCATATTACCAGTGAGTGAATTAATTTTGAAACACTATTTCAGATGAACCAACAACTGGGAAATGTACTTTGGGAAACATATAGGCACTAATTCTGATGGCACCATTGCCTTTTGCATACTCATGCCACTGTTGAATCATAACTTAGCAATGGAAACTGTTTTACAGTCACTGCATAAACTGTGCACTCTATGCCACTGTCACATGTAATAGGGCCACCATCACATGAGAAATAGTATTGAAGGAACATCACTTCTTACACATTGAAGACAAGTGATCTGTGTGGTACAATTGTCACACAGAACAACAAAAAACATGAGATGATTTGTATATTCACTCGGCCAGGTGTCTGATCAAGACAGCAAATTATTAGTGGACTGGACTCTTCTGTGTTCCTGGACAAAGGCACAGCACATAAGCATGCACCTACCACCAGACCTACACAAACATTGACTCTTCCTGTGCATCGCACATGGACCACCCCAAATATTGACAGGGAAATGCCTGCCTGTAACACAAACAGTTGGCAATGTAATTTGTAATAGCTGCTGCTGGGCCCTCAACTGCCCAGCAAGCACCGAGTAGGTCACTGCCATTATGTGGGCAATTAGGGGGGTCAGGATTTGCCACTTGCCCCGTCCACATTGGGAGGACTTCCCCCACTGGACCTCCACGTACTTCCTGGTCTAGAACCTCAGGTCCTCCAACCTCTTCTTGCAATGGATGATGCACCAGTTAACGACCACCAGGGTCTGCACCTTCCGGGTGACGGGTCACCAAATGGCTTTCTTCTGATGGACATTGACCAGTATGGATGCAATAGATGAAGGAACAGATCAAAACTGCATGTTTTGATATCTGTTTGGTTTATACACATTTTAACTACACCTAACACAAGCATTAAATAAAAGTCAACACACTACATGTGTAAATATCACATGCTAAGCACTACAAAATCATGAATACACACTTTTGTTGTCATCTGCTAACTATCCTCAACCCTGGTCTCGACCTACACTGACTAAGACAGTCCACTAACATCATTCAGCCCAGGGCCACCTGCATGTACTGTGATGTGAGCTACTATAACACACAACATACCATTGAGACCTTCGGAAGACTAAACTACTTGTGAATGACTGTACAGACACCATTACAGCCAGGCCCATTAACTTGATGCATATGGCCCATAGAGTTTGGTACCATAGTATTGACAATTTCCTAAGACTAAGGTCACATTGAAAGGGCTGGCATGTCTGAGCTTTCTCTCTGTGGATGTGTGGACATGTGGACTACTTAATTGGATATCATAATACCTCTGACTGAGTGGTGTGGTATATAATGCCATTACAGGACACAACATTTGACATTAGTTGCATCGATCTTTTTCAATATCGAGGAGCTGTAAGAAGCTCTTATATTATCGTTAACCCTCCCACTCATCTTGGAATATTCCGAACTTGGTCTTGGTGACTTTAATTCTTTAATTCTTTAACCATTAAAACTCGCACTACACACCTAGGTGATCGTTGGTGCTCTTTCCTTTACTTTCCTCAACTTTACACCTATTTCAGTAAGTCTTGAACGGTGATTTTTTTCACTATAAATTCACGCGTTTGCATGCATTTCAGCAATTGAAACACAAGTTGCGTATCATTTTTTGAGTTAGCTCATTACATTTTTTACATTTTATATTGATTGCCATATCTTCTTCATTTTTTTAGTACTCCTTGAAAAAGGGCCTTTCAGCCCGAAATGCATTGGAGTTAAAGAAATTTGCATAATAATCGATAACTTCATGATGATCACGCCAGAAGCGGTGACCGCTCAGCCCTCCACAGGGCTTGGTCGCCCCACTCACTGCTGCCGCTCCTGCCTGCCTTTGCCGCCTCCTGCCTGCAGATTCCTTCGCTCGCTGCCCACTGCTCCTGGGAATTTCCCGCTGCTCCTGGGAATTTCCCGCTGCTCCTGGGAATTTCCTGCTGCCCGCTGCTTCTTGGAATTTCCCGCCGCTGCCTCCCTGCGGCCCCGCCCCCCTGTGATTCCATTCGCCGCCCCGCTCCCGCCACCCAGCTGCTCCTCCCTCCCGGCTCCTTACTTAAGGGGACCGTAGGGGACCACAGAGTGTGACCGCTCAGCCCTCCACAGGGCTTGGTCGCCCCACTCACTGCTGCTGCTCCTGCCTGCCTTTGCCGCATCCTGCCTGCAGATTCCTTCGCTCGCTGCCCGCTGCTCCTGGGAATTTCCCGCTGCTCCTGGGAATTTCCCGCTGCTCCTGGGAATTTCCCGCTGCCCGCTGCTTCTTGGAATTTCCCGCCGCTGCCTCCCTGCGGCCCCGCCCTCCTGTGATTCCATTCGCCGCCCCGCTCCCGCCACCCAGCTGCTCCTCCCTCCCGGCTCCTTACTTATGACGCCCCTGGAGCGACCGCGCAGCGGACGCGCGCAGCGGGAGCGCCGATTGAGCGCCGAAGGTGCGCCAAAGGTAAGCCCGTCTGCGCCCGCCACCCCGAGACGCACCCACGAACCCTTCACCTGCTGCACCTGCAAGTTCACCTGCCTCCGAACCTGCCCCGCACCCGCCAAGACAAACACCAGCAGCAACCACCTCAAGTGCATCCTGATCAACACCCGCTCCGTCCACAGACACGCCGTGGAACTCTGGAACCTCCTCGATGCTACATCACCGGACGTCGCCTTCCTCACGGAAACCTGGATGAACGCCTCCTCTGCACCCGACATCGCCATCCCGGACGGGTACAAGATCATCAGGAGGGACCGCATCAACCAGACCGGAGGTGGCATCGCCATCGTCCACAGGAACACCATCCGCATCACGACCGACGCCAACGACTCCTTCGTCGCAGCCGAACATCTCCACTTCCAGATTCACACCGACCCTAAGACGACCCTCAGAGGCACCCTCGTCTACAGACCCCCGGGACAACGCACACAATTCAGCGAAGACATCATAGACTTCATCCTCCCGCACGTCCTCCCCTCCACCGACTACATCCTCCTCGGGGACCTCAACTTCCACCTGGAGAACAACAAGGACCGCAACACCACCGCCCTGCTGGAAAACCTCGCCAACCTCGGACTCAAGCAACTGGTCAACACCCCCACCCACTATGCCGGCCACACGCTTGATCCCGTCTTCTCTTCCAGCAAGTACATCACCTTCAGCCATGCCACCGGACTCCACTGGACCGACCACAGCTGCGTCCACTTCAGCTTCAAAAGATCCACGACTCACCACCACCCGCAACAGGTACCTCACAGGAATTGGAGCAAGATCACCGCAGACCAGCTCACCACCTCCCTCAGCCAGAGCCCACCCGCCAACACAACGGACCCCAACGAAGCAGCCCGCAACTTCACACAGTGGCTGACCGCCTGCGCCGACGACCTAGCGCCACTAAAGAACCCTCCCAGCAGACCCAGAAGCAAGAAGGCATCCTGGTTCACCGACGACCTCAAGGACTCCAAGAAGACATGCCGCACCCTCGAGAAAGCCTGGCTCCTCGACCGGACCACCGACAACATGACCGCCCTCAAACACGCTACCCGCAAGCACCACCAGCTCATCCGCACCACCAAGAAGAAATCCCTGAAGGAACGACTGGACAACAACGCCCACGGCAGCAAAGAGCTCTTCACTATTGTCAAAGAGTTCTCCAACCCCAGCACCGGCACCAACGACATCACTCCGTCACAAGACCTCTGCGACTCCCTCGCCTCGTTCTTCCACCGCAAGATCGCCGACATCCACAACAGCTTCGGCGCCCCACCCACGCACCCAACCGTCGAACCAACGCCCCCCACCGCCACCCTTCGCACCTGGACCACGGTGACCACCGAAGACACAGCCCGCACGATGAACACCATCCACTCCGGATCACCGACCGACCCCTGCCCACACCACGTCTTCAACAAGGCCGACTCCACCATCGCACCCCAACTCTGGAACATCATCAACGCCTCCTTCAACACCACCACCTTCCCGGAGAGCTGGAAGCACGCCGAGATCAGCGCCCTCCTGAAGAAACCTACAGCGGAGCCCACCGATCTCAAAAACTTCCGCCCCATCTCGCTCCTCCCTTTTCCTGCTAAAGTCATCGAGAAGATCGTCAACAGACAGCTGACCGCCTTCCTCGAGACGAACGGATCCCTCGACCCCTCGCAGTCCGGCTTCAGAGCCAACCACAGCACTGAGACAGCCCTCATCGCAGCCACTGATGACATCCGGACCCTGCTCGACAAGGGGGAAACAGTGGCCCTCATCCTCCTGGACCTCTCCGCTGCATTCGACATGGTCTGCCACCGCACCCTAGTCCAGCGCCTCAGCAACATCGGTATCCAAGAGAAGGCACTGGAGTGGATCATCTCGTTCCTCGCCGGAAGAACACAAAGAGTCCGCCTCCCCCCGTTTTGCTCCGAGGCCACCGAAGTCATCTGCGGCGTCCCGCAAGGATCTTCACTCAGCCCCACCCTCTTCAACATCTACATGAAACCTCTCGCAGCCAGCGCACGCCAGCACAACCTCAACATCATCTCTTACGCCGACGACACCCAGCTGATCCTCTCCCTCACCAGAGACCCCGACACCGCCAGAACCTGCCTACACGAAGGGATGAAAGACGTCGCCGAGTGGATGAAGGACAGCTGCCTGAAACTGAACTCGGACAAGACGGAAGTCCTCATCCTGGGATCTTCGCCCTCCGCCTGGGACGACTCCTGGTGGCCCCCAGCCCTGGGCACCGCACCCAAGCCAACCGACCACGCACGCAACCTGGGCTTCATCCTGGCTCCCTCCCTCTCGATGACCAGACAAGTCAACGCCGTCTCCTCATCGTGCTTCAACACCCTGCGTATGCTTCGCAAGATCTTCCGCTGGATCCCGACCGAGACCAGGAAGACTGTCACCCAGGCACTCGTCACCAGCCGGCTGGACTACGGAAACGCCCTCTACGCCGGAACCACAGCCAAGCTACAGAAAAGACTCCAGCGCATCCAGAATGCCTCCGCCCTACTCATCCTGGATGTCCCCCGACGCAGCCACATCTCCAGCCACCTGAGGAACCTGCACTGGCTCCCCGCCGACAAGCGGATCACGTTCCGGCTCCTCACCCACGCACACAAGTCTCTCCACGACCTGGGCCCCAAGTACCTCAAGGACCGCCTGACCTTCTACATGCCCACCCGCCAGCTACGGTCCACCAGCCTCGCCCTCGCAGCCATACCACGCATCCGAAGAGCCACCGCCGGAGGAAGATCCTTCTCTTACCTGGCTGCCAAGACTTGGAACTCCCTCCCCATCCACCTTCGGCTGACCCAGGACCATCTCGCCTTCAGGAAACAACTCAAGACCTGGCTGTTCGAGCAGTAGCATACCCCTCCCCCCAAGCGCCTTGAGACCCTCCCGGGTGAGTAGTGCGCTATACAAATGGCATGATTGATTGATTGATTGATTGATTGATATATGATATGCTGAAAAATATCAAATCTCTTGAAAAATCTACATAAACTTTACAACATTTAATGAACATTGTTTGGGAGTTTTTTTGATAACCCAATGGAGTGCCTCAACACAGGGATGCATCTACTTGTATGTATGCACGACCTTTAGTATATCTGATAGCGCCAAAGGTAAGCCCGTCTGCGCCCGTCCGCGCCTGGCCCGCGCCCAGTGCCAGGACCCCTGGCCCTCCCCGCCGAGGCAAGACGACCCGACTGACCTACGACGCCGCCACTCTCAACGCACTCAATGCCGGCCGGACCCACGCCTGCTGCCGAGCCACCCCGAGACGCACCCACGGACCCTTCACCTGCTGCACCTGCAAGTTCACCTGCCTCCGAACCTGCCCCGCACCCGCCAAGACAAACACCAGCAGCAACCACCTCAAGTGCATCCTGATCAACACCCGCTCCGTCCACAGACACGCCGTGGAACTCTGGAACCTCCTCGATGCTACATCACCGGACGTCGCCTTCCTCACGGAAACCTGGATGAACGCCTCCTCTGCACCCGACATCGCCATCCCGGACGGGTACAAGATCATCAGGAGGGACCGCATCAACCAGACCGGAGGTGGCATCGCCATCGTCCACAGGAACACCATCCGCATCACGACCGACGCCAACGACTCCTTCGTCGCAGCCGAACATCTCCACTTCCAGATTCACACCGACCCTAAGACGACCCTCAGAGGCACCCTCGTCTACAGACCCCCGGGACAACGCACACAATTCAGCGAAGACATCACAGACTTCATCAGCCCGCACGCCCTCCCCTCCACCGACTACATCCTCCTCGGGGACCTCAACTTCCACCTGGAGAACAACAAGGACCGCAACACCACCGCCCTGCTGGAAAACCTCGCCAACCTCGGACTCAAGCAACTGGTCAACACCCCCACCCACTACGCCGGCCACACGCTTGATCCCGTCTTCTCTTCCAGCAAGTACATCACCTTCTCCGCTGCATTCGACACGGTCTGCCACCGCACCCTAGTCCAGCGCCTCAGCAACATCGGTATCCAAGAGAAGGCACTGGAGTGGATCATCTCGTTCCTCGCCGGAAGAACACAAAGAGTCCGCCTCCCCCCGTTTTGCTCCGAGGCCACCGAAGTCATCTGCGGCGTCCCGCAAGGATCTTCACTCAGCCCCACCCTCTTCAACATCTACATGAAACCTCTCGCAGCCATCGCACGCCAGCACAACCTCAACATCATCTCTTACGCCGACGACACCCAGCTGATCCTCTCCCTCACCAGAGACCCCGACACCGCCAGAACCTGCCTACACGAAGGGATGAAAGACGTCGCCGAGTGGATGAAGGACAGCCGCCTGAAACTGAACTCGGACAAGACGGAAGTCCTCATCCTGGGATCTTCGCCCTCCGCCTGGGACGACTCCTGGTGGCCCCCAGCCCTGGGCACCGCACCCAAGCCAACCGACCACGCACGCAACCTGGGCTTCATCCTGGCCCCCTCCCTCTCGATGACCAGACAAGTCAACGCCGTCTCCTCATCGTGCTTCAACACCCTGCGTATGCTTCGCAAGATCTTCCGCTGGATCCCGACCGAGACCAGGAAGACTGTCACCCAGGCACTCGTCACCAGCCGACTGGACTACGGAAACGCCCTCTACGCCGGAACCACAGCCAAGCTACAGAAAAGACTCCAGCGCATCCAGAATGCCTCCGCCCGACTCATCCTGGATGTCCCCCGACGCAGCCACATCTCCAGCCACCTGAGGAACCTGCACTGGCTCCCCGTCGACAAGCGGATCACGTTCCGGCTCCTCACCCACGCACACAAGTCTCTCCACGATCTGGGCGCCAAGTACCTCAACGACCGCCTGACCTTCTACATGCCCACCCGCCAGCTACGGTCCACCAGCCTCGCCCTCGCAGCCATACCACGCATCCGAAGAGCCACCGCCGGAGGAAGATCCTTCTCTTACCTGGCTGCCAAGACTTGGAACTCCCTCCCCATCCACCTTCGGCTGACCCAGGACCATCTCGCCTTCAGGAAACAACTCAAGACCTGGCTGTTTGAGCAGTAGCATACCCCTCCCCCCAAGCGCCTTGAGACCCTCCCGGGTGAGTAGTGCGCTATACAAATGGCATGATTGATTGATTGATTGATATATGATATGCTGAAAAATATCAAATCTCTTGAAAAATCTACATAAACTTTACAACATTTAATGAACATTGTTTGGGAGTTTTTTTGATAACCCAATGGAGTGCCTCAACACAGGGATGCATCTACTTGTATGTATGCACGATCTTTAGTATATCTGATAGCGTTCAGGACAGACATGCTTCCTGCGAGAGCACCCAACCTTATTAAACTTTTTCAAATCTTTGTTTAAATCTTTAGCTGTGCATCTTCCAACATATAGTTTTGTACACTGTTACAGGAATGACATTCAACATACTCGTGTATGCCTTGTATCATTGGATTGAAAGTAACAAAGCTAGTGATTCATATATCAAAATCTCCCTGAAGTAACCAACTATATACATTGTTAATGTGTTACATGCGCAATAGGTCTGTGCAGTGCAAGCATGACTTATGAAAAAGTAAACATAGGAGTAAGGGGCCTGTCATAAGTAAATTAGTAAATGACACACATTGGTGTTACCTCAGTCACCATTCCAAATGTAGTTCATGTAAAAGCAATGAGGGCTGCTATTGTTTCAGAAAAAACATTTTGGGAACATACAAGGGTCTGCAGGTCTACAGGAATATTACTCTGTGCATCAGTTGTATTGCCACAATAACTGTGCCACAGACGTTTTGGGTTTCCGGATGTCCTTCTCCGCTGGATACGCCTGCTATCCACTGACCCCACTGCGAGGGCACGTACTAGCCGGCATGTCTCCGACCGATATTCAATCCATAGGGGCACTCGGCAGGGCTGGCCTTTATCCCTGATTTTATTTGTCTTAGCGTTGGAACCGCTGGCGATAGCACTACGTAGTACCTTTGACCAGCAGGGCATTACGGTAGATGGGTCGCAACATCTGATATCTATTTATGCGGACGACATCATGCTGTACTTCCGTGATCTAGAAGCTGACCACACAGGGATCTTTGACTTATTTCAAAGATTTGAACGGGTGTCGGGCCTAGCGGTGAATCCAGGTAAGTCTGTGGGATTCTTCTTTAAAGGAGAAGTACACCCCCCTCATATCCAATATGGAACGTGCCTGATACCGGTGGCCCTGGACTCTTTTAAATACCTGGGGGTCAAGGTCTACAGGAAGCCGGCTGACCAAATCGACTGGAATATTAAAAGTGCCATTGCACGACTCCGTGGCAGTTTGGGCTTCTGGACGTCATTGCCACTATCGGTGATGGGCAGAGTTGCCATATCTAAAATGATAATGCTTCCCCGCCTGTTGTACTTTTTTATGAATATACCGGTACCTCTGCCCCAACACATTTTTAACTCCATCAACACCCTGTTGATTACCCGTATCTGGGGCACAGGTCGCAGACGCATTAGTCTGCGTAAGCTTCAACTAGGAACAAAATTGGGGGGCTTAGGTGTCCCCCATTTCAAAGGATACTTTTATGCCAGCCAGCTACAATGGCTGTCGTACTGGGTGGCCGGTAAGAACCTCCAGGAGATTGCCTACACAAAGGAATGCAGAGATCGTGGAAAACTTCACTCTTTGTTGTTGCCAGGAGCCCGGATTCCCCCGAACGGCCCTCCCCTTTTGCATACAGCGCTCACGTGCTGGAAAAAAACCTTAGCCTATACATCCTCAATACCTTCCTACGCAGCGAATATACCATTATTGGGTATTCCGACACCACAGGGTACCCTTACACGTACTGCACTGCGGGCCTGGACGGACAACGGGATAGACGAAGTGGGTGCCTTTTTTGGCGATGAGGCAATGTAAGACTTTGACTCGTTCATGCAAATCACAGGAGCTCCCCCACACACATATTTATTGCACGCCGTGACCTCCCATTACATTAGGAGTACGTGGGCACCCCTACGACTAAAACCAACACAACACGAACTGGTGTACCTGCTGTACTATATGGGCGAGGGGGGACATCTGGTTCAGTGGCTCTATACGGTTATCCGGGAACACGCGGCAAATCCGCTCACTGCACTTAGAACATCCTGGACACATGATTCTGGCGTTGAGATACCGGATAAAACCTGGCAGCTTATACTGGAACACCCAAAGAGGGTATCGCGTAACGCTAAATTTAGGTATATTCAAACGATGGTACTCCACAGGGCATACCTTACACCGAAGCACATTCACTGTATGTTCCCAGACTCCCCCCATTGTTGTCCCCACTGTCAGGGTGGTGAAGCTGATTTTATTCACATGTTGTGGTCCTGCCCACGGTTATCGTCCTATTGGGACGACTTATGTAAGATCCTCCATACAATAACACAACTGCCGGTCCCGTTGGAACCCCTGTACTGCCTGGTGGGGATGCGAAGGAGATCTAAGGCGTGGAAGGTTAAACTGCGATTTATTGATCTGGCCTTGCTTTTGGCGATAATATGTATAACGATGAGATGGAAATCCCCTAGGTCCCCCAGTGTGCATGCATGGCGTTCGGACCTCTTACAGTGGGGCAAGGCAGAAGGGGCGGCCTTGAGACGGGAGGAAGAGAAAGGCCATAGGAAACAACCCATAGCAATGGACTGGGATGCGATGATACTGACCTTGGAGGGTTTGGACGATGAGGTGCCACAGGTCACGGACCTATAGAAGGGTCTGGGGACGAGCTCCGCTTCTCCTGCCCCCACTCCCTCCCCCTCACCCCCCATGGCAAGAAGACCAGGTTTTTCCTTTTCCCAGTCACTATAAGTACGTTGGTTTATGTCACTGGCCCTAGCAAACACACTAGACGTTAGTAGAGGGAAGCCAGGAGTGGGTGAGATTGAGGGTGGGCACGGGGTGGGTAGACTGTTGTGGGAGGGAGGGAGGGTGGAGTTGGGTACAAATTTTTTTTTTGTGATCCTGCCACTGACAGAAGTCACAGATATGTTTGAAGAAGTTGAATATTGTCCTGGATATACATTGTTCGATGTTACGCTTTTCTTTGGTACCGAGAAGATGTTACTGGACAGGAATACGATGTCACCATTTCTTATACTTTGGCAATTTTGTATAGGGTCAGAAACAAAAAAGGGGACTGTGATGGATATGTGGTCAAACGTACTGTAATTTCATCTGTCCAGTCTGCAATAAAGTGTTTTAAAAAAAATAATAATAACTTTGCCCCAGCCTGGGCCATGGCCCATAATGGGCACAACTCATTGTCAGGCCTTGCTTTCTGCAGGCTGAGCATACTGATCCCACATGAACATCACATTTCCACCAATTCATACAAAAAAGGAAATTTCTGGGCATCAAATACATGACCTCATGGTTGTGAGGCACTCTGAAGGGGTGAGTGAGGTATAGCTAACTCCCACACAACAGTCTGGAAAAGCCTGATGTTGGCTGGGTGATATGTGAGATTGTACATATAGCTTGCATCATCCTCAACTGCTTCCTATGGTATGCAGACACAGCTCATGCTGTAAAGTATCTACATTTCTCTGCACATATACCATGATCTGATTAGCAAATATATCATAGGTACTATGAATTGTATACATGCATAGATATGTGTGTGCAGCACAAGTAGGATAAAGGATTTTTGACACTTTCCAATGGTGATGTGAACTCCACAAAGTACAGTACCCCATAATCAGTGACATGATTGTCCTATGTGGGGGCCACACAGTTTCACAAAAAATAATCTGATTTCACTCTGGAACTCAGAGGCACATTGTAGCCCGTGGGAATTGATAGGAGGAAATTGAATAGAGTACAAAATGTATTTGAGATAGTTGCCTGTTCCTCTGATGAGCCACAGAGCTGGCCATACAGGGGAAGGACCTCTCCAACCAGGGTCTCCAGCTCCTCTAGAGAAATGGCAAGGGTCCTCTCACCTGCTTGCCCTGGTATGACTGTACCCAGAGGTAGCAAACAGGAGCTAAAGTGGAGGAGGTGTTGATAGCAGCAGTGTCATGAGACAAATGAGTTATTTTTTAAACCATGGCATACATCTACGCCACTATGCGCCCATCAGTGTAAACACACACAGCCATTGGACTGCGACCATGACAATCGCCAACGTTAGCCTATGGCTGTGTCCACCGTGAATGCAACCGCCCATGCCACCGGTTGTTCCAAATGTCCTATGTGGGAGGTCCGGCATCTGACATTTTAGTGGTTGGAACTACAGTATTGGTGACTGTTTTGTGTGTCACCACCACTACAAATGAGGACTAACATGTTTACATTTGAAACACTCCTTTCCCATGTAATGTCCAGTAAAATAATTCTCTGTGTATTGAATTACGGTGCATAGGGCAAAATATGCCCATGCACTGTATACCTCAGATGACTTTTTTTCAGCTGAAATTTAATTAAATTGCCATTTTTACATTTCTGAATGGATGATGTGTACATTTCTGTTACAGACACATGTGAAGGCAACTTTGGGGATGATTGGTTGATGTCGAAAAGTACGCATTGATTATGTCAAATATGTGTAATGCTTTATGAAAAAGTCATGTTTTGTCACAGTTGGAGCCTGACCTCATTCCTCAAATCACTTATTTTACATGTATCACACCAATTGTGAAACTGCATTTCCTGACAGCAGGTTTCTTTCAATACACTGTGGCTATATCTGGTGGTATGTCACAACCAATGTTCAGTGGTGGACTATGACACTTGATTTCAGAAATGATGAGACATATGGACAGCTACATCCAGTTCCCCCAGACATGAGGGTTTAGCCACTGTGAAGGGTGATTTTTATAGATTTGGTCACATCCCACATGGAATATAGCACATTACAATGCAATGTATAACATCGCATGCTTTTACAACGCAGTTGTTACAACAACCGCGTTGTTAGTACGCAATACATTTACATCGCAAGTCATTACAACCACTTGCAGTAGGGGTGCGCTGGACTTAGGAATATTACTATTTACCATTCCCACTCCAGTTTGCGCAACAGTTTGGAAGGTGTTAGAATTAGTTTCTAATACCTCAGCGTACCGTACACCAAATAATTATAATGACTTGCGATGTAAATTCATTGCATACTAACAACACGGTCATTCTAACAGCCGTGTTGTAATAGTACTGCGATGTAATGAAAGTGTTGTAAACTCTGTTTTCCCCCACATGTGATTGGACCCATTGATGGCACTTATATTGCCTTAGTACCACCACAAGCGTACTATAACAGGAAGCACTTCCATTCTATCAAAATGCAAGTTGTCTGTGTACCCGATTTATACATCTCAAACATCTGTGCCTGGTTTCCAGGATCTGCATATGATTTCTTCATACTGCGGACCAGCACCATACCCCAGCTGATGTCAAAACATCTAAAGGAGAGGGCATTGCTTGTTGATAAGTATGATCTGTCCTAACATTGTATGGGCAATGTCAGTAGAACAATCTGAAAATGTGTAATTTATGGTTGCACTTCTGTCTCTCTTACATTTAGGAGACTCAGCGCATTCCAACCGTCCATGGCTGTTGGCACCGCTGTGGCATCCAACTACGCCAGGGGAAGTCCATTTCAATGAGTCCCATGGAAGAACACAGCAGCCAGTGGAGAAGGCTTTTGGGCTCCTGAAGGCCAGTTTCAGATGTCTGGACAAGACTGGGGGAGCCCTCCTCTACTCACCCAGGAAGGTGTGTCACACCACCGCAGCCTGCTGCAGGCTCCACAACATTGCCCTGCAACGAAACATCCCTTAGATTGCAAAGAATAGCGACCATGATGAGCAACCGGGTAAGGATCTTGAAATGCCAAATGATGATTGTAGTGTTGAAGAAGAAGGAGCTGACTTGCATCAAGAGCTCATCAACAACTTCTTCTCATAAGTTTAAGTATGTTGTGAGATGTCATGACTTTGACTATTAAATCAACTCTTGGGATGATGTGAGGAGTATGTTTATTGAAAATACTAGGAAGATAAAGCTCAGGCAACATTTTGTGAAAGGTGTTTGTTTTGTTAGTGTTGCTTTGTTTATTTTTCATGGACTGTGTTCTTTAGAAGTTGACTATGTGAATTGAGTTTTATGTATGGTGTCATAGCTAATCTCTCTGTTGTGGGCTGTTTTAGATACCTTCACCATGGCATCTTCATTTGGTAATTTCAGAGTTGTGACATTAGCAGGTATATGATGCTGATTGGATGTACAAATTGGACATGGATTGTTCCTGGGAATGTCTGTCACAGAACTTGTTCCTTGTGGTGTAGTGGTCGTAATGAAATTTGTGTGCCATCATGTGCTACAACACAATGTTGTGTTGGACACAAATCATGCTCTTCTGCCTTCACATTGGCTAAATCCTCATTGTGTATGACCTGTATGTAGCTGTTGATGTGTCTCCTCATTGTAGGCCAAAGTGCTTGTGGCACATCACTGGCATTTGCTGTGCCATTCTACCAGATGCAGCAACACTGGATTGGAAAAACCCTATAATCAGAAACGTCTGTACTGCTGTGTGTTTGTTTATTGGTTTACATGATATGGGATTCCTTTTGTGAGGTAGGCAGTATGCTCCAGTTGATGATGTAGACCTATTATTATGTCCCCTATTCTATAGGAAAGTATCTGATGTTTCCCCTCCTTCCATGTTGTTAAGGTCTGCACCTGAAAATGTGATCACTAACACAGAATATTTGAGTAATATTGATATGTTATATTTCTGACATTATGGCTGCCTATGGTAGGAACAATGGAATGAAGATGTTAGAAGACCAGACACTTGTATGTATGTGTTGGTGTAACATGGTTGTGATCCTGAGTTAATCATTGTTTACATTTAAGTTATCAGTGCTTACACAAGTAGCTTGTTTTGGTATTGTTGAGTTCGCATGGGAGTATATGCACATTGCTATATGAGAGATACTACAGGAGGCAATGACTTTGTGACTAGTGAATTTATTGGAGTGAACAAGGAGAAAATAAACGTGCAAACCAAGCAGGGAAAACCAAAAGTGAAGAAGTCAGTCATGGTGTATGAAACCATCTGAAGTCCAAAGTTCAAAATGCTACTCTCATCAGAAATGGAAATGTATCCAGAATTGAATATATGACGTTACAACACAAACAATTACAAAGCATGCTTTTACAAAGCGGGTTTTACATCAAAACTACCATTACATCGCATGATTTTACAACACATACCATTACAAAGCATTTTTTCAAACTATCATTACAACGCATTCCATTACAACACATTCCATTACAACGCATACCATTACAATTCATAATACTTTTAGGGCAACAGTAGGCTAAGTGTTGGATTGTGTAGGGGTAAAAATTACCATTCCCACTCCAGTGAGTGTAACAGTAGGGTAAGTGTTGGATAGTGTAGGGGTAAACATTACTATTCCCACTCCAGTGAGTTCAACAGTAGGGAAAGTGTTAGATAGTGTAAGGGTAACAATTATTATTCCCATCTACCCCAAAACCCATACCCACCCTAAAACAAAAAAAATCTCTATTACTTACCTTATGATGCGTTGTAATGGCATGCATTGTAATGGTATGGTTTGTAATGGCATGCGTGGTATTCATTAAAATGGCATATGATGTAAAGGCAGATGCGTTGCAACAGCTGCGTTGTAAAAGCAGTACGATGTAATGACTGCATTGTAATGGATGTCTTCCCAGAATTAGTCCACAAAGTCAAAGTGTTGCACATACCGGAGGAAATTAGATGTTAGGTTTGTTACTGGTGGGTTTCTTGCCGTCCTCATGCAATTTTAGGTGGACGTCCCCTCGGTTTGTTGAAGGGGGATCTGCTACTGCTGAGACAGAGGTGTTTGCAAAGATGTCTTCATCTGACAGGGCCTCCTTTCCTGTGGCTCTGTGGCTACCGTAGATGTCAATGGCCCAGATGTAGTAGAACCGCATGAAGGGGTAGATGATGGCGAAAAAACCCTGCAGAGTGTGGTGTTGATGTCCTGCAGCCCCCCAATGACCAGGCCCATGTTGGTGTTGTGGGTGCCCAGTTCCAGTTGTATGACCCTCTGTAGCTGCTTCATCTCTTGGATTTCTGTTAGGACCAGGCCTATAATGCCTTGGGAGTCCTGACAAGCTTCCACAACTTGGTTGATGGTGACCTGGGTGTGAGTGGCCTTGGTGGGCTCACTCAGTGGACCCACAGTTACCCTCCCACAAACCCTACCCTTACTGGCATGTGGCCTTGGCCCAGGATGCAGCCACCCATTGGTTCCTGGGTCCTCAGTGACTGGGTTGGATATTGCCACCTGAGAATCCAGGACGGGAGGGCACAAGATGTTACTGATTGTGCTAGGTACACAGGAAGGGGGCAGGGGTTGGCTGTGGTGTTGCAAATGGGGTGTTAGGTGTTGTTGTGGGTTTAGTGAGACCCACTGTTGCCATCTGCCCAGGCTGACCAGATGTGTCTGTAAGTTATCCACGTCCTCATCTCCAGTATTGTTGTCATCACTGAGGGCTTGATCCTGAGATGAAGGGAAGTCTGTTTGGTGGCCAAGGTCTGGCCAGGTGTTCTGCCAGACAAACCTTTTTATTTTTTATTTTTTTTGTTGTTGGTGTCGTCCTCTCTTTTTTTTTTTATTTGATAGACCTTATTATACTCACAATGTACAAAGCTTTTTAGAGCCTACAACCCTAAGGCCGGCAGCACACTTATTTGAACCGTCTGGTTGTGTTAACACAGCCATTTTACCGACAACCTTCTCAGTCCGGTGGCAATCAATAAGTGATTACATACGCAATCATCATTTGTGAGAAACACACTCAGTTACTGAGCAGCAAATCTACATTAGGTCCCAACACAAAAATAACAAACCCCGTAACATAGCCTGCTTGCTAAATACCTCTCTAAAAGTGCCTTGTTACCTTACAGAAACACCTGACTTCACCCACGTCTACGCCCCCCAATTCCAAACATCCCCCTCTGGACATCCACACATCAAACAGTCTCAAGAAACTCTCCCAAGGTCCACAGCCTTACAGCACGCACCACCACAGGTATTCCCTCACCATCCATCCTTGCACACTCCAACATGCTCACCACTCAGCGCCACCCTGTCCCAGCCACAAAGTGAATGGTCCCCAAATATCCACTGGCCTCGACCTGGCAGGCAGAAGGTCCCAGTAGTTAGTCAATTGGTCTCTGCAGTATACCGCTGATCGTATCAAGCCCGCCACCGTGGGGGGCGATTTCTTCCAGTGTAGTGCTATCTGGCGCTTAGCCAGCAGCAGCAGTAGGGCAGTCAGCTCATGCGAACCATGTGGAATCTCCATAACAAAGCCCAGAAGTGCTAACAGCGGATTCGGGCTCAGCCCCAATCCAATAATTCGCCCTATGTGTCCCATGACTTGCTCCCAATACAGCGCCACCTGCCGACACTCCCAAGTCAAATGAAAGAAATTTGCCTCAGTGTCCCCACACCTCCAACAGTTCGCGTCAGCTTGTAGGCCCATACGACATAGCTGCCTGGGCATGCGATATGTTCTGTGCAGGTAATTGAAGTGAATTAGCCTCAGCCTATAATTAGGAGAAAGATTCTCTAGCTGTGAACAACAAAATGCCCACTGTTTGTCAGTAATTGCCACACCTGCTTCCCTTTCCCACTCAGCTCTGGACCCACACACCAGTATTGGAGAGTGCTCTTGTGTAATGCTATATATTTGCGTAATCTGTTTACGAGGGGAGCTATTAGACAGTAAGTCCTCCAACGCCGGCAAGAGAGGAGGTACTTTCGGAAACTCCGTGTTCCGAGCGCTGCATGCAGCCCTCAGTTGGTAAAATAGTAACATATCAGAGGCCGTAGGCGCCTCCGGTGCACACATCTGCTGCAGCGTCAGGAATTCGTCGCCGGGATAAAGGTCTCCAGCAACCTTCAATCCATGTTTACACGCACATTCCGAAACCGCTTTGTCTGTCAATGGCCCTAGCAGAGGGTAACCCCCCAACGGCATTGACGGTGCATATAGCTCCGTGATTCCAGCCCTTTTAGCTATTTTTGTCCAGGCAATGTCAATCTCAATCGCAACGTGTGGTTGGTATTGAATTGGATGCTGCCAGTAGTGTAAAAATTGTGCTTGCGCACTAAACGCATAGAGCTCAAAGTCCGGTGCAGCCAGGCCGCCCTGACTAAAAGGAAGCATCACTTATTTCCACGACACCCTAGGCTGCCTTCCCGCCCAAACTAGTTCCAGAAATGCCGTCCGCAGCCATTTAAAAAAATTATTGTTAAGGGGCAAAGGGATGTTCACAAATAAATGGAGCAATTTGGGCAGAATTACCATTTTACTTATAGCCATGCGTCCCGTCAGGGAGAGAGGTAGCTTCCGCCATCTCTGCACCTTTACTTCCACCCAGTCTACCACTCTACCATAGTTTGCTAACCAAATCTCTTGTATTGATCTGCTGAACCATATACCTAAATACTTGACGCTGTCGTCTGACCAGGCTGGATCACTGAAAGAATATCGACTACCAAAATATCGACTACCCAAAATATCGAGGAAAAAATATCTACAGCAAAAATATCGAGTTTGTATGTACAAACAGGTAAGTACAAAAATATCAAGTACAAAATATCGTTTACAAAAATATAGTTGTAAAAAATATCGAATTTACTAAAAACAGTGTTACATTAAATTAATATTAATAATTAATTACTAAAATATACTTAAAATTACTTAAATTAACTTATAATAATTAAATAATTAATGAAAGTTAAATAAATATTTTTTTATTTCATATTTATTAAACATATCTATATAGTAATAAAATATAATAAAATAATACCCAAAAACTGAAAACTGACCCTGAACCCTAAAAATACCCCTTTACCCAAAAACTGAAAACTGACCCTGAACCCTAAAAATACCCCTTTACCCAAAAACTGAAAACTGACCCTGAACCCTAAAAATACCCCTTTACCCAAAAACTGAAAACTGACCCTGAACCCTAAAAATACCCCTTTACCCAAAAACTGAAAACTGACCCTAAACCCTAAAACTACCCCTTTACCCAAAAACTGAAAACTGACCATGAACCCTAAAAATACCCCTTTACCCAAAAACTGAAAACTGACCCTGAACCCTAAAAATACCCCTTTACCCAAAAACCCAAAACTGACCCTGAACCCTAAAAATACCCCTTTACCCAAAAACCCAAAACTGACCCTGAACCCTAAAAATAAAAACGATATTACTTCACTTACCTTAAAAACGATATTACTTCACTTACCTTAAAAACGATATTTTGGCTGTCGATATTCTGTCCTGTCGATATTTTCTCCAAACGATATTTTGGAGTCGATATTATATCCAAACGATATTTTGGAGTCGATATTATGTCTGTGTACCGACCAGGCTATGGGGAATTCCGTATCACACCTCTCTGTGCCATCAGTTAACGGCATCAGCACAGATTTGGTCCAATTAATCTGTATGCCTGTGAGGCCTCCATACCTGATAAATTCTCGTATAATTGGGCCAAAATTCTCCACAGGGTTAGTCATGTAAAGTGTCATATTGTCTGCGTACATTGAGATCAGCAGACCTCTAGAGGTGAAGCCAATGCTACGCTGCGTGTGATGTTGCCGCAAACGCGCTGCCAGGGCTCCGTAGCTATAGCAAAGAGAAGCGGCGACAAGGGGCAGCCCTGCCTTGTGCCTCTCATGATGACAAACAATTCCAAAATCTGACCATTGACTTTCACTCGCGCTGTGGGGGACGTATATAGGAGTCTAATTTGTTGGATGAGGAGAGGACTGAAACCCATACGGGTAAATAATGCAAAGAGGAAGTCCCACTCGAGTGAATCAAATGCCTAGGTGGCATCTAACAGAGCAGCAACCGCCTGCACACTGGGGTCCAAATAGTGAAGGAGACCAAAGAGAACTCTGAGGTTATGCGATGTTGCGCGACCTGGGACAAATCCCAACTGATCAGACAGTGGTATTTGCGGTATCCTGGGCTTCAACCTCTCTGCTAGTAGTTTAGCGTATATTTTCGCATCTATATTGATTAAGGAGAGGGGGCGGTAGGAGTCTGGGTTCGATGGATCTTTATCTGGTTTTAGAATAGTTATTATCATGGCTTCCCTCAGTGTAGACGGCAGTGCTCCCGTTTCCATGGCCTCCATGTACACCTGGTGCAATCTAGGGGCTACTATGTCGACGTACTCTTTATAAAAAGCCGCTGTGAGCCCGTCCGGGCCCGGGGCCTTGTCAGCCGGCATTCCCGCGATCACACCCCTCACATTCTCTATTGTGATAGGCAGTGCCATGTATTGTCTCGCCCCGTCATTAAACCAAGCTAGTGCAATGGTGTCTAAATATTCCGCAATATCTGTTGCACTAGGTTGAATGCGTGTCGTGTACAGTTCCTTGTAATATTCCGTCATTGTGTGCAATATGTTCCGTGGCTCACGCACCATCTCACCATCCATCCCTCGTAATTCCGTGATATACTCCACCCCACGCAGTGCACGAAGCAGGGATGCCAGCGTCTTACCTGATCTGTCCCCCTCACCATACCGCTTAGCCTGTGCGTACTTGTTGAGGTATGCCGTTTCCCTTTCCGCTTCTTCTTAGAACGCTGTTAATTTAGCTCTGAGGTCAACCTGCGTGGATGGAGAAGGGCTCCCCCCGTTGTTCCTCTCTAACTCAGCAATGTCTCTCTCAAGGCTACTCAAAGTGTTCCTTATGGACCTCAACACCCCTGTCTTAAGCGCCAGGCAACTGCCACGCGTTACCACCTTGAGCGCTTCCCACAGGACACCCGGCGAGTCCACCGTCCCCTCATTCAGATCAAAATACTCAGACAATTGCTCCCTTAATTCTTCCCTGAAAACTTGGTCCAATAACGCTCTCAATGGAAATCTCCAGCTAAAGGGTTGCACATATTGCGGTGGTATCGCAAGTTGCAAACGCACAGGCGCGTGATCAGAAAACGTGCGCGAGAAATGTTCCGCCGCTACCACCCTTGTGTGTATATCTTTGGACAATAGCCAGTAATCAATCCTGGACCAGGCATTCCTGTGCACAGACATACATGTGCCCTCCCGTTCTTCTGGGTGTAAGGCCCTCCAAGTATCTACCAAACACTCTTCAATCATCAGATCTTTCAACATTGCCACCGCATTAGGGTGGTGCAAATGAGACACTCCCTGCCTGTCAGCCGTCAGGGATAGGGCTACATTAAAGTCACCCCCCTACAATATCGCAGCCTGCCCACAGGATTGAATTTTTTGCCACACATTTTGAAAGAAACTCGGGCTGTCCACGTTTGGTCCATACACATTTACAATCAGTACGGTGGCATCACACAACATTCCCAATACTAAGATGTACCTGCCTTCCTTATCTATAATTGATGTGTGCGTTTTCCACTGTAACCCTCTACGTATTAAAACGGCAACGCCTCTGGCATAGTTGGAAAATAGCGCTTCTACTACCACCCCCCATCTGTGGTGTTTAAGCATATTGTTATTAGTTGAGGCCAAGTGCGTTTCCTGTAATAAGCATATATCTACCTCACGGCGCATCAAGTATGAGTGGATTAACCTCGCCTTTCTGCGATCATTCAGCCCTCTAATATTCCAGGATAGGCAATTAACAACCTTCACAGGGGCCCCCATCACGGACTATAGATAAACCATGCTGGGGGGGCCATAACGTGGGAGTCCTCGCAGGCTAGATTCCTGAACCAAAGCATCTTGCAGGTACAGCAGGCAACAGCAACAGGCCGACAATTCGCAACCCCCCCTCCCGCACCAGTCCCCCAAACAAGGTTTGCATAAATCAAAAACAACATCTCCAACCACCCCCCTTCCACACCAACCCCCCAATCAGGTTGTGTACCCCTTCCACCCCCTCCCAAAACTGTACCAAAGCCAACAAAAGCAACCATGCAAGGGGAATCATCCCTGGGGGTGTGTCGGGTCTGCCGGCCTACACCCCTGCACTTTTGGCAGGGTGGCTGAGCCACATCTTGTACACACGCACCAGGCCATCCCTCCCACTGTCTGTGTCCTTCCGTAGGCATCCTAGGTAGCCCCCAGGTAGTGAAACTGTTCATGCTCCGCACATCCCATTAGAGCGCACACATTACCTCTTGGCAACTGTCCAAAGGAGCTACCGCTACCCCAAGCGCCTCCTGAGTCCACATCCAACCAAATATTCCAGCCGGCGATCAATCATTGTCACTGAGTCTATCCTGCGATTGACCATCAGTCAGCACCCTCTGCGTTTTATGTTCCTTTGCCATCTGCTTCCCAAATGTCAATGCAGCCTTAGCGTCGGTAAAGAAAGCGGGCCTCCCAAGCCCGTGCACTCTCAGCTTAGCCGGGTATATCAAAGCATACTTAGTTCCAATCTGCTGGAAGAGCTTTTTGGCAGGGATGAACTCCCTCCTCGCCGCCTGGTCCTGCAAAGTGAAATCCGGTTATGGAGCAATCTCGTTCCATTTATATTGTAGCGCACCCTTTTCCCGTGCTAGACGGAGTATCGTGTCACGATCCCTATAGTTCAACACTCTCGCCACAATAGGTCTTGAGGGCGCTCCCGGCTTGGGTCTCGGGCCCAGGGTTCTGTGGACCCTCTCTATGAGGAACATCTGAGACAAGCTGGGTCCAAAGAGCTCTTTCATCATATCCTCCATGAAGAGCTCCATATTGGAGATGTCCGTGGATTCCGCCACTCCTGTTATGCGCACGTTATTTCTCCTCGAGCGCGCTTCCAAATCCTCATTCTTTTGGCGTATAATTTCCAGAACTTTGTCCATACCTCTAACTTTCTTTTCCATCTCCGTCTATCCCTCCTCGGTTTCTGTCACTCGCGTTTCAAGGACACTCACTCATCCCTCCTGTTTGTCCATGCGCTGGGTGATATTATCCATGCGCACAGCCAGGGAATCCATTTTGGAGTCTATGCTCTGTAGGTCATTCTTCAACTCCTGGAACATCACATGAACGTCTGCCACAGGGAGCTGGCTCGCAGCGCTCTCCTCGATTGGGTCCCGCTCGCCGTCCGCAGCCTCAGTGGTTTTACTCGCTTTTTTATCAAAGTTTATACAAGGCTGTCACGTATCCGGTTTCCCCATGTTGCCTCCGCAGCAGGCAGTGTAGTTCCTCAGGATATAATGGTCGTATGCATCAGCTAATCTCCTTCTCCAGGGGTATCCGCGGCACACTTCGCCCCTCACTGCCGCTCACACTATGCCCCACAGGCACCAACCAGAGGACTCACCATGGGCACAGAGGCTCGCCAGGGCCCGCGCTGTATCTCTAGTTCCACTTCTCGCTGCTCCCTGTCTCGTCACAGTGCCTCCAACAGCAGTCGTTTACTGGTGCACGTGCACAAGGGTGTTGTCCGCATCTATTATTAACGCAGATGGTGCAGTCGTGACTGCGCCTCAGCAAGGCCTCCGGGTGTGTGCCCCAGCCCACCAGCCGCCAGGCCACCAATGTCAGCACCTCCGTTGGAGTATCTTCTCAGCCCAGGCCCGCTTACACAGCCTCTTCCCGTCTATCACCTGTCGCGGGGGGCCGTCTTCACATCAGCGCTATGAACTCGGGGCGTTCCCCTCCCTCGTAGTTGGCCCGCTGGGCCATGGGGTGTATCTTCGTACCAAAATGGCGACCCCTCTTCTCGGCACGAATGTCTCCCTGGGCCCGACCAACTACTTCACTGAGCCACCCACCATGGCCACGAGGTTCCCAGTGCGGCCCCCTGTGTCGCTGTGTTCGCGATCACCCGGCAAATATCTATGGTCTCGCCGTGGCAGCGGCCCAGCAGTCTATCAGGCACTATTTCCCACCGCAGGCTGACCATCCTGTCAGCCCACGACTCCCTGCAGGCAGTGCACGTCGTCCACACTCACGGTGATAGCCGGGTAGTCCGGGCTGCACGTCACCTTCCGCGCGTGCCCCGATCTTCAGGGCCACCTCTTTCCCAACTGCTTGGGTCCGCAGCCGAGTTCTAGTGCTCCATCTCCGGCTCAGCCTTCATGCCAGTCCCCGGCGTCCCACGCGCCCCTAGGCCTCAGTGGCGCCGCGGTCAGCAGCCGGCCGCACTCCTATTTTCTGGCACGTGCGAGCCTCCAAACATCCACCCCAGATCCCGGGGGGCTACACAAATATTTCCCTGGGTAGTGATCCTGGTGCAGCGACCAAGTTATTTGATAATTTACTGATTGCAGGGCTCGGCCGGCAGAGCCGCTTCAACTAACGGCAATTCCGCTGCTCGATTAAGCCACACCCCGACAAACCTTTTGATTAATAGAGAATGTTGTTATTGCTGTAAGTGTGGTATCTATAGCCATATCATTTGTGATACAGTAAGTAGATACATAGGAATGGACAAAACTGGTAGAGATTACTATTGTGATCTATTTTTGTGGTATTATACTTGTTTAGAAGACATTTGGAGACATTTAATATATGTAGTAGAATTCAGCATCTCATTAGATGTGCGGATATGTTGCATTATGAAATAAGAAATGAACATGACTTCTCCCAAACCTTTAAGCCAACACAGTGTAGAAGTAATGTGTGTTTGACCATTCCAATTCCTACTTGTGTGGAATACTGACGAACATTCAACTTGGTTGTATAATTAGCATTAGCCACCATGTGAGCATTGTATAGTCAATGGGTCACCTGTCACTTCTAATCAGATGAGTTACCTTCATGCCTTACGTATATTTGAGGTACACACTTGGGGGCTGATTACGATCTTGTCCGGAAAGCATTCCTACCAGATTGGTCCCGGAATGCTTCCAGGGAATGGAGGAATTGTGACAGTTAGTGTAGAGTAACTTACCAGACTCCACAACCCCAGCTATTCCTATCAAGCCCTCAGAATGGAGAATGGCCAAGGCCTTCTCCTCCCAGGGAAAGAGTTGGAATGGGACGCTGGGACTACCACCACAAGTCATCTGGGCCTCCAGGTGGTGCATTACAAATTAAAGTAAGTGACAATGAAAATAAACACCAAGGGATATTAGAGATAACATTTAAGAACAAAAAGAGGTGCAGAGACTGTTAAATGGGATGCTGAAAATAAAAGGCTGCCTTATCTCAAAAACACAAAATGGTGGTGGCTGACTTGCTGTGCTTCAGTTGAGAAGTGAAGGATCATGGTCAGGGATGGGGTGTGTTTTATAGTGTTATACAGGCAGGTCCACTTGGCCAATGAACATCAGCTGTGCAGTTTTCGAATCCATCCAACGGGCACTGTTGTGGTGCTTTTCTGCAAGTGTACCACAGCAGTCTAGCTGTGTTGTCAAAAGGGGCTCAGCAAGAAGCCGCCACCCTGTAGGAGGCAGAGTATGCTTCTCCAATATTGCAGATCACCACAGCCCAGACGGAAACAACACAGTCGACGGGGTTGGTGTTTCAGGCTACATGCCTCATAATACAGAAAGTGGAAGACGGGGGCACAGTGGTCTTCTAGGTACCGATGCCGCAGCGGTAAGGCTGTCGGACTGCCAAACTCATAATCAGGCCCTAAATGTAACCTTAATTGCTAATGGCACATTTAGGAATCTGTCACCTGAATCTGGAAAAGTTTGTCCCTGGAACTCTCAAACAAGTGAATATTAAAACAAAATATTGCTAGAGGTGTAGCAGGGCCCTAGAAAACAAATTAAACTGTAGTTATACTAAAGTACATATTGACACAGAGGGGCCGATTGTGATCTGGGTCGGAAAGCACTCCGACCGGATCCAGTGTGTTTTCCGACCGATCCGGACTCCTGCAGTCCGACCAAGCGAGTACGATGTGGCTGTATGCTGTCGGACTCGGTTCGGTCGGACTTCCATAGAAGTAATGGGAGCCGGTCATACGACGCGTACACGGGCTCCCATTGACTGAATGAGTACGTCGCGGAAAAGTGTGCCCCCTACATTGGGTACACGTCATTGCCAGCCGCACCGTACATACCTGTGTTGGGGAGACACATGGGTCTCCCCCTGTGTCGGAGTCGTTAGACTGCAGGTAACAGGGGGTCTGACGCGGACCCCTGAAGTCCAACTCCAGGAGCTATTGCGAGCCGGACGCTCCGACTCGATCCGGCTGTCCAAATCGAGCATCGTACTAGCTCGGTCGTGAAACGTCTCCATTGCGCACCACGGTTTGCTTGTGATGAGTCGTATGGAGCGGTTCGGACCCGGAAACGATTTGGACGGAGATTTCGCGCATGTTCGCATCGTACTTCAACGTCCAGACCCGTGTACGACTCGGACGGAAATTCAGCCTCCAAATCGGATCCGTTAATGCCGAACCTGATTTGGTGCCCTACCGACCAAGATCAGAATCGGCCCCATAGTGTAGGTACATTTTTGCCAGGGAAAGGTTAAAAATGAGTAATGGAGAGACACATAGAAACACTACATGAAAACAGGAATTTCCATCTTTTCCTTCGAGACCCTGCTGAACATATTCAGAGAGCTTGTAAAGTATAAGACAAAAATGTAAAAAAAGAGAATAAAAAAATTATATATTCAATTTCATAACAGACTATGATTGTTTTTGTTGTTGCAATGGAATCTTACAGTCTTCCATAGAACCTAATTGTTGATGTTGATATATTTTAGCCATATAATTTATGTGTGCATCAGAAAAGGCTAAATAACACATTCTAGTTTATTTTCAAGATAGGAATTTGAATTGCTACCTTATGCTCCTTATGAAAGGCCAAATATTACATGGTTAATTAATATATTTATTATGATACCTGTTTATTTTTTGCAACTTGGAGAGTGTCTAATGAATCGAGATGCTTGAAGTACACACAGCTGGAAAATGCATTTTTGAAATATACTTGGAGATTCCATGTCAAATTCATTTTTTGCTTAAGCAACCACCCATATTTGTAAGTGCAAATGAGTCATTAGGTCCTTTAGAAACCTTACTAATTCGTAAACAGATAATTTTTCTATATTGAAGGTAACAACAAATGATAATCATATTTCTAAGCTGCAGATTAGGTCTGGGCAGGGTTTACAGAGTTTAGTCAGCGAAGCTGTGCGAAGTGCTGCAAAAACTGTGCAGAGTTCCGCCAGCTGCAAAGACAAATAAGTTGCGCTGATCGCACTGATTTTAAGTAACAGGAGTTTGTCCCACATTGTAAAATCAGCACAAGCGGCACTCAACGTCATGCCGGAGGGCGCTGCGGCTTTTTGCCGCTCGAGTATTTATTCTACTCGAGTAGATGCTTCCTTAACGCGAGTGGCAGATTTCTCAACACGAGCAGTCACAACCTGCCGCTTTGAGAAATCTCGCCAGGAGGCAGTCTAGCGTGCAATTTCTTTTCATCGCGAGCACTCAGCAACTTAACCCCGGGTAGCCGGGTAAGAGGAAAAACTCCATGAACTCCGCTGGTGAGGCAGGATTCTTCCCCCACCCATTGCAGAAATTACAGAATACAGCAATCACTGGAATTTTAGAAACTATTAATAATGGTTCATATATTACAATGTTTAGAAAAAATTGTTGTTCACTCAAGATAGCTTACACATATTTAGTTACTGTGAGTGAGTCTGCGGTATATGCTACATCCACCAACGCAAAAAGTAGTGACCACCCTTTTTGGCTAAATACATGAATGATCTTGTATGTGAATCTTGACAAATTGGCAAGCATAATGTTATTGTTCTGAAAACATGATTTAGTGCCAGAATCAGTAAGTGATTAATATGCTTTGGATAGGAAATGAATGTGAGTATATTATTTGTTATATTACTGTTGTAGAAATTAAGGAACACACTAGCCTGAAGAAGTTGATTTGTCAGTGGGTTAATTGATTGAAGAAATGGGTTCTATCTTAAAGAGCACTGTACTTATGGGCACAATTCAGATTTTTTCACCTGAGAATTCTTGTCCTGTGGAACAAGTGAAGCATGAAACCCAGCATCCCTTTAATCAACAAAAAATAACTCCAAACACTTTTGTTTGTGCACATTTTTTTTATTTTTCTATTTATAGAGTTTTATATAGCGCGGACATGACCCTTGGGTATCAGAGCGCCTAACAGATACATTATGAACATTAGTGAAACATTGCGAATATCTGTATATACCCTTCTGTACATGAGCTTTCTTATCAGTTTCAATAAAATGAGTGGCATTACTATATACAAATTACTGTACATGACATGCATTTCTTAACCTTACAACAAAAACATCATCATTACTATATATAATATTCCTGTGTTTGTCTTCTTATACGTTTTGTTGAATGTAATATTTCTTTACACATGATTCAGTTGTGCTTACGGAGGAGTCTACACCATGAATGGTTCCTGATTAACGATGGTGTATGAGTCTTAACGATTAAAGAGTCGTCTGGCCTATGGCAGGAACTTGCTCATTAAGAAGCTCTTTGTTTCCTTCTTGAATGTTGGTGTGTTTGGAAATTTTCTAATGCTTGGAGGGAGTGAGTTCCAGATTCTGGGGGCTGCTCCGGAGAAAGCTCTGTCGTATGTCTTCTTCTTCCGAAAGATGGGTAGTTTCAGCAGCATATCACCAGCACTCCTGGCTAGTCTGCTTCCTCCTGAAAGCTCTATTTTCATCCACATGAAGGAAATACAGATATTTACAAAAAGCAACAGTACATATGAATAAATTATAGATGTAATAAGTAACGATACTTACATACAAACTAGAGGTGTGAGAAATCTGCATAATTTGCTTTGATGACATTATGCGAAAATTCTGCAAAATTATGTGAAATTATGTGTAAATCCATGAAGTGAAAATCCCTAATTTTGCACTATTTTTCAGTGTCAAATGCACCCTCGTATCAATTTTTGACAGGGTGGTGTATTTGAAAAAAAGCACTGCAAACAACAGCTACTCATGTTATGTTGTTCCTAAGCATTTGCTGTCAATTTTTACCATGAATGATACATTTGTGATACATTTTTACCACAAATGGCACATAACTCTGCAAAGTGGTGTAATAGCATAAATTGGACATTTTGCATATCAAGTGCAATTTTAAATTATATGAATTACATTTAGTGCCGTAGATAGGCCTTAGGACTCCAGTGGCGTCCCCTGTATTCCCCCCCACGGCAGCCTGATCGAAGAGCAGAGGGGTGTTCATCTTCTTGAAGAATTCAAGAAGAGAGGAGGTGTCTGGGTGGTTGGTTGAAGGAGATACAACTGTTCTGGTAGGTGGGGCCTACGTTGTGTAGTGCCTTGAATGTGTGTGAGGAGCTTGATATGAATCAGGAACTGGTGAAGTTGAGGATGAGTTTGGCTGATAAGTTCTTAATGTTTTTGTCTTTTAGTGAGTTGATTTAGATCCCGGCACAGAGGGTATTCCTGTAGTACAACTTGATGGTGACTAGGGTGTGCATGATCGTTTTTATAGTGTTGCTTGGGAGCTATTTGAAGACCTTCCTCAGCATCTTCAGGGTGTGGAGGCAGGATGCAGTGACAGCGTTGATTTGTGCGGTCATGTCCCGTTTCTGGCTATGATTATTCCAAGGTTCCAGGTGTGCGTGCTTGGTGTGGGTCCGAGTTCAGATGGTCACAAATTGGAGCGCCATAGTAAGGTGTACTTGCCAAAGATCGCTACTTCGAACTTGTCCATTTTTAGCTTGAGACTATCAGCTTTCATCCACTTAGCAATTTCATTCATGCAAGCGCTGAATTTGTCTGTTATCCGAGAGGGAGAGCATAAGTTGCGTGCCATTGGCCTAGGAGAGGATATTGATGTCTTGTGCATGGATGACATTGGCCAGAGGGATCATTGTATGTGTTGAAGAGGGTGGGACTGAGCAATGAATCTTGAGGTACTCTGCAGATGAGTTTGTGGCTTCCAAGGAGTAAGGTAACAGGGTGACAACTTGCATTCTATCTGTTAGGAAGGAGCAGGTCCTGCGGAGAAAGGGTTCTGCAATGCCAATGCCATGCAGATGCCTGGTGAGGATGGGGTATGAGACCCTATCAAATGCATCAGATGGTTCAGGCGAATGAGAACTGCTGATTTTTCTTTGTCAAGAATCATGCAGATGACATCTGTGGAAGCAAAGGGTTCTGTTTCTGTACTGTGGTTGGGCAAGAATCTGGACTGCATGACATTGAGGAGCTGGTGGTTGCTAAGGTGAGGCCTCTGTTGATTAGATTCTCTAACACCTTTGTCTGGTTTGGTAGACAGGAGGTCTGTAGTTTGAAAGAGGGGCTGGGTGAGTGGATAGCTTCCTGAGCAGGGGCATGATGGTGATGTTTCATGGAGTATCTAGATAAAATATTGAACTATAAATATCGAGATACACAAATATCGAGTTTTTAATAAAAATGACACATAAATATTATGATGCAGAAATAGCACTGACAAGAATATCGATTTTTTAGGTAAGTAATTTTGTGTTTTTAATATACTTTATAAAAATATAGTTGTTCAGATATTGTTTTTTAATTATGTTTATGTGTTTTAGTTCCTATATTAATGTTATATGTTAAATATTGTTAGTCTAATTTCCAACAATATATTTTTAATATAGTATGTAATTTTACATTATTTATAATCTGTAACTTAATTTATAATCGGAATGTACAGTGCCACAGTGGGTTGTGAGGTTTGTAGGGGTACAGGGTGGGAAGTTAATTAAGTATAATTAATGAACAATACATTTTCAATTTAGCATGAATTATATAATGATAGTTAATTATGTAAACTGTGTAATTATTATATTTTTTAAGTTGAATTTTAGTTTCGGGTTGCTTGGTTTGTAGGGGTAGAGGGTGGAAAGTAATCACTTTGCTTATAGGGTGGGAAGTAAATTAAGTAATAATTGATCAATAATTAATTATTAATTCATTTTTAAATATGTAACTGATTGCTGATGTTGTAAATTGTGTAATTATTATATTTTTCAAGTTTTCATTTAAGTGTGGGTTTTTGGGTTTGTAAGAGTATAGGGTGGGAAATTAAATAAGTATTATTTCTTTAACAATTCATTATGTAAATTTTTTAATAATTATATTATTATTATTTAATAATTCTAAATGTTTCCATTATATATTAGGTTATAATTTACAATGAATTATTAATATTTTTAATAATACTGCAAAGTATTTTATTGTGTTTTTAGTTTTATATATATATACAATTTATATTAAAAGTTGTATATTTCTGGGCAACTAATACAGTTATTACAATATGTTATGAGTTTGTAGTGTAGCACTTTCCCTACGGTTGCACAGAATGGTGTTGGGAATAGTAATTTCACCCTTCTAAATTCAAACGCTTTCCTTACTATTGCATAGACGGAGTTGGAATAGTACATTTTGCCTCTATGAAGTTCAATACTTTCCTTACTGTTGCACAGACTAGTAAATGTAACACCCCTGAAGTCCAAAGCTTTCCCTACTGCTGAACAGACTGAAGTGGGAATAGTAAAGTGGAGAAGTGTGGCTCACTGGTTAGAGTGGCAGACTCTGAAGCAGAGATCAGGCCCGGGACCAGGGTTCAAGCCCCGACGCGGCAGGGTCTTGGGCTCAATGTCTGCGGACTCGATAATTCTCGCATCGGCGCCTACTCTAATCATGGGTCCCACGCTGCAACTCTAGGCAATAGCTTGCTTAATCTCCACATCGGCCCCTACAACACTGGGATGCCTGGCTTCACCTTGGGGGTGCCCAGGAGAGGCATCTCACAGGGAGAGCCAGGAAGGGTTCCACAGCGCTATACAGCGCCGGGACACCCCGTTGGGGCAGCTGTGCGCTTTACAAAATACACTACATACACTACAACCTCTCGGAAGTCCAACGCTTTCCCTACTGTTGCACGGATGAAATGGGAATAGTCAATTTAACCCCCTCCGAAGTCCAACGCTTTCCCTACTGTTGAGACTGGAGTTGAAACAGTAAACGTTTCCTCTCCAAAGTGCAACGCTTTCCCTACTGTTGCACAGATTGGGGTTGGAATAGTAAGTTCAACCCCTCTGAAGCCCCAACGCTTTCCCTACTGTTGCACAGACTGGATTTGAAATAGTAAATAAAAAAAAAAAAATCTTTTTATTAACACACAACAAAAGAAAAACAAAAAACATTGGGTGACACTCAATCACGTAACAGCTGATGCTACCACTTCCAATTACAAAATACTTATCCCAGGATTCTGATAGGGATCAGATCGATTCCGATCATACATTGACTTCCTATACAACTGGGGAGCACAAATATCTCCTCTGTACACATTCCAAGGGCCCCAGATTTTCCCCCATTTCCGGGGCCTCCCCCTGGCGACATATACCGATCTTTCTCTAAACATGCACCAGTCTAAATCCTCCATCCATTTTCCTATCTGGGGGCTTCACTGGCTCCCCATAGCTGAGCAATATTACGCTTGGCCACTGCACATGCCAATGTAACCCATGTCTTTCGGTGTGTAGTAAGATCAGTTGGCTCCCAAACATTGAGGAGACATTGGCGTGCCTCCACCTCCAATTTCACACCCAACACTTCTCGTATCTTATCGTGGACTTTGACCCAGTAACACCGTATGTCTGTACAATTCTATAAAATATGCATGAACGTTCTGGCCCCCCAGCAACCCCTCCTACACTCTCCATTTGCAGCCAAACCCATTCGCACCAGTTTTAATCCTGTTACATAAGAGCGATAAAGGATTTTCAACTGCACTAACCTAAGTCTCATTTGTATTGCAACCACTCTCGGGGAAGATACAGCCTCTCTCCAGTCCTCATCCTCCAATACTAGGTAATCTGCCTCCCACTGTTCCCTGATAGTTACAAGTGGGTCCTCAGTGTGGTTAATACGTTTTTTATAAATCAAGGAAATCATTTTAGTCGGAAGAGGTCCATCTAGCACCCAGTCCTCCAACGGAGAGGCATCTGGGGGTGTAACCCCACGGGGGATATTGGCAAGCAACGCACGGCGAATCTGCAGATACCAATACCGCTTGCTTTCCTGCAGTTGCTGCAGTTGATGTCATTCGTGCAGAGCCTCAAATGTAAGAATCCCGTCCTTCCCCCACATATCTCTGACCTGGGAGATCCCGATGAGATCCCACTTGTCAAAACCTTTCGTCTTCCATAAACCTCCCAAACAATCCGAGTTCCATAGTGGCGTAGCCAAAGTTATTTTCCCATTCCATTTAAGAGATCTAGTAGCCTTATGCCACACCCGTAGCGCAATTGCCGCCAGCCCGACCAGGGGAACCCGCCCTCTGCTGGCATAAAGAGCCCTAGTATAATCACCACCTGATGGCTGTCCACGGTCCATCGTGTATCCTGGGTCTAGTGGCGATCCATAGATTGCCTGATTGATAGCCACCAATTGGAAAGCCCAGTAATACTTCTGGATGTCGGGCAGGCCAATCCCTCCATCATACTACGGTAGCGTAAGTTTGGTAAATGCGATCCGTGGCCTGCCGTCCCAGAGAAGCTGCCGCTGAAGTGAATTAATTTCCTTAAAATATTAGGGGGTTACGGGTCCAAGGTGTTTTGGAGTGCACACAGGAAACGGGGAAGGGCCATCATTTTGAACAGGACAGCGCGTCCCAGCAGGGAGAGCGGCAGAGACTTCCTAGCCAGTGGGGGCCCCAGGTTAGCAGCATACCGTATCTTGGGATCCATTGATACAAATATGCCCAGATATATAGGAACCCCACCACCTCCAACCTCACCGGGTTTGCGGGGACATCAGGGGGATCACCACTCAAAACAAAAAATAACTGATTTCGACCAATTGATGGCAAAGCCGGAGTACCTCCCGAATACGGCCAGGACATCCATGAATGCAATCAAGGAGTTTCGGGGGGCGGCCAAATACAGAAGGATGTCTTCCGCATACAGCAATATTTTGTCTTCCCACTCCGATGTCCACCACAACCCTCTAATCGGCCTGTCCCATCGGACCCACGCCGTGAGCACCTCAAGCGCCAGTGCAAACAACAGCGGGGATAGAGGACAACCCTGTCTAGTGCCCCTCCCCAAAGGGAAGTCTGCCGACCTATGATTATTCACCACCACTCTGGCTAGAGGACCGGAGTACAAAAGGCGGACCCAGTTGACAAACTCGGGTCCAATGCCCATCATGCCCAGGACCGCAAAGAGATAAGGCCACTCAACTCTAACAAAGGCCATGGTAGCATCTAATGATAACAGAATTACCGGCTCATGTATTTTTGACGCATCACCAAGGATCCCGTGCAACCTACGTATATTAAGGGCGGTATTGCGGCGGCGCATAAAGCCGGATTGATCCGGATGGATCAGTGTCGTAATGACTTTTACCAGTCGGATCGCCAGTAGCTTAGCTAACACCTTTGGTTCAGCATTCAAGAGTGAGATCGGCCGATAGGAGGAACACTCTACCCTCGGTTTGCCCTCCTTGTGTATTACTATGATATTAGCTACTCTCTGATCATACGGTAGCTGACCCTCCACTCTACTCTCAAGAAACATTTCTCTGAGAAATGGAGCCAGTTTATTGACATGCACTTTATATAGCTCAATGGGGAGCCCGTTCGGACCAGAGGCCTTTCCGGAATGGCCCCCCCTGATGGCCTGCGCCACCTCGTCATTCGTGAAAGGGGAGTCCAAGTAATCCCTATCTTCATCCGATAGAGTGGGCATCGGGATATCACGTATCATGTCCGCGTTCTCATTCTCAGTGAAGCCTCCCTCCCGCTGTGTATACTGCCTTATAATACCTGGCGAATTCGTCCACTATTTGTTGTGGATCTGTTGTTTTACCCGAGCCTGCCGTCAATAACTCCGGCACTTGGTGTGACGCCCACTCCCCCTTTTCCAGCCAGGCAATCAACTTCCCGGCCTTATCACCATGCTCGTACATCCTACTCTGAGTATCTGCATGTTGCATCTGAGCCCTATCTCTAGCCAGACTCCTGTACTCATCCCTAAGGAGTCGGAGGCAGTGTATTCCCTCCGAGGTGGCGTCTGCCGACACCTCCCTCTCCAAGGCCAGCAACTCTATCTCCACCCTGTCGACCTCCGCCTGGCTCTTCCTCTTTTTCCCAGAGATAATCGACAGTACTTCCCCTCTAATAACAGTCTTGTATGCTTACCACAGGGAGCATTTTGAGGCCACTGTGCCCACGTTATCCTGGAAGTAACCATCTGTAATTCGCACAATCTCCTTCTGGTGTCAGGGTCCCTCAGTCGCCAAGCGCTAATTGGGGCAACTCTAGCTACATCCCTCTGACCCAACTCAACTCTAAGCCAGACCGGCGAGTGATCCGAGACTCCTCTAGCCAAGTGTCTCACGTCATGGATCCATGCTGCTTGCGACGCCGGCTCCAAGATATAGTCTATCCTCGAAAGAGAGTTATGCTCCGCCGAGGCATGCGTATATTGGTTTTCGCCAGGATTTTTCAGTCTCCACCCATCCACCAGTCCAGTGGTCTCCACAAAGTCTGATAACCACCTACGGAATGGCAACAAGGCCCGAGCAGGGTGTCTATCCACTTCACCATCCATCACTGTGTTAAAATCTCCCCCCACTATCAATAACCCAACAGGCAATGTCAAAAAATGTTTGCACAGGTCTTGAAAGATGTCGGACTGCAAGGCCGGAGGGAAATAAACAGATAAAAATGTGACGGCTCTCCCCTCCCACAACCCCGAGATCCCGACATACCTGCCTCTATTGTCAACCCACGTGGCCTGAATAGTTAGCGGAAAGGAGTTCTTGACTAATATCCCCACCCCTCTTGAGCCAGTAGTGAATCCTGCTTGCGCCACTAGCTTGTATCCTCCTTTATGTAGTGCCTTAAAACGCTTACCCATAAGATGTGTCTCCTGCAACAACACCACATCCGGAGAGTGTCTTCTAATCAACTGGCCAACCATTCCTCTTTTTATCTTATCTCCTAGCCCATTCACGTTCCAACTGAGTGTGGAGATCCCCAATCCCCGTCTACCAGAAGACATTATAATAATACTTAATTTCTGAATCAATCGGTGACACCCAATGCAAAAGAAAAAACACAAACATCCAAACCCAAATGAACCCAACATCTCTTCATCGTAATTGCTTTAACAAAACTCCGAATTGTCAAACCCCCCCAAACCCCACTCCTCCACCCCCCACCCTGTACCCCTGCCTGTAGCTTACGCTCATCCCTAACTAGCAGTGTGCCTGTCACCCCCAAACCTACACTATGACTAACTAAAAGTAGAAAATGAAGGAGGGCCCCTAGACAATCCCGCCCCCCCTCGCCCCTCTTCACTGCCTCTGCACGGATCAAAACCAAAAATTAACACATTTACCAACTTGGCGGTATCTATAGAGTGATACAATCCAACCCCACCTCCCGTGCATAGCAACCCAACGTTCAGGCCCGCTCATCCCCAAATTCAGTTATTTATTGGTCATCCGCTTCTCCTCCATTTCGACTCTCAGATCCAGCTGAATGCGTGCTGTCCAACCAGTCCGCCGCCACCTCAGGATTATCAAAAAACAAGTCCTTCCCATTATATTCCACTCGAATATGGGCCGGAAACATCATGGCATATTTCATACCTCTGTCTCGGAGACTCCACTTCACAGACAAAAACCCCTGTCGCTGTTTTTGAACCGCTTGGGTAAAATCCGGGAAAAAGGAAAGTGTCGCATTTTCAGATTTCAACGGGGGCCCAGACCGAGACGCTTGCAAAATCACATCCCTATCGTGAAAATTCAGGACTCTTGCAATCAAAGGACGGGGAGGCGCCCCCGGTCTGGGCCTGCCCCCCGGGATCCTATGGGCACGCTCAATTGTAAAAAAGTTGCTGAGACCTTTGGGTTTGAGGTGATTAAGCACAATATTCTCGACAAACAGGTCAGGCCTTTGTTCCTCAGACTTCTCGGGCACCCCTAAAATGCGAATGTTGTCATCCAACTTCTGGTCTGTGAGGGCTTTTGAGGCCTTCTTGTTGCAACAAATTCACGTCATCTATGAGGCTAGCGGTCTTGACCTCCTGTGACTTCACCTTCTCACTCGCTTTAGTGAGATCCGCATTTATCAGCCCGACATCAATGGCGACGGTGTCAATCTTATGATCCAGAGCCTACATCTTTTGTCCCAGAGACGTCTGGACACCAGTAATGGCCACCATGAGATCCGACAATGTTGGCTCCTCCGAGGAGTGAGCATCGATTTCCCCTCTCCCTTGAACTCGTTTCGTCTCCGCCGGAGACCCTTTGGGCAGGGTGTACTGCTCCAACATATTGGACTGTACAGTCCTGTTTCCTCTAGGGGCTCGAGGCAAGGATTTATCCTGATGCGTTTTCGTCACCATCTTGGCGCACTCTCCCATGTCGCACTACCACAAAGCTCAATAGCGGTCCTCTCCACACCCGCACCCCTAAATCTCCGCTGGGCCGCACCTCAACTCCCAGTCCGCTACACAAACTGCACACCTTTAGGGAGTAACGGCCACTGCAACGGGTTGACCACTTCTCCTTTGAAATACACCCCCCAGAGTCAGCTAGCAGCCAGCTCAGACACTGTGCAACCCCTCCAGGTCAATTGCTTCACAGCGCGGAGTCTCCGGTTGGCCCCTCTCTGGGTCTCATCGCCATTCCAGCCATTATATAGGGGGATCCGCCTGGCTCATCATTCATCACTCGAGCATCACCACTCCGATGTTCTGTCCCATCGCCTCCAGTACCATCTTAGCCCCCACAGGTGTATCTGGGGTGGGGAAGCTTCCGTCAGGCTCCCCCGACAAGCAGCTGCATCACTGTCCGCCTCCGCCAGTCCCCTGGACCTCCACAATAGCGGCCAGGAAATCACACCGCCGCGTGGCCCCCGGCTCACACACAGTTCTGGGCGGTTCTCCACGGGGAGAGACACTCACCGGCACCCTTTCTAGGATCGCTCCTCTCTGGAATCCTGTGGCACGCGTCGACCTCCTGGGCCACAGCCCCACTCGCTGTCCCCGACGCCGCTTACAAGGCGCTCCAATCACGCGCCAGCTGGGGTGTCACCTGAGCCCCCGACTAGTAGGCAGCAGCGTGTGATAGGGCTTATATGCAGTCCCGGGGGCCCTAACTACTGGAGGCAGCTCAATCAGTCAAGTCTTCTTGGGCTCGGGCCCCCCCGCCTCACCCCACTGCAGCGTGGCTTTACGCCGGCTCATCGTCCTCCAGCCTTCAATTAAGGAGAATCGGGGCGGACGGGACCTCCCGGCCTTCCGCCCCCGACGTTATTGTACTTCCGGCGGGCCATCACACTAATGGAGGCCCCGGCTGGGCCGCCGAAACAGGCCTCAAACTGTCCGGCGATGTAGCTTCGCCGCCGGACCTCGGAAGCGGGCGGCACAAATCCCAGCGGGGGTCACTTCTCCTCCCACACCCGGGAGGGGGGTTTAGGATCAGGATGTTGATCAGGATGGTCCCGAGGGCAAGGGAGATCGGCTGAGCCGACTCTCTAAGCGGCCATCTTGGTCGCTGCTTAGGCTCCTCCCATCTGAAATAGTACATTTAACCACTGTGAAGACCAACACCTTCCCTACTGTTGCACAGACTGGACTGGGAATGGTAAATTTAACTCCTCTGAAATTCAACACTTTTCTTACTGTTGCAGATACTGGGAGTAGTGGATAGTACATTTGATCCCCTTGAATTCTTGTCAACAAACAGTCCACAAACGACGCTCTCTTTTGACAGTAGGTGCCAGGTGTTGAGGTCGGACAGTACCTCATAAATTATTCTCAAACCAAAAATGCACTGCACTCCAGTAGTTTTAAATAACCGCTTCACTTTATTGGACTAACGTTTCGACCAAAAAATGGTCTTTCCCATGGTTTACCGTGAGAAAGACCATTTTTTTGTCGAAAAGTCAGTGATGGTGGTGGTGGAAATTGTGCTGCAATAAAGTGAAGCAGTTACGCACAGCTACTGTGGTGCGGTGCATTTTTGGTTTGAGAATATATATGTATATGTATATTTATAGGCTTTTTATGAAAGGAAATTCAAAACAATCACTTAAAAAATGTAATATAAGTTCAAATATATATTTTTATTAATTGGGTTATATAATCTATATGTATATAAAAATACATATATATATACAAATATATAGAAAGATATGTTTGTGTGTGTGTTTTTTATGAGTATATTTTTATATATATTTCCAATTATTAAAATCATCTATTTTAAATTATTTTGATGTTATATGTTAAAATAGTATGGATTTATTATTTTATACTATATAAACTCGGTATTTTTGTATGTTTTTCAATGATATTTTTGTGATTGATATTTTCGACATATTTTTGCAACACGGTATTTGTGTGATAGGTATTATATCAGTGGTCCTTTTCCAGATGTCCTGGAATGGGCCAATGGAGGTGTAATAGGAGTAGGAGTCCTTTGGTGAAGGTGTGGTGGGGGTAAGGGTCAGATGGAGCTCTCAAGTGGATGGTCTTCAGGCTAGAAGTGATTTCAATGTTGGTGAGGCAGGCCATCAAGTCAGGGTTCATTCATCAGCCGTGATGGATAGTTGAGTTGACAGTGACAGGGTCCTGTTGAGGGTAGACTTTGCTGCATTTGGAGGTGATTATGTAACAGAAGAATTCACACGTTTGTTCCCAAGGCCTTGTGTGGAGATTATGTTGCTCTAGGTGGCAGGAGGCACAGTGAAATCTTTGATGATGGTGAAGATTTCCTTGCTGCTGTTGGTATTGATGAGATCTGTAAGAGCTGTGCAGTCTTAGGACTGATTTGAAGAAGCCTTTATCAGTGGTGTCTCGACTTGCTCTCCATTCGTGCTCCAGTTGCTTGTAGTGGTGTTTCATCTGCCTGAGCTCCTCTGTCTTCCAGCTAGCTGGTGATTGAGGTCTTTCCGTTGAGGTTTTTCATGGCTTTGAGCTAATCATTTGTGTACTCAAGCCCATGCTTGGAGTTGACAGAAGCCGACTCCTCTTCTGAACTGTGTCGGGCAGAACCACAGGTGGCACGTTTTTGATGGTGTGGAATGAGTACGCTGAAACTGATGCGGGTGTGGTCTGTTCATGTCATAGTTGCTGGCTTATCGATTGTGGTATTGCTCATTGAGGAGAAAATCCGGTCCCATAGATGCCCGGCAGTATTGGTGGGTTCAGTCAGAGGGTGGGTGAGAGTACGTTTTTTGAGGTTTTCTAGAAGGGCCATAAACTTTGGGTCTGTGCGGTCTTTCATGTGGAAGTTGAGGAGAATGGTTCTTTTATCGGGGAAAAGCCATCTTCTGTGACCTAGAGCACAACTTTGGGAGGGACACACATGGATCTGTGAGGGAGGAAGGGAACAATACAACCAGTCAGATCAGCCGAAACAACCCTAGCGATCAATGGGATGACAGATGTTGCAGCCAGACTGCTCTCACATCCTCTTGCTTGGCAAACCTGTTGCTGGTGGGGATGACTGTAGTGATGTCTGGAGCAGAGGTTGGGTTAAGCCATGATTCTGTGAGAAAGTGCAGGTCCAGAGCATGGTCGTGCAGTTGGTCCCATATGTCTGTGGTGTGGCATCATATGTTGAGGAGCATGCATGAGAGTGTTGCATGTTTTGTGGGTAGTGTTTGGTATATGTGAAGGGGTGACTGGTTTGTGTGACTGTGAGCAAGTGGGATGCTGGGTGCTGATGGTTCAGCAGGAGTGGGTTTGAGGTATGATAGAGTGCATGAAAATTTGCAAGAACCGCATCTGAATGCTCCCTCTGTGTTGTCAGGTGCAGTGTAGCAGCAGTACAGTGAGTGATGGTCGAGGTTGAGAGCACAGAGGAGAATGGCATAGTACTGGTGGGTAGGAGGAGAACCAGGGTTCCTGGTGCAGGGCACAGTCCTGATGTAGATGGGCGCAGATGGACTTGACTTTGACGTAGCAGTGGAGTGCCCGCTGCAACGCATCTGCTCTGAGTCCGCATTGCAGCTCCCTTTAAGTAGGTCCTGCGAGTAGGAGGAGCTCAGATGCTCTGGATGTGAAACCCATGATGTTACTTCCTGTACAGGAGATGATGGGTAATTCAATGATGTCACTTCCTTTGCAGATGGATGATGGGAAATGCAGAGCTGTCACTTCCTGTGCAGATGGATTATTGGAGCTCTAGTGACGTCAAAGCCTGTACTGATGAGTGTTGGGAAATGAAGTACTCTTGCTTGGCTTCTTCTTATAAAGATGGCTTTAGTTGGTAGCTAAGATTTGCAGATCCAATGGTGTTCCTGGCCCCTAGAGCATTCCTGACTCAATATTCAAGTCTGATGTAGACTATTGGATCAGCTGGCTTGTTTATAATGCCTCATTCCAACTGACAACAACAAAAAGGTGATGGATGGAATGCTTGAAATAATTCCAGTCACTGGAAATAACCCGAGACACATCCCAATCCATCTGTCTAACGGTTGACGGTGCCTGACCCCCTGGCAAAGGTCTTTTTTATAACCGTTATATAATTAAAAGAAATATATCATCCCCTGGTAATTATTAGGAATGGGTGTAATTAACGTAAATTGCTTTAGCATAATTGCGTAAAATTCCTTAGAAATGATGACAATTTGTACTTTATTTTAAAATGATGTAAAATAAACAAGTGCTGTGAACAACAGCTGGTCGAGTTCTGTATTTGCACGTTGTTGAGGTGCGCATGTAATAGAATTTTTATCTGAATGAACTCCAACAAAAGGCATAATGAAGAACTTTCAAGTAAAAAATCTGTGATTACGTGCTGCTTGTGTTTTGTCTGTTGGCATTGTTCATTTGGTGCCACAATAGGATTTTTACCCAAATGAACTCCAAATATACCAAGTGGTTTAATGACATAATTTCATGTATTTTCACAAATTATGCAAATGAAACAATTTAGTCAAATTACACCGGCATTGAAATTTTACTCAGGTCTACCAATTACCACTTATTTATCTTCCAGGCCATAGATGCCAAGGGCTCTGCAAGGATTCTCTTTGAGGAACTATAAAAAAGGGTAGAGCAAGAACTAAATACTCCCCTTTTTGAAACCTGGTTTCAGGCTCAATTCTTCTTCTGTCACAAACATTGTTGCTTTGATATATATGGCTCACTAATTATTATATTTATATGGAGCTCCTCAGTTCACATGTTTTATCGAATTCACTGATGCATTTGAAGGGGTGGATTGACAAATCTCATAGATGAAGCTATCTTTTTTGTATAAGAAGAGGAATCTTTATTGTATTTAGTTATTTAAAACCATTAGAGTAGTACACACTGAATGTCATAAAAAACTAAAAGCTGAATTCATTTCCAAATGATAATTTTCAAAAACTCAATTTGATTCATATAGACTATTCACTTTTCTTAATTACCATTCATGGACACAGTTATATTATAAAACAACACTAAAAACAACACATTTTAGGAACCATCAGTAATTCATTTCTCCCAGCAATTATCATTCTAAAAAAGATTATAACAAATATTCTTATTCCCATGTAACCCCACATTAGAAATTTCCTTAAATAAAGGAGTTATAAACGTTACTCCCCTACAAGCAAGAACGGCTGAATGTCCACTTAGCCAGGTGATGACGGCTTGCTGGCATGTACGTATTCCCATATTTCTGAATAATGATTTCAGAAGAATTTTCCTTCGCACCAAGGGAACAGGACAAACACATAATAGATGAAGTAATGTTTCGCTCCTATATCCACATAATCTACAAGGAATCTCCTATGGCTGTTTTTTCCAAGATGGGACAAAGTCTTTAGTTTTCATAATACCAAAGCGGAATAGCATAAATTGATGTTTCAATCTTGATGAGAAGTGTTCTGCCAGATACCCTTGAGAACCTATGTTGGAGTACGGATGTATTACTGTCCAGGCATGTCTCCTTAGTGCAAAAGCACTTGCATCTGTTAGATTTGATGATGTACACGTTGCAGATCTTAATACTTGTTTGAAAGATGCCTTTCCTAATGTTGCTCCCGAAGCTTCTTGTATGTTCAAATCCTTAATAGATAGGGTTAAACAACTTCACGAGGATCCTTTTCTAGTACTATTCAGATGTTCCTTTATTTCCTTCCAGCATAAATTGCTGATAGACCCTTTTTCTGCTGCTCGCAGTCTCCAACACAATTTATAAAAGCACTTTCACACTGTTGTTTCTGATTTTTTAGTCCAAACTCCAAACGTATTTGTGTGGGTAAGACAGATTTTGGGATAATAAATACGGATCTGTATACTTTTATTTGGCTTCTATTCAACGTGTCTATATCCAAACCATGCATAATTTCTGTACTATACGATAATGAAGGTAGTAGCCAGGCCTCCATAACGTTAAGTCAGTGGGTTAACAACTGACATTTCAATTTTTGTTTCAGTATTTTAAATCCATATGTTAATGATTGTGCCTTAGCCTGAATAGATAAGAAATGGGTTTTGCCAGTCATTTGCTTATCCATAATACACCCCAAATATTTATAGGAACACACTTCCTCCAATTTATTTCCTTCCAACCCCATACATCATTTTTTAACTTAAAATCAACCAACTGGAAGACTTTAGTTTTATTTAGATTCAGATCAAGCCCTTGTTTTACAATGTATTTATTTAAGGCAGTCATACTCCGGTATAGACCTATTGTTGTTTTACTTACTAGGACTATATTGTCTGCATAATGTAAACAGCCCCATTTCTCTTCCGCAAGAATTGGTGGATGATTATGTTCCATATCCAAAGTGACTGCAAGATCTGATAGATATAAATTTAACTGGCTTGGGGCTAAGACACATCCTTGTTTAAGACCTATTTTATTTCCTGTTTTGGATGTTACACAGCTTCCATTCCTTATTTTGACTTGAGCCCATGTTTGCATATATAATTCCACAGTTAATCTTACGGAATTTCCCATTCCTCCAGTTTTTTCAATAAACGACCTCTAGGCACACAGTTGAAGGCAGAATTGAGGTCAATAAAACATCGAATTTTTGTTTTTGTTTCACCTACTCTATTAGAAAAATTAAGGCTTTAAGGTAACCCTAGGAAACAAACTCTGCTCCACAAGTGGAAGTTACGGAGATTTGGTAACTACACACTTCATTGAAAACACAGAATTCACACAAGAATTGCCACTCTGCTACGCAATGGAGTTACATACAGTACCCATTTGAGTTACATACAGTACCCACAACCCTTTAGTAAATCAACTTTACCTTTACATACTAAAAAGCATATAACCAATTCACAAAAGTGAACTTTGAAAAATATCAGGCAATGAAAGAGGTGATGATTTTGGGGTCGCCCCTTACCTAGTGGGAGGGCAAGCAGATGCATTGAACACAAAGAGCATATCATGCTGAACGATTTGGTGGTGGTCCCACCCTCCTAGGACCACCCCAAGCAAAGTTATGGGCAAAAATACAATGCCAGACAAAGGTCCAGCAAAGTATTATGGGGCCAGACTCTAGAGTTTAGTGAATATTATAGTATTAGCCCTCAGCTGAGCCAGAGAGCCTGCCCCTTGAGGACTGTTTTGATATTGGATACTGTAATATTCACTGCACTCTAGAATAGTGTCCCATAATGCTTTGCAAGGTCTTGGGTTGGGATTGAATGTATGCCCATACCTGTACTTGGGGTGGTCCTAGGAGGATGGGACCACCACTGAATAATTTCAGCAGCCCCATCTCGCTCCTACCATTCCCGGCCAAAGTCATCGAGAAAGCCGTCAACAGCCAGCTCGCCGCCTTCCTCGAAACCAACAAATCCCTCGACTCCTCACAGTCCGGCTTCCGAGCAAAACACAGCACTGAGACCGCACTCATCGCAGCAACAGACGACATTCGAACCCTACTGGACAATGGAGACACAGTCGCCCTCATCCTCCTTGACCTCTCCGCAGCCTTCGACACAGTCTGTCATAACACCCTCCTATAACGCCTCAAAAACATTGGAATCCAAGGAAAAGCACTGGATTGGATCACCTCGTTCCTTACCGGAAGAACTCAGAGAGTCCGCCTTCCACCATTCAAGTCAGAAGCCACTGAAGTCATTTGCGGCGTGCCACAAGGATCTTCACTCAGCCCCACTCTCTTCAACGTATACATGAGCCCCCTCGCGACCATCGCACGCCAACACAACCTCAACATCATCTCCTACGCTGATGACACTCAACTGATCCTCTCACTCACCAAAGACCCAAACACCGCCAAAACCAACCTACATGAAGGAATGAAAGAAGTAGCCGAGTGGATGAAACACAGCCGTCTGAAACTGAACTCAGACAAAACAGAAGTCCTTATCTTAGGCATCTCCCCTTCCGCCTGGGATGACTCTTGGTGGCCTGAGGCCCTTGGGAAAGCACCCACCCCGACGGACCACGCACGGAACCTGGGCATCATCCTGGACTCCTCACTCTCGATGAACAGACAAATCAACGCTGTTTCATCATCGTGCTTCAACATTCTTCGCATGCTCAAAAAAACATTTCGCTGGATCCCCACCGAAACTAGAAAAACGGTCACCCACGCACTGGTCACGAGCCGCCTGGACTACGGTAACACCCTATACGCCGGTACCACCGCAAAACTTCAGAAAAAACTCCAACGCATCCAGAACGCTTCAGCCAGACTCATACTAGACATCCCGCGTAAAGACCACATCTCTAGTCACCTGAAAAACCTCCACTGGCTCCCCGTCAATAAGAGAATAACATTCCGCCTCTTAACCCACGCACACAAAGCACTTTACGAACTCGGACCCGAATGCCTCAACACACGACTTTCCTTCTACACCCCCTCCCGCCAGCTATGCTCCTCCGACCAAGCCCTTGCTGCCGTACCCGCATCAACAAAACCACCATGGGAGGTAGATCCTTCTCCTACCTGGCAGCTAAAACCTGGAACTCACTCCCCATTCACCTTCGCCTCACTCAGAACCACCTAGCATTCAGAAAGCAACTTAAAACTTGGATATTCGACAAGTAATTTCCCCACCCTTCCTCAAGCGCCTTGAGACCCTCTGGGTATGTAGCGCGCTATATAAATTATTTGACTTTGACTTTTGACTTTGACTTTTGTGTTCAAGGCATCTACTTGGTCCTCTCCTAGGCCAGGAAGGACTCCAAAATCATCGCATCTCTCACTGCTAACTATTTTTCATTTTCACTTTTGTGAGATGACTTTGTGCCTTTTAGCATGTAAAGATATCGTTATTTATTTTTTACCTTAAGGCACTGCTTGCTATATTTAAATTTTTGTGAGATGACTATATGCATTTTAGCATGCAAAGATAATTTTTGATTTTTTTACTAAAGGTATTTGGGATTTCTGTTTAAAACTTTTTTCAATACACAACAAAGGATTTCATACAAAAACTCTGGAATAGGCTACTGCACCCACATTCCATTGTTAAAACAATTATACCGTTACATGTTGCAAAACATGTAACCAATTCACTAAAGTGAGCTTTTTAAATATATCACTCAATGAGAGAGGTGATGATTTTAGGGTCCCCCCTAATCTAGGGGGAGGACCAAGCAGGTTGCTTGAACACAACGAGCATATCATGCTCAATGATTGTGGTGGTCCCATGCTCCTAGGACCACCCCAAGCAAAGTTATGGGCAAAAATACAATGCCAACCAAAGGCCCAGCAGAGCATTATGGTGCGAGATTCTAGAGTTTAGTGAATATTATAGTATTAGCTCTCAGCTGAGCCCAGAGCCTGCCCCTTGAAAAATATTTTGATATTGGATACTATAATATTCACTGCACCCTAGAATATTGAACCATAATGCTTTGCAGGGCCTTTGGTTGGGATTGTATTTGTTGCCCAGAACTGTGCTTGGGATGGTCCTAGGAGGATGGGACCACCACCAATCGTCCAGCATGATGTGCTCTTTGTGTTCAAAGCATCTACTTGGTTCTCTCCCTAGGTTAGTGAGGACATCAAAATCATCACCTCTCTCACTGCTAGCTGTATTTTCATTTTCACTTTTGTGAGATGATTAGATGCATTTTAGCAAGTAATAATAGAGTTACATGTCGTTTTACCGAGGGTATGTGAGGTTTTTGTTTTATTAATTGTGGTGAGACAGAATGGAGTGTGATTCACAGAGTTTTTGATCAATTCCATGTAGTGGTACTCCGCCAACTACGCCCACCCTTAATTTGAGGTTGTTTAATATCCCTATTCCTGCTCTAAATTCTGACTGGTATTTTGGTATTAGTTATTTTTCTTCTATCCATGTTTTTAGATGTTCCAGTAAGCAGGATACATAGAGTTTAGACTCAACATCGCTTAAAGCTATAAACCTGTAATTAAGGGGTATTGCCGTTTTAGGTTGAATAATGTTCCCTTTCCTGGACTCCGGTATCTGATTTGTGTAAAAAAAATCATTGAACATTGGAGCTAATGATTGAGCCCAATAATCTACATCTGTTTTAAATAAAGCATTTGGGATACCATTTGGTCCCCAGTGCTCCCTCAAATTGTTATCTTTTTATTATTTCTTTAAGATCATCTGCATTGCCCAATAGGGTCATTCAATTTTCCTTTTCATGAGACCTTAATTCCTCTTTATTTTCTTGTGTCCCTTGAGTGAATATAAAGATAGCCTGAGACGACAAGACATAATTGTCATCCATTGTTTCCATCACCAATTTACAGATTTCTAGTGACAATAGTATGTCTTTATTTTTCGTTGTATCCTGAACTGAGTACATTGTAGAGACATGGGCTTCACAAGATGCTGCATCTATTCCTGCATTATCTTGTCTTTACTTTCCTAATACTAAACCACTAACTATTTGCCCATATTTTTTACTATGTTGTTGTTTACTGGACTAGAGGAGTTTATTCCATAGACCCGAGGAATATCCTATTTTTTCTTCCCAGCAACTTTTCTAATATTTGATTTTTTATTTTTGTAAATTCTGAAGTGAAATGTTAGTGGGTCTCATCCCTTGTCTTTGAGACTGTGCCACTAGTCTGGCTTCTCTTGTTATTTGAGCTTTTTGTCTGCGTAGTTCCTCGTTGTTCCAGGGGCTCTTTATACTACCCACTCCTATTTTAAATCCATCAATATATTTTAACCATTGGGCTTTTAGTGGAAATGTAACAAATAGCAAATTTCTCAAGTGTTGCCATGCCATTACTCAATTATTGAATTCTGGTTCTGCTGCCTCTTGCATGATTAAGCTGCTTTTTATAAACTCTAGTGATCCGGCACTGTGATAGACTTCCGCCATTATTTCCTTATCCCTCTCACTCCGCCATTTTAAGCATTTTAGATCATATGTTATCTGTGGAGACATTGAGGGGCTTATTATGATGGCGTGCGCACATCAGTCCGACCACCATCATAACGGTTGTGGAACCGCCCGCCAGATGTGCATCGGTCCCACCAGCCCAATTAGGATGCGCCCGCCACACTGGCGGGTGCATCCTGGCCTTTTACAATTGCACATGGTACTGCTGGCTGAAGCAACGTCTGCAATTGTAAAAGAGCATGCACAGCATTTCCCTGCACCACGTGGCAGGCACCACACGGTACCTGCCACTTGGTGCAGGGAACTGCAGGGGGTACTATGGGTCCCCCCAGTGCTCCCCTCCTGCCCTCCCACAGAGGTAGCCTGCAACGGACCCCCAAAGCCAATCCCTGCCAGCCTGTCCATGGTGGCATTAACATCATGGAAAGGCCTCTACCATACTCACGTCCTAATATGGCGGGCAGTGCCAACCGAAAAGCGGCGGACGGACTTTGCATCCGCCACGATACCCACCGTCATCCTAATACGGCTGTGTGCAATTCTCATTATGATGGCGGAACGGACGCCTCTGGCGGCCCGGCAGTGGCGATCGTTCCGCCATCGTAATGAGTCCCTAAGTTATGTGTGGTTGGCATCTGTGTGTTATTGCAATAAATCACAATTAATTGTGGAAAATGGTCACTCTCTGAGCGCGTATGGCTATGAAAATATTCGACATTGGATAATGCTGCCTCATTAATTGCAGTATAATCAATTTTTGAACTTTTCGTGACACTTACAAAAGTAATCAATGCTGGGGAATCCCCCATTGAATTTCCATTTAAGATTCAAAATCCTAATTTCTCCAGTTTGTTCTTAAACTTAACCCTGATACAATTGTTCCTGATTATGCTGATTTTACTAAGATCTGTATTGAAGTCACTGCTTATCAAGATTGTTGCATAATTATGTTGCTTCTGTAAAGTTTTTGTTGTTTTGATTAATATTGCCATATGAGCCTCCTTCTTTACTTGATTTGGGTGTAGATAAACATTTATAAGCAACAGAACCTTACAAGTCTTATTTGTCACCTTTGAGGTCAGTTTGATAACTTGAAGCAAATTAAGTCCCATATCCAAATGTTCTATTACCCAGTTATATTTGATTGAGCAATAGGTAGTAAGAACTCCTTTCGGATTACCACATTTCTGGGATTTTTCCGCTAGGCAATAAAACCCTACATAACCCACTATGTGCAATGCCTCCAGGCACCTTGTTTCCTGTAACAGAATGAGATAGTAACTCTGCAAAAAAGATCTTGGATCTTCCTCTTGTAAGATGTTACTTGAACTGTGTACATTCCATGAACAGATATTCAGAAGGTGCTCCACCTCTATTTTAGCGAAGGTTGAGAACAACTTTGTGCTGCAGCTCGTGGGCCTACCCCTTAGTACTCCTCTCATTCCCCTCCGTATGGACATGGGTATTAGGTCCCTTGAGCAAGAGATTGCCCTGAGACCACTGACATTTTGTAGGAGGCTTTGGGTGACCCCAGAGCTGTCTGTCTATAGGGCCGAGCTAAAGGAGCTTATGACCTTAAGTATTATTAAAAACCTCCCGTGGCTCCCTCACATAAGGGACCTAGCCACCAAGCTGGGTAAAATGGGCCTCTGGAGAACTCCCGAAGCACCATTTGCCACGACAGCGAGGCTTGAACTAGTCAAATGTTTTAGACAAATCAATCTAATGTCCCTAGAAGCAAGTGCCTCACATAGTCGCCTAACAGCAGAATCTTTGCTAGTTAAAAATACATGCAGTAAGGAACAGTTTCTGGACTTCATTCAACCCCCACTGGCTAGGAAACTTTACGTGCAATTTAGACTAGGGACCCTCCCCTTACTAGCAATCACCAGCAAGTGGGTCAAAGAACAAAAGGGGGATTGCCCTGCATGTAATTTTAAGGTGGAGTCCGAAATACATGTTCTGTTCCTCTGCCCAGCGTATCGGGTGCCGCGCAAGCGCTGGTTAATACAACTCTGTAAGAACCTAGGCTTTGTGCATTGCACAGAGGCCTACAGAGTTTTAAAGTATGACACTCATCCACCAATAGTCTTTGCTGTATCCCTATTTTTAAATAGGATGTGGCACACTCGACGAGCTATTTTAAAGCAGAACCATAGGGCTGTAGAAATGCACTGAATTTAGATATGGTTCATTAATTATATGCAAGCTCTGGGTTTAGTGTCGTAGTCCCACATTTTTAGCTGTGTATTAATCTTTGAGTGCTGCTTTCCCTTAGTCGGCTGCATCTATCTTTAATCTTTTTAATCGGCTGATGACTGTATCATGAGCTTTTTCACTTTTTGTGAGATTTTTAACCTGTGTATGTCCACTTGATGGCTTCTTTAATATATGAATTTGAGACATTTATAATTTTTTAACTATAAAATGTATTATACCTGTTTTACTGTGAACTGTACTTTGATGGCTTTATTGTTAGGATCGCCTAAGAATTACATCCATGTGTTGCCTTTCCCCCCTCTGGATATAAATGGTGAATGGGCTTTATGTCTGCATTCCATGATGTCTTGGGAACTCTTAATCAGAGCCTTCACAATGGTTACATTTTCAAACTATCTTGTTTTATCTCCTGATTCCACTGCTCCCCTTAGCACTGTGCCTTTTATTGCGAGTGATCCACCTCTTGTTTTAGCAGTTAGGAGTGGTCCAGGATCCTGCAGAGGTTCATATTTTTGTAACTCAATGCCCCATGAGTTAAAGATGTTTTGCTTTTCCATTATTTGTTCAATTACAGCTGTAGTTGCCCAAGTTATAATGGTCGCTACTCTGTTACTTCTATGTGGATGTGGTCCAAATTCCACTGAAGACAATCGAAAGAGGTAATCTGTGCTAACTCTTCAATTTTGTTTATACGTTTATAATGGTTCCTCTATTTAGAATGTCGAAACCCCACTCTCATTATAGTTAGGGATGTACAGTACTTTATTTCCCTGAGTGTCATGTTCACCACCCCCTTTTGTACCGCTTTGTTCACCATAAGTTGGCAGGGTATGCTCAGACATGAGTCCCTTGCTCACTTTGCCACTGGATTCAAGCAAGCCTGGCTGAAGACGGCTGTAATGCCAGAAACCGGTCCTAGGAAGCTTGTTTCCGGTCCAGGGAAGGCATGGTTTGGCAGTTCGGGCTGGACTGTTCCCATGAGGCACAGGGTCAAACTGATTTGCATATGGCCATGTCTGAACTGGGGTGGCAGAGTGGGCTAAAGAACGGTGATGGATTAAACCCAGATCTGTTGACTGAGTGTGAGTGTTTGATTGGTTCAGATGCTCCGTCCATCGCCATCCCGTTTTGTACCGCTTTGTTCGCCATAAGTTGGCAGGGTATGCTCAGACGTGAGTCCCTTGCTCACTTTGCCACTGGATTCAAGCAAGCCTGGCTGAAGACGGCTGTAATGCCAGAAACCGGTCCTAGGAAGCTTGTTTCCGGTCCAGGGAAGGCATGGTTTGGCAGTTCGGGCTGGACTGTTCCCATGAGGCACAGGGTCAGACTGATTTGCATATGGCCATGTCTGAACTGGAGTGGCAGAGTGGGCTAAAGAACGGTGATGGATTAAAGCCAGATCTTTTGACTAGGTGTGAGTGTTTGATTGGTTCAAATGCTCCGTCCATCACCACCCCTTTTGTACCGCATCTTTGTGTACAGACATCATTTTCCTCCTGTCCTCTTGAAAATGAATAGCTTTGGTTTGTTGGAGATCATGCTGTTATTGAGGTACTGTTATATTACTTTCAAGGAAAAAAATCTATTGGAATTCTCCCACTAAGGAGTCAAAAAATGACCCTGTCTTCAGGATTTCCTGCACCTTCCTTATAGATTTTATTTCATTTAGTTGATCTCGGTTTATTCCTACAAAAAGACCCTCTTTTTTTACCAGTTGGTCTAGCACCTTAGATCTTTCTTGAGTTTCTTTCCATTTAGCTTGAGGAGGCAATTTTAATTCAAGGATTGTGTTTGATTCTGCATAAGCTCCTGTTGATTCTCCCATTGCCCTGCCAGCGAGGCATCTGATTGCTTGCTCTGAATCCGTCCAAGCCCAAGATTCCCTTGGTTAGTTTTGTTTGTAATTTCCGTCATCTGACCCTTAGGATCTACTTCCATTACATTACATTTCTCGGGGTCCGACTCTCATTTATTATGTTTCGAGAACAAATGCAACATGGATTTTTGTTGAACTATTTTACTTTTTTTGTGCTTTCCTTTGCCTTTTTTCTCCCTTTTTGTAAAACCTTGCTCTATTTTTGTTTTTTCATGGCTTTCAACTGATTGGTTCTTATCATCCTTTGCCTAGAGTACTTGTTTAGAGGAACTCGTTTCTCCGTCGCTCAATACCGGCTCAGTTGCCAAATTGTATAGTTGTTCTGAATGAAACTGATTTATTTAATTTATTGTATGCTTTGTCGCATGTACATTTCTCAACTGCAATCTTACCCCTTTCAGTATTTCAGTAAGAACTGATGACGGAACTTGTGGCTTATCCCTAAGATTGAACATTGAGATGTAACTTGCTCTGTGTAATTATGATTTTGTGCTCTTTGAATGAGGTCATTTAGGGCTTGCAACTTCTTATTTATGCCCATGATATGAACTGCCAAGATGTTTAAAAGGTCCAACTACAGTTCTTGCTTATCTGCCTGACAATGTATTGCCGTTGTCATTGCATCCATAGTTGACAAGTGGGCACCCCAGGAACCTTCAATATCTTCTTTGCCTAAGGATTCCTTATTGATTTTTCCATCATTAAGTTTGATTTGTATCGGGGGGGGGGAAGCTGCTACTTTGTGCAATAAAAGAGCTCAAACTTTTTCCTTTGTGCTTTGTCCTTGCCAAGCAGTGGCCTCCATTCCAGGAGCAGAGTGGCGACAGGGCGCAGCAGGTAAATAGGCCTGCCCTATAAATAGGAACACACCCACAAGACTACAGGAGCGTTGCCCCCACCACAGCCAAGCAACCACATGACCAGGCGCTGTGCGGCAAGAGCAAGAGGCCGGCTCAACTGACAAACACGGTTCAGCACCTATGACCGGTCTGCCACAAGCCTGCAGTGTGCTGACCAACAGGCGTGGAGCAGGGGCCTACCCGCTGACAAGGCCAGAGATGCAGCCAACAGCCAGAAAACAACAAAGTCCAGCAGGCCTGCGCACAGACCACAGGATAGGTGTAGATGTCAGCAGGCGGATCCTATGAGCAGCTCCCAGAGACTTTCTGTCTCTTGCTCCCTTGTGAGGCTCAATTTTACAGCAGGCCAGTGGGGCTGATTAGGAAAGACTGCAGGCTGCATCCGGGATGACCCGGGCCGCCTCCGCGGGCCACCTCTGACACACACCCAGCAGCTGCTGTCTATCGACAGCTGCACTCGCCTGAGCCAAAAGCTGGAACTTGTTGAGGTGGTCCATCTTCCTACAGGGAATGGATGATACAGTGGAACTGAAAGGCTGGTGCCGGTACCGGCTGGGTAACTGGACCCACAGGAACCACAAGACTCAGAACGGGGGATCAAGGGATAGGGGAATCAAGGGATCGAATGATCGGAGATGAAGCTATCTAACTAGGGCTTGCCAGATATTTTGCTGAATGGCATTATCTCACATGACTCAGACATTTTGGTAAGAGTCAAGGCTGATCATGGATCCACAGTTTTCGATAAAAATGCGTTCGAAAAGTGGGATTAAACAAGGGTGTATTCTATTCCATTATTATTCTAACTGTACATGGCTGGCATCAATCAGCTCTGCTCCATCGAGGGTCAGGTCATTCCACTTAAAAATTAACCCACAAAAGACACAAATGTTACAATATCCAGATGACCCAATCTTTCTTATCCATTCTTGTAACCAAATTAATACGTTGGTGGCCAATATGTCTAAACATAATGATTTTTGGCAGATTTTAAAATAAGACAAAGCAGATTTGCCATTCTGGCACCTCGATTTTGAGTTAAACCCCCTCATATAATTATCTAGGAGTTTGAGTAACAGAAAGATGCTCTCCAAGATTCCATCTATCTGACTTGAAAAGCAAAGCTGCTACCCTAACTCTTCCACTATGCATACTAAACACATAGGGGCAGATTTACAAGGAACTGAAGCATCTGAATAGATGCGACAGTTTCCATGTACCAGCACCAAAGGTTCTTGCGCCACCATGGATACGATGTATTTGCAATACAGTGCTCCATGGTGCAAGGAATAACAGATATGTCAGAAATTCTGATGCATCTGTTGGCCCATAATTGACGCATTGCTGAAGTTGCTCATGAAAGTGACGCACAACAGATAGATGAGTCCTTTTCAAAAAGCTCTGCTTCATTTCTTATGCCTGGTCTGAGCAGGTGTAGGGATTTTGACGCAGTGAAGGAGTAGAGTGGTGCAGTGAGAGAAGTGTGGCTCACTGGTTAGAGAGGCAGACTCTGAAGCAGAGATCGGGCCCGGGACCAGGGTTCAAGTCCCGACGCGGCAGGGTCTTGAGCTCAATGTCCGCGGACTCGATAATTCTCGCCTCAGTGCCTATTCTAATCATGGGTCCCATGCTGCAACTCTGGGCAATAGCTTGCTTAATCTCCACAACGGCCCCTACAACACTGGGATGCCTGGCTTCACCTTGGGGGTGCCCAAGAGGGGCTTCTCACAGGGAGAGCCAGGAAGGGTTCCACAGCGTTATACAGCGCCGGGACGCCCCGTTGGGGCAGCTGTGCGCTTTACAAAATACACTACTACTACAGTGAAATGTTGTAAATTTCACTACGTCGGCTCTACATTGCTTTTTCCGTGGGAACGCCTACCCAGCATACATTATACCTGACACAGGTAAAATGTGACGCATGGCTTTACAACGTGACACATCTCCCTAGATGCATCACGCTGTAAATTGGCCCCATTGTTTGCGCCACCGCTGCATCAAAAAAAGTGACGCAATGGTGGCGCAAGAAGGCGCAAAGGGCTTGCAAATCTGCCCCATCATTTTATTGCCTTTCTGCTGAAGCAAATCTGAAAGTTTAAAAATCAAAACTTATGTGGACGTCAACCTATGGCCAGCACTTTTTCTGGACTTCTCACAGTGTAAGATCCTCTAGAAAAATATATATTTACTTCTAAGCATATACTGATTCTGGATTCACCTGGAATTTGCCCTACACAAACAAGAAGCAGCCTTCGTACAATACGGTCATAACTTCTGAAATGCAAATAAAGACTCTCAGAAATTCCTCCTACAAGCAATATTTCAAGAATTCTATGAAACCCACAATCCTGGGGTCAAGTATTTGGACTTTGCAATCGGAGATTTGGATATGAAGACCATCTGGGGAAACAATCCATCAATAGCTGTCCTAAAGTCAACCACTAAAACTCAGCTGTTGCTCTCTTCTCGTGCTGCAGGCTTGGCTGAATAGATGCAATTTAGACAGTTTGCTCTGATAAGTGGCTGCTGTAACTCAATCACAAAGCAAATTATACTTAAAAGAATCACTAAATAATCCATGCAAAGACAGGATCATCAAAATACCCAGGAGAAAGTTCAGATCAGCAGGGCATAATAATTCTCACCAATTAAAATTGCATCTTTTTTGCTGCTGGCAAGGGGAGAAAACAGAAATACCAAAGGTTTGAAGCCAATTTTCTTACATAAAATGTTAAGGTGCTCCAAAGAACTGAAATATTGTTTGAACATAGAGGGGCAGATTTACGAGCCCCGTGCGCCACATTTGCGCCGCAGTATAAACAATGCGCCACGTTGCACCCTAGATACAATGTGAAGCATCTAGGGAGATGCGTCACGTTGTAAAGCCCTGTGCAACATGAAACGGTTTCATGTGGGCGTTCCGGTGCAGGAGGGGGGCGTACTGTCTCAGGAATGCCTTGGAAAAGTGCCTGAGTGAAATATACAAGATTTCACTTTTCCGACGCCACTACGTCAAAACCTTGCGCCTGCTTGAAGCAGGTGTAAAGCGTGACGCACCATGTTGAGGATAGGCCAGGTTGGAACAGTGCTGGGGTTGTGTCGCGCCCGTGACACAACTCCAGCACTGCGCCAACCTTACGCTGGCAAATGCGACACGCATCTGTTTATCCTTGCCCTATGATGTGTCGCATTGCAAATGTGGCGCATCTGTGGTCGCGCAAGGGCAAACTTGCGTCACGCATCTTTCCTGGCGCATCCCTGCTGATTTGAAGGGATGCGCCAGAAAACATAAATCTGCCCCAGAGAATATAACAGAGGTGTCTGATCAGCAAATTCCTTAACATTATTTTTTTATTTAAAAAAATGCTCTTATTCCACTTTAGGTGTTAACACACTTGAACAAGCCTTCACATAATACCCTGGCAGTTTTCACCTTAGGTCATTTCACTAATTCAATAGATAAATATGCTTACAGAAATATTGTTCTCATTGTTTTTTTTATATACATTGTTTTTTGTTTGGGCTTCTGAGATTAATCAGCTATGCATACAATAATGTCATTCTCTTGACATTTTATGTCAAGGTTCAGCATACACTGATTACAATGTCGGGCGGAAAGTCATCTCGAATTGGGGACCGACCGGCTCGAGGTCACCTATTATGATGCAACTGAACACTGTTCGTTCGGAGTCCCATTGTTCCCTATTGGAGCCCGTGTTCTGACCGACAACAAAGGCTCCTATGGGGAAACAGGGTGTGTGTGTAAAACCCTGCACCCTGTGGCAGGCACCCCACGGTGCCAGCCACACAGTGCAAGGTTTCACAGGGTGGGTCCCTTTGGTACCGCCTCGTCCCCCAACCGGAGGCTGCAGGATGAAAGGGCCCTGCTAGGTCCCCTCAAAGTCACTCTCTGACAACCTTTTCGTGTTGGACAGGCTGACTCGGAAAGGCTGTTGGAAATAGACATCCTAATCGGTCGGTCAGAAAATGCTGTCAGTAGAGCTGCACAATGCGGTTCCGACAGACACAACATCTCCGAGAGCAAGTCTAAATCAATTCGGAAGGACCGCGAGGTACACAATCTGACCGTGAACATCGTAATCAGTCGGGTGGATTGTAAATCGAGTCTGGCGGAAGCGTTCTGAGGCAGTCTAGGACATTCTGACTGTCGGGCGGAGGCTTTCTGCCTGACATCGTAATGAGCCCCTTAGTATTAAAAATTGGGTTTCTGGTTGGCAGAGGTATGCACCCTGTCCAAGCAGGAACAACAATGCTACGCAATGTAAGTCACAAACACACCCTAAATTAACCTGTGTTCCCCCTCTATTAGCTTGGCACTGAGCAGTCAGGCTTAACTTAAGATGCAACACATCAAACAGTAAAACAGTGAAAACACCAAACAAAATGAGTCTACATCAAGTTTGGAAAATAGCTCCTCTTAATTTAATGAATAAACCAAGACCAAAATGACAAAAATCAAATGAGTAGAAATAGAGATATGAATTTTTAAAGAATAAATGTAAAAATAGCACTTACAAGCAACAAGCGCGTATGAGGTAAATCTGGTTATGCTGGACCGGGTCAAAGTCAAATGTTCAGGCCAATCGCAATAGAGCGTGGGTTCGTTGACCACGCAAGACCTGCTAATAAAAATGTACCTTGACATGTATAATTTAAAAGCACATGTCCTACCTTTTAGTTAAGTAGCACCGTGCCCAATGTGCTACCTTATGGATGGCATATATGTAATAAAGGGGAGTTTAAGGCCTGGCAAGGGGTTCTAAATGCCAGGTCAACATGGCTGTGTGAACTGCACACACAGCCTCGGCAGTGGCAGGCCTAAGACAGTTATAAGGCTACTTGAGTGGGTGGCATAAGCTGTGTCGCAGTCCCACTAGTAACATTTAATTTACAGGCCCTGGGCACATGTAGTGCACTTTACTAGGGTCTTATCAGTAAATTAAATGTGCTAATTGCGGACACATCAGTTGCGCAAGGTTAAGGGGAGAGAGCCATGCACTTTATCAATGGTTAGCAGTGGTAAAGTGCTTAGAGTACTAAGGCCAACAAAAACTAATATGTAAAAATATGAGGCAAGTAGGCATAAAGTTTGGGAAGACAACCCTAAGGCTGTCAGATCTAACATGTTCCCCCCAGCTGAAAGTGGGGAGAGCTACACTACCGCTTTGGAGTTCTCATCAGAAAATCGAAGAACATTGAGAAACAATCAAAATGTGCGTGGTATACCTCAGGTCAGTGTTCCATCGTATAGTCCATTCCCTGTAGGGAGATGGACCACCTCAACAATTTTGAAATCTCATCCCTCTATTGCATGGGTCACCTGAGGGGCCTGTGGTCTGTCTGAATGCGGAAGTGATTCCCAAGCAGATATGGCCTCAACTTCTTCAGTGCCTAGACAGCAGAAAATGCTTCCCTCTTAATAGCACTCCACCTCTGTTCCCTGGGAAGTAACCTCTTAGAGGTGAAAGCTGCAAGTTGGTCTAGGTCCTTCTTATTTAACTGTGATAGAACTGCAGCTATGCTATGCTCTGAGGCATCATCCTGCAAGATGAATTCACTGGAAAAGTCAGGGACCTTGAGCACAGGGGCTGTACACATTGCCTGCGTTAGGTAGTCAAATGCTTTTTGGCATGCCTCTGTCCAAATCATATTCCTGGGCTGCTTTTATTAAATAAGCTCAGTCACGGGGCTGCAATGAGTTTCATTCATTTCATGTTTGCAATGATTTTAATAACTCTTCTACAATAAAAACTGTACTTTCAAGGAGAAAAGAACTCATCAGTGGACTCTATAAACTTGCTCTGGGTAGAAAAGTGAGGAATATTCAGGACAGGCTGCTAACACTTGCTCATACCTAAAACTGTTATTACATGTGCTGGGAAGAAAAAAATCTAGAAGCACGGAATAATTGGTACTGGAAATCACTACATTTCAGGAACCCATCAAAAAACCAAGTCTTCTCTAGGAAGGCATTGAGACTTGGGAATAGTCTTCTTAATGAGCCATGGGTGGACCTCTCTTACCTCAACTTTAAAAGTGGAGTGAAAGAATTTCTATTCCTTGAAAAAGGGCTATTAAGTTATTGAGTGCTCTATTTTCCATCTTTTCAAATATGAAATCTTAATATGACTTTATGTTGCTTCCTTCCCTCATGTCATCCTTGGATTACCCAGTTTCTCATCCTTTATGTATTCTTTACAATGTAATGTAAAATAAATTCATAATTTAAAGGTCATTTCTTGGAAATTGTTTGCCATCCATCAATCGTAAAGTGCTCTGTTGTCAGAATGATGTGGTCTGCACAGTATATTTATATCCAACGAAATAAATAAAGCTGATGTTGCTAGTGAAATCCAAGAAACCAGAACACCATAGGCATTTTTACATGGACGTGAGTTTAAGTATAACAATTAAAGGAAACTTCTTAACTCATCTTCAAAAGAGCAGGACAAGGTGCCAAACCTATCTGAAAAAGATTCAATTACAGCAGTTCTTAGTTGCTAATGTTGAGAGGTTTTAATAGCTGAATTTGAGGGTTGAGAGGGATGACTCAAAAGAAGTACCTAGCTTTTAGGGCCCTTGTTAGCTACTGCTTCCAACCTTGTCCAGCTGATGTTTTTTCAATCGTCGACATGATTGTATACAAACATTAGAGCACTAACTCTATGTAGTTTGTGTGTGTCTATGTGCTAGGATTAGGGACTGGAAAACTAACATTTGAAAGGAAATGCTAACAGCGTGTGCAAGATTACCATATTATTTTAGGCATAATTTTCTCAGCTGTAAGTTGATATTAGTCATGAAATAGAGTACTTATATGTTCCATTCTTTGAAAAAGTGCAGGTCTACGTGTAATGATTAGAGGTGCAAGGCCATCTGACCTCACACAAATCATGCTGGAGAGAAATAACAAAATGTGCCTGCCAACCATGTGCTTCTGTTAAAGAAGAGCAGCTATTGTTATGGTGCGATGACATGAGTTCCCCCTCTCCTCTCCATTCAGAATCGTCGAAGAAGAAAGTACAAAGGCATGTGAGCTTTAGGGAGGGGTAGACAGGGGCACTTAATAAGAAGGAGACATGGAGATGTGTAGTTAGTTTCCCAACTGACGACCTGATGACTTTATAAAGTATATGCAGAAACATATATGGCTAGTGTAGGAATTCTGTAGTTACTGATTTAGGGGACTGAACCCTATTCAAGCAGTAGCCACAAAAATTATCAGGTTAAAGTCACAAGCAAACCCTAAATTTATCAGTGCTCAACCCTTGGCACAGAGCAGTCAGACTTAACTCAAAGTGATGATGTCATTTGAGATGTCATCAGTGATGTCATCAGTGATGTCATTTGAGATGTCATCAGTGATGTCATCAGTGATGTCACTGACCATGTCATGAATGATGTAATATGTGACATCATCAGCAGTGGATTGCGGGTGCGCGATATATAGTTAGTGCAACTAACTATATATGGAATTTCAATGGTTTTGTGTGAGTAAAATAAGGTTTTTTAAATGCTAATTCCTAACTATATATGGTCTATAACTTATGGTTTTTTCAGTGAATTTTCAAGGTTTTGAAAATGCTAATTCCTAACTATATATGGTCTATAACCTATGGTTTTTTCAATGAATTTCATTGGTTTTTTAAAAGCTAATATCTATAGCTGTAAAATGTATTCTTCTTTAAATCCAAAAATATATTTTATATGTTTATTAATAATTTTTTTTAAATATTTTTTTTGTTTCGCTCCCGGTCCGCGAACCGGGAAGCTTCCCGTTAGCTCAATTTGATTCCGCGATCCGGTAAGAAATCAACATAGTGACGGTATCGCGTTGCCGCGTAATGCGTCTTAGGACATACTGCGTTAGCGCACCCGGAAGTGCCCCGGGGCGCGGACCGAGGCGCGAAACGCAGCTCCCCGGAAGCGATCCGCGGCGCGAAAGCGCGACGTATCGCGTTGCCGCGAAATCCGTCTTGTGACGTATCGCGTTAGCGCACCCGGAAGTGTCCCGGGGCGCGGACCGAGGCGCGAAGCGGAGCGACCCGGAAGCTAACCGGGGAGCGTTCCGCAGCCCGTAACATGAGCGTGAGAGGTCATGTGACTTGTTAATAAAACTTTTCATTGGTTCATTTCACTTTTAGTTTCATAATTATGGAAGGCTAGGTCAGGTGACCTAAAAATAACACTTTTCATTGGTTGAGAAGTATTGTTTTTTCCAAATGATGAAAACCCCTCCTTCTTTCCTCACTCTGACTTTCATCATTGTGAGAGGAAGACCTATTTTGCTTGTTGCAAGACCTATTTTGCTTGTGTGAAAATGGCTTCATTGGTTGCTTCAGCTGGTGGACCCCCACCACCACCACCACCTCCTCATGGGAAGAGAGGACCACCTCCCCAGGTCCTTACCAACACTGAGGAGGAAGAGGAAGAAATGGATGAGGAGGGAGAAGAACCACAATTTTTAGAAGAGTTGCCCCGGGTTTCCAGAAAGAAAGCCAGTTTCATCTGGCAGTTTTTTTCAATACCTCGTGGGCAAAAAAAAGTCAACGCGAGATATGTCACCTGCCTGATATGCAAGGAACAATTGTCCAGAGGGACGGACAAAAAATATAGCTTTGGCAATCACACTATGCACAGGCACATGACGAGGAAACATCCCCTAAATTACAGCAGGGCGGAATTAAGGGATATGCACGACAATCCCAGACCAACTCCTGTGGCCAGACCAACAATACCGGTTTCTCTATCACCAGAAGAGGCATGGGAAACTGTGCCAAATATTCAACAACATTTTAGGCACATGATCCACTTATGTATGCACTGTCGTGCATTATTAGCTTGTGGCAACATGAGCATCAATGCACTGAACCTGGCGTATGAACACCATGATTGCCCTAACCGCCCCCAGTAATTTTTTTTTGCTCCTGTTGAGCCCTTTTCAACGCCTGTTTTTTGTTGTTTCCCCCCCCCCAAAAAAAACAACAAAAAAAATAAAAAATCGTGTAAAAAATACAAAAAAAACAAAAAATGTTAAAAAAATAAAAAAAATATATAAAACAACAAAAATATTAAAAAAAAAGTTCTTTTCAGAACTACCTTCCCTTTCCAAAAAAATTGTTAGAATGTTTAGCACTCTGGCAAGCTCTATTTCTTTTGGTTCGCTTTCGGGTTAGCTTCCCGGTACGCGGACCGGGAGCTAACCAAAAAAATAAAAAAAAAATAAAAAAGTGTAAGTATAAGGAAAGGAAACAGAGAGTGATGTTAAAAGAAAGACAGCTATAGGGGGTAAAGAAGAGATACTGTTTAATAGATCTATTTACCGAAGAAAAGACAGAAGAGGGTATAATTGTGAAAAACAAAATAGATAACGAAGTGAAAGAAAAAAAAAGAGAGTATAACATTAACAAAGAAGAGTTTCTTGGAGAATGTGAGTGAATGTTCAAAATAAGATTAAAACATGAGGAATAACAGAGAGAAAAAATAGAAAACAGAAAACAAAAAATAACAGAAAAAGATTAATTGAAACAGCAAAGAAATGTAATTAACATAGAGCCATATCATCAACATAGGCAATAAAAGTTTTGCAGCTTTTATTGACAGAAATGTGTCGCTAAAGCTGCTTTTGTGGCAGAAAACTGCCACTAAAACCACTTTTGCACCAGTTTTCTGCCAATAAAAAGAGCAATAATTTTATTGGCTGTGTTCATAATATTACCCTTAGTGTGCTTCAACTACACAGAGAAAGCATTATGAACAAGTAGTGATAGAGTGATCAGTCAAAGACACTAAGAGTAATAGAGACGCAGTGAGTGAACAAGAGTGAGGAACTATGAGAAGAGAGGGACTGAGAAAAAGAGTGGAAGGAGTTGAGTAAGTAGGTAATAGAGAAAGGAATGAGGGAAGTAGCAAAGGCAGGAAACTGAGGGTTAAAGAAATGAAGCAGTGGAACTAATAGTAGTTAAATGTGATAGAAATGTAATGAAAACAGTACAAAATATTTACCTTATAATTGTCGTTAAATTACTCACTTTTTGTTTTTATACTTTCAATCTGTGAAAGAGAGAACAAACATTTGAAAAATATTAAAAAATTTATTTAAAAATTAGAAAAGACAAGGGAAAAGATTGAAGGATAAACAGTTTTTCAACAACTTTGACACTTACAGAAGCTTCTGCTTCTCCAGGCCCCCTATCTTGATGCAGATGAAGTGAGGCCTATCTTAAAACATGGTGCATCTTTTGCATTGCTGTTGTTTCAGAAAAGTGTCGCAAGACACTAAAATTTTAAATAATTGCTTCAGGATGCCAATAAGATGTCTACTATCCAGAGGTTTGTTTCAGGTGAGGCCTACTCAGGGTTGCAGATGAGATTTACACTTGTTGAAGAGTACAGAGGAGATAATACATGTGAAGGTCTACCAATGAAGTGAGTCATGTCCACTGCACTCTTCAACAAAGTCCAAATCTCCTATGTTTCCCTGGACAGACCTAAACTTGATCTGCACAATGTGATTCATAATGATAGGAAACACAGGTGATGTAATTGAAATACGTGCAATTTATTTTGCTCATTTCACAATCACATCACTTGTGTTTCCTTTGCTTAGGTATCTCATTGTGCAGATGTAGTCTAGCATATGAAAGAATACGCAGAAGTGCAGCACTGCATGCAACAACTTTGACACTTACAGAAGCCTCACCTTCTCCATGCCTCCTACACAGTTCTACATATACATCATAAATGCAAACAGTACAGAATTAATTATACATGTTAAATGGTTTATTTTTGCTGTTCTCAGAATGTATCAAATTTCACTAAAAACAGTGACTTGAAGGTATTCATCATGTAACAGCGGGGAAAAAAAACACAATCAAAATGATTGTGTTTAAAAAACCCATACAACATCAGAAATCAAAATTCAGAACTCGTTAAAGTTAACTTACTTTTCATGACGTCCAAGGATGTCCTATGAACAGCTTACACTCTTTTGTGCTGTTATTACTTTCAGCCCGCCACTTTCTGAAAGAAAATCTCCATCGTTTTTAAAAACACATTACATGCAATAAATGACTTCTTGCTCTCTACCACAATTTTCCACAAGGCCAAATCTGGTCAGAGCCATTTATACCTCTTGGATTTCATGTAAGCCAATCCCGTCATTTGGCATTTCCGCAACTTTCAGAATTAAAATGTTGAAGATCATTTTCACAATCCTGGAATAGTAATATCTTCCCCTTCTTGCTCAGTCATGTTCTACATTTCCTATGACACTGATACTGCTTACTATGAAGCAGACTTACACTACCTCTATGACTACTACAATTATTTAATTCTCTACATCACTTTTAATCACAAAGCAATGTAAAACAGTAGACAGCATTGCAGACTTACATTCCCTCTACTCCATGTTTTGATTGGCTGCTTCAATTAGCTTATAAAAAGAAACAGTTTTTCTGAACTCATTGAAAGTGCATGTATTTCTCCATGACGTCCAGTCCTATGATTAGAAGTTATGTCTCTGAACTACACTTATCCTCAAGGCCAAATTGTGTAGGAGCCATTAGAACTTCTTGAAATTCCACAGAGCACATCCCAAGCTTATTTCCCTAAAATGTTGGTTTTAAAAACACCAGGTAAGAGTTTTTAAGGTCATACGGCAATTTTTTTTTGAAAATTAAAACAGAATCATTGCAGAATGACCAGCCATTTCTAGACTTTAAATAAGCTGTGTAATGTCCTGATGTTATTGAAGGGCCGTCATGATATATAATTGCTGCAGTTACAAAAGTCCTTCCTGATATTGACAACTGCAAAGCTACAAAATTTTTAATTAAAGTTGTCAATTTTGTTCCATCAGGCCTACATCATTGGAACATTAAAATGACATACTGGCCATATGTTCGTATAAATAATGTGGACATCATTTCAGATTTACATTGGCTACACTCCATGTTGTGATCAGCTGCTTTTACTAGCTTATTAAAGGAGACTGATTTACTGTCTGGCAAAGTTAAATATATAAATCTTTCTGAGTCTACACTAGTAGTACTTGATACCATACAGTTCTCGCAGTCATGCTGCCATTGATAAGAAAGCCCAAACAGCTGATCTACATCTACACCTTCAGCATGCAATACATCAAGCATATACATTAAAAACTCCTGACAATCTTGCTGAATATTTTGAGAGAATTGTGTTTGGCCTGAACATCTGTCTAACAGATTTCGAATTTCAGACACACTTTCTATGTTTCTTCTATCAGTGCTACATTTCTCTAACACAGAATTTAACAAACTGCAAAATCTTTGATCAGAATTGACCACAATCTCTTCTTTTACATTTTTTAGAGAAAACAAAACATTAACCACTACATTAGCATAGCAGTTGACACCAGAACTGTTTTCAAACTGAAAACCAACAACATCTTCAACAGAATCCTTTTTGTTTCTGCTTGTAATTTTAGGTTCATTGACTTTTTGTCTTTTTGCTACAACCTCCCCAGTATTGTTCTCATTTCTTCGTTTCCGGCCTACCACACGTTTCTCAAACAAAGGATACTGAGGCAAATGTGGCGCATACTCTCTTCTTAACCTATTGTATTCCTTAACACAATCTAGATCCGCACAAATGTTTGTGACATCACACTCAATCAAGTACAATCCCGATAAAGTTCTAACTCGTGACAATGCCACATATGACATACCCTCCTTGAACACAGAACTGCCAATATTCACCAATGCACTGTCTACACTTAAACCTTGCGATTTATGGATTGTCACCGCATATGCCAAGCAAACAGGAAACTGCTTACGGCGAACATATAAGTCTTTTACAAGCAAAAATCTAGCAGAACAACGAGCAATTAGCTGTACTTCCTCAATGCCATCAAATTTAATTTTTAAAAATTCAATTCCATCTCTATTTCTGTATTTCACAAAATCAACAACATTACCCATTGATCCATTTACCAGACCTCTTTCAACATGTAAATTCCTTCTTAAAATTATACGGCAGTTCAAGCACACATTCAGAGCCTTTTCAAAACCTGCAGTTTTAGATATACTCTTCTCTAATGAATCCAATTTTGTTTTCAGATTCTCAGACAAAATAATTGTTGATCCCATATGCTCTACTCTATCAATAGCTTCCAGTTTCACAATCTCTTGCTTTTCTAAATGCAACATTTTGTTGTTAAATTTGGCACATTCTGCAAGAGTTGGCATCAAACATATTCCAGATTTCTTCTCAGTAATTTTCTGAAAAATATTCTCAGGCACAACATCTTGTTCTGGATATAAATTTGACAGTAATCGTGCATGTAAAGCTTCTTTCCCATGCTCGGTCACTTTTCCAATTCTAACATCTTGTAGAATAGTCTTGTAAACTTCATCCTTCGCCTGACGCATATTTTCATGCAGTTCAGCATAATTGAAGTTTAACCATATATTGACGTTGCCAATGCTGCCTAGGCACTTCCTGGTATCTTCATGCGTGAGCATTTTGAACACAGGTTGCCCTTTCACTGGTGTCAGCTGCAGAAGATCTCCGAAAACAATGATGTGTTTGCCACCAAATAACACATCATACTCTGTTTTGAGAACTTCTTGCATCCTCAAATGCACAAAGGCAAGCATGACATTGGAAACCATGCTTACTTCGTCAATGATAAGAAGTTTCATTTTCCTCAAGATTCTTGAAACTTCAAAACAAGCATCTCCAGATAGCTTGTGATATTGTAATTTGTTGTCATGCTCCACTGGCAGCATCAGTAAACGATGTAAAGTAATCCCTTTAATATTATGTGCTGCCAGTCCAGTTGGAGCAGTGACAACACAAGACAGCGATGACTCTGTCCTTTCCTGCAAATAGCATGAAATTGCTTTAATGAGGAAACTTTTTCCAGTTCCCGCTTCTCCACTCACGTACAGTCGGACAGGCTTCAACGACGTACATGAGCACTCTTTCTTATCATGACTTAATCCATGATCAATTTGCATGGTAACTTCGTCATATATTTTCCTCTGCTCAACGTTGAGTTGTCTTTCCAACTCTTCTAAGTTAACCGCATCCTCTTGAGCATGTGCCATGGCTCTTTCCACTTCATTCATAGCAGTGGCAGCTTCATTTTCGATAACAGGTCCTCCTAGTGGATCCTGACTCAATGAAGCAGAACTCTGACTGTCCTGAGAACTGTCTCTGGCAATCTCGGCTGCAATCGTTGCTTCCTGCTCAATTTCCGCATTCAACATTTCTACATATTTGGGAAAAGCAGGACATTCTATGGTCTCCTTGGCGGCATTGAAAGAGTCTTCGTAACAGAGGAAATCTCCAAGCAGTTCCTCTTCTGCACGCCAAGGCTTGAAAAGTTGCAAAAGTGCTAAATAGAAAAACTCCTTTTTTTCAGGAGATTCGCCACTCAATTTTCGATGGTTTACCAAGTGGCATTTTCTTTGCTTGACCAGACATCCCTCACTTCCTATTACAGCATACACTCCTTTCTCAGTATCTTCTTTGATGTTCCTCTTGAATATGTAATTTTGCAAAACCTCATACAGACAAACATTCTCGAGGTGACTGCTTCGATTTGGATAATATGTATCCAACATGTTTGTCTTCAAAATGTCGGTACTGTTTGGCTCCTTTTCCGCCAAATACTCAATTTCCCGCACAGGTTTGAGAACTCGATTACGCGTTGCTGCAAGACCAAGACTCGCCCAAATAATACTCCTGGACTTGGCATAGAGACTTGCTGAAGACAACCGGTCAGAACATTCGTACGCTCCGATTTCTCGATGCGACAACATCTTCAGACTGAAACTGTACAACTTCTTGCTGAGGCTCTTTTCATGGGAAATGTCCTCCCACATATCCTTCAATTCTGTCTTCTCTTTTTTGGTGATGTAAGACGTCACATACCGAGCCACAGCCATACAGTTATCAGCCACAAACTGTATATCCATGTTAGCATTCCACATGGACAAAATCACCGGGTTGTAGTCGTTGATGTACTTGGACTCTTCGTTCCTCTTCAAATTGTAAGTGTTTTTAGGTGATTTCTTCATGACATTGTGTCGCAGCGAAGACATCAAACTGTTTACTCTTCCTTTAGAAATCACCGGTTGAGGAAAGCCGAAACGACATTTAGTGTAGAACTTGTCCTTGTTTCGGAATTTACGACGGCAGTACTTTCCACATCGATGGCTTTGGAAACGCAGAACTTTTTCTCTTAGGCTTTTCTTCTCCTTTGCGTTTGGAACAGCACACGTAGAATACTGTTGGATGAAACTCATCACTGAGTCTTCTGGATCCGTTCCAAATTTAGGTGCATCCTTGATCCACAGCAACATATGTATATGAGGAGCACCTCGTGCTTGGTACTCCTTTCTCCAGAAGAAATCCAACACCTCTCCAAGAGGTGGATTCTTCTTATTCATGATGAAAGACATCATAGCTTCAAAGCTATGATTGAAGTACCTACATACATTGACTGGATCCAAAGAGCACAGTTCTCCGGGTGTCTTGAATTCGATGTTATCTACGTTAGCATTTGCCTCTCGTAGAAATTCAAGTAAGTCTTCCCAGCCATACTCGGCACAGCTCAGAGTGAGGAACCATGTGGGAGTACCTAAGTTCCTCAGCATACATTTTAAATCACCATGACGACGGTACCAGTACTCATTAGTACCAAACTGACGCGCCATGAGATTAATTAGGTGAGAATCCAAAATACTGTCTTGGACATTGACTTTATCCATAAAGTCACTTGCCGAGATGTTTTGCATGTGTATACCACTTTTCAAGATGTGGTTCACTGCATATGACAGTCCAGACAGATCGCTTTCAAACAGGAGATGAAACAAATAAGGAATGCATTGTCGAAACCTAGCATCTCCTGCATACAATCGCAAAGTCCGGTATTCAGAAGCAGGAATTTGATGAGGTCGCTCATCATATCTTCCTCCCTGACCTGTTGGAAAAAAGCTGTGGGAAACACCGAGCTTCCAAACTTTCCTCCCAAACACTAATGGGACTCCCTTTGGCTTGTTTCATTTGAAACAACTCAATAGCATTCCCCATGACTTCCTTGGAATGCAAAGGATGAACACTATAATGTTCATATATTTCTTCACTAGTAGAGGGTTCTACTTTCTCAATTTGACCAGCACACAAATCACTATCCTCTTTCTCACTTACTTCCTCTTCTGCAACATATACATTCTTATAGTATTTATTATTTTTTTTCAAATACAATGTTGCCTTTTTAACTTTCCTAACATCTACTAAATCTTGCCATATTTTCTTATTCTTTGTCGGAACCCCATTAACTAAGATAACCAGAGGTTCCTCTTCCACTTTTTCTACTCCAATTGTGTTAATGTTTTTCTTCAAATCTAGAGGCAAATAAACAACTCTTCCCTTTAATCCTCTCTGTAAATCTGATGGAGGCAATTTCCCTGTCTTTGGCTCCATTCTTACAATAGCCTGAAAGGGATGGATACTTTGAATCAAAATAGATTCATAAGTATTTAAATCCTTCAATTCAGAAGGAATCTCAACCAATTCCAGATTATTATGAACTGCTCTAGCAGGCATCTGGTTTTGATTTAATTTGCAACAACAATAAGTACACACACGTTGATCCAATCCCAAATCAAAACAATTTTCTACCATCAAGTATGTTGTGAAATCCTTCCATTCACTATTATTTTCCCTTTCACTTTTTGCATATAAATCCACTAACTTAGTCTGATTCTTATAATAAGTGCGTCGACAACACACACAAGTGAAATTTGGCCTCTCACTTGATTTCACCTCAAACGTCGCAATTTCCCTCTGGAAATTATCTGTACTGGAAACCTGTACACTATCTTCCACATTACCCGCTTCTTCTTGGTCAATTTCAACATTCTCCTCTTTACTTCCAAAGTAACAAAACTCAATTTCTTCACATATATTCTTCACATCTATTTCAGAACCATGCAAAAGAGCAGCACATAATTTTTTAAGCATAATTGCTGGACTCTTAGCATAATACAACATTCTAACTAATTTCCTCACTTTATTATGATGCACTGCTAGCATCCTGAAATGATGAAAAACACTCTGGCATACTCTCCTGGAAAGACAAGCCAGTGAATGACCATGCAAACCTGTCACTTCTCTCACTCTGCAAGGATCTAATTCTTGCAACAACCTTATTTTCTGCTTCAAACTTTTCTTATTAAATGACCGTACAAAATCACAAAGCAAATTGATGGAATCCTGTCGCACACTGCAAATACTACTACACTTCCAGGTGTACACAGGACCCTTAGCACGTCTTCCTAAAACCTCATTACCTAACACCTCTTCTGCCTCTGTTGTCACAAGTTTTTCTTTTTCAACTGGACAACCATCTTTCACTTCATAAGCACGACCACTGGTGTCAACTGCATGCACCAAATCATTATCCTGGAAATAACTCTCCTCATTAAAAAATGCCTCACAGCTTGAACTATGCATCCATTCTCCAGAAAAAACTTCACAAAAATTACTACGATTAACTATTCTCTTCCATCTACTATTTCTTTTGAAATCATAAATTGCCTTGTTTACCTTCCTAATTCTATTGATTATCAAAATAAATAACTTACGTTTAATTTCAAATGCCTGATCAATAACTTTCTCAACTTTTTTTTTTCTCTTATAAAAAACCAGTTTCTGTTGACGTTTCTTAATATTTTTTAACAAATTGCCAATTATCCTGTTGCGGAACATTCGTTTACGAATCTCCCTAAACTGTTGTTTCCTTCTACTATCATGCACAGAGTTATCTCTTGCTCTAGCAGTAACATTTTTCATTGGTCTTTCCTTTCCATTTGATTTCCTTCTCGTTTTATGGACTGAAACATTTTCTGTAGTAATATTTTTTTTACTACACATATTTCTTATGAATTGTTTTGTGCTCTTACCCGGTGCTTTCTTCGTGACTTGACAAATCTTTTTGTTAGAGGACTGCTGCTTATTTTTTTTCACCTGCTGTCTTTGACGTTTTGCAGCCTTTCTCTGTCTTTCTATTGTAGGCATGGTGAAATCTTGAAATAATCTGCAGTTGAATCTATGGTAAAATATATTAAAAAATGTTATTAACCATTATTACCAAACAGTAAAACAATAACAGTGATCTTCAAAATATTTTGCATTTCCTAAATAGCGAATTTTAAGGAATAAATAGCGATTCTTTACCATTCCTAATTTGCGATGAGCAAATTGCTAATTGCAAGTTACCCATTCATTTCCATGGGCTAGAAGGCTCATAGGAATGAAGGTTTAATTTGCGATTAGCAATTTGCTCATCACAAATTAGGAATTTTTCCAAGGGTGCAGGGGTGTCTCAAGAACACCCTGCTGCACCCCTGAAAAAGAAATTTGGGGGCATATGGCACACATACATGCCCTAAGGGCATGTGTTGGCGTCATATGGGACCTTTTGTTTTTTTAAAAAAAAGCTTTTTGAAAAGAATTCACAAATTACCACCAATTTACCACAATAGTTTCCAAATCCTTAATGTCATTTTTACATATTTTTTGTTTGATACATTGCATTTAAGTAGTCACAAAATTTGCAAATCCTTCAGTGCAATTGCAAAATAAGGAATAGCAAATTTTGCTACTCCTTATTTTGCATCAAACTTGTTTGATACATACCATTTGTCTAATTTACATTTGCAAAGGCCGAAATTCGTAGAATTTTGATCTTTGCGAATGCTAATTAGCTTGATACATATGGCCCCAAGTGAGGCCTGTCTTGCGACATGGTGCATCTTTTGCATCACTGCTGCATTGGTTTCATGTGGTAAGTTTTTTTTACACCATGACACATCTGCCTAAATGCATCAATTTGTAATTTTGTCGCCTCATAGCAAATCTTTTGCACCGCCGCTGCATCATAAAAGTGACGCACAGTGGCACAAAAGAGGCATACACCTATCATAAATCTGTCCCTAGCATTTTAAATGATTAATCCAGGATGACGATAAGGTGTGGCCTATCCAGAGGTTTGTTTAAGGTGAGGCCTACTCAGGATTGCAGATTAAAGTTACGCTTGATGAAGAATACAGAGGAGATAATACATGTAAAGGCCTACCAATGAAGTAAGTAATGTCCACTTTATTGCACCAGTCATCATAAATGTATCCCTAAGCTTCTTATCTTGTTACAGATGAACCACCATATGTACCATCAAACTATTTTTCATTTCCTAAATAGCAAATTTTAAGGAATAAATAGCAATTCTTTACCATTCCTAATTTGCAATGAGCAAATTGCTAATTGCAAATTACCCATTCATTTCCATGGCCTAGGAGGCTCATAGGAATGAAGGTTGCAATTTGCGATTAGCAATTAGCTCATCACAAAATAGGAATTTTTTCAAGCGTGCAGGGGTATCTCAAAAACACCCTGCTGCACCCCTGAAAAAGAAATTTGGGTGCATATGGCACACATACATGCCCTAAGGGCATGTATGGGCGTCATATGGGACCTTTTGTTTTTTAGAAAAAAATGCTTTTTGAAAAGAATTCGCAAATTACCACAAACTAGAAGTTGGTGGTAGTTTCCAAATCCTTAATATCATTTTTTACATATTTTTTGCTTGATACATTGCATTTAAGGAATCGCAAAATTTGCAAATCCTTCAGTGCAATTGCAAAATAAGGAATAGCAAATTTTGAATTAAGGACATTTTAAGTCATTTCCACATGTGCAGTGTTTTCAAATTATGATTTGAAAATCGTTTTTGGGGAAAAGTAATGGTTTGCAAATTTATGACAAGGACATAATGGTGTATGCTTCTCTATAAGGCATTTCAGTGTCTCTGATGTCATTTTTCCCATATTACATTATAAGACCTTTCCCCATGGAGCACATTCCTTGTAAATATGCTCCCACCTGTGCATGGCGAATTTAGATTTTGACTGTTTGAGTCACATAGCCATGTTAAAAGTGACCCAAAAAAATTGCAAACGTTTTAAAAAAACACATTCATGTGTCTTAAGGACATTTTAAGTCATTTCCCCATGGACAGTGTTTTCTAAGTGGCGCAAAAGAGGCATACACCTATCATAAATCTGTCCCTAGCATTTTAAATGATTAATTCAGGATGACAATAAGATGTGGCCTATCCAGAGGTTTGTTTAAGGTGAGGCCTACTCAGGATTGCAGATTAAAGTTACGCTTGATGAAGAATACAGAGGAGATAATACATGTAAAGCTCTACCAATGAAGTAAGTGATGTCCACTTCATTGCGCCAGTCATCATAAATGTATCCCTAAGCTTCTTATCTTGTTAGACATCAACCGCCATATGTATCATATAACTATTTTGCATTTCCAAAATAGCGAATTTTAAGGAATAAATAGCGATTCTTTACCATTCCTAATTTGCAATGAGCAAATTGCTAATTGCAAATTACCCATTCATTTCCATGGGCTAGGACGCTCATAGGAATGAAGGTTGCAATTTGCGATTAGCAATTAGCTCATCACAAAATAGGAATTTTTCCAAAGGTGCAGGGGTGTCTCAATAACACCCTGCTGCACCGCTGAAAAAGAAATTTGGGGGCATATGGCGCACATAAATTTTAACAACATTCCTTTACCTCAAAAACGATTTTCAAATCATAATTTCAAAACACTGCACATGGGAAAATGACTTAAAATGTCCTTAAGACACATGAAAGCGTTTTTTGATTACCTTTCCAGCATGGTTGGGTCACTTTTAACATGGCTATGTAACACAAACATTCAAAATCTAAATTTACCATGCACAGGTGGGAGCATATTTACAAGCAATTTGCGCCACAGAGAAAGGTCTTACATTAAAATGGGAAAAATAACATCAGGGACAGTCAATTGCCTTATAAAGAAGCATACACCATTATGTCCTTCTCATAAATTTAAAAACAATTCATTTTCCCCAAAAACGATTTTCAAATCATAATTTCAAAACACTGCACATGGGAAAATGACTTAAAATGTCCTTAAGACACATGAAAGCGTTTTTTGATTACCTTTCCAGCATGGTTGGGTCACTTTTAACATGGCTATGTAACACAAACATTTAAAATCTAAATTTACCATGCACAGGTGGGAGCATATTTACAAGCAATTTGCGCCACAGAGAAAGGTCTTACATTAAAATGGGAAAAATAACATCAGGGACAGTCAATTGCCTTATAAAGAAGCATACACCATTATGTCCTTGTCATAAATTTAAAAACAATTCCTTTTCCCCAAAAACGATTTTCAAATCATAATTTCAAAACACTGCACATGGGAAAATGACTTAAAATGTCCTTAAGACACATGAAAGCGTTTTTTGATTGCCTTTGCAGCATGTTTGTATCACTTTTAACATGGCTATGTAACACAAACATTCAAAATCTAAATTTTCCATGCACAGGTGGGAGCATATTTACAAGCAATTTGCGCCACATAATTCATAATTTTCTCCTTAAAGCACACTATTCTCTATCTAAATTAAAGAAATATTTTCTCACCTTAGCAAATACTTTGAGTTTGAAAACAGTCTCAGAAACACACCAATTTGTCTTCAGCAGAGCAAAAGGTATGCACTCCAGAGTCTGCAGCTATCAAAAGCACAGAAATGCTGTAATTCTTCACACATATCTCTCATGTCAACCAATGAAAAGTCTTCCCTCACTTTTTTTCAAATGAAAACCCATCCCCCCTCTGCCATTTCTGCCTTATCTGCATGGCAACCACCTCTTGGAAGACCTCTGTTGTTTGCAAGTTCACACAACAATGTTGCAATTGAACTCTGAACTCTCAGTGCACCTGCATATCCAGTGCATTCTTTCATTTAATGATTTTTTATTGACCACTCAAAATACATCTTTCAAAGAACACATCTGTGCACCCTAACTTTCTGTTTTCAGCAATCAAAATCCACCAATCACTGTTACTGCTTCATGAACACAGAAACTCCACAGTTTTTTTTCATTTTACACTCTCATTTTTTCAACTGCCATTTCATTGCCACACTTCATCTGACTGCAGGAGAACCTTCTCTCACCATGTTTTCTGTCTGGATTGTTGGACATAGTTATATTCACTGGGCTCAAAGGTACGTTGAAAACAGGAAATTACCTAACCTCAATTTACAAGATGTGGAAATTAAGTGGTTTGGCCACAGAGGATTAAAATGTCACCAATTGATACCATTGGTGAAAACCTTTATGCATTTGCCCAAACCTGACCTGTTAATTGTGCACTGTGGAGGTAATGACTTGGGCACTTTGACTGGTGTAGGTCTGGAAATGCTTTTAAAGGACACCTTTGAGCAATTAATGGCACTTTTTCCTCAGACTGCCTTGGTATATTCAAATATATGCCAAAGACAGAAATGGAGGTGGTCCAAGCAATTTAGTCCACAAATTGAGAAGTCGAGGAAGCATGTAAACAAATCTGTTTCAGCTTACATGAGAGACCATGGAATGGGCTCCCTGTACAACAATAACTTGCGTTACTACATGCAAGATATCTACAGAGGAGATGGAGTTCACTTCTCAGATGAGGGCAACAGAATTTTCACTCTGAATTTAAGAATGTGCATTGGTACCTACTTATAAGTACCTAAATGTACCATAAACCCAAAAGCTCTTCTCAGAGCTACCCTACATCTAATCACTCACAATTATTATTTTACTCTAACATTTTTCACTAATTTTCAACAAAATACGCTCCCTGGGGCGCTACCCGGTACGCGAACCGGGAGCTAACCTCGCGAATTTTTTTTAAAAAATGTTTTTTTTTCGCACATATAAGCCTCCTCAGCCACCCTCACAAAACCTAGGGGGTCAAGATAACTCTACCGTGCCCCCTTTTACCCATTCTGAACATTATTTACCCTCCATCTTGTATCTTAATTCGACCGAAAAACAAAATGGTGGACTCCCGGAACGCTTAAGGTCCGCGAACCGAGGCGCTCAACGGTTCGCGTACCGGGTCGCTCCCTGGGAAGCGCACCATCAAAAAAAGTGGGAAAGTAGTTCACAGAAAAGCCACTGGAGACAATTTCACCAAATATAGATTAGCTCATACTACATACCAATCCCTACCATTTTCCCAAATTTGATTGGAATTCCATTTAGTCATTTAGCCTGTAGACCTCTCTAAATACCCTGAGGTAAATTACTTCACAAAACACATCTGAAGTGTTGGAATTGACAACCAATGAAAATGTTACTTTCATTTTCTACTTTTTTTACCTGACATTTGATTGGTTATGTACCTGAATATATATAAAGGAAGAGAGAGAAACACAGCCATTTTGACTACTACTTCCTGAACTACATTGCAAGATCATTTTCACTCACAACTTAAACTTGTTTTTAGAAGGTGAGATATTATTTTATAAATTTGAAAACATTTTCAGATAGTTATATACTATCCCTCTGTAAGAGTTAGACATTGAGAAAGGCTTCTTTATTTTAATTATGGATTGATTTAGGTTTCTGTGGTATAATTATGAATTTACTTAGGCTTCTTCACAGGCACTTTTTAATAGTACTACTTCACACCTGAAACCATACAGTGCCCATAGATTACTTCTCTGTTATAAACTCACAAGTACCTGTCTGAACTTAAACCCAACAGTGCCCTATCTCTACTGATATATTTATTTTTTATGCAAATTACAGCAATAAAATGGAAGGTGAGCAGAATGTTTCCTTCGAAATTGTTCTGGAGAACAACACAGAAAAAGATATTGAGGACAATGATGACTCAGATTTCATGGATGAATCACGGGACCATGAATTAGTTCAATGTGTAGAATCTGTGGATCATTTACTTCATTATGATGACGGTCAAATGTGGGAACTTATGTTCACTCAACAAGAGGACATACCGGACAGTCAAATGCTAGACGTTCTATTAAATTTTGAAAAACAATCTGAAAAATAAAATTGTATGTAATATTAAAAAATTGTTTGAGTCTTTAATCATTTTTATATGTAATTCATAAACTAGTTATATGTTAGAAATGTTATTACATTTTCAAACACAATCACAATAATAAATAATTGCTTAAAAAATAAAAAAAATAAAAAATAATCAACAAAACCAACAATCAATTAACATACTGCATTTGAAAAGTCTCTCATTCATTTTTCATTGCAGTACGCTGCCCAGAACGCTTCCCGGTTCGCGGACCGGGCGCTACCCACGAAAAAAAACAAAAATTTTTTTTTTTTTTTTTTTGCCCCACGGGGCCCTTTTAAAGCCTCCACATTAAACCTAGGGGGTCAGGGAGGATCTACTATGCCCCCTTATGGTTATTTCCCCCTTTGTTTTGGCCTCCTCTTGTCTCTCGATCCTACCGAGAGACAAGATGGCGGCCGCTCCGGACTGTTTAGAATGTTGACAGACGCCGGAGAGCCAATCAGCTTTGCTATGCGAAGTTCTGGTACGCGCCCCGGTCCGCGAACCGGGGAGCTGCCCGGTCCGCTGTTACAGATATATATCTTTTTTTAAACGTTAATTTCTCAAAATTCACTGGAGCACATATATTGAGACCTACAAAAGGCACATCGGGCTACCAGTCCCTACAATTTTGCCAAGTTTCGTGCAAATCCATTCAGCCGTTCGGGCTAAAAGTGAGGCCAACCGCCCTATGGAAAACTCAATGTTAAAAACACGTTTTGGGACCCCCCTTTTTTCTCGGCCCCCCCTGGACGAACACCCCCCAAATTTTCAGGGGCTGCTCAGAAACAAAATGTTCCATTTTCCAGAAAATTTCATCCAATTCCGTCCACAAACGCCAAAGTTATTAGACATAGAATTTTCAAAAATCCCATAGGGAAAAAATCCTAACTATATATACCTACTGGCGACCGCCAGTAGGTAATATATATATATATATATATATATATATATATATATATATACACACAATTACCTACATGGTAAAGTACAGTTGGAGGAATACCAAAAAGGGTCCTGTGTGTCACTTACTTGTATGGTAATTACCTAGTGGTAACTTCCTACATGTAAAGGCTGTATACCCCTATAACTCGCACACAACGCAGTTCTATCTAAAAGAATCACTAATCACGTCATGCAGACATAGTATCAGCAGAATGCTTCTTATCTCATCTCTGATAAGGGAGTTCAGCTGTAGATGCATTATCATTCTAACCAACCACAGAATGGTGTCTTTTATGCTGTTGTCCAAGGATGAGGCAGAAAGACAAAACACTGCAAAGGCTATTTTGTTGCATAAGGGAAGTTTAAGGTTTAAACAAAAACAATATTACAAAATTCCTACAAATTATTTTCAGAATTGACTATTATTCTACTTTAGGCGTTAACACACTTGAGCAATTCATCAAAAAATACACTGCCACTTATGACTAAAGATCATTTCAATAGTTAAATAGTCTTCAGCAATGTCATTCTTATTGGTGTTTTAAATATGCTTAGCTTTTTTTGTGCTTCTTGGATTAATCATCTATGTATGCGATAGTGTTATTGAACTGAAATGCTTTTGTCTAGGTTAAGCGCGCGTTTGTGGTTTTTTAATTTCGTGTTTGTAAGGATTTTAATTCACCTCATTCAATAATAAAAACTGGACTTAGAAAGAGAATAGAACACATCACACTTGCAGTAGACTCCCTAAAGTGGGTCCAGGTCGAGAAGCGATGCATATATAGGGCAAGCAGGTCAAACAATAAAACGTAACCTATAAATCTGTAAACTGTCATTCCCCATCGTACCCAACACTACTACAAGTGCTGGGGAGCAAATTAAAACAAGTAGCACAGAGTAATTCGTACTGGAAATCCCTAAATTCAAGGAACAGAAGACTCTCAATTAAGATTTCTGTTTTGAGGTCCTGGGAATCGGGAATACATTCCTAAGGAGCTAAGGGTACCCCTTCTTACCTCAACTTTATAAGTGGTGAGAAAGAATTTTAGGGGCCCTAATTGACAGGGTATTTAATGCTTCATTTTCCCAACAACAGAAACCAAACATGACTTTATTTTGACTCCTTCACACAAAGTATTCCCTGGATCATCTAATTTATCATCATGTATGTTTTCCTAAACAATGTAATTTTGTAAAGTAAATCAAAAGTTTAACTTTCATCTTTTACTGCAAGTGTATCATTTTATCAATTGTGAGGTGCTCTGTTGTCTCAATAATGTGGTGCACACTGTGTGTACAGTCAGGTAAATAAATAATTAAAGAAGTAAATCAGACGGTGCTGCTAGGAAATCCAAGAAAACTGTTAAAAAAAAGTCTTTTTTAAAGGAATTTGGGGCCATATTATCAAGAAAGGTCGATTCATTATCGCCGCTTTTATGGGCAGGAAATTGCCACTAAAGCGGCGATAATGGGCTTGATAATATGCCCTTGTGAATTCCCATAGAAGCCCAGGTTCTGGTGTTAACCAGTTTCCTGCCGATAAAAGCGGCGATAATGTATCAACCTTTCTTGATAATATGGCCCCAGATGCTAAAGAGGGACCGCTCAACAGGAGTACCCAGCTTTTGTCGGCTACAGCTACCAGCCTTGCTCTCCTAAAGTTTTTCAACTTCCTGCAAATTTCAACGACCAAACGTACCATTTTTTTTACCTGAAAGCAGTTTGAAAGTTAGTTAGATTTCGATCTTCCGAACCCCCTGAATGAACGCTGTTTTTCACTTTCCCATTATTTATAACTCATTTTCATAACTCATGTGTCATTTTACACGTAAGTTGGTTCGATTTCATATAACACAATTTTAAGATTTCAATGTTTACTGCATTATTATTGTATTGGTGTTCTTGCACTTGGATCACATATCTTTATCTGAGTAAATTCGTCAATAAATGGCAAGCCAGGTATTCCTCACAGAAACCAGTTTAAATTTAAGTAGTCTCATTTCAAATCATGATTTATGTTAGACTTGTCTGCCTTGGGGTGTTCTTCCCCCATACTTTTTGCCTTCATCCTCCATTTTTGCTGATCTTGTTTTTGCTGTCCTTAGGAAAGTGCATGTGCTCACTCCTTATTAAATGGTAACATTGGCTTACACCCAATTGGCATATCCGATTCACTTATAAGTCCCTAGAAAAGTGGTACAGAAAGTTCCCAGGGCCTGAAAAGTAAATGCTACTAGTGGGCCTGCAGTACTAAGTGTGCCACCCACTTAAGTAGCTCCTATAAACAAGTCTCAGGCTTGCCATTGCCGCCTGTGTGTGTAGTTTTAAAACCACTAATTCGACCTGATAAATAAACCTTTTGCCAGGCTCAAACCTTCATTTTTAATACATATAAATTACCCCTAAGGTAGGCTCTGGACAGATTATAGGGCAAGGTGCAGTGTATTTAAAAAGCTGGACATGCAATTTTAAGTTTTACATGTCCTGGCAGTAAAAAACGGTCAAATTAGTTTTTCACTACTGCAAGGCCTACCTCTCCCATAGGGAAGGCTGAGCTGGTCCCAGCCTACTTACTCTGCTTGTGTCCTGGCTCAACACAAAAGGCTACATTGCCTCAGTTGTTAGTCTGGAGCCAGGACAGGGAAGGCAGAATGCCTGTGGATTTCAGAGGGAAACCTCTGGAAGCATATCTGGTTTTAAATACTAGACTTCCAACGGTATACAGACAAAATATCGAATCAAAAATATAGAATAGCACTAATATCGAAGACAAAATATAGAATGGACAAAATATCGAATTTAAGGTAAGTAATTTAATATCGATTTTCATAAAAATAGAAAGTCAAAATATCAAAGTATATAATATAGGTATTAAATATATTGAATTTTTAATAATACCAAATTTTTAAAAGTGTTTTGTATGTTAGTATATGTGTGAAAAGTGTATAGTTTATAATTAATTTTAAGTAATGAATTGTATGTTATTTAATTTTTGCTTAATTTAATTCTGTAGCGGTTTGTGGGTTCATAGCCGAACATGTGGGAAGTAATTTAATTATAATTAATTAAATAATTCAATGTATTTATTGGTAGTTATTTTGAATTAATTGTTAATTAATCTTTAATTGGTAATTAATTACATTTTAATTGGTAATTAATTTTACTTAATTGATTAATTGATAATTATGTTAATTTTATTTATTTATTTTCCGTAACGGGTTGTGGGTTTATAGGGGAATAGGGTGGGAAGTAATTTAATTATAATTAATTCATTATTTTAATTTATTTATTGGTATTTAGCTTGAATTAATTGTTAAATAATTTTTAAGTGTTAATTAATTACATTTTAATAGCCAATTATTTTTTATTAATTGATTAATCGATAATTATGTTAATTTTATAAATGTATTTCCCGTAGCGGGTTGTGGGTTTATAGAGGAATAGGGTGGGAAGTAATTTAATTGTAATTAATTAAATATTTTAATTTATTTATTGGTATTTATTTTGAATTATTTGTTAATTAATTTTTAATTGCTAATTATTTAATTGTTAATTGGTAATTAATTTGTATAAATAGGTAATGAATTTTTATACTTAATTTTTATTTGAATTTTTAATTGATTCATTATTATATTATATTAAATTGTTAATTACTTTTAATACATTTTTTATTGGTATTAATATTTAATTTATTTTTATTAATATATGAAGTATTTACTTTCCCTACTGTTGCACTCACTGGAGTGGGAATAGTAATTTTTACCCCTACGCTATCCAACGCTTTCCCTACTATTGCACTCTCTGAAGTGGGAATAGTAATTTGTACCCCTATGCTATCCAAGGCTTTCCCTACTGTTGCACTCTCTGGAGTGGTAATAGTAATTTTGACCCCTACGCTATCCAACGCTTTCCCTACTGTTGCTCTCACTGGAGTAGGAATAGTAATTTTTACCCCTAGGCTATCCAACGTTTACCCCACTGTTGTAGTTGCTGGAGTGGTAATAGTAAATTTTACCCTCCCGCTATCCTACAGTAAAAATATTGTATATTATTAATTAATAATATGTTACTATATATAAATATTTTTTACTTAAATTAATTATTTAATACTTTTAAAGTTATTAAAGTATTTTTAAGTATGTTTTAGTTAATTATAGTTATTATTTCATTAATTTTAAATTACTTTTAAGACATTAAAAAAAAATCGATATTTTGACTAACTATATATTTTTTTCTCAATATTTTTGATTCGATATTTTTGTACTTACCTGTTTGTAGATAGGACTTCGATATTTTTGCTTTCTATATTTTTACTTCGATATTTTTAGTATTCTATATTTTTGTATTCTATATTTTGTCAGTGATCCCTTCCAACAACAACTCTTCAGTACACTTCTGGTCCTGTGGGTACTCTGCCAGGACGTGAATCCTCGCAGCACTTCTCAAACCTGTACTCTGTTAAGTGGGCCTAAATGGGTCCAAGCAACCAGCCCATGCTCAATCGCAGTCGGCCAGAACATGTGACTTTGTCCAAGTTCGACGCAACCAGATATCTACAGTGGCGATTTGTGCTTTTTGATGCTATTTTTAAGTACTCTTTCAAACTGAATATCTCCAGTTTTACGGATTTAATGTTTGTTGTTTTTGATTTATAAAGAATTACTCAATTTGTCTAAACTGGTGTGGATTCCTTTTGTGATGTGTTTTCACTGGGTTTCTGTTTGAAGTGTCACGCATCGCCTCTCAGTTAAGCCTGACTACTCTTTGCCAAGCTACCCGTGGGATGGGCACAGGTTAATGTAGGGAATGCTAGTGACTTCACCCTGACAAAAATTGTGGTTGCTGCTTGAGAAGGGTTTCAACCCCCCTCCACTAGTAACCCAATTTCGCATAGTTGCCATGTAAATTGTATTTTGCCCCAGATGTTTGCCTGCTTAGGATTCCTCCTAGTGATTTCTGTAGGGATTTGAAAAGCCAAAACAAGGCATAAAGGGCAATACTGTGTGTTAATATCAGTAAAATACCATTACATCACATTATTACAGAGGGCACAGGAAAAATGCTGTAATAACACTCAAGATCAGACCTAATACCATGTGTTCACCATTTTTCCAAGGCAAATTGGGCGCAATGGTTTACCCCAGGACCTCTAATAGTGGGCTCAGAATGAAACTCTTTAGGATTTGTGGAAGCTCCTTCTCAGTCATATGAAGACTGTGGCCTTATCCTTATAGCCTAAAAAGCTGTTATGTTTAAGTGATGTCTTCCGTTAGTAAGGTCTTTATCAGGGACCTACTTTAGATATTTTGAATTAGATTTAATCTGTGACTTTCTGCTACACAATCCTAAATAAGGCTGATCCCTCCAAGGGGTTTGGGTAACTACAGGCCTTTGGGTGCAATGTGACGAGCACGGCCACTTGACCTGCAGAGGGTTGTTTTATCATGAAAGGACTACCTGGTGCAAAGTAACTTCTTTAATTTCAATTTGCAAAGTGTCAACAACCCCTTACAGGTTCCCTTGTGCGCTTTCCAGAATACCCCCAACAGCATTCCACCAAGATAATTCAATAATAAAACATTCCATACACATTATAAATTATTACAACACATACCCAAACCCAATATATTTTTTCTTCTCACATAAACAATAGACTATATATTCAATTACTGGTTCAAAGGGAAACGAACGGTCCAGAGATCCTGGTTCTGGATAGGAACTCCTAAACTTCTGGAGGAACTTTGCTTGAGGCTCTGGACATTTCCAGCCTCGTATTAACAAGTGGGGGTAAGGGTATAAGCATATAGGGCGAAACACGTGTCGGCTTTTCCTTTTCCTCAAAAACCTTTCACAAAATAAGCCAAAAAAGAGTGAAAAATATTCATAAAGCGGTGTATGAAAATAAAATTACTATCTTTACTCAAACGAACTTGAACTACTGTGCTGTGTCAAAAAAAGGAATCATCCTATGGGCTAAAAAAGACCGGTTGAAAGGGAGGAACATATGCTTATACTCTAACCCCCACATGCATTCAATTACTAATAACATATAAGATAACAGAGGTACATTTTCTACAATACTTAAACAATAAGAACAAACATGATATTGCTATACAACACACAAACCATAATCCAAAGAAATAATAATGACATTGAAAATACTCAATTACATACAAAATCCTCTCGATTTCTCTGCCTACGATTTGCCCGAATGCTCCTCCTATATGAAAACATTCCTGCAACAGCATTCACCTAACACATAATTAATGAAGGGCTCAACAATGCCATTCTCATGTGGATTGTACAATGACCTGGTATAAAGTTGAACACTCTCTCCTTTCAAAAACACTTCAAATTGGTCAGAGATGAATTGGGGTCCATTATCGGTCACAATTTCTCTAGGACATCCTTCTTGTTGGAAAATGTCTTCACAAAAGTATATCATATTAAACGTTTTCACTTCCTTCATAAAGGCTACTTTAGGTCACCTTGAATGATAATCAATCAATACCAGAGCATCTATTTCATCAAATCCAGGACACCCAAAAGGACAACATATGTCTATGGATAATTTGTCCCATGGTTTCTCAGGAAACTCAATAGGTGCTTATGGTTTATCTCTAATAACAACAACTCAATACTACACATACAAGCTATACAGCTTCTTACAAATCTGTCTCTCTACCCTACCAAGCCACCAAATGTTCATCCGAGTTTTTCTCTTTATAGCTGAAATATCACCATGACCTTCATGCAAGAAAGTCGTATACATGCTGCGCAAACTTGCAGATACAACCAATCTGTCTCTCCCTTCTTACCATCCCATCAACAACAGACAACTCACTCAAAATATGTTCAAAATCATTTAGACCTGAATTCTTCAAACGTTTTGATGCTGATATCCCCTTTATCGAATATTTTCAGGCATAAGGACTCCCTCCTCAAAAACTATTCGACACCACCAATTCCCACAGCAGATCATTTTTATGGTGGGAAACAGTGTTTATCAAACGAAAGGTCAGTGAGTGCGGGGGCCTGGTCAAAGGCATAGCTAAAAAGTAAACAAAGGGCCTACTTTATGAGAAATTGGCATAGGGCAGTGTAGCAATTCTTCTTGCTGCACTGTCCTACGCCAATGTGAAAGGGCAGGCAAACACCATATTTATGAAATATGGTTTATTTCTGTCTTTTCCCCTTGCGTTGGCGCACAAATTGATGCCTAGCACCAACAGAGGCAGGATTGGTCTTGTGCAGGAAGGGACACCTTCCTTCACAAAAACAATCCAGAGAGGCATTTTCCTCTTTCTATGTCATCTACAGAATGAAGCACACCTGGAAGAGGAAATAACAAGGAGAAATGAAAACATTTCTACTTGTTATGCCTCCGCTGGGGAGGCGTACGTTTTTGGCACTGCCCCAGGTTTATGTGATTTTGGAAATCTGGGACAGCATCAAAATCCATGGGTGTTGCATGGGAACCCCCACTCAACACCAATGGAAGCCTCAGTGACTTGCACTGTTTTGTCTTACTCTATATCTATGAGGCCATGCAAAGCCATGCCGGGTACCTTTGCGCCGCCTCTTATGTATGGTTGAGCCGCTTGCGCCATTAGAGCGTCAACAGTATTGATGCTGTGGTGGTGCAAGCCTCTCATGAATAAGCCTCAAAATATTCTGTACGTTTTTTAGTTCTTTCACCATCAGGTAGCTACATATTAAATAATGGGCACCTTAAATGAAAAAGAAATAAAAGGTACTCAGGGGGTAATGCACTGTAGTACATAATAAAACCTCTAGTTGTTAATGCACTGCAGAGGTCTGTGTGTAAACAGAGAGCCACAGAATTACATTTTGGTTAGGGCAGTGGAGAATAGTGACTTGTGCATTTTTAGTGCTCGAGGTCACAGCCTGTGACAGAAAGCACTGTGAATGTGTAAGTCATTCATTTATACTTGCATTACACACAGTATATGATAGACTGATACAAAATGTGCAAATAGTTTTGCAATAAAAAGGTGCTTCCAAAATGTAGATTTTAGTAATACCAGAGCATATGAATGCACTATTTTTTTTTATACATCTGTCCCTTCAACACCTCATTAGGGGAACTAAGGGCTGTATGAATACAGTTCAGAATAGTCAACTTTTTGCACTACCACTCAAAAAATCAAATATTTGTCATCACAAAGCTTGGAGTGATTCAAACAATTAAAGCCAGAACCGGCTACCAAGGACCCTTTACCCTTGCAGATTAACTAATAACGCACATTAAAATTTCATTCTTGCAAGCAGGCACCCTGGTATGAAAGCTTTTCACAGCACAGGAGACTCAATTAATGAAACTTCAGCTGAAGTATTTTAGCTACTGAAATTAGCTGTCCCGGGGTGGATGTCTTTTTCCAAAACAAAGTAAACATTTTAGATTCCTGGCACAAGTGAGGCTGGGGAGTGCGCGCTCCCCTTCCCAGTATTCCACGGCCCCCCTGACAGATTGAAGACCTCTGATTCAGACAAAATCCTTCTATGATTTCTTTGATGAAAGTCTGCATGCATGCAGTCATCTTCCAGCCTGTTTCCATTTCTCCTACGAAATTGCTTCTTTACACGAACCCTTAATGTCTTCAACAATGCATTCATCATCTTCCTCTGCATCGTGTGCCTTTAAAGGTAGCTGGGACAAGCAATCAGCGTTTACATTCCTCATTGCAGGCACATACTTGATATCAAAGTAATACTCTTCAAGGCGACATATCTGTTTTGCGTTGCAGATTGCTGCTGTACTCGTTCCTCACATAGAAAACAAATCTACCAAATGTGTTTGAGCTGTACACAACTCAAATACTGTACCCCAGACATATGTCCTGAAGTACTGCACTCCCCACCAGCAAGGCAATGCTTCCCTTTCTACCGGAGAGTAAATCTGCTCTGCCCCTCTTAAAGTTCTTGATGCAAAGGCCACCACTCTCCAATTCCCCTTTCAGATTGCATGAGTACAGCAACAGCCCAAACACATTCTTTATTTTATTTATTCATTTATTGCATTTCTAAAGCGCACTATCACCTGACAGGCATCTTGGCGCGCAAAACTCAGTCTGGCAACCTCCGCAGGAACCTTACTATAGCTAGCCCCTAAGTTTTAGGAAATAACCATGTTTTAAGATTCCTTCTAAATGGCATGAGATCATCGATTTGTCTCAGCTCAACAGGTAAGGTGTTCCAGAGCTTTGCAGCAGCGATCCCAAAAGATCTTCCCCATGCTCTGACTTTTTTAAATCGGGAGATTTTTATCAGTTTAGCCCCAGATGAACGCAAAGTTCGAACAGGGACGTACCACTCAAATTTGCATTGCAGGGAGGTAGGACCCCTTCCATGCAAGGCCTTAAAGACTAGGCAAAGTGATTTAAACTCGATTCTCTGTTTCACAGGGAGCCGGGAGCCAATGCAACTCCGCCAGGGCCACCAAAGTGGAGGACCGTCTCGACCAGCCTAGTACCAACTTAGCTGCGGTTGACTGCAGCCTCTGCATCCTGTCTAGTAAGTATTTTGGGGATTCAAGGAGCAAGGCATTACAGTAGTCAACTTGACTAAGTATGGTACTCCGTGCTATTAAGGAGCGCGCCAAGGGGGGTAGCAAAGGAAAGATCTTCTTAAGAGAGCAAATGATGGCCAGGCAACAGCCCACCACTTTCGTGACATGCGCCTCAAGGGTAAGATTGCAATCAAATGTCGCACCTAAGTTGCATTATAATAGGTTGGTCACCTGCAGGGGTTGGATGCAGGGGCCTGGTCATCATTTGAGATCTGTCGGGCGCTTCCCAGCATGCCCATTCAGACACAGTAACCAGCTGTGTCCAGTATCCAGGCTGAAGGATGAAGATGCCTCCACCAAGAAAAGTTGTAAGCACTTGGCCACCATGATTCCCAATTGGCAGAGACCCAACAAGGAATGTCTATCTTGTCATCTACTATGAAACCACCATAAGTTACTTTACACTTACCATTTATCTCCATATGAATTACATTTTAGTATTTCTGATACCTGAACAAATAGGGTTAATATTGGTAGAAGCAGAATGGCATTTGATGTAGCAGTACAGCAATCCTTCTCATGACAGAGTTCTTCCAATACCCATTAGTGTCTGATTTGGTGGGGTCAGAGCCCCAGTACGTATACCCAGTGTGCCTTTGAAGTGGAGGTGACTTCAATGAGTGGCTTTGAAGTGCATAAGGGCCTCCCTCCCAGCTCTGGCTCCAGAATAACTAATGGGTGGTGTGCAGGCCTTGTGGGGGGGGGGGGGGGGGCACAGGACACAGCGTATTCAGTTGTGTCACCTCCTCCCTGCCATCATGCCCAGGATGGCCCACGAGGATGCGGATGGCCACTCAGTCCCTCCTAAGCTTCCTTTCTGTGTGGCTGTCTAGAGGGAATGCACAAAGTGCAGCTGCCACCCACCCCAGATGTGTATTAGAGACAGGTTGGAGGTGCACAGGGCTAAGAGCAGAAAAACTCCATCTTTCTAAAAGTGGCATTTTTTCACATTGTAATTATAAAATGGACTTTACTATTAAAGAGGATTTATCATTACAGTTCAATAGGTACTAAATATGACAGTTCTATCTCCATCCAATTGGGAATTACACTTATTAGATGTAGCAAAGAATCCCCAATGTTAACATACAGGAGGATAAGGCCTCACGATAGTGAAAAACAAATGTTTTAGGTTTTCATTACCAGGACATGTAAAGCTAAAATGTACATTTCCTGCCTTTTAATAACACAGCACCCTGCCCTATCAACTACCAAGGGTCTACCTTAGAGGTGATTTAGATGCAATGAAATGGATGTTTAAGGCTTGACAATGTGTTTTAAATGCCAAGTCTACCTGGCAGTGTACACTGCACATGCAGGCTCTACAGTGGCAGGCCTGAGCCATGGTTAAGGGGCTACTTAAGTTGGTGGCACAATCAGTGATTCAGGCCGAGATGCAGCATTTAATTTACAGGCCTTGGGCCCATGTAGTACAGTTTACAAGGGACCTATAAGTAAACTAAATATGCCAATTGGGTATAAGCCAATGTTGAATTACAAGGAATTTGACAAATGCACTCCTCTGTTGAGCAAGTATATTTGAGATATGGTCTCTTATTTAAAGTTGGTTGGGGGCAAGAGGATCACTACCCCTGATCTTGAGCGTAGGCCAGAATGATGCAAATATGTTCCCCCCAGCTGGGAACGTCTCGTACATGCACTCCTCTGAAGGGTCGTTCATAATACAGTAAATTGTGCCCGTCCTTAATACAGTTATTCCAATGAATGATCAATCTTCACTCTAAGTGTTCTTGATAGTATTTCTTAATTTTTGTTATCTTTATTCATGGGTCTTCATTCAAGAATATACAATATTGTGTCATCCCATTAAATGATCATGGTATGCTCATCGACTTCCTTTATCCCAATGTATTTCAAGACTTGCCCTTCTTCTGAAGATGTACAATACTGAGAAATGAAAAAACAGTGAATAACCAACTGATTTTCAGAAATGTAGTACACAACAAAAATATCTTAAATCCGGTCTTTACATCTTAGGGTGGTGTGTGAACAGTGAATTAAAAAACAATCAGACGTAAAGTTTCTAGGAGAATATGTCCAACATTCTGGAAATTAACATGCTTAAGAAGCCAAGAGTGCTGATAAATATAGGCTCAAACTGACTCTTAGGTGTCATAACTGAGAGAACCGTGATGTGCCATGCTGACATTAAATGTGAAATAGATGAGTGGTGGTTACTGTTTACCACATAAACCACTCTTCAAGGGCAAGCATAGCGTTCAATTGGTAACTCATGCTTCTTGAAGGTTAAACATGTGATGTGATCCGGAAAATATGCCATACCTTAAGAGAATAGGTGACATTAAATGACAAATCGTGCATCCTACTGAGTGCAAATTTTCAGCAAAAACGTAAAACATGCTTCAAAAACTGAGTTAATCCCCATTGGAAAATGGGACATCTAAATAGTAAATTGCGCATCAAGCTCTATACACTGTTAAATTGTTATAGTAACTTGAGTTCCAGAAAACATGCCGTAATCGCATGGTGCTAATCTCTTAACAACAAAAAACGATACCTCAGCTAAGAGCAACGCCAGCATCACACCCCTTTCTCTTAAGCCAATTCAAATACCCCGATTGGGTAATCAATAACTCTCCCTCAGCAACTCTCGATTCTTCTGACAGAGTGCTCCGCCAGCACCTCTGCTCTCGATCTCCTATAGCATGCGTTTGGTCAGTGACATGTCAGCTACTCAGACAAGTCAGACAGTTTCTCTATCTAAGCCTACCATAGTTTTACCATTCTCAGGGCAGTGTACCACCCCTAAATGTTGCAAACCTATGTTTTCCCCTTCAGTGATTGGTCAGAAAGACGAGGAGAGGTCATCACACCATACTAAGATGAGATCTTTTCTCATTGAAATATATTGATCAAAGTTTCCACCGACAATTTATTTTCCCATGACTTTATTCCGCCCACCAATATTATTTCATTTTATTATAGAACATTAATACACTTGTGACTATTCTTCCTTTCCCAGGTAGGGGTTGTAGTTTTCCCAGGTGCATTGGCGGAAAGACAATTTCTGGCATCAGTTCAATGCCATTGCTCGAGGTCTCTCAATGTTCAGTACACATGTGCAGTTCAGATTTTCAATATGGTTGTTCATGTCACCCTCGGCCCTAATACGAGCTATTAATGAAGTCAAAGAAAGACACATTAGAATACAAAAATAAATGAATGCACCGTATACCACTCATCTCTACTCTAACCCCATTACTTTATTTATACTATAGCATTAATAGTTAAGTTCATAGCAGCTGCTGTAGGGATTCAAAAGTAATCTCATTTTGTGAATGCCTTAATGACCATCGATTTGTTGATGACGATAATGGATAATAACAATTTACGGATATGCACATTTAATGTATGTGAGCTGAACAATGTGACGAAGCGGAGACGGGTGAGGGAGGAGATACGATTAATTAACCTTGACATCATCTGTCTTCAGGAAACCCATATACCCTGGGGTAATCGGAAAGTATTAACTGAATTGGGATATTCTCTGCTAGCCGCGTCTAGACAAGTTACAATGAATCGAGGGGTTGCAATTCTAGGACGCCAAGCACTAGTAGTGGCTGGCAAAATAAAGGTGGATAATTTTGGCCGTTGGGCTATTACAGAATGCATAATTGGAGGTAACAAACGTACAATCTGTACGGTGTATGGCTCTAATCTTGATGAAGTGCAAACTTTGGATTTTTTACATGTTGAGCTCGCCCTGTGGGATACCCCTTTGGTATTAGAAGGGGATTTCAATATACATGGCGAGTTATTTACTTGGGATCATCAATTTATTAACTATAAAGGTCGGAAACCAAAAGTGTTCTCTGCACTTCATCAATTATTGAGTCAGCATGGCTTGGTTAATGGATGGCCACTGGTCAATCCGGGGGACCCGGCTATACTTTTTTTTCTTTACCCCATAATAAGTTTGTTCGTTTAGATTATATTTTTGTACCTAGATTTTTAATGGTCCAGGCCAAGATGCAGGTCACACCACCTATAACATCAGATCATGGCCCTGTAGTTATGGATCTCCTGTGTTCTAATTTGGTACGGACACAACGGTCATTCACTTTCTCTAAAAAACTGTTAATAGAGGAGGATTATATATGCCATATTCAATTATGGGCCAAACAATTTTTTGATTATAATAGAGGCACAGCATCTCAAGCAATGGTATGGGACTGCTTCAAGGCTGGCATAAGGGGGAAACGCTCAGCTATGGCTGGGCTCAACAGCGCAAAAAGAAAGAAGCAATAGAGAATTTGATTCTAAACTTAGAAACGGCTGAGCGTGAATTAATTTCAGCAATTCGCACTAATAGTGATAGCCAGACCGCCCAGACAAAGGTCGCCTGTTGCAAGGCTAAGATTAATGGTGTCTGGAGCGAGGATATAGCAATTCAGTACAAAATTAATAAAACCGAACTGTACAAGTATGGAGAAGCCGTGGGCAGATGTCTTGCTCAAAGACTCCGGGGCCGACAAGCGTCTCAGAGAATCGAGGGGTTGTTGGATAACCAGGGTTGTTTAGTGGCCTCTACAGAGGGTATAATGGAGATATTTCAGCAATATTACAAAGAACTGTATACTCAAGACACTGTACCCCTAGAGGTGACTGAACAATATCTGTTAAGTATAGATTTACCCGCGGTAGGTGACATGATAAGAGAAGAGCTAGAGGCGCCTATCACTATGATAGAACTACAGTCTGCACTCGGGGACTTGGCACCCGGGAAAGTGGAAGGGCCCGATAAATTACCTTTAGAGGTTTATCGTATTCTGTTTCCAGTAATAAAAGACGACATGTTGGCTACCTTTATCGCAGCCCAGATAGGCAGTCCCCCTGCATCTTGGGACAATGCTAATATAGTTGTTTTTAAAAAGAAAGATAAGCCTACTGGATTGGCTGGCTCTTACAGGCCTATATCGTTAATAAATGCCGATGCCAAGGTATATTCTAAAATATTAGCAACCCGGCAAGTACAAATTGTCCCCTCTTAGGTATCCTGCCATCAACATGGTTTTTTACCTGGGAGAAGTAGCGTCAACCATTTGCATAGAGTTGTGGGCGTTCTAGATTATGCCGCAGTGTTCCATAAGAACGTTGGTTTAATCTTTCTCGACGCCCTAAAAGCGTTTGATCGCGTCGTCTGGGCTTTTCTTTGGGCAGTTATGCATAAAATGGGATTCGGGCCACAGTTTTTGCTCGCTCTCCAGACTATGAACAGGCGACCTAGGGCGAAGATCTGCGCGATGGGTCATGAATTCGCCCATGTAAACATCACGCGTGGCACAAGGCAAGGATGCCCATGTTCAACGCTACTGTGCGCGATCTATATTGAACCATTGTTGCGTGTTCTTGAAACTTCGCAGAATATTCAATCAATGGTGGTGGGGAATCATTGTGTGAGTGTCCTAGCCTATGCCGACGACACAGCTATTGTTACATCTGACCCTGAGCGAGCGCTATTGGAAATTGAGTACTTGACTTCTGAGTTTGGAAAATCATCTGGGTATAAGTTAAATCTTTCAAAGACCCAGGTCGTATGCACCAAAGAACTATGCCCTGGTGAGGTGCGAGTGACACAAGAGGCCCGATATTTGGGGATTAAGATCAGGATGTCCCTTCAAGAAATTGTTGCTGTTAATTGGGCGGATATAGTAGGCTTGGTTAAAAGGCAACTCGAAAAGGTTGAATGTTTACATTTATCCTTGGTTGGGCGACGGAATGTCTTGAAGATGTGCATACTACCTCGGGTACTTTATTTTTTTCGGACAGTACGACTAGAGTTGTCATATAAGCAATTAAGGTCATTACAATCTATTGCTGATAGGTTCATCTGGGGATGGACGAAGACCCAGCGGGCTTCCAAATGTATGACGTTTTCTAGAGGGGGGAATGGGGGGTGCCTAATTTCGATTTGTATTATTTAGCTTGTCTTTTACAAAATATTGGTATTTTGGTAACCGGGGGTGAGATAAGGCCTTTTGAAACCCCCAATATTTACTTGATGCTATTAGGGGAGCACTCGCGACATGTATTGCTTACATTTTTTGAGCAGAGCTATTATAAAAAAACTAGATATAAGACTGTACTTGCTGCATTTAAAGGACTGAGATGGGAGCGCAAGGTTATGTCTCTTAATAGAATTAATTACTATACTCCACTCGATTCCACAGAATTACTTCCATTAATATTTTGGGATGTTAAGATGAGGATATGGCGGGAGAAAGGGATTCGACGAGTTGGGGATGTTTTTAATCAGGGCATCATGTTGTCATTTAGAGAATTAAGGAATAAATATGTTATCAACCAGAATGATTTTTTTTAAATATTTGCAGTTAAGGGATTTCTTTTCCAAACATCCTGAAATTACTTCTAAAGTAACTAATGATTTATTTGAAGCATTGTCCAAACACGCCAGGATAGGGACACTGTATAACATCTTGCTTGCAACACAACGGGACGACATAGCTGCACATGATGCTAAATGGAGCACTAGGCTCAATAGTACTGGCTCGTTTGTTCAAGAGTCCATTGATTTGGCTTCCACAGTTATCTTGACTGCCAATTTACGATCCCAGCATTATAAAACTGTATTTAATCTGTATCATAAACCCGACCATATGATGAAGTGGGGTAACGCCCAAGCAGGGAATTGTTTTAGGTGTCATATACCGCAGGCTGACATAGTGCATATATTTTATGATTGTAGTATGTTAGCACCTTTCTTTTCATCAATTGAACAGTTTTTGTCGCATCTTACTAACGTAAATGTTTTGGTATATAAAGAGATGTTGCTGCTTGGGTTGTGTAGAAATGGTAATGAATGTCAACTGTATTACCCATATATATTCTTTTACTTTATGGCTATGGCAGTTGCTCGCTTATGTATTGCGTCAATGTGGTTGAAACCAGAGGCACCTTCTTATGAAATGTGGCGAGTGAAGTTTTATAATGCTTTCTATACGGAATTTAATCTTTATCGTCTTAAGGCATTGAAGAAAAAACAATTAGGGATCCAGATTTGGCAGTCTATGATACAGCATATGGAGGATTAATAACTATATTTTTAGTTTCCTTGTTTAGCTATTTTTTTTTTTCATTTTTAATATTGTTTTGTTTTTGGCTTTGTTTTACCTACAGCACAATTCTGTTTTTCATTTATGTAAGTTGTGAATTATTTGTATTAATACTATGAACTGAACAATAAAAAATAAAAAAAAATAGTTAAGCAGAACGAACCATGTTTAGTACAAGCAGCAGCATATGCGCTAGTATGAGTAAGCATGAAGCTGCCATCTTGGCACTAGTACGTAGAAGCAAGAAGTTCCCACCAAAAGCGAAAGACGTCACACCACGTAGATGTGGCAGACGCATACGCAGAAGAGTTCCCACGTTTTTGGCAGCCATTTTAGAACACTCGGGTTACTGTTAGTAAAAACACATAGGTAAGCTTCCCCTAGATACTAAATATGTTGTGTAATGCAACTATTAATAGACAAAACATGTTGAATAATTAATTATAGGTTATTTCGAGAGGACTGAGTCCAAGTAAGTTTCTGTACGTATGAAACCTTGCTCCATCAATGGTACGATTCTGAGAACTATAATGAATGTAGTTATTAAAGGTAACAGCTGAATTCCATTTGATCATTTAATCCTTTTTGTGTGAATGTGTAATTTTTTTTAATCCAATATAACTCCCTTTGGAGTAAGCTTTTTAGTTTTCAATGACTTCTTTTATTAGTATGGTCTTCAGAACTAAGAATATCAATTTACTAACATTGTGCCCAAGGGTGTAAAAATGTAAAGCCACATTGTATTTCTCGTTCCTGGTATGGATTAGGCCTCGGTGGGGAACTCCGCTCCGTTGGCAGAGTTTTCTACACTCTGCGCTCTGCGGAGGTCGTGGGGTGCAGAAAACTCCGCTGTGCTATGTGCAGCAGAGTTTTTTTCCTCACTCGCATTTCCCAGCAGTAAGTTGGCGAGCATGAGATGCCGCTTGGGTAGAATATCTACTGGAGTGGCAGGAAGATCACCGCGAACTGTACTTCGTGCTGGACTCCGCTGCTTGCGGTACTCTGCTGAGTTTTTTATCACAAAGCTCTGCAAACTATCCCCAGGCTAGTACGGATGCTACTTTGTGCTCTATCAGTCTGGTTTTTATTTTTATTTTTCGTTCAGTCTTGCCTACATAGGCTATCCCACATGGGTATTTCAATGAGTAAACTACATTTTTAGAATCACATGTGGCAGTGGTATACAGTTTGACTTTGTGTTCCTTGGGACAGGTGGGTGATTGTGGTGCCTTTATAATGTTATGACAACTACCGCCATTTAGACAAGCAGCAGTGCCTTTGTATATCGTGCTGTCCTTTTGGTCATCTTTACCGTCTAAAAGTTCCTTGATGCTCTTTTTTCTTTGATACGCAAACAGTGGAGGTAGATTGAAAATTCCCCAAAAGTTATTTTCAGTCTGAAGCATAAGACAATACTTCAGTATATTTCCCTTGAGTCTTGTGCTTCTAGTGGAATATTTAGAGGCGAATAGTATCCTCCTGGAATGACTGCAGGAATTTTTTGGTGTCAGGAGCTGTGTTCAGGCTTTGGTGTTGACCCTTTCAATGGCTTCAATCATGTATTTCCCTGCAATGTTGCTAGAGTTGGAAGTGATGGATTTTATTCTTAACAACTGAGAATATAGAAAATGCCTCTTTAACGAGGTCTGGTGGAAACTTCTGAAGTGTAACAAACAAATTATTCCTGTCTGTGGATTTTAACATGTGTTGGTTTCCAAAGTATGATCCTTCATAGTCCACATATAGAAAAGTGATATTGTTCTCACTGATCGTGTTAGTGAAACCTATCCGATTGTCAGTTGTGTTGAACTTTTCAATGGCTGTGATCAATCCTGTTTTGGATCTCCTCCATATTATGAAGATATCGTTTATGTATCGCCAATATATGAGTATGTTCTCCTGCCACTCCTGGTAACTGAGGTTGTTTTAAAGCTCGAATCTGTACATGAAAAGTATGAGCCTATATTTATCAACACACTTGGCTTATAAGCATGTTCATTTTCAGAATGTTGGACATATCCCCCTAGAAAATTGATGTCTGATCGTTTTTTATTTCACTGTTCACACACCACCCTCATATGAAAAGACTAGATTTTAGATATTTTCGTTGTGTACTCCATTTCAGAAAATCGGTTGGTTATTCGCTGTTTTACCATATCTCAGGATTATAAACCCACTGAAGAAGGACAGGGCCTTAAATGCATTGGAATAAAGGAAGTGCATGAGCATACAATGATCATCTAATGGGATGACACAACATTGGATATCCTTGAATAAAGAAAAATTAAAGAAATACATTAAAGAACACTAAGGGCACGATTTTGAGTATGGCGGTCCGAGGACCGCCAGACTCTCGTGAGTGTGGTGGTCTCCTGACTGTCCAATTACGACTCGGGTGGTGAGACCGCCGATGCTGACAGGGAACCGCCATTCCCTGGAGGTGTTGCGGTGATCCTAAGGCTACAATATGCTTGGTGGGACCGCTATGGTCTGGCCAAGCATATTTCAAGTTTCCACTCCGCCCGGATTTACATGGCGGTTCCTCCTCCATGGAAACCCCGGCAGAGAGGAAACAAAGGGGTCCTACGAGGCCCACTTGTGCCTCAAGCCGTGTGGGTGCACACAGGGGGGCTTAATATGTACCCCCCTGTGTGCATGCAAAACAGTTCCTTCACAGCCCATACCATGCAGGAACTATCTTTGAAAAGTTTTATAGACAGATAGAACTGTGCACTTCTTTCATGCAACATTACCTTACAGTTCTCCACAAAGGGACTGCGTACAGTAGTCTCATTTTTTCTACAGGTGTACAATAAGGTGTGCCAAAATGCTCTTTAAAACAGAGCATATGAGCCAGCATATACATAGGGCCATGGCTGTTTACACGACATAAAAAAAAAAGATGCAGGAAAAGGAAAAACTTGGGGTTTCAGCATGGAGTGGATGGAACTATTACAGACTGATAATTTCTGGACATCTAGTCGCACATTTACCAAATTTTCACACAGCGCAACGCAGCAAGCCACCTTACTGCTCTGCATGAGGGCGGGAACCCTCTTTATTTTACATTATACAGTGCATTCCTGTCCTTTCTTTACGCTGGTGAACGATTTGCTTCCTAGCGCCAGTGGAGGCACCCTTGTACGATGGTGCAAGGGTGCCTGCATTGTAAGCAGGATTGTTTTGGTGCAGCAAAGGACACCTTCCTGCACAAGCCATACCTCAGAGGCATCTTCCACTTTCTATATGTGCTACAGAATGCAGCACACATAGAAAGAGGAAAAAACGAGGAGAAATAAAGATAGTTCTCCATGTTATGCCTCCTCTGAGGAGGGTTAGCATTTTGAACGCATTCCCAGGTGTACCACTAATGGTAAATCTGGGAATGTTCCAAAGTCCATGGGTGGAAGCATGGGAACACCCATGCCCCACCCATGGAATTCCTCCCTGGGGCAGAGTTACGCAACGCAGTGATTTGCGCAGCATTGCGTTACTCTAAATTTATCAAGCCATGCAGGGCTTAATACATCTGACTTTGTTATTGTGTCGCCCGTGCAATTCTTGGGTGCGCAAGGGCGATGCCGCCCGTGCAATCCTTGGTTGCGCAAGGGCGATGCCGCCCGTGCAATCCTTGGTTGCGCAAGGGCGATGCCACCCGTGCAACCCTTGGGTGCGCAAGGGCGATGCCACCCGTGCAACCCTTGGGTGCGCAAGGGCGATGCCGCCCGTGCAACCCTTGGGTGCGCAAGGGGGATGCCGCCCGTGCAACCCTTGGGTGCGCAAGGGCGATGCCGCCCGTGCAACCCTTGGGTGCGCAAGGGGGATGCCGCCCGTGCAACCCTTGGGTGCGCAAGGGCGATGCCACCCATGCAACCCTTGGGTGCGCAAGGGCGATGCCGCCTGTGCAACCCTTGGGTGCGCAAGGGCGATGCCGCCCGTACAACCCTTGGGTGCGCAAGGGCGATGCCGCCCGTACAACCCTTGGGTGCGCAAGGGGGATGCCGCCCGTGCAACCCTTGGGTGCGCAAGGGCGATGCCGCCCGTGCAACCCTTGGGTGCGCAAGGGGGATGCCGCCCGTGCAACCCTTGGGTGCGCAAGGGCGATGCCACCCATGCAACCCTTGGGTGCGCAAGGGCGATGCCGCCTGTGCAACCCTTGGGTGCGCAAGGGCGATGCCGCCCGTACAACCCTTGGGTGCGCAAGGGCGATGCCGCCCGTACAACCCTTGGGTGCGCAAGGGCGATGCATCAACAAAGATAAATATACCCCCAATTGTCTGATTAAGTCAATTCCCCATTACATTTGTGCGCATTCACAAAAGAATCCTAAATCACAGTGGGGAACGGTCATTGTATATAATAGTGGGATCCGAAGCATCATTTTTACCTGCACCCATTACGTGCGGACAGATTGCAGAGGCGGAGTGCGCTATTTTTAGCCTATTTGAACAAAAGCAGGAGCACATTCACACTGTGAATATCAAGTGGTGTGATTTCCAGTCTCAGGAGTACAATGTGCAATCTTTGCCTCATTATTACCCCGGCTCGCGCACCAAATCCATGCTTGCTACTTTTTTTTCCAGGATGGCCTGGGAAGCCTACACTCTGAAACCTACCATGAGTATTTGTTTGGTTCTAAGTCAAAAGAGTGGGACATACGTAATGAGTGCTTTAAATTAATAACGCTGCAACAAAAAGCCAAAGCAAATGTGAATAAAAATTGTAAGTTAAAAATCTGAAATGTGGATGTGCCATAAAAGAATAAAATATACAGCATGAGAGCATATGCTGAGGGGAACAGGGGAAGTTATAACTATAAAGAGCAGCGGTTCACCAGGGACTCGTTAGATATCAAATGAGCTTTAAAGTAGCAATTCAATTACTAGAAGCATTTTATGAAGAGGATGGGGAAAAAGCATCGATATTTTATATAGAAATGACTGACAATTAATGAAACAGACATCAGCTCGCCTCCATCAACGCGAAAATTCTGTTTCATTATAGATAGAATACATATTGTCCATCAACAGAAGGACAAAATCACACAAGATAAATCACATGTGTTCAATCTCGCCAGTAACCACATATTTAAAAGTGCCCTGGACTCTTGTATGCTTTTAACCTGCAGGGGAATCGCACTTTAGTACTCTATACCACTATATTCAGAGGCATTTAGTATAACTGTAAGTAAATGCCTCTCCAAATAGTGATATAAACTGATGTACTTGAGTGAAACGCTCCTGCAGGTTGAAAGCCTACAAGAGACAAGGGCACTTTTAAATACGTTGCATCAGGGAGCACACATCCTGAACTTCGATTTTTAAAAGGGCTCTCTTGCATGGTTTTAACATGCAGGAAAGTGTCACCTCAGTACATCAGTTTATATCACAATATTGAGAGGAATTTATTAAACGTTTTAATAAATGCCTTTCAATATAGTGATATTAACCTGATGCACTAAAGTAAAACACCCCACATGATAAAAAGCACACAAAGGGAACACTTTTAACTACATGAGTCCCGGATGTGTGCTTTGCTGGACCAGCCTGCGGTTTGTTTTTATTGTTTAAAAAACAGTTAAAATGAACCACAGGCTGGCAGGTCTGATGGAAGGCCTTCATCCCCCGCCCACTTATCTGGCAAAATCCTCCTCTGTAACATGCACAATGCAAGCATCAGGGTCTGCTGCTGCTACTCCAGTCTAGGATGGGAGGCTTGAGAGTGCCAAGCCTGCCCTCTCGGCCTCCAATGCAAAAAGCATGCATGTGGCTCGAGGTCACAGACTCTGTTGACTCTGTGACCTTGCCTCACATGCCTGCATTCCTTCATAGGCTGCAAGCAACACCCTTTCCTAACACGTCACAAGTGACACGTTGCAAAAGGGTGTTGCTTGCAGCCTTTGAAACTGATTGACAGGAAGACAAGGTTTATGTCCTGGACTCCCGGGACTACTTGTAATATAATGCTGATGGCATCATGTATGGGAGGTCCCCTAAGACCCCCAAATACTGCCGGCCTGGGCTGGCACTAGGCCAGCTCTTAGCCTGCAACGAGATTTAGCAAAAAATTAAATTGCTGAGGGACATGTGCTCACTAGAGCATTTGTCTTACCTGAAAGTACCTGGCTGTCTGACTCTCAATGAGAGGCAGTCAGGCACTTTAGGAGCACCTCACTGGCTTAAATACCTCAGAGCCTGACGAGAGGTGGTCGCTCTTCTTTTACTGCTTTTAAAACGTTTTTAGCCTGCTTTATATCATTGGGTTATTTTATTGGCATGTTCTTTTGCCCACCTGAAAAAACTGCTTTTTGCACATTATTCTCCCCCAGCCACTACCTACCCACATTGGAGTGCTCCCACGCCCCGGGCCGACTCGGCAAGTGCCGTTGAGCAGAGGGCGTTCACGGGAGACACTTCCAGGGCGGGACACTTCCGGCTGCAGTCAGCGCTCTAGTTTCGAGCTGTACTGATACTTAACCGGATGGTCAATCACGCACGCAGCGGGCGCACGCAGTGGGCGCACGCAGTGGGCGCACGCAGCAGGACGCACCAGAGGCAAGCTCGTCTGCGCCTGTCTGAGCACAGCCGGGATCAGGGCCCACGACCCCTGCCAGTTTTCAAAATATTCTCAGGTATAGTGCTCAGTCACTGACTGCTTTGAGAGGGGCCACTGGTATCAACTGTTCACACTCAATGAACATTGCTAACAGCCCTTCTTGCTGCTCCCACTGTAACTATAAGCTTCAACCCCTCAGCAAGGAAGCACCGTTACTTGGTTCCTCCCTCAAATTCATCTTCCTGAATCATCGCTCCCTTCCTGGGCATTCAACTGAACTCACACTCATACTAGATGACCTCAAACCAGATGTCTTATTCCTGACGGAAACCTGGTTACAAGACGAAGTTGACACAGTCATTACTCAAACCCTGCCACCTGGCTATTTAATACAATGAGTGGATCGTAAGACTGGAAGGGGTGGGGGACTAGCTATTATATTTAAAGACAACTTCAGCTGCCGGTTTTCTACGGACGGGCCACCAAATTGCGAGTGCATGAATTTCTCCCTAGAATTCTCTCCCACCAGCACCTTCTCCGGTCTACTGCTCTATCGACCCCCAGGACCTTTAGGTCAATTCCTTAATGCACTCCCCACTCTTGTCACCAATTTAGCGGTAACTCCAGCTAATTTCATAATACTAGGGGACCTTAACATCCACATGGATGACCACTCAAACCACCTGGCCAATGAGTTATCAACCAGCCTCTCGGCACTTCAAATTAGGCAGAAAGGCTTTGCCCCCACACATGACAAGGGCCATCTCCTCGACCCAGTGTTTAGTAATAATCAGAATCCTTTGGTTGGCTCTCCCATCCCCCTCCCTTGGACTGATCACTCGCTTATTCCCCTGGTCTGGGAGACTCTCGCCCCCTCCCCTACATCGACACCTGATAGGAAATGGGCAAATCTCTCCGTTAACCAATGGACTGCTGTTCTTGACACCGCTAGACCCCAGAGTAACCCTAACCCTGAGATTGCAAGCAACAACTTTGATTCATGGATCCAAAACTCAATGGACACTATACTTCCAAAAAAAAACTCTCATAATAGATTCAAGCAAAAATCATCACCTTTGTTCTCCCCTAAATTAAGGGAGCTTAAACAGACCTGTAGGAAATCTGAAAGGAGATAGACACAGAACTTTGCAGAAGATAGTAAACAGGATTATAGAGAGGCAATTAGGAGGTACAAGGCGGAGATCAAAACTGCCCGAGCCAACTTATATGAGGAGAGCATTAATGCAGCTGCTAACTCTCCTAAAGAGATCTTTCATATTGTTAAATCCCTCTCCACTGTGCCGCATTAACCTCCCAAAATGGAGGAAGCCCCAGAGCGGTGCAACAACCTAGTAGAATACTTCCACCAAAAAATCCAGGTGATCTGCCAGCCTTTTCCTCCCCACCAGCCTGAGTCCACAGATTTCAGCACTAGAAGTCTACACCCTGAATCACAGAGCTCTTTAGGAGAATTCCCTCTATTAGACGCAGAGTCCCTGGACACCCTCATCTCCAGGCTAACCTCTGGATCCCCCATGAACCCCGCTCCCCCACAGTACCTCTCATTAGTCACCAATTCCTTTTGCCCAGTCATCTTAGATGCTCTAAACTCTTCTATCATCTCCAGCACAGTAACCCTGGCATGTAAATGTGCACAGGTGAGAGCCCTTTTGAAAAAGCCCAATCTAGATCACTCCAATATGGCCAATTACCGTCCCATCTCTCTCCTTCCCTGGCTGAGTAAGTTGCTGGAAAGACATATAAACTCCACTCGGGTACAGCATTTGGAATCCAACAACTTGCTTCATGTCACCCAAACAGAATTCCGTCCACAACCAGGGACCGAGACAGCCCTTCTGGCGGTAACAGAGGAGGCAAGGAGACTTCTGGACCAGGGCAGCTCAGCAGCTATCATTCTTTTAGATCTCAGTGCCGCCTTTGACACTGTTGATCATAATATCCTGCTTGAGCGCCTAAAAAATATGAGCGTTACAAATATGGCACTTACCTGGTTCCAATCCTTTTTAAAGTATCGGTTCCTTCAAGTCTTTGAGGGGACTGCCTTATCAAACCGGTGGCCTCCTAGCTGTGGGGTCCCTCAGGGTTCAACCCTGAGCCCCACACCTTTTAACACCTATATGGCCCCATTTTCAGAATGAGTCCTTCCATTCGGCATAAAAATCATTACCTACCCAGATGATACCCAACTGGTGGTGGCACTCAACCACCCAGAGGGATCATCTGGCGCTCTTGGTGATTGCCTAGAGGCGGTAGCCGAATGGATGGATCTTTCCCACCTCAAGCTAAAAGGGGACAAGACCGAACTGATATTTCTGGGCAAATCTCCATCTCCCTCCCCGACACTCACTTGGCCGACCTGTCTTGGCTCCATGCCCATCCCAAAGCAGCAGATCAAGAGCCTAGGCGTGTGGCTGGACAGCTCCCTCTGTTTTAAATACCAAGTCACTAAGCTTTCTGCTACTTGCTTTGGCCTAATGAGAATGCTAAGAAAGATCCTTCCCCTGCTCCCTTTCCAGGCTAGGAGGATTATGGTGCAAGCTCTCATCCTGTCCCGCCTGTACTACAGGAACGCACTGTACCTGGGCGCCCCTCAGTCTACAATCCAGAGGCTACAAGTTATCCAGAACTGTGTTGCTCGCCTACTGCTCCATATCCCCCGGAGACAAACTGAAAAACCTGCCTTGAATAACCTTCACTGGCTTCTCATCCGGGCCAGGATACATTTTAAGGCCTTGTGCCTGGCCCATAGAGCTATGTGGAAATCAGGCCCAGGCATCCTTCAGTCATTGGTCACCCCCTATCAACCCCCTAAGGGTCTGCGCTCCAGCTCGGCGTTTCTTGCCACCTCTGTGAAAGTATGCAAATCCAAATGGGGTGGATGCTCTTTCTCCCTGAATGCCTCCAATCTCTGGAATTCTCTCCCCCTCCCCCCACTCTCTGAGGGGAACCTAACTTGCTGGTATTCCGAAAACTTCTCAAAATGTATGTTTTCAGCATCTCACATTAGCACTACCTGCCTCTCTGTCTCTCCGCTCTGTAAGCGCTAGAAGGCCTCAGGGTAGATAGCACTATACAAATCCAATTTCATTCATTCATTCATTTAATAAAAATAAAAATGATGTGGATGATAATTTTTCTTTCAATTACCATCCACATAATATGAAAAATGTTGTGGACGGCGCCTTGAACCCTCTAGAGGCAGCCTCTGCTGATGACTGCAGTGAGAGACATATTTAAATGAGAAAAGAAGAAAAGAAGAAATGTACATTTGAAAATTAGAAGAGCCCTAAAGTAAAAGTTCAAACGCTCAGACCCTAAATCATATTTTGGTGCCTGGAAATGGACTATAGGAAGGGTAGATTGGGCTGTGTGAGTTCTGCAAGACTTCTGCCTGTGACCAGGACTGTGGAAAGGTTTCCTAGAGTCCATGCTAGGTGAGGGGACATCACCTAGGGAAACCAAGACCACCTGCCCTACAGCCTGGAGCATTAGCGCCTGCCTGATTGCCAAGACCAGTGTGCCCTCTGAGGAAGGGGAGAGCATTGGAGGGATTGAGGTCCAGTGGAGAGCCCTGCAGAGAGGACTCCCAGTGAGGTGTGAGGGAATAGCTGTGCACCGATCGAGTTATTGCCCAAGTGCAGTGTTTGTTTTGTGACCACTGTATGCCAGGAGAGGGCAGTGGTGGAGTGGTCCATGTGTTAAATGCTGTCTGGGTCTTGCTATGTCATTAATGCTGTGCTGTGGTGACCACGTCTGCCATGTGGGGCCACCAGTAAGGTTGCTGCTGCAATTGTGCCTAGACTCTTAAGTGCTGTCGTGTGGAGTTTATACCAGAGAAGTCTGCACCTGATTTACCAAGTGCCTATACAACCCTGTATGCCAGAAGGGAGTGTTGATACCTCTGTTGCCAAGAAGATTGGGCCGTCGCCCAGCAAAAGAATTGAAGGTGTATTTGCTGGGCCAATCCCACACAGCAAGACAACTGCCACTGACTGACCCCAGAGGGCTGCAAGGGATGCAACAGAGGATGATGACGCACCCTCCCTGGGCTCCAATTATAGTTGAAGAAAGGACTTCCCATCCTCCCTAACCCCACCCTCGCTGAGGAAGGATAACAAACAACATCTTTGCAAGCTACTCTGATAACAGTAGAAGCATTTTAAGCCTCTCAAGAGGGAGAGCTTGCAGTGCTGGATGTTGCCGCAAGGGTCATAATTTTATTATTAGTATTTTGTAGAGCGCATGGTTACACTAGCAAGTGTGTCCCCGCGCTAAAAGATTGCTAAGAGGTAGTTCTAGGTTTACATGCTCCTCTAAGATCTTAGTCCTTGGGGAAGAGGATTGTTTTTAACTCTCTTCTAAAATGTGACTCAGATTGTTCTGTACGCAGTTTATCTGGCAGCTGGTTCCATGTCCTTGCCGCTTTGATTCTGAAAGATTTACCACCCATCCTGGCTGTTTTGACCTTCGGGACTTGTACTTGCCCTGTGCCGCAAGATCTCAATTGGCGGATGGGTTCATACCATTTCAGAAGGCCATGCAGGTATTTAGGGCCTTTGTGTCAATACAATAATTAGGAACAAGGTAAAAGGGTGGATAAGTTACCACCTTTTCAGATACTTCAGGGTCTGACAATGGCAGCAATAACGGTGATAATGACCTTAGAGGAGGATACAATAGAGGTAATAAGCCTTTTTTATCCAGGCGAGGGAACTCCCGGGGACGATGGAAACCCCGATACCAACCGAGATTCAGAGGCAACTACCAACAGCCCAATCAATATTACCCACCTCCAAATCAACAATACCCTGGACCACCCATGCATACGTATGCACCACCTCAGAACTTCCAGGAAGCTCCAGTCATGTATCCCAACCCCAATCAATACCTAGTGACGCGCCATGCACAATATTGGCGCGATTAGAACAGATTCCTATTTTTAATCTTAGTAAGAATCCATTGAATTCTGTAACAGAAAAACTACTGACCAAAGGTTTAACCTTTGTTCCACATTGCACCATCAATAAGTTTGAACTTTTCAAGGATCTAATGAGCTTTTTTAGGAAGATCAGATTGCAGAACTTTTTTGAAAATACCAACCCTGATCCAGAGGGAATGACTAATCTATCAGGACTCAAACCTCGGTCAACCTTCTTGCCCTCTCTAGAACAAGTCTCTCCCGAAATAGCTATATTTGAGCATGCAGTTTTTAATAAACTGACAGCCGCCACCAAATACATACCGCCACCGAATTACAATATCACACATGATGAACATCAAGCCTTAACAGCACTTAAAACAAACAAAGAGATCACCATCAAATGTTGTGATAAAGGAGGTGGCATTGTGGTGCTAGACACTGATGTATACATCCAGAATATGGAGAAACTATTGCACGATGAGAGGCACTACGTCGCGATCAAAAAAGATCCGACCAAACGAGTCCAGTCCTTGATTCTTGATTTGACTACGAAAGCACTCAATGACGACATCATTTGTGACAAGGAATGGCAATTCCTTAATGTAAATCAACCGAAGATGGCTGCGATATACGGAGTCCCCAAGATCCATAAAAACAGTACGGATCCACCCTATAGACCCATAGTGACCACCATTGGGTCGAGTACGGAACCCCTGTCCAAATATCTGGACACCATCTTGAGACCGCACATCTCGAGAATCCCGTCCCACATAAAAGACACAAGGGACATCATCAATACAGTAGAAACATTGTCCTTCAACCCAGAAACACAATGGTTGATCACTATGGACATCGAGGCTCTATATTCAAATATACCGCAATCAGGAGCAATTACAGCTGTAGCCTGGTTTATAGACACATATGAGGTAGAATGCTCCAAAACTTTCATTATAGATTGCCTCAAAATAGTCTTATCAGAAAACACATTTGATTTCAATGGCTCCCTATACCAACAAACGAAGGGAGTCAGTATGGGGGCTTCATGTGCGCCCACTGTGGCAAATATATACATGGCCTCGTATGAATTCAAATTCATCTATAATGATGTTGCCCCTTTTAGCGAGTCTGTCACATCATGGTCCCGCTTTATTGATGATGTCTTTTTCATTTGGTCCTCAGAAACAGAATCTGTTCACACTTTTGTGTCATGGCTAAACCTCTGTGATCAGAACATTCTTTTCACAGCCACAGCGAGCCAAACATGTGTAGAATTTCTGGACATCAGCATTTCTAGCAAGAATCGACAACTTACTGTAGATTTGTTTGTGAAGCCCACGGCTCGAAACACATTACTACACTATACCAGCTATCATCCGTTGACCCAAAAATCAAGTATTCCATTTGGGCAATTCCTCCGAGTTCGAAGGAATTGTACCACACTTGCAGACTTTGACACCAGAGCAGAAGAAATGAAAAGAAAATTCATTTCGCGAGGCTATCCGAAGCGCCTAATTCGTGAATCCTATAAAAGAGCCAGGTTCTTTGACAGACAACATCTTTTAACACCACAAATCAAAGAACCCAGCCCCAAAATGGTTTTTGTCACCAGACATTCCACCATGAATGCCAAACTCCAGCACATTGTGTTTTCTAACTGGCATATATTGAATGCCACAAAACCTAAGGAACACCAGCTACCCAAACCAGTGTTCGCTTACAGGAAGAATAAAAATCTTAAAGACTTGATCGTACGGTCAAGAATGGAACAGAAAAACACCGAACCTGTACAAAGGTCTATCAGTGATATGAAACCAGTTGTGGGCAATTTCAAATGCTCCACATGTATTGCATGTGATTCAGCCATCGAAACTAAACAATGGACTTTCAACACCAGGATTCTCACGTCCCAAACTCTGACGAATTGCAAAACCACAAATGTGGTTTACTTACTGCTCTGTCCTTGCAATTTGGGCTATGTGGGGGAAACCGCCCGCATGATGTCCACCCGCCTATCTGAACATAGATCGGCTATACGCACGGGGAAAATCCAAGCACCTCTAGTTAAACATTTTAAAGAGGCTCAACACCATCCAAATGACATACGGTGGTATATCTTGGAAAAAATACGCAAGTCCTCAGGCACTTTGAGCACCCAGACACGCAAATGCCGAGAAGTGTACTGGATTTTTTCACTGGACACTTATACAAAAGGGTTAAATAATGAAATACCCTGGGAACAGGTACTTAAATACAATTATGGCTAATATATCCACTGATTTTTGCCCAACATCGGCATATTAAAATCAATACGTTATGACATGGAACATATCCAGTCCACATCCTGAAAATATGTTGTGGACTATATAGACAGCCATGTCAACTCAGGTAGCCGTAACTGAACCATAGTACAGAGAACTGCAATAAGAAAAAGGCAGAATACTGTCAATTCCATCTCTAATACATGGCACTTCTAGGCCATTCATATTGCCCATCATGTCTGAACAATTCTCAACATTGGTCGCTATGAGCCTCATTGACATTGTTCAGCAACCTGGGCTTGTACATCGCCCAATAGGTACAGTCAATGCTTTTTTAGAGACATCTATTATGTCCTTTACATTTGTTCTATTTCTATTTTTGATTGGACATATCATCCACTATATAGACAAATAATAACATAACTTTACAATACGTCACATAATTAACATTCACTACATTTCTCTTAATGTGACTCTACTGTTGCGTAGAGAACATAAGCATAGCATTGTTCTCAGCTCCATAATACTCCCAGCACGCACATCCCGTTCCAATATGGCCGCCGCGCTATTCCGAACCCTTTAAGGAAAACTCCTTGTAGTTCCGGGCTCGTACGTTTTACGATATGCCACATAATTAATATTTACTACATATCTCTTAATTTGACTCTATTATTGCGTAGAGAACATGAACATAGTATTGTTCTCAGCTCCATAATATTACCAGCACGTACATCCCGTTCCAACATGGCCGCCGCGTTATTCCGAACCCTTCAAGGAAAACTCCTTGTAGTTCCGGGCTCGTACTCTGCCCACATTGACCTCTCACCGATAGGCGCGCGCAATTTGAACATAAAAGGAACCATCATGCATTACTGGTTCCTTTTTCAATCCACACCGGGACGCGATTCTGCTGGAAACCACGATTGGAAGGCACGCCTAACATCCTAACCAGGTACGCATCCTCCTAGCTGCGCGTTAACACTCGGAGCCTAAAGAGAACCGCTTGTAATGGTTCATTCTCCCGTCTCTCTTTTAACTAGCGGCCGGCTCGCAAACCAACAAACACCCACCAGTGGGAAGCACACCGGACCGCTTAAACAGGTATTTTTGCGCGGCTCTAACTAACCTCAGACGATATCTGCCAACACAGAAACACTCTGCTAACCTCAAGTGTTCCCCCCTGTCCCTAGATTAACAACACGAGAGTCTTGCTCCACCTGCTACTAGTCTACCTACTGCAAGCAGAGAGGATCCGCCATCGGGAATTATATCAGTTATCAGCAAAAGGTATGCTCGTTCTGTTTTAGTTTCCACTAGTAATTACATTAGTGCCTTCAGTTAACCCTTGGACTAACCAAGCGAGCACCACTTCTTATCTCCATAGATATGATTTACTAGCTCCAGTATCGCCACTCCATCCTGCAGAACCTAACATCCAGTGATTTCTTCAAACGGAGGACTCACCATACCTACAGATAGGTACTACGAAACGCTCTTAAGTAATTGCACAATGCCTTTTCCCCCCGGGTCCCCCTTGCCCCCTTCCCCGTCCCACCCTCAGCATATCTCGCGTCCATTACTGTGACTGTACCACCAAATAATCCTTTCAACCATGTAATTCAACCTCTCATGCCGCCTACAGGTTCATGTTTATTGCGAGGAAGGCCATCTACGTACAACCCCACTATTAAAGGTTGTCATCAATCCTGTTCGCATATAGGTACTCCTCGCTACTATATTTCACAGTTATACAGTTTTACTGTGTCTCCAATTTAAGCTCCAACAATAATAAATAACCTCTCGCATCATTCAATTAGAGCACCACCTTCCTCAACCGGCAACCGAAAAGTGTCTATCCTATTCTCCCGTGCCAACATCGCAGGACGTTACATCAATAAGTTTCGGGTGAGCCTTTATCCTTTCTTCTCTTCCCTTTCTACCCCTTCCTTCCAAATTTGTCTAAAGTTGTCTACCTTCCATCTAGGTGCCTCTTGGGGTTTCGATTCATTTCAGTTCTCTAACTCTCATAACTGACACCAGGTATACACAAGTAGATATCACCTGGCTCCACTATTCTGGCCCTCATTATGTAAAAGTGCATGTAATCGTAGCAACCAGCCCTGAAGGCATGCCTAATACAGAAGTTACTTAGTTCTAAATGTATATAAATGTACAGACAAGCTATGACTGCTAGTAGATGTAAAACAACATATGTAACACCAAAACGGTCATCGTTCTAAATTTGTGAAAATATGTATATATAAAATTGTGTATAGAACACCATGTAAATAGTTGTAAATATGTGCACTAAATAGGAGTGATGTACTGGTATTTATCTCAGTACTGTTTTCCTTTTAGCCGTCATCTCATCATTTTTTTGTAAAGATGTGATATTTTTAGACCCTATATTGTAAATAGCTTAGGACATTATACTGACATTGATAGGAACCTTTATCTCATATATATGTTTTTTCTCTATTTTTCCTTTTTTGTGGGTGCACAGGTACTTCAGAACAACTCATCATGGCTTCCTGATGAAGGCTAAATAGCCGAAACGCGCGTAGTAATACTCAAATCTTTAGCCATGTTTTTTAATGTAATCATCTAGACAGTATCACAAATGTAAATCTCAAACAATCTGCATAGAGAAACAAATATGCATAACTTCATACTGTTGTAGAATGTATAAATATAACGGAGACCAAAACATAATGAATGTATAAAAGATATTGGTTTTTCCCTCCCTCCTCCCCTTTTTTTGACATATGATTGTTCAATAAAAATACACAAACCTTATCTGTACCGTGCACTCTTCTGATGATTTAGTGTTCCTTTTTTCTTGTCAGTAATTATCCACCCTTTTACCTTGTTCCTAATTATTGTATTGACACACGGCCACATATCCCGAAATTAGGAACTCTAGTCGGGGGTACCCCTTTCCTTTCTTGCATACGGTATTTAGGGCCTTTGCCATGCAGGATGCGGTGTCCTACACACAGGGCTTTAAAGGTCACCCGCTCCCTGATCGGGAGCCATTGAAGGGTTTTTAGAGCTTTCCTTGAGGATGCTCTTCCAGGAAGTTGAAGGATCAGGCGGGCCGCTGCGTTCTGTGTACGTTGTAGTCTAGAAAGACTTTTTTCGCTGGCCCCTAAGAACAGAACGTTCCCATAGTCCATCCTGGAAGTAATCAGGCTGTGGACTATGGTCTGACGTACTGATATGGGCATAAGGTCCAGTGTTTTTCTAAGGACACACAGTATCCCAAAACAGGTGCCTGCCACTTGTTTGGTTTGATGGTCGAACGTTAAGTTTTTGTCTAACCAGACCCCTAGATTTTTTACTACGTTGCTAGGTGTGGGCAGCTCACCCAGTTCTTCCGGCCACCAGGCTGAGGTTTATACTGATGGGGATTTACCTATGATCAGTACCTCTGTCTTATTTCCGTTCAGGCATAGGCAGTTGTCTGCCACCTTCTGCATACAGGCCGCGAAATTATTGGCGCTTTGTTTCTCTGGTTGCGTTAAGGTCACAATCAGTTGCGTATCGTCCGCATACGATACTATCTCAACCCCTTACGTGTCTGTGATTCTTCCTACCGGGGCCACATACAGATTAAAAAGGGTGGGGCTGAGACTTGAGCCCTGTGGCACTCCCTGATTTAATTTTCTTTCGTTGGACCTGAACTGTCCCTGGGCAACCTGAAATGTTCGGTCCGTTAGGAATGATTGAAGCCATTCCCAAGCTTTTCCTCTCACTCCTCCCTTTTCAAGACACTGTAGCAGAGTGTGGTGGGCTACAGTGTCGAAAGTGGCACTGAGATCGAGGAGAATCAGTGCCGCCGTCTGTCCCTCATCTGCATATCTTCGTAAAGCTTCAGTTGAAGATAATAGGGCCATCTCAGTCGAGTGAAGAGCTCGAAATCCCGACTGTGAGGGGTGGAGCAGTCCATTAGTTTCAGAAAATGCTGAAAGTTGGTTGTTCACTGCTTTCTCAGCAATTTTTGCAAAGTAGGGGAAGAGGGAGATAGGTCGGAGGTTGTCCAGTTTTTCTATACTAATGTTCGGTTTTTTCCTCAAGGGGAGGACAGTCGCTTTTTTCCAGGAGGTGGGGACATGTCCTGTGCTAAAGGAGAGAGCCAGGAGATGACTGATGTAGGGCTCCAGGGTAGTAGTGCAGCCATGGAGTCTTTTGGGGGTTGCTGGATCATTTGGTGATCCTGATTTAATACTGTTAGCTATGTGACATATGGTTTCCCTAGACGGAACCAGAAATGCTGAGAGGCAGTTGGTCTCCTGTATCTGTATGATTTTATCAGTCTGTCTCCCGCCTGCTCTGGCCGAGACTGGGAATCCCGCGTAGATTTTATCTACTTTGTTAGCAAAGAACTCAGCTATCAAGTTACATGTTTTTGTAGATCCAGTCATAGGGGCTGCTAGAGGGGTAAGATCAGAGAGTTCCCTATATACTAGGAACATTTCCTTCATAGAGCTGTCAGCGTCTTTGATTCTAGTGCAAAAGTAGGATCTTCTAGTTTTACGAATCAGTGCGTGGTATATTTTGTATTTGTATTTGTGGTATACTTATAGAGCGCAGACCTGTCACCCAAAGGGCATCCTGGCGCTTCGAACCATAAACCAACATATTACAGCGAGTTAGCCTGTCCTAGGGAAGAGGTAGGTTTTTAGCGCCTTCCTAAAGGCTGGGAGATCCTCAAGATTCCTTAGAGATATCGGCAGGGAGTTCCAGAGCTTGGCCGCCGCTACTCTAAAGGATCGGCCGCCCATCCTCACTCTCTGGAAGCGCGGAACTACAAGTAACCTCGCAGAAGAGGAGCGTAAGGCTCGAGGTGGAAGGTACCAGGCGAACATCTTTCGCAAAGAGACCGGGCCAAGACCATGGATAGCCCTGAACACGATGCAAGCTGCTTTATAATGCACGCGTGAATGGACCGGCAGCCAGTGGAGTTCCTGTAGCGCTGCCGTAGATGAACTGTAGTAGGGAGGGGAAAGGGCGAGTTTGGCAGCCATGTTTTGCACCCTTTGTAGCTTACCCAGTAGTGTTATCGGGGCCTCCAGAAGTAGTCCGTTACAGTACATATCTTAAGGTCATTCTTGTAGTCCGCCCTATAAGCAACCTGACTTCTTTGAGCAGGAGCAGAACTTGTCGGTGCCTGCACTGAGGACACCCAGGAGAGGGTAAAATATGAACTAGGCTTGTTGGGACACAGGAGTCGTGCTGCTAAAAGTGCTATGGCACCATTAACGCTTTTGCCTAATTCCTGAAGTGTCAAAAGAGCACTATTGAGTACAACGCGTTAGTGAGCATTCCCTAGATGCAGCCACCAGTGAATGGGCAATAACCCTAGCACATTACAAGGAATACGGTGGGATAGGGATTTGCCTGATTACTACTAGAGCCCTGACCTCAAGGATACTATGGTATTGTTTGTGCATATCATCATTCCTTTGCATGTGTATATTCAGAAATAAAATACTTTTTTTTTATGCAAGTCAGTATTTGACTGAACATAGATGTATTGTTTGTACTGTGTGCACTTTGAGTTATGAGCCATATTAACTTACCTTTATCTACACGTCTCCCCTGAGGGAACATTTGACTGCTCATCCACTGCTACCATTGAGAGTCAAGTGCAGAAGGGGTACTTGGCCCAGTTGCTCCGGATCCATAGTAGGTCAGGACCAGGGACACCTGGGGCCATATTACACAGGAACACCTAGGGCAATAGAGGAGTTTGTGCCCACTTTGCATTCCCCCGGGGCACTTCGGTGTTACAGAAGGGTGACAAATGCTTATGTTGTTCCTTCTGTAATGCAGATAGCACTGGTGCACATATAGCACCAGTTCTATCATTAGAGGGCATTCCCTCATTTGCATGGGGCTGTGACCCCATGCAAATTAGAGAATCGCATATGACTGAATACCACCAGTGCATAAGAGACACCAAGAGGACAGAATCCACACCAGCGCCAGTAACGCAAAAGAACTCTTCAAAGTCATGCAGCAGTTAACAAAACACTCCAGTGCGGCCATGGACGTCACACCATCCCAGGACCTCTGCAATAAGCTCAGCTTCTACTTTCACCTGAAAATCAAGGCCCTCTACGGCAACTTCAGCGAACAGATTCCAGACACCAGCCTCCTCTCCACCACCGACAAGCAGCCCACCATCACCACCTGGAAACCGGCTACCACCGAAGACACCGCCATGACCATGAAGAACACCCACTCAGGAGCCCCCTCAGGCCACTGCCCGCCACACATCTACCATAAAGCCACCGCTGCCATAGCACCAGAACTATGCAGGACAATGAATGCCTCCTTCGAATCCGGCTTCTTTCCCGATGACTGGAAGCGGTCAGGCCCCTCCTCAAGAAACCCTAAGCCAACCTGAAAAACTACTGGCCCATCTCTCTTCTTCTCTTCACAGCCAAAGTCACTCAGAGATTTGTGAACACCCCGCTGACCACTTTCAACGAAGAGAACACCATCCTCGACTCCTCCCAGTCCGAATTCCACAGCAACCACAGCACCAAGACCTTCCTTTTCGCCGCCACCGATGACTTCTGCATTTTACTTGACCGGGGCCACACAGCAGCCCTCATCCTAATAGACCTCTAAGCAGCCTTCGACACCGTCTCTCACCGCACTCTCACAGCCGGACTCCACAACGCCGGCATACAGGGAACTGCCATCGTCTGGATTTGCTCCTTCCTCACCGGCAAAACCCAAAGGATTAGACTCCCACCCTTCCTCTCCGATCAAACAGTAGAGTATCCCAAGGATCCTCACTCAGCCCCACGCTCTTCAACATCTACATGGCCCCCCTCGCCGCTATTTTTGGACAGCATGGGCTCACCATAGTTTCCTATACCTATGGCACCCAGATCATCCTTTCCCTCACTAAGAACCTCGAAGATATCATACTTAGCTTCCAAGAAGGAATGAAAGACATTGCAGCCTGGATGAACAACAGCTGTCTTCTTAGCGTCTTCTACACAGACATTAACTCGACATATCTACGAGTTGATGCATGTTTTTGACAGATGAGCTCCGAAACTTGGGTGCATATTTACAATCCCCAATCGCCATGGTAATGTCATTTGTTATGACGTTCCTGTGGCGATTGGGGCTTCACCTTATTTACAAGGCAGTGGTAAGCTACTCTTATACGCTATGCTTAGTGTAAAAGTGTGTTAGATCTGGCATCCTTCTCGTGGTTTCCCCCTATCTTTTTGTATTGGATTTTGCTTTTGCTGGTTTAGATGTGTTGGGCACTTTGCCACTTCTGATCAGTGTTAAAGTGCAAGTCCTCCCTGTATACATTGTTCTTTTGATTGGCTATCCATGATTGGCATATTTGTATTACCAAGACGTCCCTAGTAAAGTGCACTGAGAGTGCCAGGGCTGGTGATTCGAATGCTACTAGTGGGCCTGCAGCACTGATTGTGCCACCCACATGAGTAGCCCTAAAATGGTGTTTCAGGCCTGCCACGGTAGTGCCTGTGTGCAGTCTGTGGACTGCCATGTCCTCTCCTGGTCAGTGTCCCCACTGACCAGGCCTAACCCTTACCTTTCTGTGCACATTGGTCACCCCTATGGAATTTGAATTTGAATTTAAAAGTATTTATTGAGCGCTCGTACACCAGGCAGTTTCATGGCTCTATTGAGGAGAATGATTCCTGAGTTAGAGGGAAGAGTGGTTTAGATTTTAAAAACCTGTGAAAACAGATACGTTTTCAGGGTGCGACGGAACTCCAGGTAAGATGGTGTTAATCTCATTTGGAGAGGTAGAGAATTCCAAAACTGCGGAGCAAGGACGGAGAACTTAGTGCCTCCCATTCTGCTCTTCTTGAACCTGGGCACCACCAGAAGGGACAGAGAGGAGGAACGCAATTGTCTGCTAGGGATATAGGGTACGATTTTGGACTTGATAAAAGACGGAGCTGTTCCCGCAAGGGCCTGGAACGTCATGCATCCCATCTTAAAAAGGGCCCTTTCTCTAATAGGGAGCCAATGAAGGGATCTTAGGAGGGGAATGGTGTGGTGTGATTTGGGTAGGCCATATACCAAGCGAGCAGCTTGGTTCTGCACCAGTTGGAGCCGCCGGATGGCGTACGTGGGGGAGCCGTTGTACAGGGCATTCCCGTAATCTAAACGGGAGAGGACCATAGCTATCAGGATCAGTTTAAAGGCTGAGAAGGAAAAAAAACGTGAGATCTTTCGAACAGTCCGCAAAGTAAAGAAACAAGAGGAAACCACCATGCTGATCTGAGAGTGTAAAGTGAGTTGTTGTTTGAGGGTGATCCCCAATGTCTTAACAGAGAGAGAAGGAGAAGGGGAGGGACCAAAAGAAGGGGGCCAAAAAATAGGAGACCAAGGGTTGAATTTGCCGCCAGTGAGAAGAAGCTCGGTCTTGTCAGGTTTGTGCTTGAGATGGTTAAAGCTCATCCAATCCCTGATAAAGACCATCACCGACTGGAAATTATAAATAGAATCAGGAGAGTCAGAGAGGTTAAAAATGAGCTGGAGGTCATCGGCATAATTAAACACCGTGACCTCCATCCTCTGCAGTGCAAAAATAAGCGGAAAGATATACAAATTAAAGAGAAGGGGGGAGAAAGAAGATCCCTGAGGGACGCCACATTGGACTTTGCGGGCCTGGGAGAAAAAATTCGCCAAAAATGATCTGAGCCAGGCCAGGGCAGAACCTCCAATGCCTGCCGCCTCGACACGGGAGAGAAGGATGGTGTGGTCCACCGTGTCGAAGGCGGCCGACAAGTCAAGAAGAACCAGTGCCTGTGGAATATTGGTATCTTGCCCCTCTCTGAGTGTGTCTATAACAGATGCCGCCACTTTTTCGGTGGAATGGAGAGGGCGGAACCCGGCTTGGCACGGTGCGAGATAGCCGCTGTCCTCGATGAAAGAACTGAGGACTTTAGTAACGTGGCGTTCGAGGACTTTGGCTGGGTAGGGGAGAAGAGAAATCGGCTGAAAATTTACTAGGTGGCGGTGCAATAAGTGCGTCTCCAAGCACGTTCGGCACGGCGTACAGACAGTTTTTTCTCCTTAAGTTCTGGACTGAACCATTTGTTGACGTCATGGGCGCGTCTTACCCTGATGCGTCTTAAGGGGGCCAGCTGATCACAGGTGTTAGTCAGCCATTTATTTAGAGTTTCTGCCTGAAACGGTGTGGCATGTTCCTCTATGGCTGGACTAGAGGCTAATAAAAAGGAGCAAATGATGGAGTAGCAACTTTGCCCCAGTTACGAGCCCAGGTGTTCTTGGGCAGAGGGGTTTTGTGGTCAGACTTAAATCCAAGGAGAAGGAAATCAGGTGATGGTCGAACCACAGACAAGGGGTAACGGTAGGAGCATGGATAGGGATGTTGAGGGACCAAACTTGGTCCAAAATATTACCATGGACGGGGGTTGGGGTATAAATGTGAGATATAAAGTTCAAACTGTAAAGCGAATCCATAAATTCTCTGGAAGGGGCATCTTCAGCCGGATCAGATGGCCAAAGGTTAAAGTCTCCAAGTACCAGGACCGCAGAGTTGTTCACAGCTAATGTAGCAAGCAAGTCCTGGAAGGCTGGAAGAAAGTGTGGCATATTTTTGGGAGGGCGATACATCAGAGCACATGTGATGGGTGTCTGAAAGGAGTTAGAACGTACAACTAAGTAGTCCACTGCTGGGATAGGAGGATGGGGCAGTAATTGAAAATGTAAATCAGAGCGAATAATCAAAGCCACTCCCCCTCCTGCTTTACCGGGAGGTCGATCTGCCCGAAGAGCATAGTAGGAAGAGGGCAGAGCCGCAAGCAAGTTGGGCAAGGAGTCCTGGCAAAACCAGGTTTCCGTGAGGAACAGTAAGTTAGGTTTCTGAGTGTCCAGGAAAATGAACAGGTCAAGATGGTGTTTTACTGCCGACCGAGTGTTCAATAAGAAGGCAGAGATGGTCGGTGTGTCACTTGCTTGAGGGGTGGAAGAGCAGGTGCAATCGGAAGGTCGAACTGATGAAGGCAGATTGGGTGGTAGAGAAGGTAGAGGGTGAGCACATAAAATCCCGGCCTCTGTAATTTGACCCAATGCTGCTTGATTCAAGTCCCAAGGGCCTTGGTAAGCGCACAGTGTTTCAGGGGGATAAGAAACAAAATGGGCATAGTGCTGTGCCCCTGGCCCCGTCCGGCCGCGGATGGGTGCAGACGGGCTTGCCTTAGACGCACCATCGGCGCGCTGATGGCGCGCCCGCTGCGCGTCCAACAAATGCACATTGTTATAGCTTGAGAGGAGGGGCGTGGCCTCACGTGAGTGGCCGTGGCCAGTGGGCTTGTGAAGTGATGGCGGCGATCAATTTCCCTACCCGCGGCAGCGCTTACATCCGCTGCGCGGGAATATCCAAGGGGACTTTAGGGGAGAAGTGCCCAGCAAAGAATAAGTAATGAGGTAAAATCAATAAGTGAAACAAATAAAATTTTTAAAATCACGAGCGTCTCTCCCGGCTTCCGTCTCAGGAGTGTCAGTATCCTCTAGCGCGAGCTAGTATTCAGCGCGGCTTATATTGGTTTTTTAAAAGGGGCGTGGCCTCACGTGAGTGGGCGTGGCCAGTGGGCTTGTGGAGTGATGGCGGCGATGAATTTCCCTACCTGCGGCAGCGCTTACATCCGCTGCGCGGGAATATCCAAGGGGACTTTAGGGGAGAAGTGCCCAGCAAAGAATAAGTAAACAGGTAAAAGCAATAAGTGAAACAAATAAAAATTTTAAAATCACGAGCGTCTCTCCCGGCTTCCGCCTCAGGAGTGTCAAGGTACCCCCTTGGGCAGGGTGTAGTGTATGTGAAAGGTAGAGCATGTACTAGTGCAGGTGACATGCTTTGGTAGTGAATTACAGCCATTTTCGTTTTTCACTATTGTAAGGCTATCTTGCCCCATAGGCTATCATGGGGAATGCTGGCTACAGTGGCTACCAGCATATCTTCCCATAGAACAAGATAGGACATAAACGTCTGGTATCCCTGAACTCAGAATTTAATAACACATCTTTTAGGAAAGGTTGTTTTTAAATCCTGTGTTTGAGAACAGCACTTTTAGAAAGTTGCTGATCTCCTGTCTGACCTTTCTGTGTGCCTTGGCCTGTTTGTGAATTGACTGTCTGGTTTGTGAGTGACAAGGGCTGGGTGGCTCCCAGAGTCTGAGTGTGCCATCCCTGGCTGAAGAGTTCCATCTGCATCTAGAGTGGTGGGAGGGGGTAGCACCTGGGCCTGAATAGGGCTGTGCCGGCCTTCCACAATGCTGGCTCCACCTCCTGCTGGGCGGCTGACGACCCTGCCCCTCTCTCTGAAAGGAAAGGAGAGGCCAGGAAAACAAAGTGCTCAAGGAATACCCAGAACTGGTTCAGACCGGGCTCTGAGCCCTCCTGCACAAAGGGAACAGAGACTTTTAGGGGTATAAGTACAAGACCCCAGACTACGGAAAATTAGAACATCCTGGAATCAAGAAGGACCCTCTGCCAAGGAGAAAGCTGAAACTGAAGAAGGAAGGCTTTCCTGCTGTTGCTCTGCTGGACTGACCTACTGCTACTTTGCTGCCAAGGAGAGGGGAAGGACTTTGCTTTGTGCTGTGTCCCCTTGCTTGATGGAATCTCCAAGGGCCTGAGAAGAGCTGGCTCCCTGTTAAGAAGTCCCAGGAACAAAATAACCTCACCCCCAGCCTCCCAGGAACTCTGCTGAGAGAGTTCTGTCCTTCCTAGAGTGCTTGGGCCAGTTGTGGTGCCTCTGGAAGTTGTACCTGTGTTGGGAAGTTGGAAACCAAACTTTTAAAGACTTTCTGCAAGTTTTCACGCATCGCTCGCTTGTGGAGCGCATCCCTGTCAGTGCGAGGAAATTCCCACCACCGCGAGGGTCGAGATCGTCGCAGCGCCTGTTGCCGCTGCCAGAGTCATTGCATCCTTTGTTTGCGGGACGCACCAGTCCGGTGCGGGATGATACCATCACAGTGAGTATCGTTGCAGAGCCTGTCGTCACTGGGTGAGATCGTCGCTCTGCTTGCTTGCGGACCGCATCACGTCACTGCGAAAATCGTCGCAGAGCCATCGCATCAAAGGGCCGCAAGAGTAGAAGATTGTCGCTGAGCCACACAACGTCGCCGCACCGGAGATCATCGCTGCCCCAAAGATCGTCGCATCGTCCCTTTTGCTAGCCGCCTCCACGAAACCTGGGCACCGGAATACACACAAGGTATTGCATCCCTCCCCATACAGACCGGAGTCATCGCAACATGCCTGCTACATCCAGCGGGGTTGTTGCATCGCCTCCCCAGGGTCAAAGGAGTGACCATTCGCTTGCTTTTCCCCGCTACAGCTTTCACTTGGAACTTTTGTCGCATCTAGTGGTACTGTTGGCTAAAACGTGACGCAACTGTGGATTATTTCAACGGAACGTTAAGAACTAATTTCGAACGATATTCTTGAACTGCGTATGTGAGATGTTTGTCGTTTTGGTCTTTTGTAGTTTAGATTAAAATACTTTATTTTTCTAAACTGTTGTGGTCAGTTTGTGGTATTTTCACTGTGTTACTGTGAGTGTTGGTACAAATACTTTACACATTGCCTTCGATAAGCCTTGACTGCTCGTGCCAAGTTACCCAGGGGGTGAGCAGAGGTTATCTAAGAGTGTTTCCTCCTTACCCTGACTAGAAGCAAGGGTCCCTATTTGGACAGTGGTACCTACCTCTGTCAACTAGAGACCCCCAGTTCTAACAAAGGGGAAGGAAATGGGTGTTGCTGTGGGCGTTCCACCACAACACCTATTGTTTCTGACTCTGCACCCTATTTACAAGGGAGACATAAGGCAGCACCAGAATTAAGACCAGGGAAAACCTGGTCTTACTCTGGTGCAATGAGGAGAAATGTTTCATTTGTCCTAATTTTTGCTGTTTTAATGTGTGCTGCGTTGTGCAGCACACATGAAAACAACAAATGGCCAATGATTGGCTATGTACAGGAAGGTCCCACTACCTGCACATAAACAATAATTTTGTTAATGCCTTTTTGCAACTTGTGTATGTGCCGCATTAAGGAGCACACATAGAAGTTACACAACGGCATTTAAAGATTATGTATGTGCAGGAAGGGGGACCTTACTGCACACAAACAATCTTCCCCTGCACGCAGAGCCCCTTGCACCATGGTGTAAGTGTGCCTGTGTTGGCGCTAGGCTGCTAAGTGTAGTAATAGCGCAGGGGGAAACGTAGGGCTGCACCACATTCTTGCAAATACGGAGCATCCCTCCGTTTCTGAAGTGATGGGGTGAGGCTTTAAGCCAGGAAGCCTAACTGTGCACTCCGACACTTCTCTTGTAAATACGCCACTCAGTGAGTCAATTACTGACCTGACCCTCTGAGCTCTGCTGTCAGCAAAACATGCACTAAATCGGAAATATTTCAACATATGCGCTCAAGACACTAAAAAGAAGCACACCAATGCTAAAAAGAAGCCCAAGGGAGCTGGTACAGTATAGAAAACCGCAGAAATATGTCTATTCCAGTTCATGTGTTTACTTAATGATGGCATTAATATCTGCAGCCAGAATATTCAAAATTGGAAACTCTTTCGCAAACTGGAAATATTTCGTTCGCAACTATTCTATTTGCTCAGGTATTTCATCAAATTACACTGCTACTTACTGCTATTGTAATCGTCAATTGAACCCTAATTATATGTAGGCTAATATTAGAAACAGTGGCAGACATCCAAATGTGTCGCCAGCGTTCCACTTTAGAAATGCCAAGCGAAGGGCATATTTTTTTAATCATTATAAAAAGCAATTATTATATAAAACTAAATGAAGATAACCTGAACATTATTCAAGCGTCACTGCGTATTAATAACATTTGTAGGTGGGTTAAAATCCAAGAAACGTTTGGCGACGTGCTGGCGTCAAGAGCAGATCTTACTCAGTTTTCTGGGTGAAAACTGATAATAGAGGCACCCAATAGTAGGTCCTTTGGAGGTAAGAAAATGTTCTCCACAGAAAAAACACATTTGCCCTTACAGAAAAAAGAAAAAGAAGCAAGTTCGAATTCACTGTAGCAGAATACTTTGCATGCCTGCAGAAATGCATATGTGCACGTACTGTGCAAGACTGGCTACAAAATAACTTCTGAGGAGGTGAGACTCAGGCCCATTCCCAGATGACCAGGGAGATGTTTGTAGCTTTGTCTTGAACCAAGTACATCTTTGACCATCCCTTCCACTTCAACTCCAATGTACAACAATTGAAGTGGAAGTAGGACTAGGCACATGCAGTGAAAGAAGTAAAGAATTATCTGGAGCATGTCCATTTTAGAGCACTAAGATAGGCCCAGAAAGATAAGTTTAGTTTTAGCCTCATCTCTGATAGGAAAGTTTGATCCAGAGAAGGGATCTGTCCAAGGATGAAGGCAGAAACACAAAAGCTTTTAGAACCAATTTTGTTGCATAATGGAATTTTAACTTGTGGAAAGGTGCTGAAATATTGTTTAAACGCAGGCAATATTACAGAACTGTCCCGGACAGCCACATTTGAACACTGTTTATTTCAAATCTGGCTTTTCTTCCTCTTAAGCTATTAGATTACGTAAACACTTAAACAATTCTTCAAATAATACCCTGGCGCTATGGTTCTAGGTAATTTCAATACTTTAATACGCTTTTACCAATATGGGGGCAGATTTACAAGCCCCATGCGCCACTGTTACGCCGAAGTTGCGTCACTTTTGTGACGCAGTGGAAGCACAAAAGATGCGCCATGGTGCCCGGTACTTACAACGTGACGCATCTGGGAGATGCGTCACGTTGTAAAACCCTGTGCCAGAAGGAGGCGTTCCTGAGCAGAGGGGGGGTTCCGGTGCAGGAACGCCTCCTAAAAGTGGCTGAGTGACATCTACAAGATGTCACTCAGTCACTTTGGGGCCCATGCTGCATCAAAACCCTGCGCCTGCTTGAAGCAGGCGTAAGGATTGACGCAGCATTAACAAATAGGGCCCCCCAGAGCCTTGCTGGAGCTGCATCGTGCTTGCGAGGTAACTCCAGCAATGCGCCGCCTTTACGGCACAGATGCGTCACGCATCTGTGCCGTTTTGGCCAATTGGTGCGCCGTATTATAAATGCGGCGTATCAATGGTGACGGAGGCATGGCGCATAATAAATGGTGCACCCGCGCTAATTTGCAGGGATGCGCCACTTATTGTTAATCTGCCCCATTGTACTTCTTGGTTCTTTTTTTGTTTTGCTGTCTAAGAATATTCATCTATGTATGAAATAGTGCTATTGAATTGAAATGTTATGTCTAGTTTACTATTATTATAATGATTTTAATAAATCTGATACTATAAAAACTGTTCTTACTGGGCGCCCTTTGTAGAATGGATAGGGGACGAGCGGGATTGGTAGCTCTGTCAGGTAATCCAAAATAAAGCAACCGAAGGAGCTTTCAGACTCAATCTTTCTGCCTTCTCCTCTCAGGGAGAAGGCAATGCATCTTTGAAAGAGAATTTTACCCACAGACAGAGGGGCATATTACCGAGGAGTGCGTTGGAAAACGCACAACGCACATTCCCGTACTGCCGGCTATCGCCGGATTTCATTGCCGGATTTCATCGCCTTTTTAGCGCGCAATTATCAATGCGCATCAGGCAGGCGAATAGAAATCCGCCGATAGTCGGCGATATGGCACATTAGCGCATGAAAACAAACGTTATTTTCATGCGCTAATGTGGGCCTTAATAATATGGGGGGGTGGATTCAGCTTCATGATCCACACCCCGATGTTATCAATGCCTAACGCCTGGTCAGAGCAGGCTTTGGGAGACCTGCGATAAATGAGTTTATCGCAGGTCTTTTCCTCCCATCGCCTTCCTTGGTAATAGGGTGTTCCCACCTCCAACCACATTTTTCATGTGGTTGGACGTGGGAACGCCCACTTTGCACGTCATTAGCGATGTTTATCGCCCTTGTTAATAGGGCTCTGGCAATATCACCGCTTTCTTGGCACAATTCGCCAAGAAAGCGGCGATACTTGCCCTTGGTAATATGCCCCAGAATTCTTTAAATCTGGGGCTAAAAAATATTTTATATAAAGATTTTTGCAGAAGTTATATGTAGATGAAATGTGTAATTTTATATTGCCTGTTATCCAGTGTGTGCACTCTGTATATATTATAGATTTTCAGGTTGGACCTATATCTGTTTTATGGAATGACGATTGTGCATTGATTATTACATAACAACTGCTATTTACTATTTAATTATATATAATAATACTGCTCGATTTGATTCACACGTCTCCTATTTTTTAGTAATTCAGGGGCATATTATCAAGAACCAGCATTTAAATTATCGCCGCTTGAGATCATGAATATCCTTGAGAATTCCCGATGGGAATTCTCAAGGGCGTATTATCCGGCCCATTATAGCCGCTTTAGCAGCAGTTTCCAGCCACTAAAGCGGCGATAATTTTAACACCCTTCTTGATAATATGACCCTCATTTTGATAATATGCTCTCTGAGACTCGTTTTCTTGATTCCCTCCTCTTGTGTTGTTTGTAAAAAATGAAAAATGTGTGCAATATAAATATATGTTTTTAAACCATTCCTACAAAGAGAAGAAAACACACTGCATTTTCAGTAGTTTCCCTTAACTGTCTTCAGGTAGAGAAATAATTCATATTCAGTAAAGGCTGCATAACCTATGAAGATGTGCACTCTACTTCCCCATCATACCTAGAAATGATGCTACACATGCTGAGGAGGAAATAAATCTAGAAGCACAGAGTAATAGGTACAGGAAATTCCTAAATTCAAGGAACAGAAAACAAGGCACTGAGGGGCATATTAGCAAGGGCTAAAGCAGTGATAATTGTATCGCCCTATTTAGGCGATGGCGACCGGTTTGGGGCCCACTTTGCATGTCACGATATTTCTCGCTAATGACATGCAAAGTGGGCGTACCCAACCGGTTAGCGACTGAAAGCAGTCGCTAACACAGCTATCGCCTATTAGCAAGGCAGGCTGTGCGATTAAAAAAGTTGCGCTAAGTGCGATTATCACCAGAACCTAACGCCTGCTCAGACCATGACTTAACCTGTATATCTAATGGGAGGTGGATATTCAGATTAAGTCCCCATCAGCGTTAATGCCTGAATATCGCTGGATTTCCAGTGATATTCACGCATTGAGCCGCTATCACATCAGACATAAACATTGTTAATAGCATGTTAGCTCTGCGATAATATGAGTCGATAGACAGCGATAAAAAGAAATGCGCTAAGCGGATTTAGCGATAAATATCGCTATTTGTTGCTAATATGCCCCCTGAGAATCGGGACTAACTTTCCTAATGAGCCAATGGTGGCCAACTTTTATCTCAACATTAAAGTGGTATCAAAGAACTTACATTATTTGACTAAGTGATGATAATTGACACAGTATTTAATGCAGTGTCTAGACAGAATATTAGGGACAAAAATATCATGAAAGTGTCTGCAGTTAAGCAAAGTTGTACCATATATATAACTCCACATATATGTACCTTGACAATATACACGTCTTCAAGGTTTGTAGATTTTTAGTGCAAAATTGTAAATCTCTACTTAGATGTTTGCACTTACCTTCTCATTATTTTGTTCCTCGATATTTTTGACACAATATTGTGTCCCCACAATATTTTTGTTACCGATATTCTGTTAGTGATTCATTTAATACCTCATCTATCCAACTGCAAACTGCTGGAATCCAAGAAAACAGTTGAAAATGGGTATTTTATTATGGACCCGAAGTACAGCTGTAAGTGACCCTCATGAAATATTATCCTATGGACTGAGTTAAAGAATCCTTCACTGCAAGTATTAAGACACTGGACACAAAGAAAAAATTAAGAGAATTCTTGCTTCATCTTTGAAAGAGTAGAGCAAGTTGACAGTCTACCCAAAAAACTCTCAGCTACAGCAGACCCACGTTTTACAGCAAAATTTAAGACTAAAGAAGGAGCGCTCAAAAGAGGTATTTGGCTTTTAGAGTTCTTGTTGGCTACACATTCCAGCCTTTCCCTGCAGAATTTTTCAACCCACAGAAGGATAACTCTTTTGTTATCAGAAAGTGCCACCAACATTTTCAAATATACAGGCCCCTATAAATCAGGTGTGAAAGATGTCTAGCTTTCCATCATTCCAACCCCATTTTCTTTTTCCTAATATTTGTAACTGATTTTATTAATTGCTGAGTAATTTTACCCGTAAAATGGTTCTATTTTTATTTAACCTGATTTTCAGTTTGGGTTTTTACTTCAATGAATTGTACGCCAGGCATTCCTCACAGGAACCAAACACCAGTTTATATTTAAGTGCTCTCATGTTAAGTGCCACAGGCAGAACCATACTTTGGAACTGATTTCACATCATGGCTTTCAAGCAAATTGTACTTTGTCCCTGGCATTTGTCCACTCAGATTACCTCTCAATAAAATATTTATGTATTTAAAAGGTCCTAACCAGGCATAAAGGGCAATACTGTGTGGTAATAGCAGGTACAAGATAGATACCATACATTATTACCCATGGCACAGGAAAAATGATGTACTGAGGCTCAAGAACAGTTCTTTTACGGTATTACAGGCAGGGAGTTGAGGCACACAGTTTTACCCTAGTACCTCTAATATAGGACTAAGAATCACACTGTTTGTTATTTGTGAGAGTTCGTTTCAGCTTATACAGAGACTGCGGCTACATCCTCGAAGCCTAAAAATCTGGTAAGTGATTTCCTCCGTTAGTAAGTACTTTATCATTGACCTTCTTGGGATATTTTGAATTCCGACAAATTTGTGATATTCTCATATACAATTGTAAATCAGGCTGTGTCGCAGGGGATTGGGTGCAATCCCTCAACGAGGACCAAGCTTAGCTGATTGACCTGCAGGGATTTGGCCAGCTGCAGGAGTTGGGTGCAAGGCATCGTCGTTTCTTTAGATATCACTTTAGTTGTTATTGTTATCAATGATGTCAATTAACATTCCTTTAACACCTCTAAAGTACTGGACAGATTTACATTAAATAAGAAAAATTATGCTTTCTGGACCAAGATCTACCTTTCTGCCAACTTTGGTGTAATTCTGTCCTGCGGTTTGAGCAGTTGTCATGTCTAAAACCTCTATAGGAGTTAACATGGGAAGACCACTTTTATTGACTCTTTTTACTCGTCCCTCACTTGACGAATATGTTTCATGCATAACAAGATTTTACAGAACACTATTCCTTTCCCCCTGCCTCGTTATATCTGTCACTGCCTGCCTATCATAGATCTCTCTCTCCTATCTGATTTTTCAGTCCTCTCATCACTCTCTATTTGTTAAATTCCCACTGCCCCCTCTTACTGGCTCTGTGGCTCCCTTTTTCCCCTTTCTCTTGGTTATGATATTACTCATGTTGAATATGGGTCTTGAAACATTTCCATAATGCAGTCTAATGTTGTCCCTTTTGCAACACACGGCCGGCCCACCATGGGTTGTAGTCGACTTGCTGTATAGCGCTTGCATAGTTATTCATTATCAAAGTCTCCCAAGCCTCCTCCTAACAACGCGGCCGACCCTACATAGGGTTGTGGGCCATATGCTGTATATGTATAGACCCTCTCTATTGTTTCCTTGTGAAAATAAAAACAGATTTATATAAAAAAAAATATCGATTTAGTGAATTGGTGCCAAAGTTATAGACATGCCAAAAATGCTTTTCCTATGGAAAAATGATCCTAACTATAACTACCTACTTTGAACAGCCAATAGGTATTATATGGTAGGCAGTTACAGTTTGGATGTAGTTTCCATGGGATGAGCATTTATCATTTGTCAATAACTGTGGTGTCATCTGATGAATCCTCCTGAAATTTTCAAAAACTCACTTCAGCTTCTGTCTTGAAAATTTCAGGCTGATCCGTCAAGTGGAGGCCAAGAAAAAGAGGTGGGGTCCCTAAACGCTTTTTCTCCATGTTAATTTCCATATGAAACTTTAGACAAGGCTATAGCCCGAACTGCTCAACGGAATTACACCAGATTTGGCAGAAAGGTAGCTCAAGGTCCAGAAAGCAACCTTTTTTTAAATGGTGTAAATCCGTTCAGTGGTTGCTGCTAAAATTAAAGATTTCTCAGCTATACAACTGAGGCCACGGTGGATCCATGACTCCTCCCAGTCTCGTGCCTTAGATCTGATTGGCTGCCGACAGTTCAAACCAGGAAGTGGAGATAGCCATCTTGTGACTCTATTTTAAAAAAGAAGACTCCCGCACTTTTAATTTTGGCCCCCGGGTGGGCTTGGGCCCGGGGGCCTTACGAAATTAAATTATGGGGACACTGAGCCCCACTCCTTTGGCTATTCAAAGGCCCGTGGACCGCCACCTCCCTGGGGCAGTGTTGTAATTATATGTGGGGGAGCTATGTGGCTCCCCCACTGCCCCTGGAACTGCCACCTGCCTGTGGCACTGTTCCATACAAATGCAAGGGAGCCCACCCCTAAATCCCTGGGGACCACCATCTTCTTGTTTCACAAACATTAAATATTTTTTTTTAAACAATGCAGCGCCCCGGCAGCCCGGGGACTGCTACCTACCCAGGGCTATACAGCTCCCGCGGATCACCGCACCCCCCGGGACCGTCACCTCCCCAGGGCACAAATATAGTATTGGAACATCAGGGACCACCACCTCCCCGGGCTTAATTCAGAAGGACCCCCTTGTGTACACCTACATGACCCTGGGAACCTTCACCCCCAGGACCAGCTTGGGTAATTATTATTATTATTATTATTATTAAAATATTTCTAGAGCGCACTGTCACCAATTGGTTGCTTGGCGCTATGAGCAGCAATAACATGAACATAGAGGGAAGAGAATTATGAAAATGCTTGTCTGAATAGCCAGGTCTTCAAGGCTTTCCGGAAGGAGAGGAGATCTTGACAATTCCGGGTCTCCATCGGGAGAGAGTTCCACAAGCAGGAAGCGAGGGTGGCAAACCTACGACCTCCTGCACGTTTTAAGTTGAAGGAAGGTGACTGCAGGAGGTTCTGATGGAGTGAGCGTAGGTTGCGGGACGGGGTGTACTTGGAAATCAGGTTGTTGATAAATAATGGGCTTTTACAGTAAAGGGACTTGAAAATTATGCAACCAGTTTTGAAGGCACATCGCTGGGCCACCGGGAGCCAGTGTAGTTTCCTAAGGAGGGGAGTGGCTGCCTGACGCCTGGGTTGGTTCAGAATTAGTCTTGCGGCATGGTTCTGTGCCATCTGGAGTCGCTTAACTAGGTAGTTGGGAAGACCTAGGTAGATGGCATTTGCGTAGTCCAGATGGGGCAATACAGTAGAAATCCCCACCTGGGTGAGTGCCTCAGGTGTGAGCAGGCGGCGTACCTTCCGTATTTTCTTCAGTTGGAAAAAGCACTTGGAGACCACTTGACCAACTTGGGTTTTAAGAGATAAGTCACTGTCCACAGTGACTCCAAGCGTTTTGGCTGACAGGGAAGGTGTTGGAGCTTGACCTAGTTCAGAAGGCCAATAATGCGGGCCCCAGTACTTGCTGCTTTCACCGGTCAGGACTAGTTCCGTTTTACCCGGATTCAATTTGAGCTGGTTCTGGTCCATCCAAGTTTTGATGAAGCTCATGGTGGCCTGGAAGTGCCGTATGGAGTCTTCGGTGTTATCGATGGTGAACAGCAGCTGTAAGTCGTCTGCATAGTTGAAGACTCTCACCTGTTTATCTCTTAAGGTCTGGATCAGAGGGAGTATATACAGATTAAACAGGTGAGGAGACAGGGAGGAGCCCTGTGGCACTCCACAGGTGACGGCCTGTTTGGTGCCCATTAAGTCACCAAGGCGCAGAGTTTGGTTACGGTCAGTCAAAAAGGATCTCAGCCAGCCGGCTGCTAGGTCCCTGACGTCGACTTGTTTGACACGGTCGATCAAGATGTTGTGGTCGACCGTGTCAAAAGCGTCCGAGAGGTCTAGGAGCACCAGAGCTTGTGGAGAGCGTCTGTCAGCACAGTCGCGCAGGGTGTCCAGAACTGTCGTGACTACTGCTTCGGTTGAATGAGCAGGCCGGAAGCCTGCCTGATGGGGGTCGAAGCAGGAGGATTCCTCGAGGAAATTAGATAGGCATTTGGCCACGTGTGCCTCAAGGACTTTTGCCAAATAGGGCAGCAGCGAGATCGGCCGAAAGTTGACTTTGCAGGCTGGGTCTGCCCCCGCTTTTTTTAGAAGCGGAATGACAATGGCTTCTTTAAAAGCTGTGGGGACTAGACCAAGAGTCAAGGATTTGTTCAAGAGTGTAAGGGCCGGGGCTGGGTGGGTCAGGAAGCACTCTTTTAGGATGTGGGGCGGGCAGCTATCTGAAGGGGCACCGGATTTTACTCTAAGTAGTAATTCCCGAAGTTGATCCTGGGTGATGGGTGGGAAACTACTCAAGATGTAGTGATTCGGCTTGATTGACATGCCAGTAGTAAGGGGGGACACTGGTCGAGGGATGCTGGCTTTGATGTCCAGTATTTTGTCAATGAAGTAGACGTTCAGTGAATCACATAAAGGCTGGGTGGGGATGATCTTGGGTCGGACCGTGTCAAGGTTTGTAAGTTCATTGAGGATGGAAAAGGTATCCTTAGACTTATTTGTGGATTCCAGAATTTTAGAGGAAAAATAGGACGCTTTCGCCATCAGGATGGCCGTCATGTATTCTTTCCTAGCTTTCGTGAAGAATTTTTTTAAGTCAGGGTCATATTTCCGACGCCATTGGCGTTCTAGTTGTCGTAAGGCCAGTTTCCTTGCTTTTAAGTCAGTGGAAAACCACCGGTTGGCGTCAGCACGTCTCGCCCGTTTGATTTTTTTGCCCACCCGGGACATTGCAGTTTGCTATGGCATGGACGGAGACCTGCGCTCACCATGCCATAGCAAATAGTGTGCTCCGCTTTGAGAAGCAGCTCCCTGTGTGCAAAAGAAATGCCGCTCCCTGAGGAGGTGGCCTGGAATGTGGGGGCCTACAAGCTTCCTCCACGGTCCCCTACAAAGTGGCCATGTCCTTGTCGATGGGGTCCCGGAAGCTGATATCGACCGAGAGAGGGGGGGGGCATCATCACCTCTCAGCAATCCAGCTGTGTGGGTCTCACTGGAGGTAACAGGAGGGCTAGTTGGCCCCCAAGAGCCCTCAATAGCCCAGGAGACTTCAACCAGAGCGCCAGGAAGCCCTTTGCAGAGTGGTGGAGAAAGTGAGTGTGTCCATTAAAAAAATACTCAGGAAACCCCCTGAATGGGACTTGCTGGAGGTAACAGGAGGGGTAACTGGCCCCCATTGACCCTCAATAGCTAAGGGAACTACATCCCCCTACTAGTAGTGTGTTAGGAGGTGTGTTTCGAGAGGGGTGGAGAAAAAGGGCTTGGCCTCCTACCAGGTTTCAGTAATCCCGCCTTGTGGGACTTAATGGAGGTAACAGGAGAGGTAGTTGGCCCCAATGGCCCTCGGCAGCCAAGGGGACTTCATCCTCCAACCAGGTGTTTTCCAGAAGGCGTGTTTGCACAGTGTTCAGATAAGGCTCATGACCTCTGACAACCTCTCAGCAATCCTGCTGTGTGGGACTTAGTGGAGGTAAAATGATGGGTAGTTGGTTCCCAAGGTTGGATTGGTGAGAGGTCTTAGAAGGCCACTACAGGTTGAGAGTTGAAGTCCACTTTACTTCTGAGGGACCTTGGGCCATGTAGCCCTCCTGGTAACTCATGTAAGTCCTACACAGCGGGATTCCTGAGAGCTGGTTGGAGGCCCAACGCCTTTTCTCCAACACTTTACAAACATGATTACTAGTTTAAAATAACATATTTATTCACTGAAAAAAACAAAGATTACAGGGACTTTATAGTTAGTAATTAGCCTTCAAAAACCTTAGAAATTCACTGAAAATACCAAAGGTACCAGCGATGGTATAGTTAGCAAAGAGAACTGAAAGATCCTTAAAAATTCACTGAAAAAATCAAAGGTTGCAGGGGCATTATAGTTAAGGTCAGATTTTACTCCAGTGAAGTTCGAAGTTAGAGTTACCTGAGCTAACTATAACTTACGTCCCCAGAATTCATTGCTTATGACCTCATATATTACATCACTCAAGAGATGGTCAGTAACCACTGATGACATCACTAATGACATCACTGATGACATCATTCACAGAACTACTCACACACCTACACACAAACCCCCATACAACCTCTTGTATGCCCACTCACACACCCGCACAACCACTGACCTACCCATTCACAGACCTATACCAGTACTCACAAATCTACTCACTATTCCATAGAGACACTCTCACACCCACTCACTCATTCGTACACCCACTCACACAACCATTCACTCACCCATATAGCCACTCACACAACCAGCTATTCACCCATAAAGCTAGCCACATAATCACACACTCTCCCATTCAGCTACTCACACACTAACTTATTTACCTACACAGTCACACACCCACTCACTCACCCAATCAGCCTCTCAACATAGCCACTCACTCACCAATAGAAGCCCTGATACACTGACTCTCACAACCACTTACATACCCATTAACACATCCATACAAGCAATTCACACATTCCTGTACTCACTCATAAAGCCATTTTCACAGACACTCACTGTCTAATACACTCCGCTCACACACAAAGTCACTTAACAAAACACCTACTCAAACAGCCACTTACTCAACGATACAGCCACTTACAGACCCAGTCACTTACTCATACAGCCATTCAGACAGTCACTCACACACCCACTTATAGAGCCACTTACACGCCCCTCACCCATACATACATCCATTGACACACCCACTCACTCACCAATGCAGCGACTCACACAGCATCTCACTCACCCACACAGCTACTTATATTACCACTAATACACCCATACAGCCACTCACACACCCACATGCACTAGGATTCATACAGTCATGCTGCCATTCGCATGATATATATTAAAAGTAGTATCACTCATTAGTAGTACACCTAGCATACTACTTTAAGTTTTGCAGTACCTTAGTACATATGTTTAACAATCATGAACTCTTACTTAATACTTACACTCACTGGAGGGTGTCATCAGTGATGACATTTGAGATGTTATCAGTGATGTCACTGATTGCGTCTTGAGTGAATTAAAATGTGAGGTCATAAGCAGTGCATTTCTGGTGCATAAGTTATAGTTAGTTCAGGTAACTATAACTGCCGAATTTCACTAGTTTTGTACAAGTGATACCTGACCCTAACTATAACGACCAGCAGTTTTGTTGAGTGGTAAGAGTGTAATTTAATACAGTGCACTGCAAGGTTAACACGTGCTATATGCACTGCAATATACCACATTTCAAAAGTCTCTATGGCAACAACGGATATTCGTGAACCACACAGCTCTAAATATTGTCAAATTCATGAGTTAATATTTTAGAAATATTGGGGCATATTTACGGTATACTTGAAAGGGGTGGGCAATGGATGTTGTGGTGGGTGTTAAACTGCAACACCCATTGATATTGATGCTGCCCCATATTTACAAGGTTGGCGTAAAAATGGGGCAGCGCCAAAATTAAGACCTGGGAAAACCTGGTCCTACTGTGCCGTAATGTGGTTAAATGTCTAATTTCGCCTCATTTTTGCTGTCTCCATGTCTGTTGTGTCATGCAGCACACATAGAAACAGCAAAATGCCAATGATTGTATATGTGTCCCTTTCTGCACATATACATTCATTAAAAAAATTACGTTTGCATTAAGGAGCACAAAGAGAAGTTTCAAATCGCCATTTAAAATTGTTTCAATCATTCCCCTCAAAGCAGACACCTTTGCACTGTGGTGCATGGGTGTCTGCGCTGGCTCTAGGTAGCTAAATTAGCGTCAGCACTTGTGAATATAGTGCAGTCCAGTGTTTCAGAAGAGGTGGAGGGCGGCGATAAGCAAAGGAGGCTAACACCACGCTACTCCACTATCCTTGTAAATATGCCTCACTGATTTTTATGGCACACACCACCACACTTCTGGCATAGATTACTCTAAATCCCACTTCCCTGAGGCTCCAATAACTCTTGATCTAGAAAAACAGGGGCTCGCCCTCTGTCGGAACATCCATGGAAAGGGTGGTGAAATCTCAGGCCTGCTTAAGATACATGCCAGATAAAGCAGTTCCACAAAAAGTGAGTGTGGATTGAGGATACTCTAAAAAGTACTACACTCTTGCTTTTTCAGTGTAGTATTTAAAATTCTTGAAAGTTTTAATACAATTTTGAAGAACTGTTGACATAGTTTTTTCCCTAACCTTCAAATAGTGATAGTAAAATCTGAACACTCTGCATGGTTTTTAAACAGGTCTGTAACCACTTGGGTAATTCGGGGTGCTGGTTCTACACAGTACAATAGGAAGATAGAACTGCGCATTTCTTTCATAAAACAATGGTTTACAATTATCCAGAAATAGATAAGGTGTGCCGAAGATGCTTTAAACACAGCATATGAGACTCATCTTCAAATGGAAAGGATCCATATATCAGTTCAGATCCCTACGAGAGACTTGTGACCTGCTGGGCATTGCCGCCGAGGGAGACGACACAGAAGAAAGCCATGGCACACAACCCTCCCAGCCGAAGTCCCTACGGATGACAACAGATGGGTGGCAGAAGGTCAGACGCAGACGTCTATCCAAACAGAGACTTAAACCAGACCCCGAGACAATAGCACAGGAACACGCAGCGGCGATAAAGGAGGTCTCCAAGGACACGAATGAGGATCAATGAGGGGACACAGTTGGGGGTGCAGTTACACTCTGATTTAGCTTCATGTTGGGGGGCGGGACGGGGGGCCTCGGAGCCGCCACTACCACTGTTCTCCCTCCTTTGAGACTTTACCACGGGTCTGGATTGCGCCTTAACCAGGCCTGGGACAATGTTCACAAGTTCAATTGGGGCTGGGGGAAGGGGTGGGAGGTGGGGAAGGGTAGGTAAGTGGGAGGGGGGAGGAGAGGTGGGGTGGGGAGGGGTTTGGGGGGAGTGCAGTTCTAAGGGGAAGGGGGGGTGGGGGAGGGTTCCTTCTGTCCACCGGGGTTTTTGTTTCTTTTATTTCCTATGTGTCGTACTTGCAGCGCGCACTCCGACGCCTGGGCACGCACACCATGGGACGATGACACACACTGAACTCACAGTCCTTTCTCTGAATGTGCGGGGGCTAAACAACCCTATAAAGCGCAGGGCAGTATTATCCCAGTTGGAACACTCTGCAGCCGACATATGCCTCCTACAAGAGACACACCTTCTACCAAGGGACCACCACAGGCTGAAATCTCGGGCCTTCCTCATACAGCTTTTCTCCTCCGCCTCTAAAAAGGCGGCCGGAGTGGCAATATTGATATCCCGAAAGTTTTAGGGTAAGGTGCTTCAACGGGAGGCGAAGCTGAAGGGGCGACTGTTACTATACCACTTTCTAATAGCGGGTGTAACGTTCCTGATAGGCTCGGTCTATTCCCCCAACGAGAAGCAGGAGGCATTCCTGCGTTCAGCCCTGACAGCAGCGACAGCCAACACGGAACGTCACCTACTGATCGAAGGAGACCTCAATCTGCTTTTCCACAACACTACCGACCGCTCGGCCCAGCGTTCGGGACAGGTGGGTTCCCTCTCTAAAGCAGGACATGGATACCTCCGAGAGCTAGATCTTACCAACCTTTGGCGACACTTCCACCCGCGAGACACGGCCTACACCTATCATTCGGAGGCTCATAGAACGTACGCACGGCTAGATTACTTCCTTGGCACTTCCCCAATAGCTGCAATGGCACAGGAGGTAGAGATACTCCCGGCCTCGCTATCGGATCACTCACCGATGGTAGCCACCCTTCTTCTGCCAGCAACGGCGACAATTAGCCGGCGCTGGCGGCTCCGGGAGTCCCTTCTTCGCTCCCCTACGACGGTGGAGCGGATCTAAAAGGCCATCGCACAGTTCCTGACTCACAACGAAAAAGCCGAGACCACACGAGCGACCCAGTGGTCAGCCCTGAAGGCGTTCCTGAGAGGGGAATTCATCTCGGTAGCCAAGCCTAACAATAGGGAAAGGGAACTGAAGTGTGCGAAACTAACCCAGCGAGTTGTGGAACTAGAACTACACCAGCGCACCGGGGCGAGGAGGGCCTGCCGTCAACTCTGCGCCAAACGGAAAATGCTAGCCGCTCTAGATCCAGACATGGCGGAATACGCGGCATTGCGCCTTCGACATGCGTACTACATGGGGGGAGATCGCTGGGGGCGACTCCTAGCGTCTAAAATACGGGAGCAGCGAGTACGACAGGGAGTGCAATCACTGCGAACGGAGAGGGGTGACCTGGTCACGGAGGACGTCGATATAGCCGGGACTTTCGGGGTGTTTTACCGATCCTTATACGCCGGAGACACCCTGGACCTGCAGGCAGGCCGGATGTACCTAGATGAAACGCAGCTGCCGTCGCTAAACCCGGCCCAGGCAGAGTTCCTAGACAGGCCTATCGCACTAGAAGAAATAATTTCATTAATTTCCCGCCTTAAGACCGGGAAATCCCCTGGCCCGGACGGGTATCCAGCTGTCTTTTACAAAGCATTTGCCACCAACTGGCCCCAATCTTGCCAGACCTGTTCAATTCCTTCGATCAGCCAAGGGCGATTCCTGCAGACCTCCTGGAGGCCACGATCTCAGTGATTCCCAAGCCTGGTAAGGATAGAACCAGTTGCGGCTCCTACCAACAGATTTCCTTACTGAACATAGACTTTAAGCTTTACACAGGTATACTAGCTAGCCGGCTTGCACCATACATGCAGCAACTAATAGAACCTGATCAGGCAGGGTTTATCCCCCAGCGCCAGACCAGCGACAACACTAAACGGGTGCTTCATCTTATTGAAGCGGGCTCACGGACTCAGCCGGACTGCATGCTGCTCACCATCGATGAGGAAAAAGCATTCGACAGAGTGCACTGGCCATACCTGGAGCAGGTTTTACAACACTTCGGCGTGGGTGCCACACTCTGCACCCAAATCCTGAACTGTTATAAATACCCCAATGCTGTGGTTCGCGTTAATGGTTGCTCCTCTCCCCGCTTTCAGATCGGCAGGGGGACTAGGCAGGGTTGCCCTCTCTCCCCAATCTTGTCCGCTCTATATATGGTACCTCTGGCACAGAGAATCAGACAACAGACTCTCATTAAAGGCATAAAATTCGGAGCTGACATTCATAAGATTAGCCTCTATGCTGATGACATCCTTCTCTCTATCACCGACCCAGTCACCTCCCTTCGGGCACTCTTCATGGAGCTCCATAGATTTGCGCTAGTATCAGGTTTCAAAGTCAATACAGATAAATCAATCGCCCTCAACATTTCGATGTCCCCCGAGACCCTGTCGGAGGTACGGGGAGAACATGACATGCAGTGGTCTGAGACCACAGTTCCATACCTAGGAGTTTTATTGGGCCCCACCATCCCGGCTACAGCGGAGGCGAACTACAACAGACTCCGCACTCAGCTGCGCGGGGAATTGCGGAGATGGAAACACCACTCTCTCTCATGGCTCGGACGAATTGCAGCCATCAAGATGTCACTGCTTCCGCAGATCCTCTACCTCTTTCAGACTCTCCCCCTCCGTCCACCCCAGGGCTGGATACAGCAGGTACAGTCCGAACTGGCCCGCTTTGTTTGGCAGAGTCGACGCCCACGGTTCAAACATGAAATCGCTATCCTCCCACCCGCCCACGGCGGAGTTGGAATCCCAGAACTCCAGCGCTATTTTTACGCGGCGCAACTGCAAAACCTGGTGGAGTGGTACCGACTGGAGTCAAGCAAGAACTGGCTCTTTCAGGTCCAGAGAGTAGCAGGAATGCCCCTACAGGGTGTCCCCTTTCTTCCGAGGCGACACAGGCCACCCAATCTGTACGCATCCCTGATCACTAGCACCGTGATGGAGGTATGGGACAAAGTAGCTATTAAACAGGGACTGACGACATTTCCCTCCCCCTTGACGCCCCTGTTCGCCAATCCTGACTTTACTCCGGGCCTCGACCTGGTGGCATTTGCGGGCTGGCGACACTCTCCCTGCAAGGCTCTTGGGCATCTTTTTTATCTGGAGGGCATCCTATCCTTCCAGCAGCTGAAGGAGGACTACGCGATCGCGGAGGGAGATAGATTGGCATATTTGCAAGTACGCCACTGGGCCCTGCACCCTGATGTTAAGCCCGGAGCACAGCGCCTCCTTACTCCATACGAGAAGTGGCTGGTCACCCGCACATCAGAGAAGAAACTAATATCTGACCTGTACCAACAACTGCTCCTTACAAATATTCATACCTACAACGCAGGTAGATGCCGCTGGGAACGTGACTTGGCAGGGCACTCACACACAAGGAATGGCAGGGAATTCACCACAGGGCACGACACTCCGCATATCATTCGGGGCTCACCGAAACGCTGACCAAGGTGGCGACATATTGGTACTATAGACCGGAGCGTCTACACAGGGCGGACCCCCACGTTAGCGACCGCTGCTGGAGGGCCTGCGGGGAACTAGGTACATTGGAACACTTACTTTGGAGTTGCACGCACATACGGGGTTACTGGGACACCATTGTGGATGAGATAGACTCGCACTTAGATACGCAATTGCCCCGGTTCCCAGCATACATCCTACTGGGCCTTCCCAATGCCCTAATGTACCCGTTGAAGTCCCGGAGGGGTCGCCTCATTGCTATTGCCTTGGGGGCCGCCACACAAAACATATTGGCACACTGGAGATCGCCGCACAGTCCCTCCCCCCACGAGGGTTGGTTACTCAGGCTGTGGATGGTGCTTGGAATGGAGAAATTGTCACTGACGCAGGCGGGGAGGGGGGAGGAGTTCCCGGAGTTGTGGCGCCCCTTTTTGACACTTCTTACGGGAGAATTCCGAGAATTAAGCTGCCCCAGATATCTACGCCTACTACACTTGGCGGATACGCCACTGCCAGATCCATAGGCGCCCAAGAGATCGCGGACACGCAAACCCAACTAAAAATCACCTTGCTATTATTGACAACGCTCGCAAGAGCGGACGGCTTTTTGGTGGACAGAAGGGAGGGGAGGGGGAGGGGGGAGGGTATTTTTGATTTTGTTTTGAGGCATTTGATATACTATGTGCTACTACGCTGCCCTGGCCGGCGCCCCTCAGATGTAATGACTGCATATTTCCTTTGGGTATGCTGTAGATATATGACATCGCACTACCTTCATGTTTTGTCTTTTGTGAAAATTCTAATAAAAGAGTTAAACCATAAACACAGCATATGAGCCAGCATAGAAATAGGGCCATGGCTTTTTACACGGCGCAAAAACGAGATGCAGTTAAAGGAACAATTAGGGGTTCAGCATAGAGTGGCTGCGATGACTACAAACTAGTAGATTCTGGAAATTAAATGACTGAGGATGCCAATGCCTCATCACTTCTGCCAGCATTCTCAAAAAAATGCTAAAGCTCAGTGGAGAGCGGTCATTGTATATAATAGTGGGATCCGAAGCATCATTTTTACCTGAAACCATTAAGTATGGACAGATTGCAGAGGCGGAGGGCGCTATTTTTAGCCTATTTGAACAAAACCAAGAGCACATTCACGCTGTGAATATCAAGTGGTGTGATTTCCAGTCTCGGAGTACAATGTGCAATCCTTTGGCTGTTTTTTCCCACTTTATACACCAAATCCATGCTTGCTACTTTTTTTCCAAGCTGGCCTTCGAAATCTTCATCCTGAAACCTACACTGTGGATTTGTTTGTTCTAAGTAGATCGTGTGGGATAACATTAGCGAGTTCTTTAAATAAGTAACGGTGCAACAAAAATCTAAAGCAAATGTGAATAAAAATTGTGAGTTAAAACTCTGAAATGTGAATGTACCATAAAATATACAGCACAAGAGCATGTGTTAAGGAAAACTTGGGTAGTTATAACTATAAAGAGCAATGGTTCACCAGGGACTTATTTGATTTGAAAAGAGCTTTGTAGTAGCAATTCAATGACTACAAGCAGTTAATTATGAGGATCGGAAGAGAGCATCAATATCTTCAGGATCAAAGAAATTACTGACACTGCAAATTTCAGTTTAATTATAAATTTGATGCATACAATCCAGGTTAGACCTGTAATCCTTAGGGTGGCCTTTCCCCAACGTTTTTGCCTTTTGCTTCCCATTTTTGCTGATTCTTTACCTCTGAGCACTTTACCACTGCTAACCAGTGCTAAAGTGCATGTGCTTCTCCCCTAATCATGAAGACAATGGTGTATACCTGATTCGCATATTTGTTGTACTGGTAAGTCCCTTACTTCAAATGTTACTAGTAGACCCGAAGCACTCAGTGTGCCACCCACAGAAGTCGCCTTTCAAACCTCTCAGGACTGCCACTGCAGTGCCTGGGTGTGCCGTTTAATACCACTTCAACTTGGTATTTAAAACTAAACCAAGCCTTAAACTCCCCTTTTATTACGTATAAGTGACTCTTTAGGTGGACCGTAAGTAACCCTAAGGGCAGGGTGCTGCGTAAGTAAGGGGCACAAATGACTTCCTGAAGTGCCCCCTCCCAACCTTAGACCTCAGAAGTGGGTTCTACAGCTGTTTTCATCACCTACAACTCCTGGGCCCCTAAGATCAAGCTTTCGGGCTCTTCATGAAAGATCTTGGTTGCAGTGGGAATGCGTTGCTTTCTTGAAGGATCAGCGTGAGCCATCGCAAAACCATCTCCTCATTCAGCAAACATCGCCGCCTGCAACAATTAGACCCCATCTGCTGTCCATCACGCCTGGTCGACTCTTTGCAAGTAACACTCTACTTGCTCCCGGTGACTGACTCCCCCATGGGGCTCTTTGCCCATCTTGAGAAGGTAAAACTTCAGGGGACCTGTTTGGAATTGAATTCGATCCATGCACCATTGTGGTTGACCTGAGCTTTGGATTTACCCAAGTCTAGCGCAACCTAAAGTAACTTTTTTAGTTCTATTGACATCTAAACACTGTTTTTGATTTTTTAAACATTAATATCTTGACATCTACTTATTAAGTCGTTTTAGTCATAAAAATATAATTTCTATTTTTTAACCTGCGTGGAGTCTTTTTGTGGTACATTTATTCTGTTACTGTTTGTGTGTGTGTTGCACAAATACTTTACACAGTACCGCTTTAGATAATCCTGACTGCTTTGTGCCAATCTATCAGAGGGTGAGTACAATTTATATTTTAGTGCGCATCTAGCTTACCCTGACTAAAGTGGTGTTCCCTGCCAGGCCTGGGAGCATAACTCAGCCAACAAGGAACCCCATCAACAGAAAGACAAAATCACAGAAGAGAAAAAACATGCGTTGTGTGTCCCCAGTGATCACACAAACAAGGATAGTAAGGAAATGACTATATGTGTGTGTATAAATACAACAAGCCAACATATGAAAATAGTCCAGTAGATATCAAATGTGTCCTTGTGAATCATTGCTCTTTATTGCCATGAAACTATAAAGACAGCTTGTGTGAGAGAAAAAACACAAGCCTTCCCCTTATCATGGAGTAAAACATTCCTGATCATTTGTAATCTCGCTCTAGTCATGGGGCCTGTTAGAAATGGGATTTCTGGTTGGCTGGGGCATGAGACGAAGCCAGGCAGAAACCACCACACCACTTTAGTCAGTGCAAGGGAGTTACACACAGAAGATAACCCCAGCTCACCCCTTGGTAGCTTGGCAGAGCAGTCAGTCAGTCAGTCTTATCCCAGAGGCAATGTGTAAAGCATTTGTGCAAGGCACTCACACAGCAGCGACACATTAGGCAACACCACAAAAAGAAACTCCAACCAAGGTTATAAGAAAATAGCCTTTGTATTATCCAAAAAACACATATATACCCTGTACCACTAGGCACTTATCATGTATTTACAGGGATTACATAAATCATTAGGCCAATCGGGCCACAGTAAAAACACATTACAGTAAGGGCGACCAGTAGCTACTGGTAAGAGTGCACTTAGCACAACACACTGTGCAAAACAAAATTAGCAGTGCACCATAGTAAACATTTGCAGCAGGGCACACATCATAAACACCTTATGCCCACCTTAGGCATCTACAGACTACCATTACGCTACCTAGGGTGCAGCCCAGACAGCGTAATACAAATTACATGAACTCCTCACTGGCAATGTACCCTTACATCAGGGCACAACATATGCACATAAGGCAACTTCCAGTAATTGGCCCTGTACCCTTACATCAGGGCACAACATATGCACATTAGGCAACTTCCAGTACTCGCAGGCACCTCTATTCCATCTCTGCTGCCACAGCGCTTCAATGCTTACCGTGTGGGTTGCGCGGGCCACAACTTAAACCGAGTGCACCCTCGTTGGAGGAGAGACCTCACTTGGTCCCCCACATCCGTAAAGGGAGCGAAGCGCAGCTGGCCGGGGTGGGCGGTTCCCAATAGAATTTCTCCTTTGATCACAGGTGTCGTTACCCGGCCTCTTGCACCAGGGGAGGAAGAAGGCAGCTCGCTGCGTCCTATGGGACTGCCGCGCACCCACCTCACTTCTTGGTGGCTTTCCCCTAGAGAACTCGCTCAACCAGTACTAACGTTGAGGGGCGGCCTGCCAGCTCGCGGTGCTATCCTTGCTGCTCCCCTCCCCCCTGCACGGGAAGATTCCGGTCGGGCCTCCTGGGCCAAACACATAGTACTGAGCTACTTCTCCCAACTTTTGCCGCATACTTCCTGGGATGCGGTCCCATTTAGCCCCACCCACTCCCAGGTTTTGCCTCTACCTTGCTTCCAGCATTGGGGCACGAATACTCCATCGGTTTTGGGCTCTTCTCTGCCTCCGCATTGTGTGGCATCCTGGGGCTCTGCAGCAGAGCCCCAGCTGCAGCAGTCAGTGCTGATGCCTGACCAGGGGAAAGAGAACTCCTGATCCTCAGCTCTCCCCTCCCGCTTCCCGGCCACAAAGAAGAGCACTGTGCTGCCCACGCTACAGGACAAGGAGGCAGTGATCCTCTGTGGCACTAGTATGTATTTTAGTGCTCATCCAGCGTGTTTCAGAGGCAAAAACAAAGCGCTACACCGGTCTCCAGTGGGGAGGCCAAGAGAGGGGACATGAAGGGCTCTCAAGCACAGAGCAGTCCCCCAGGAGCTGTAAACAGGGCGAAGGCAGGCCAGCACGCAGGGCCCCTTAGGGCAGTCCCTTTAGCCACCCAGCAGATTGTCCCCAATGGCGGTTCCTCCTGGCACAGAGCAGCCCTAGCTGTTTCTTCGAGTTCAGTTCCCAAAGTATCAGCAGTTCAACAGACATGGGGCGTCCAGCCCCAATATTTATAGTACCAAGTGCCTTTGTTCTTCCCCTGTTATATTCCATATAGGTACCCTATATAGGCGTACTTAACATTGCAACCTTTCATCTATATTCTTCCCTATATTACGTACATAACGGTTCCTCAGGGACTGACCTTTTACCTAGATACGACACTGCATTCAGAAAGCGGGTTTTCCCCTAGTTCGAATCTTATACATTTTGCATGAGGTTTATTGGAAGCACAGCAGGACGACCTACTCCTGTATAATATCTCTCTATAAAGTTCAGGCCCAACGTCAACGTTTAGGCTGACACAGTAACACAGCAAGGTAGGACCCATGGGGAGATATATGGGTATCTATACATCACATCTTGCTTAGAAGGAAAGAGGAGACTGAGACTTCCCGGCTGACACACTGACCAGAGACGCTGAGGTTCCTGCATGCAGACACTCCAGCTCGCAGTGGTCTAACACTGTGAGGTGTCCAACTCGAGACCAGGACGGAGTCCCACATTCTCTCATTCTCAGGTAATGGGGTTTGCAAGATTCTAGAGGGATTCTTAGCATAACACCTACACAGATGCTAAGTACTTTTAGGTACATCTAGTTAGGGAGGCGTCGTAGGAGTACACACTTTTTATCATGTGTTTTGTATGCTTGTATGTAATTATGATTATTGCAGGATGGTAGAACTGACCCATCCCTTTTAAATTAATAGTCCTTCTAATCATATAACACTGCTACTGTCTAATGGTTGTTGCAGCTCATATATTCTACACTAGAATTATTATTATATTTGGGTTTGTAAAGCGCACAGATACCCTGGGGTTTCCCGGCGCTGGGAGCGAGAAAGAAGCAGAGAAGACAAAAGAGGGGGGGGAAGGATTAGGCGGAGAACAACCAAGTTTTCACACCTTTCCTGAATTTGAGATAACATGTTTCAAAACGCAAAGGGATGGGAAGGGTGTTCCAGAGTGACGGCGCCAGGTAAGAGAAAGAACGGCCACTGACTCTAGTGCGTTTGAACCGGGGAACTGAAAAGGTACCTAGGGAGGAAGATCTAAGAGTGCGTGATGGGCAGTATGGCTGAACCAAGGTGGAAAGGTAGGGGGGGGAATTGCCAATTTTAATCTTATGCATATAACATAAGGCTTTGAATTTAGCCCTAGATTCTATACGCAACGAATGTAGGCTGCGCAGAGAGGCGGTGGCCGAGGCAGTTCTGGGCAAGTTGCATAGTAAACGGGCAGCCATATTTTGCACCACTTGCAGTTTACGTGTCACCTCCTTACAGGCACCTAGGAGGAGTACGTTGCCGTAATCCAGTCTGGATGTCACTAGGGCCTGCACCACTGTTCTTTGAGTGTCAAGAGGAAGCATCCATGTGATTTTCCTCAGCCACCTGATGATGTTTGTACAGGTGGCTGAGACTTTCACCACATGTTGCCTCATGGACAGTTGGTCATCGAAGGTGACCCCAAGATTGCTGGCTGTGGTAGATGGAATAGGCACGGAACCCATTTGCTGCGGCCAGTGCTGTGGACCCCAAAGAGTGGTATCAGGGCCAAACAGAAGGAGCTCGGTCTTATCGCCGTTGAGCTTCAGTCTGTTGGTCTGCATCCAGTTGGCGATGTTAGTGAGCCCAGTACGAAGGGATGAGGTGGGGGAATGTTTATTAGAGGAAAGAGAAAAAATAATTTGGGTATCGTCAGCATACGAAAAAATGGATAGACCAGATTGCTCTGCAAGAGAGGCAAGGGGGCTGACGTAAAGATTAAAGAAAAGGGGACTAAGAATGGAACCTTGGGGCACACCGTGGGGGGGAGTGGGCAGAATAACAACTGTTCAATAAATTCTTATTGATAACGTCCAGCCTGCTTATTCTGTTTATCTGTGAGACAAACTAATTGAGCACGAGTGACTGAACGAAAGGTAGTATATTGTTTCCACGATTCTGAGGGATCAGGGTTGTCATGTTCTGAGGTTGCCAAGAACTATTCTCTCCCCGATAAGAGAAGATTCTAGTCACACTGTGAGCTAGCTGATACAGACAGGCTAACATACCCATTGGGGGTGCATGGAATCCGTCTGCCACCAATCCCACAGTTTATGTTATCCAAATACGCAGATCCTGTATAGGTGATAAAGGAACTACACGACACCCCCTGGTACAGGGCTCTGTGCCCAGTCCAAACCAGTTCTGGGGGGCTTTTTAAGTGTACAACCACCTATATTGTCAGTGTAGGCCCTGGCCCCAGACACACCACAGGGGAGCGGAGCCACCATTGTGGAAGTCAGGCAAAGCCCTATTCAGGTTCAGGTGCTACTGCTCCCACCATTCCAAATGCAGATCAGGCCTATTCAGCCTAGCGCTGACCCACCCAGACTCTCTGGAGCCACTGCACCTCCCCAGCCCGTCACTCCAAGGCCAGACAGTCAATACACAACAGGCAGGCACAAAAACACATAGCACACAGAAATGCCTACTTCTAAGTGTAGCATTTCTAAAATAGTGATAATAAATCCATAAACATCAGTATGCAGTATTTATCACCACTATTCCAAACATTGCACACTTGATCACACTACTCCACTCATGTCAGGAATTACCACTGAAGCACATGTCAGGGAATCCCCAATGCCTTCCTATGAGAGGGCAGCCTCACAGCAGTGAGAAAACCACATAGGCTGTTAGTCACTACCAGGACATGCCACACTGTTAAGGCACATCTTGTACCATATACCTACACCACCCCTTGCCCATAGGGCTAGCTAGGGCCTACCTTATGGGTGACTGATATGTAGTAAAAGGGGAATCACAGATGTGGCAATCATTTTATGTGCCATGCCACAGCAGCAGTAAACTGCACATGCAGACCCTGCTATGGCAGAGACCTGAGACAGGTTTCAAAGACCACTTTTGGTGGGTGGCACAAGCAGCGAGGCAAGCCCACCAGTAGCATTTAATTTACTGGCACTGAGTGTATGAGATACCACTGTACAAGGGACTGACAGGTAAATTAAATATGTCAAACAGGTGTAGACCATTCTTACCACGTTTACCATAGAGACCACATGCACTTTAGCACTGAAAAGCAGTGATAAAGTGTCCAGAGTCCTAAAATCACCCAACAACAGGTCAGAAAAAATACAGGAGGAAGGCAAAAAGTTCTGGGATGACCCTGCAAGGAGGGCCAAGTCCAACACAAGCCTTCCAGCCTAAAGCCAGTGTAGCCCAATCAATACCTTGAGGGGCTTCTCTGCATGAGGCGATAGAACATGGATGCAGACCCGCAACTGCAGGGGCACACTCTAGTACTACGCCAATCTGAACCCATGGGGATCCCTCTGTCAAAGCTCCCAGAACCAACTAAATGACCCCACTGGGACTCCTTAGCTGTCCACGGCCATGACCAGGCCCTTCGCCATCCAGATGTCACTGGTCCTTGACACCTCATAAAGTGGGGGCCGGTAGCCCTATGTACATAGTATCCATTCTCCACTCTACCTCTCATCAGTGCTATTCTACACTGCCACTGATCCCTCAACCCAGGTTTTGCACCCTTAGGCTGACCAGGGGCAAGGCTCTCCTCCCCTATCCCCCCTTCTGGTGTTCCGCACTGTCCTCCTGGGGGAGGCACCCTCAGAACATAAAACTGTCAGGGCACTGGAGTCAGCCCTACCACACAATTCTCCCACCAGTTCAGGAACTTGACCCTGCAACTGGTCTACCAACCCAGGGACCAACAACTCAGGTTGAACCAGGGCCAGAGGCAAGGACTCCCTCCTTCTGTACCCCCTTCCAGAGTTCTGCACCTCCCACCTGGAGTGGTACCCCCAGAAGAGTAAATGGTAGGGACATTGCTTACAGATGTCCATCCCTCCAGGTCAGGCATTACCTTTTGCACCTGGCCTCCCAACCCATGGACTTCACCCAGCGGCTTTGCCCGCCAAGCCAGGACTTCCTGGGGACCACGAAAGCCCCCCCAAAGGTAGCTCACATCACATGTGTTGCATGACAGTCTGCCTGGCGCTGATCTCCCAACCCCAGCCCATCTGACAGTGCATGAAGATCCCCAAAAGAGAAGCGTGTCACCATGGTCACTCCTAGAAAGCTCAGCCCTCAAATCTGTCCCCTGACCCACTGGTTCTCCCACTAGGGATCGCATCCCCCTCCATCTGGACTTCTGCACCCTCTACTCAGTAGTGGCACTGCCAGATACCACAACTGGTGGAACGCTGCTTTAAGACGCTTCAAGTTCTCCTGACACTAGGAGATCCCCTCAGTGGATGGCCTTCCAGTACAGCCTAGGCTCCCCACCTGGTGTTTCCTTAGGGAACCCTCCATGCCCTGGGACAGGGTTTCGGGCACCTTGGGACGCATCCCATTCTCAATCCTTCTCCGCAGAAAAAGGATGTGAGTCCCTACTTTTCCCATTACCTTTGGTTGGGAAACACCTGAGCCACTCCCTAGAGAGTCACTCAAAAATGCTATTTCAGACCCTCTGGCCCTCACCCAGAGGTCTGCCTCCAGTGCAAACTCCCTGGGATCAGAGAACTTACACTGCAACAAGTGTTGGCGTGGTCCTGGAAAACAACAACGGAGCATGTGCTCTCTGACAATCAGATTGAACAGCCCTTCAAACGTGTTTGCTGTGCTACCCATGACCCAACCTTCCAGTGCATCACAACATTCATCCACAGACTTCCCCCAAGACTGGTGAGACAGTTGCCTACTGCCATTGAACTTCAACCTATACCCTTCAGGTGTGACACCCTCTTCCTGGAAACTAGTTACCATGCTCTGGGATCTGGGAGTGGAACTTCCTACACTGGACTCTATATTGCTGCCACCTCTGGACCCCATCCTCACTCGTGAATCAAGATCTAGCTTTTCTCTGGCGAAGTCCCTCTCTGCTTCCGCCATCCTCTCCTGCGCTAGGATGCTCTCAGTCGCTAACCTTTTCTCCTCCACCGCTAGCTGTGCTAGCTCTTCACCCAGCTTGACAGGCTCCAATTTGAGGTTCTCCAACTCCAGCTGGTGCTCCTATCCTTCTGCCTGTCCACCAACTCCTCTGGGGACCAAGAAAGGGATGGGACACTACCTGTGTCACTAGACCCAGCAAGGGACTCCCTCTCTACGGGATCCTCACTACCTACTGGCGTCCCTGCCCTGTCATTTTCCTCCTACCCTTCAGATTCTTCAGGCCCTCCCTCAAAACCACCACTTAGGTATGCAGAGGGGTAATCTGTAGGGTTCCCCAAGATCTGTAGGACTACTCCCCTGCGGGCTGCTTCAAAGAGGAACAGTTTTCTGCCGAAGGTGACTTCTAATGGTATCCCCCTTTCATCTGCAGACACTCTTTAACTCCTCCTCGGTGTACTCATATAAGTCATCCTAATTATAGACTAACCCCTTTCTGGTAAGATACACAACCATAGTGCAATACAAGAGACCTAGGCTTAAACACAATTAAAAATGACAATTTGAGGAGAAATAAAAAAAAATTGGAAGAAATCCCAAAGCAGGTGATTTGTCCAAATGAAGAGTATGTAGTGCTAGTCCTATCCTCACTGTTGACAACCAACAGTGCCACACAGTTAAGGCACATGTCTTGCCTCTTACCTACACTGCACCCGGCCCGTAGGGCTAGCTAGGGCCTACCTTAGGGGTGACTGCCACAGCAGCAGTAAACTGCTCATGCAGGCCCTGAAATGGCAGAGGCCTGAGACAGTTCGAAAGGCCACTTTGGTGGGTGGCGCAAGCAGCGCTGCCAGCCCACCAGTAGCAACAGGTGTAGACCAATCTTACCACTTTTACCATAGAGACCACATGTACTTTAGCACTGAACAGCAGTGATAAAGTGCCCTGAGTCCTAAAATCACCAACAACAGGTCAGAAGAAATACCAGAGGAAGGCAAAAAGTTCTGGGATGACCTAGCAAAAAGGGCCAAGTCCAACAGAGCTGTATCATGAGGCTGTTATCTTCTGTGCACTAGCGAACACACTGTTTGGCACTTCTTTTTGGCATTTGGATTTAGTGTCAGATCTCTGTAGGGAGTGAATGTTTGACAATGGTCAGCATTCCAACCATCATCTATTTGTGTAGCTTTAATCACACTAATTGGGAAGGGTATGTCCAGACATGTGTGCCGTGCACACTATGCCATTGGATTCAAGCTAGCCTAGCGGATGAGGGGTGATACCCCAAAACGAGTCCCAGGATGCTTGTTTCCGGTCCAGAGAGGACCTGGCCCGGCAGTTCAAGCCAGACTGTTCGCGTGAGGAACAGGGTCAAGACTGATTTGCCTATGGCGGGGTCCAAACTGAAATGGCATGGTGAGCTAAAAAAAATGGACTGAGGCCCAGATCTCTGTGCTGGGGGTAAAGGTTTGACCATGTTCAGCATTCCATCCATCATCCTATTGTGTTGCTATAGCTATCCACGAATTCCACAGCAGAATTATGTCTCTCCTAGTTTATGTGTTTACCTAATGGAATTAGAATCTGTAGGCAGAATATTCAAACTTGGAAACTCTTTCACAAATTGGAAATTTTCATTTGCAACAATTCTATTTGCTGATTTATTTAATCAAAGTACACTGCCACTTATTGTGATACATTTCTTCCGCTTTCAATAAATCTTTCTTCACTAATTGAACTCCTTATATATAGGCTAATACTAGAAACATTGGCAGTCATCCAAATGTGTCTACAGCCATTCAATTTAGACATGTCAACCGAATTACTTATTTTTAAATGATTTTAAAAAAACGCTCCTCATATGAAGCTGAATGAAGACTACGAAGAAAAAAGATAGGGGTATATTCTCAAGAACGTGTGATAATCATTGCCAAAATCGGTTGACGCAATCTCTCATATCGCCGGCTATCATGGGAAAATAACTCTGTGTCAACGTCCAATTCACAACACGGCGGTAACATGCGATAGTCTCCCGATAATGTGTCAAATGTCCACGATGAAATCACCGGGACGTAGATAAAAATCTGAACCCGAACGTAAAAAAATCTGCGATGGGCTCAACTGCGAGAAAAAATGCAGCGGTAAGCAGCACCACACCTGCAAGTCCCACAAGTCAGGTGGGAAAAATCACTATAAAAGCAGCCACAAAAAACAAAAACAAAACACATACAACTGTGAAGCAGCGTGGAGGTAGCTGGAGCAAGTACAGAGGACAACCAGAACCCCACAAGCCCCATGGAAGACCAGCCAGGGACTATCATTGGGGAGACGGAGGCAGGATTTGGGGGACCGGACCCTGCACAACATGTCCTGAGCCAGCACCAAAAGGGTGATTAACAACCAGGTACTGGGTGGACGGGGGGAGATGGGCACAATGGCCCACATGCACAAGTAAGTATAGCACATCTGCGGACAAACCATGCCCAAGAGTCACAACTAGGACCAAGAGCCCAATTTACGCAAGCCTGCAACATCTCAGCACAGAAGTGAAAGGCACACCGCCTGAAGGGGATAAGGGCCAGACAAATCAGAGCCAAAGGGGCAACACACCCACAATCCAGCACAGGCACCTAAGATGCAGAGCACCCCAACATTGACAACAATGTGGTACGAACGGCAACACTGTCACAACAGAACAGAGGACACAACTGCTGTTTCATGTGTTTAGAACATGGCCATTCACATGTGGCATAGCAGGAAACTGTGAGATGACAATGTACAACTACAACCTCACATCCCTGATGGCGTAGAAATGCCAAGTGTCCCCCTTCAAACAGGCATCCCCTCATAAAAAGTCACAATGTACATTGCCATGCAGTCTGACAGTAAACTTGTACAATGCGTTAAAATACATGTGAACACAATGTCAATCTGCATTTCCCCTTCACACTGCAGAGGGAGAATAAACACCTCCCGCAGTGCAGACACAACAACACAGCACTGACAATGGAGAGGACCTCCCCAACATCTACACCAACACTCGGCAACAGCTCAGGGTCAGCTCCGACAGCCCAGCTCCCGGAGCAGGGCTGTTCAGCTGCATCGATGACACCTCACCCCCTGCACAGACCACGCAGCAGGAAGCACCCACCACCACAGCTGTCTCCTAGGACCCCCACGACCAACACATGGCCTTCCAACCCCATGTGTTACAGTGCCAGGAGGAGATATCGACCAGCTGCAGGTGGGGTACGACCTCATGGCAGCCAAACTAGATGGCATACTTGTGTGTCTAAGTCCCATCAAGGACCACTCACAGTCCCGAACGGACACCCACTGTCTGCTCTGATATTGCTGGAGTCATGACTCTGAGCCAACAACAACTGTCTAGTCAGAGTGGACCCAGCGAAGTCAGCAAGGAGTTGTGTCACATGCGAATAATCATGGAAAACATGGAGCGGGTGCAAGCCTCACAAATGGCTGCCATGGCCGCACACCAGCGAGATGTAGCTGTGATCTTCCATGCCCTGCAGATCCTCGTCTTGGCATTGCCACCACAAGGCCTGGCGGGGATGGATGCTGGTGCTACCACTCCATCCACATCTCCTCCCCCTGAAGTGTCAGTGCCACACAGTGTGGCAGATATTCCACATCCGGCCCCTGATGTGCCACTGCCACACAGTGATGCAGACAAAACACCACCACCCGCATGGGAGGCCCCTGACACATCAGAGGACGAAGATGATGATGAATCTGGCTGTGTGGTAAGAATGAAGAGGTAACATTCATGTCCGCCATATGGCCGTGTTCAGCTCGGTTCTGCCCTCTGCATCATGCCCTGGAATAACACCGCCCACTGTCCCCCTATACACTGAGTGACACTCACCTTGGACCTCGACATGGCCTGCCATATTTGGTTTGGTTACCAATGACTACCAATGACACAGCAATCACACCATGGACTGTAGTCTTCCACTCCCTATGAACTTGTCAATCCCGAAAGGACTCTGGCTGGCCCTCCACGGGCCAACAATGTAAAGTGGAGTTTGCATGGCCCTGTACTGGTCCAGCTTCAATGCTCCACTGAATGTGAATAAACATTACAATTCACACAGATGTGTCATGGCCATGATCAATCAAGAATTAAAGTATGGATCTATGTAGCAACAGTGATTCCACAAAAATGTACTCCCTGGGTAATGCTATCAATGCGCATGTATGGCCATGACCCAGATAACCATTGAGTCAGACATTGTCATACAAATCATCACTCATCACAATTAAATACAAGTGTAGGTGCGTTGACTTTATTAGCATTTGCATGTCAGTACGGGCAAGATAAGTGCCACAACATGCAGACCAATGCAGCAGTATGTCAGAATGAGGAACGCTGCCAAACGCAACTGTCCACTCTGGGGGAGTGCCTAACCTTTCACAGGTGTGTGTTAAGCCGCGTTATTGTCCGCTCATGTATTTGTAGTCCAGGCGAATGCAGCCATGTTCACTGTTGTTGTGGGATTTTTGACCAGATCTCCGAGATGCTACATGGTGTTGGGACATGTGCAATGTCTTCCAATCTGTTGTGGCTGCAGGTACATAGTTACTCATAGAAAGTGATTGCAACTTTGTAGGCTAACATTTCCAACATGACTTCGTGGTCGACTTCATCGGACAGGACGGTGAGTCCATCCATTAGCAGGTCCGGACAGATGTGCTGCGTCCACCCCTTTCACCAACTTGCACTACAGCCCAATAGGGGAGCTGTTCAATGTGGTCACTGCACACAACAATTTGTGCAATCTCCCAGGTCCAGCTGCCAGCATGTATGCCAAATATCTGCGCATCCCTTAAACGGGCATCACAGTGACACTCCAGGTCGTTTGCCAACAGGGGGCGCACACACGTCAAAAACCAGTTCATTTACCGTCTTGTTGGATAGACAGACATCCATGCACCACTCAAATATGCACGATCAACAATGCAACACAGGCTGAACGCAGGTGACGTTGGCAAGGCGGAAGCTTAGCCGGTAACTGATCCGCATCACTGCAAATGGCAGTGCCCCCAGTAAATGCAGAATTCATTCACAGTACAGTTCCACGGTACATGGGTGGTGCATGTGTCTGGGATGTACGGCCATTGCATCAGTGGCTCTGGTTGAAGCAGCACTGTTCTGAGCTGCACCAGTTCTGTGGATGAAATGCTGCATCTCAGATCAATGAGTTGTTTTAGTGTGCAACGGTTGTATGCCTGGGATGGTGTGAAGGCCATTCCATGCAAGATAACTTCGAGCAAGGACTTCTGTCTGTGGGGTGTAGTGTGGGAGTCTGCATCAGCTGCTATGGTATCTGCAGGGGAGTGCCGGGCATATGCAATTCTGAGGTCGGAGGTGCAGATGTGCTCCCGCCTGATAGTTAAAAAAAGGAGCTCCCATCCCTATTGTAAGTTTAGAATATGCTTGCATTCATGATATGTGAAGTGACTTGTTGGGGGTGGGATGAGTACGAATTTGTCATACATTTTGGACATGTCTTGCATGTGACATATGAGCGGAATCAGTGTGTATTACGTTGCCTCACAGCTGCTCCTCACTCCCCCGAGATTATTCACTTGTGTGCACTGCGCGGTTGCATCACTTGCTCTCCCAAGACACACCATTGCCATGCCTGTCTGCGCAAGTCCACAAGCCTGACGACAACACTGTGATGTTGGCCATTGTAGGTGGTTATTTTATACAAAACAAGGGAACCCAAAGGTATAGCACTAGGGACCTTGGGCAGTAACGTATTACAAAAAACAGGGGTCCCTAGTAGTTCAGGGATCTTTCGCAAAAATGATAGACATACGCTCAATAGTATGTATGACCTTTGTCCAGCCGGACAGGAATTTTAATTAAAGTGATAAGCAAGAATAAAGAGGATTTTTTACACAGTGGGTGCAACCAGCAACCCACAGGGGACAAGACAATCTCAAAGCCAACATAATACCAGTCGGTCTCCAAGTTCGAAATATTCCGGGGGTCTTCACGGACAACCCGAAGTATTTAAACGGATTTAGCTACATTAGCACAACCTGTTCCAGGCACTGGATGGTGCTTGGAATTGATATCGCTACAGAGGAGCTGGAAAAAGTCATTGTTGAAATTCGTGACCTAGAACAACAACTTAAAGACAAGAACACCAATACTGAAGCTAAGAAACTTCTCGAAAAAATAACCAAAACTATTGAGGAATTCCACAAACTTGAATTTAACAAGAAAGCCACCAAAGTCAAAAAAGACATTAAAAACTTCTCACAGGAAAGAGCATACCCGTACTTAAATAAGGAATATTATATCAACCGTTCATATAGTGGCCCTCAAAACCAAAGACCTTGGGGAAGGTTCTACAGAAAACAAAACTTTGTAGGTTTTTCTGACAGCTCGGGGGACTCATCTGAACAATCAGATCCAAGTGATAGCCCAGGTCCCTCCCATAGGAAGTTTTTTAGGGCGAGGCAGAGGCCAATCAGAACCCCCAGGGGCAGGGAGAGGCAAACAGCCACAGAGATGGCCCAATCGCCAGAATCCTTCAGGCGAACGGTTCACCCGTCGACAACACTACCAATGGTAGACGGTAGCCAAATTCCTGTTCCCCTAAATGATGAAATGTTACCAATTTTTAATCTTGCCTCACATGAGCTTTCGGGTAATGAATTGTCATTACTCACAAAAGGTCTTTCATTTGTCCCAACTATTCGCCCTAACTTCATTGATGCTCAAACCAAGCTCTTAAGATTTTTCAGAAAGATCAGACTTCACAGTTTTTTTCTGTTGAACCCTACCCCCATGAAGCATTCGAACACTCCTTTCAAACCACCATCGAAATTTTCACCTACCGGCAGCATGGTGCCCCCGGAAATACCAACCTTTGAGAAACTTGTTCTCAACAACCTTGCACCTTTAGAAAAACAAAAATCATTTATTCCGTAAATATCACAATTGAAGAAAAGAAAGCCCTGACCACCTTGAAAAATAACCTCTCCATTGTAATAAAACCAGCTGACAAGGGAGGGGGTATTGTGATTCAGGAGATGGATAACTATAAAAATGAGATCCATCGCCAACTCGCTAATACCGAACACTACTGCACACTACCACGTAATCCCACAGAAGAAATACAGAAACTGATTTCCGAGGTTACTAATGATGCCCTAGAACAGGGATACCTTTCCAAGAAGGAACATGAGTTCCTTAATACTAAGGCTCCCCGGGTACCAGTTATCTACTGCTTCTCCAAGATTCACAAGAATTGTGAATCTCCACCTGGTCGCCCAATAGTCTCGGGGTGCGGCTCTGTCCTGGAGCCCCTCGGGCACTATATTGACTATTTTATCAAACCATTTGTCCCTGAGACCCTGTGTTATATCAGAGACAGCATGTCAATGATTAATATGGTCGAGTAATACCCGTTTGATCCCACATCCAGCACCATGTGCACGCTGGATGTGGAATCTTTATATACCAACATTCCACAATACGAATCACTACGCGTGATTGAAAAAGTTCTCAACACATGCCCGCGCCCACACAATGTTCCGTCTCTATTTATCCTCCAATTATTGGAGATTTGCCTTACCAAAAATGTCTTTCTCTTCGAGGGACAGTTCTATGGACAGGTACGCGGTACATCTATGGGGGCTATTTTTGCCCCCAACCTGGCAATTCTGTACATGGATAATCTAGAGACATCCTGTATATTGACCGAATCAAATCCTTTCCACAGTGGCATTGCCCTGTGGAAACGATACATTGATGATATCTTTATGATATGGAGCGAATCATTCGAATCGATAACACACCTATTACATTGGTTAAACAACAACAGTAACGGCTTGAAATACACACTGGCCACGAGCAAAGATTCGATACCCTTCCTGGACTTAGAAATCAAACACACAGAGGGCCGCTTGACCACCAGCCTCCACAGAAAACCCACTGAACGAAACATCTTGTTGAACTATAGCAGTCACCATCCCTGAGCCCTCAGAGACTCGCTCCCATTCTCGCAATTCCTCGGCATACGCAGAAACTGCTATTTTAAACAGGACTATTTCTCTGAGGCCAGAACCCTGAGCAACAAGCTCAGAAATAGGGGATACCCGCGAAAGCTAGTACGGCGTTCTCTCAAAAGGGCTTGGTACTGCCCCAGAGAAACCTTGCTAGAACAAAAACAAAAGAAAAATCAGGATAGACTTGTGTGCGTGACCACCTTCACCCCAGCTTCCAATGCCATAAGGAAAAGTGTCCTTAAACACTGGCCTGTGTTAAACGCAGGTACATTAAATCTGGAGCACCCTATTTTTGCCTTCAAGCGAGCAAAAAACGTAAAAGATCACTTGGTAAGGGCATCCCTACCACAACCTAACCTAAAAACTACAATCAACGATGCATGTGGTTTACCGGCACTAACAGGCCATGTTAAATGCGGTAGCTGTGTAGTATGTGACTTCACCATTGAAGGAAAAACATTTACCTACGGCACAATCACCTTTGAGAGAAAGCACTTCACTAATTGTAATTCTTCCAATGTAGTGTATGCCATATTTTGTCCATGTTTGTTGATATATGTCAGCCAAACTAGCCAAAAGGTAAAGTTGCGCATCGGACAACACCGAGGCAGAATCCGATGCAACACCCCTAATGCTCCCCTCGTTGAACATTTTACGGACAAAGGCCATACTGAAAATGACTTAACTTGGACAATCATCACCATGGTAAAACCACCACCCCGGGGAGCAGATGTATCGCAATTATTGAATAAGGAGGAACTTCATTGGATATTGCGTACCAACAGTATGCATACAGGACTTAATCGCCTTGAAGATTGGGCATCCCTCCTGTGATCAAATGAATCCTTGAACAATTTTATCGTAATCCTTACTTCCTTCAGGCCTATACAAATGTCTCTTGATTTTATTTGGTGCATCTTTGTAAATACGTAACCATGTAAATATTCTGCATAATATAAATGTCACTTAAACTCACCACTTACCCACACCAAAATGTCCCCCACACTGTCCGAAACCCACTCCAATATGGCCGCCTTGCTGACCATGCTGAGTCCCTTGTCTATTTCCAAACACCACATGCTGAGTCCCTTGTCTATTTCCAAACACCACTTTATCTTCACTTCACCCACGAGCACTCCAGCGATCCGCCGCCCATCTGAGCCCAGAATTGCCATCGAGCAACCCAACCAGGAAGTAAGTACTCGCTAAAGCGTAGCTCTCTCGCCTCTTCCTGAAACTTTAAAACCCTTCAGTAGCTGTAACTGTAATATAAATTAATTTCAACTATTTTCCCTAGTGAGACACGATCGGTCCGGTCTCCTATGAAGAGGCTTTCTTGCCCTGGTTTGGTAATTATATTGCGTGTACTTATTATGCGATTCAATTTTCACTTTAACCCTCGTATTTACCCCTTTCTACCCGCTTTTTGGCAGGAAAATGCTCAGATAATTGAGTACCCCACCATATGTCCCTTGATATTGGGCACCGCCCCCTGGAAATAAACAATGTTTGGACCTAAATCTGGTAATTCGCACGATAAGCATGTCATTTAACCGTCTGTTCACTACTGCGCAGCATGTTTATCTCACTCGAGACCTCACCGCGGAATCTTAAATAAGCTTGCCCGGGTGCCCGCCCCATCCATGCACAGTGTCCAGAAAACAATGGCCCTAAATCAACCTGCACGTCACCTTTCATTTCAATGTTGTGAGACGTATTTGCGCATTACAGACCCACCCGGCACTGACAGCATGAAACGCCATGATCCTAAACCGCGTCATTTCACTTCACGTGCTTCTCTTGTATATACTTAGGCACAGTAACTGTAAAACAATTCGTTCATTTTATTTCATGCAACGCCCCCACCAGTCCCCCCACTACGCCGGAAATCGCATGTGACTTCACTTGATTTTAATTGCCATCTGTTGCACATGGAAAACACACTTTTGTTTTGGATGGTCAGATATGTTACATGCTAATGCTAGTACTTACCCTTGTTTTCATTTTTCCTCCCCCCTTTTTTCCGAAAATTTGTCTGTATAAATATATGTGTAGGCCAAAAATTGCCTAAAGATTTTCAAGACAAGCTTTTTTATGTTCTGTCCTGAAGATGATGCCACTCATTTCACAATAGGCATCGAAACGTCGTCGACATTTTAGCGTCATATGTAAAATGAAAAGTATAAATTGTATACAATGATGCTTCTAAAATGTATTTTTGTCTGTTCACTGAACTACTAGTCTACAGACCGCCTTGTTCGTTCTAACCCCATCCCCTTGTTTTGTCTTGTCCCCTGTGGGTTGCTGGTTGCACCCACTGTGTAAAAAATCCTCTTTATTCTTGCTTATCACTTTAATTAAAATTCCTGTCCGGCTGGACAAAGGTCATACATACTATTGAGCGTATGTCTATCATTTTTGCGAAAGATCCCTGAACTACTAGGGACCCCTGTTTTTTGTAATACATTGTAGGTGGTTGGCCACATGAGTGTAGGCCTATGGTAAGGATAGGGCGGACACAGATATATAGTTTATGCCTGGTTGCACTGGCGCAGCTAATGGGTCTAGGCATTTTGCTCATGCTGAGGCAATACAGATACACACTCCACTTGTCATGTGTGTTCCTGGACCCTGCAATGGTCTTGCGCTCCTTCATTGTTCCGTTCATGCGTGCTCGCTCTCCGGGTGCATGCTGCATTGCAACATTTTCACTTGCAAAGGGGGGGGGAATTAGCTACATGTCCAAGCTCCTCCCCACTATGCAAAAAATGCTCCCCTTTGACCTATATTACTTTCCAAAGCAAAATGTATCTGGTATGGGTGTAAGCAAAATCACATGAACATAACTACACAATTATGATATACAGATCTATTTGTTTATTTTTATATTTGTCTTTGACTTATTATTTATGATGACTTTTGCCATAATCAATTTATTGTAGTGTAGTTCCTATATTCCCAATAGGCTCTGCGCATTGGAATAATATATCCTATAGTTTAGACGTAGGACTGAGGTCGACTAGATCTCTATCGAATGTATTAAACTTAATAGTAAGTGCCAGCTAGCTCAGCAGTCACTAGAAACTTTCTCGAATTCACACGAAGGGATTAGTTTCTGACAGCCGCATAAACATGACAACTTTGTTGCCCAAGAATAAGAATTGTATCTCTAGAGTCGTGGAAACAATAGATAAGAATTTCACTCAGTCAATCGTGCATGCTTCATTTCAACAGAGGTGCTGAGAAATAGAGAGACAGGCGTTTTCAATAAAAGGTTTTATTGAACAGTCTTCTTTCTCATGCAAGTAAAGTGAACTGCTACAATCATAATGCAGGATGCAAAGTATAGTGCGTACAGCCAGAACAATATTATAAAATAATACTGTAAAAACATTGTATGGTTTCTAAGCCATATAAAAATACATACATAAATACGTTGACTAAAATACTCAACTAGTGCTTCTAAAATACGCCTACCCCAATGTACCTAACCTAAGTCTAGTACGCGGGAGGGAGTAAGTATTGTGTAGAATAGGTTGGGTTTTCTTTGCCAAGAATCTATCCAAGATTTCTCTTAGGTTCTAATCATCTCCATACCTTAGTTTAGAATGAAAGAGGTCTGGTATCGCTTGTCCTGGGACTCGATTTCCCAACACCCCGCAAGGGGAGCTTGGAAACACTGGAGCTGGATTCTCGCCGAGAGAAATGCAGCCTCTTGATCAGTGCGTCAGCTGGAGGGTCGGCTTCCTTCGGCACTTGCTGTAGCGAGCTGCGTCGGGCAAGTAGATAGTCGAACTGCTCTGAACCACCGTGTCTTGTTAGAGCAAGTGAAGGCATGTTTATACCTTGAAGGTGTCTAGTTTGACGTAAAGTCAAGCATAATAACGTCAGTAAAGAACCCAAGGGAATAGTAATCCTTTGTAAAGTACATAAGTTCTTTGACAAATCAATATTCAAGCAAGGGGTGGTCCGTGACTGCTTAAGACGATTTTCTAAGAAATCGTTGTGACGTTTTGGTATGGGTGGAAGTAGCCATGCCTGTATTTGGACTGCATGGGCTATGTCTAAATAAGGGACTCATTTCTATGCCTATATTAGGGCAATGTGAATTGTACCTATATAAGGGCATGAATCGGGAACATTCGCTCGGATGCTAAAACGCCATACAACACCCACTCAACTTTATTATGTACGACATTACTAAGTTCTAAGCACATAAAACATGTCTAAAGCATGATGTGTTAAAACCTTACCCAAAATACAAAACAAAATGCAATGGTATTGGTTGTACACGAAAAGAGCATTAGTGCTGTACGCATTTTAAAAGCAATGTTTCATTCAAAGAATGTAATATGACATTGGATATGCTTTCCGAATGAATCACTAAAATACATTTATGAAATGGTTCTTAAATACAGAAGAAAAAATTTGAGACCATTCCATGACATAATTTATAATTCATTTGGTTGTGGACAAGGTCACATTTTGTCTCTTGCAAGCATTCAAAGAATTCTTGTTCTCTAGGAATAGTTCTACTTTAAGCAGATTACTTTGTGCCCAAAAAAAGTTCAATTTTGGAAAAAGTAAAATCATGCAAAAATAGAGTTCCAAAGTTAAAAGTTTGTTTTGGAAAGTGAAGGTCGAATACAGAGTCCCACAGAACACTGTGTGTTAACTTCAAAAGCCAGTCTCCATGTTTGGAGAAAACATCAAATCTTCTAAGCTGGTAAAGAATTTGTCTACTACTGTAGGTGAAAGTTGGACTACCTCATTAAGCAGATCGATTACACAAAGATGAGAAGCATCGCCGTCAGCTGCATTAGCAATGTTCGAAGTAGATGGTACCTGTGTGCCTGTCGCTCCACGTATCTCACAGTCTGCAGTCTGCATCTGTGAGATCTCAATGAATGCCGTCATCAGAATTGGTAGCCGCTGGGGACAACACAGTGCATGAGCCGTTACTGATCCAAGCAAAGTATCAACATCCGTTGGCATGACTGACGGGAATGTCAGACAGATGTCTAGCACGCAGTCTTCTCCACATTGCAGGCATCGTAGAACAGGTAAGATGCAATCTTGCCAGATTGGTCGGAATGATAGAAACCACGTGGTATTTAGATCTCTTAAATGAGCCAAGCCCAGAATCTGTATCAGGCGCTCACAAGACTTCAGAGAGTGTTCTCTAAGGAAATCTGCGTGTCGATGGTGACTTGACTTGCCATATTGGAGCAGAAGGAACAAAAATAGTATTCGTGCTATGAGACCCAAAACGAGAGGCAGGCCGCCGAACACAGAGTGCATGAAGTTTGGAAATATACCGAGGACTGCTTCAAAAGTTGCTAACAGTCCCGAAAAAACTGTCTTAAATACAGGTACAATACCACTGGTATCAGACATGTTTAAGATACGAACTAGCATTTCTGAGAAACATATAGGGAAGTTTGTCGATAAGAGGGCATGTGTCTCTGCAGAAGTCTTTGCAACTTGCAGTTCATACGTTTCTTTGGACGAGGTCAGTGGCGCAGTTTTTTGTAAAAGAATGGCTTTCATTCTGCTTAAAGTATCAATTCATATAGAAAAGTTCAGTGAAGGCCATAATGGCGACTCCCCGTCTGTCTTGGTTTTAGGAAACAATACTTGCATACAGCAAGTGACCCCGGCTGACAGAGTTACGACATAGGCTATTCCTGGCAACATGCCACAACAGCTGTGATCATCCAACATAATATAGCTTCCATTAGAATGCTGCCTAAAAATTGGATCTATCACTGCAGCTGAAAAACCTTGCAGGTGGCAGGATAAGTTGGTCAAAGAACCATCGCAGGCCTCGTGTAAGTTAATACCCTGACATAAAAGTGTACCGCTTAGTGTGTTTTTACAGTTTGTACCACTAAGAAACACTTCTTTACCGCCACTCCAACATCTGTGTGCATATGGTAAATCCCAGGTAATCTTGATGTATTCTTTACCCAACCTTTCATATACGCTTGATGGTATATGTTTCAAACAATTTTGAAAATGGAAAATTCATTCTATTGCTGGCTTTTCAGAAACAGTTAATGGTAATCTTTCCAGTTTCTCAATGCTCAGCACTGTATAGTCTGCTCCTCTTTGTGCCAAAGTGATTTGTTTATCTGTAAGGTTAAATTCAGAAAACAATGACGTGGTGCTGATTAGACGCCATGGCACATAGCCAAAACAAAGATTCCGTAACGTCCAGCCTAAAAGCATTATAGAACGCAATTGTGACTGTCTATGCTGTAACATTACCAAGTCCTGTTCCATTATGTCTATGGCAGAGGATACTATGCTGTCCAAAGAATAAATTCTGGATGACAGAGTTGTTAACCCATTGTCCACTACAGAGAGAGATTTCTCCAAATTAATACAATTGATTTTTCGTATTCATTCTGCAGTCTCTGCTTGTGTTGTTTTCCAAGCTTCATTATAAATGGCATACATACCAGCGTATATAAAATGTTTATGCCGCGGTTTCAAAGGTCCTTGTAAGAAGTCTCTTAAATCAACGCCATCTTTAAGTAAAGATAAGTGTTGTTTTACCTCTGTTAGTGTGGACTTTTGTAGCCACTCAAGGCACCGTTTTCTACACTGTATGTTGTTACTATCCCTGGATGTTGTCTCTGGACATATTTTGGATCTGGCCTAGTGAATGTAAACCCTTGTGTTTTAGTCCGGAATCTGTCTTCACAGTTGTTTGTGTCTGTGGGTCAGATGAATCATTTTTTCCAATCAGGTTCTGTTCTGTTTTTAAAAAAAATAGTTTTTACGTCAACCACACCCTCTGTAGTGTTCTTACTAGCAGGTGTAGGTGTAGGTATGGACGGTTTGTTTAAATCTTTTATCTTAGCTAGGCCAAGACAAGATGTCTGATGAACAGTGTCCTTCAAAGACATTATTTGTTCTGGGATGATGCAGGCTCTAAATAAAGCTTCTAATCCCTGCACCTGCCAGTCTTTTGTGCCCCAGAAAGACGGCAAATAGGAGTGTGACTACTTTTGAGCCCCTAAGTAGGGGCGTCTGTAGGAATTTCAAAGATATATTGGACAATACCATTGATAAAAGTGACAAAAGTGTGAGGGCGAGTACACAGCCCTGCCGAACCCCTTTGTTGACTTGAATTAGGTCTGTTAGCTGCCCTTGGCTTCCACAATGAACTCTTGCATAATTGGTCTCATGGAGACAGATAACTAAGGACAGAATGTCAGATGGAAGTCCCATCTCATGTAAAACTGACCAACGCTTATTATGCCTGGGGACCAGGTCAAAGGCAGACCTTAGATCAATAAAAGCAACATATAGGCTTCCCTGGCCTATGACCACAGTTTTCCATACCAATAAAAGGAACCGAAATACCTGGTCGGTGGTCCTGATCTTTTGCCTGAACCCTGCCTGATATGGAGAGAGAATGTTGAAGTCATTACACCAAGCCTGTATTTTCGTAAGAAGAGCACAAGCAATCACCTTCTGAACACAGTCTATCAAACTGATAGGTCTGTAGTTAGAAGGCGAAGATCGATCACCCTTCTTATAGATTAGGATTACTTCAGCCCCCTTCCAGGAAGGCGGAATAGGGGCACCCGCCGTAATACCATTTGCAAGGGCTAAAATATAGGCAGTCCAGCTCTCAACATCATTAAGAAAAACGTCTCCTAGAATGCCATTGGGTCCCGCAGCCCTGGCCCTTCTGATGGAATTTATACTGGACCTGATTTCAGCTTCTGTAAAAAGGGCAGCAGAAAATAGATGGAAATGGTCGGCAATGTAAGTTGTACCATCTAAATTGTTTGGCTCAGAATATAGTTTAGAAAAATGATCTTGCCAGGCTGTGATAGAAATGTTGTTGGTCGGGGACAAGGGCCTGACAGCATCACCCTAGTAACTAGCAGCCAGAATTGTTTAGAATCGTGTCTGTTGCAACCATCCCTGATTAACAACCAAAGATTCTCCTCCCATTCCCTTTTTGCTCTGACCTGGGAAGACTTATAGGCACTTCTTAGTTCTCTCAGCTTAATCACGTTATTTTCCCTAATAGAAGCTGGTAGTCTTAGCCTAAGGGTCCGGCACTCTTTGTTGTACCAGGCACACTGAGGCTTATTCTTCCTGATGTTATCCTTGGGACGTGGCGGTTCTCTAAAGAGGGAGGCCAACAGACTGAAAAGGTGGCTATGGCATCTCATGACTTTATCTAGCTTCCCTTGACGGCAACTAGATATCATAGTGGTGCTGTCAAGAACATTTAACTTAATTAGTTCAAGATTTTCTTCATCAAGAGAAACCCAAGCCCAGTTAAGTCGTCTGTGATCATTAGAAGGACATACCTCCCTCGTCATAACAACAGGACAAGTTAAATTCCAACACCCAGCCCAGGGTGATACCAGGGAGAGCTCTAGGGGGTTATGATCACTATCTGTGGTAGTCCCCACCACCATATCAACCATCAACGGCCACAGTTTTCAGATCTAACAAAAAGTAATCAATGTGGCTTAAGTTGATGGTTCTGTTAAATGTATTTGCCCCCCTTGCATCTAACCTAGTGTGGCCATTGGCAGCCCTCAATCCTTACTACACCACATATGTCCGCCCTACCTAATGGCTCAAAGGTGACATTGAAATCACCCTTAACAATTAATAGAGGCTCAGTAACTGTAATATCAAGTAGATTTTCCAACTCTTGTAAAGTTGACAAAAATCTTCCTGCAATGGGTCCTCAGACATAGGCATTATAAATATCTAGCAATGCTTCATTTCTGTCTCTGATTTGGACTGCAAGGATGTGGGCTGCAGGTCTGCCAGGTGTATTAGAAGAAGCTAGGTAATGAAAGTTAAGATAGCCAGGTAGATGGATGGGAGTAGTGCTCTAGGTTTCCTGGAAAATACATGTGTCAAAGGACTCAATATATTGTACCCATTGAAGAAAAGCCATTTTCGATCTTAGCCCTGCCACATTCCACAAGACCAATTTCAGTCTATTAGATGTTTTACGGCTAAGAGTTGGTGGTAAAAAGGTATCCACTTCATTATGATCCCTAACTACTTTTGGGTGAGATGTTATCACAGAATAATCTCCCTCTTTGGATCCAGAAATTTGGCTCGGGGGCATGATGGTCTTCCCAGAGTCATACAGCATAACGGAAGCTATAGACTTTACTACACCGGTGCAGTCCTTAGACGCTTCAGTACAATGCTGCCTGATTGGACTCGCCATATGCATGTTCATAGCTCCCAGAGTGAAGGGGTGGGAGAGTCAGTCAATATTTGCAAGGGATGAATCATGGACCAAGTGAGGACCCCGATGCAGGGGGGTAATTAGACATGGAAGTTGGGGAAGTCTGTATTTGAGTTGAATACCATAGGGGTGGAAGAACTGGTTCTAGCTTTGAGTGCTCTCAAGTCGTGGGCCATGTTCCCATCTGCAAAATAGAGTTCTATGGTGCCTAACTGAGAATTAGGGCTAGTTATCCTTTTGACACCACTGATGTCTTCCCTTATTATTGAGTAACAACCCCTCACATGTCGAATTCAGTGGATAGCCTTGTTGATCAGAGAGTCCTCTAATTAGTGGGAGAAGTGGTTCTACGAATAGAACATTTATCATAAAAATGCACCTAGGCGGTAATTGAGTCTGCCCATACAATTGTTTATGGGGGATTGAGTGGTAGTTAAGTTAGAAGGTTGGGGGGGGAAATTCATGGGTCATACACCGGCCATGCTGGTTATGTTGTTGATTTATAAATTGCCATCTACCTTTTTGTATACTCCCTGCATCTATGCTAGTGTCCAATGGCAGAGGGCATTTCCTTGAGACAATATTTAGGTACTGCTGGCGATGTACTGAGGTGGGAGTCATTGCGCAAATAGCAACTCTTGATTGGTTTGGTTGCTTATCAGTTTCCATTTTGGGGTACTGGACTACTGAGACTCCTCCAACTGTTAGAAGTGTCCTGCTCAGTGAGGTTCAGAACAACCAACTTTAATAGTATTACTTCCTTCCTTAGGTTGTTCATGGTCCTAAGAATCTCACTTTTATTCATTGATTGCCCCCTAAAGGCATCTCTACCCCAGTTACACCTCCTACCACTTCCACCTCCCCTTCCTTTAATACTACTTCACCCACCACAACCTCCCCATCCCCACTCCTCCCCCAGGGACACAACTCACATTCTGGAGTGGTAAGAATCTGTTGGATAAGGCGAGGACATGGTCTAGATCAACAATGACAGTCATGGTAATGGTCCTTGGCTCAGTACGATCAACTGTAGGGGATGATGATGGACATCTACCATGGGGCTGAGTAGTGCTACATGAGCTACATGTTGCAGGTTTATTGAACATCTGGGGGATATGTTTTTGTATATTAGCCTTAGCAGTAGGTATGAGGTTGGACTGAGTTGTAGGCTTGGAGGATTTTGGTGCAACTGAGTGATCTGATGGCACAATCATTTCTTCACATTCAATTAGAAGCTCATCAATACAATCTAAAACACAGTTGTTTACTCTAGGCTTACACCCTACTTTGCCTTGGTAGTTTTTGACAGAGCCCGGCCATTACTCTTATGCACCTCTGGGCGCTGGAAGAATGTGGTGATGACCACGAAGACTGCTGGGGATTGTGGTCCTGGCCGGTTTGGCTGCTGCCCCCTCCTCTCTGAAAATGGGCTCCTGTGCTGCGGGGCCCGGTCACGGCTCTTATGCACATCTGGGCGCTGAAAGAATGCAGAAACGGCCTTTCAGACGGCTGGGGCCTGTGTTCCTGCCTTGTTTGGCTGCTGCCCCTTCATCTCTGAAAACGGGCTCCCACTCTGCGGGCCCAGCCACTGCTCTTATGTGCCCCCAGGCCCTGGAAGAGTGCGGCAACGAAGACTGCTGGCGCTGGTGGTCCTGCCCGGTTTGGCTGCTGCCCCTTCCTCTCTGAAAACGGGTTTCCGCAATGCAGGACCCGGCCACTGCCCCTATGCACCTCTGGGTGCACAAAGAATGCGGCGATGACCGTGAAGACTGCTAGGGCTGGGGCTTGTGGTTCTGGCCGGTTTATCTGCTGCCCCCTCCTCTCTGTAAACAGGCTCCATATTCAAGAAACTACTTTATTTAAAAATCTTTGTTTTATGAGAAATGTACCTGAGCTGCAAGGAAAATCTCCATATTTTAGGGCTCCTGAAGACTAAACGTGATTTTGAGCATTAATCTAAGTCACCAACTCATACACTGCTGAACCTCACTCCTTATCCAATTTAGAGCTATGTTAGTCTAGACAAACCTATGTGGCCTCATTAAATACAGCATTCAACTTCTTTCATCTGAACCTTGTTGACCTTCAACATGTGAACATGAAAATCATCAAAACAATGAATAAGGGGAAATATTCAATTGAATCTCAAAGCAGCACTTGTGTATCTGTTTTGATTGCAACCTTCACCTTTTGTGTATAGTTTGCCACTCATGTCTGATTTTTCTCATTTTTTCAAATGTTGTTCATTAAATCTTCCTCCTTTACCTACCTTGGGCTTCAGGTGATTTATTTCTTCAATATCAGGGTTGGAATCTCAAACAGAGCCCCTCACAGATTACCCAATGCTACTGCCTTTCTTGCTTGCTTGATGATGGATCTGCATAGCATGCAATAACCTAAACTGAATGGGGATCAAACTGAGCTAATTTTGCTGTGTGAGCTAAGGCGGGAAAATACTTGGGGGATATATTGCCATCCTGATTCAGATGATCCGTCCAATAACAAAGCCTAGGAGACCACTCTATTTCTATGACATGGTCTTTGTATCTGTAAACATCTGCTTAGGTAGTTTCACACCCAGAAAGTGATCAAAGGTTTTCTGTTTTTACGGGTATTCGTAAATGTTCTTGTAGTGTGGCGAATTGGAGAGAATAGCCCTGGTTAGTGCAGTGCAGGCAGACACTTTACTCCACCAGTAAAAATTGTAGATCATGGAGAAAAAAGAGGAAATTGTATCAAAGGCAAATGTACAAATGCATAACACTTTTAAATTTGGAAATGCACTTCTGCTAGTAAAACATTCCTCTTCCTCCAATTATTGACAAGAAACAGAACAATAAATTAATTAATGTATTGGTATCAAGGAACACGACCAGCTTGGACTCAGCTTAGCAGCAACTGCCACTTGGATTCCCCCCCACAACATTCTAATCACATGCTACATTCCATTGCTGGCTGCTTTCATTAGTTCTATAATACAACAAATACCCCTTTCTAAATAAAACTTTAAACATTTATTATTTACAAACTGTGCATGCTTATTAGTAATGAATGTACCTATTCTCATGAAGTTTCAAATAACACGTAAGCAATCAAGATATTATATTTGAGTAGCAGCACCCTCAATAACAATTTGCTTAACCCTTTTATACATAGCCTCTAAATTTCAATCGAGGATTTATATCACGATTACATCTGTGTAGTGACAATTGATCTGTAACCATTTCCTCTCTTACATTTCCTTCACAATTTTTTAATTATATCTTCCCACTATTTGCTACATTTATCAAATTCTAATTGCTATGTTATGTTAATTTGTATAGCGCACTAATCAAACACAATGGTGTCCAGGTGCTTGGAAAGGTGCGTAGGTGTATGGTCCCCAAGGTGCTTATACGAAGAATCAGGTCTTCAACTTCTTGGGGCACTTAAGAAGTAAGGAGGAGGAAATGACATATTGAGGGAGGTTGTTCAATGCCAATGTAGAGAATGAGCGACCTCCAGTTTTGCTTTTGTGGTTGTGGGCCTGTATGCAAGTGAGAGTGAGGCAGAGAATAGGTGTTTGGTGGGTTGGTAAAAGTGTATGCAGCTGTTCATGTTTTCAGTTCTTTTGTTTTCTAGGGCTTTGTATGCGTGTATGAGATGTTTGAATAGGCTGTACAAGTGAATAGGGAGCCTTAAAGCTTCCTAAAGGGCTGTGTGTTGTGGGTGAGGCATGAAAGGTCTACCATGAGTCTTGAGGTGGTGTTCTGGATGGTCTGGAGTCTGCATATGCTTGCATAATGAATGGTCTATTCGGTGTTCTGAGGTAACATTTGAAGATCTTTCACAGCATGCTTAGAATGTGGAAGCAGAAGGGTTTAGTGAATTTAAATTAAATTAAATTAAATTAAATAATTTTTTTTTAAAAACTTCCAAACACTGCTTTGACTTGAGCCATCATGTTGAGCTTGTCATCTAGGATGATCCCTAGATTTCTTGCATGATCTTTTTGGTGTAGGTGTAGCCCTGATGGTCATTCAGTGGAGTCCCATACGGAGGTCTTGATGTTGATGACCAGTACTTCTGTCCTGTCAGAGCTGAGCTTCAGGCAGGTGATTTGCATTCAGTCTTCTACCATGGTCATGCCGTTGGTGAAGTTCATTCTGGTGGTGGTGGTTGTCTTGTCCATCAGGGAGAGGATGAGTTGGGTGTCATTGGTGTACGACATGATGGTGATGTGACCAGCAGTGGCATGTACATGTTGAAAAAGGTGGGGCTGAGGAATGATTCCTGTGTGACTCTGCATATAGGTTTTGTTGTCTCTGATGTGAAGGGTGGCAGCCTGACCCTCTGGGTTCTTCCCCTGAGGTAGGTCCTTGTATGCCAATCTTGGGTAGCCTTCATATGAGGGTGTTGTGAGAGACAGTGTTGAAGGCCACGGAGAGGTTGAGCAGTTTGAGGTCCACTGTTTCTCCTCAGTCCTGGATGATTTGAATGCTGTCAGTGGCAGCGATGAGTGCAGTTGTGGTGCTCTGATTCTTTCTGAATCCTGATTGAGTTTGTTTTGAAGATGGTCAAGTACGAGGTGGTATGTGAGTTGCTGGTTGATGACCTTCTCAAACACTTTGGCTGGATAGGGAAACACAGAGATTGGTCAGAAGTTGCTTAGTTTATTCAGGTCAGCTGTGGGCTATTTCAGCAGGTTTGGGATGGAAGTGTTGATGATGTGAGTCAGGGTGTTCCTGATTGGTGATGTTCCCAGATTGGGGAAGTTGTGGGACATGGGTTTTTTGGGCCCGTTAGTGGATTGTCATCGTGATCACTGATTTGTCATCTCTCACCAGAGGGTTGTCCATTCAGTAAAATAGCTGTCTTGATTGGTAGTGGGTCGGTTAGCGATAAGTTCTCTGGAGGTGGGTTGATGTAGATAGTTGTTGTAGATGTTGCTATGGAAGAAGTTGGATAGGTTGTCTCAGAGTTGTTAGGAGGCATAAGTGTTACTGACAGTGGCTAAGATGAAATCCTTGGTGATCTAGAAGATCTCCTTGCAGCTGTTAGAGCTTACTTTGATGCAGCCCACTAGTGCTGCTTTATTCTTGTTGTCTCTTGTGTGCTGTTGGTAGCGTCTGAGTGCAGCCATGTAGCTAGTTGTGTAGAGAGTATGGTGTAGTGTGTTTTATCTAGGTACCTGAATCAATATTCCTATTCTCTGCCCTTGTCCGGTTATAAATCAATAATATCCCTGCAACGGCATAGAAACCCTTTTTCATAATTCGGTCATAGCGCATGCTGTCGCATTAAGCAAGCCTATTCCTCCAGCCCCCTAGAAAGCACACCGAGTTCTTAAACAAATCCAAGCCTCCAGCAACCTGGGAAATACCCGCTGCTATTGTTTTGATTTCGTCCGAGAACTCCTGTAAAGCACTGTAAGAACGACCAGTTCTTAGTGACATCTTTAATGACGTCTTATGTCCATCCTTACGTCAACCCCGGCACCTTTCAGGTATAAATATACCGACGCTGCCTTAAGCAAACACACGGTGGTAATCCTGGAGCAGTGCAGCTATCTACTTCCGAAAAACCCAGCTGATGCGAGAGCCCACGGACGCTGCCCCTCCCTTTTGACGCGCTGAGAAAGACGCTGTCTTTTCTCTTGCCGAGAAATCCAGCCTCCGGCGTTTCCAGCTTACCCTTGCGGGTGACTGGGATACCGAGTCCTGAGAGAGAGATACCAGCCCTCCTGCCTTCTAATACCCAGGTACTGAACTGACTAAACCCTTACAGAGAATTCTTGAGTCAGATTCTTGGCAAAACAAACTTAACTTAAACTGCTACTCACTTACTCCCTCCCATGTATTAGGCTTAGGTCAGATACACCGGGGTAGGCGTAGTTAGAAGCACCAGTTGAGTACGATTAGTCAATGTATATATGTATGTATCTATTTTATCCATTTTAAAGTATCATATGGCTAAGAAACCATATCCATGCTTTTACAGTATTATTTCATAATCCTGCTTTTACTGTATGCACTTTACTTAACTATAAGTATTGCAATTGTAGCAATTCATTTCTCTTGTATGAGGAAAGAGACTGCTCAATAAATAACACCTTTTATTGAAAACGCCCGTCTCTCTTTTTCTCTGCAATCTGGTGAAACTAAGTACGCACCTTTGACTGAGTGAAATAGCTGTCTTTTGTTTTCACACGACTCTAGAGATATACTCTTATTCAGGGAGAGCAAAGTTGTCATGTTTTATGGTTGTCAGAAACTAAATCCCTTCTTGTCTATCCAGGGAGGTTAAACTCCTCCTCGCTTATTCGAGAAAGTTTCTAGTGAACTCTGAGCTAGTTGGCAAAAACTTAAGTCTAATATAGTCAGTAGAGACCTAGATAACCTCAGTCATACGTCTACACTACTGAAGATATTATTCCAATGCGCAGAGCCTATTGGGACTATAGGAACTACACTACATGGTGCCCAACGTTTGGTAAGGCGATAAATCTAACGCAAGACGTTAGAGTAACTCAGTCGTGCTTTTTCACACAGACCCTTTCTCCCGTAAATACTCCAAAGACGTCTGGAGTGGGTCAAAGGTTAAAATCCGCCGGAACTTAGTAGAAAGAGATTTCTATGTATAGTTTTTGGTTTATTCAATGTTGAAGGATACAGTGTTCCAAAATATTGTGCACCTAATCTTTGTTTCCTTGAAAACTTGATCTGCAACAAAAAACCTTCCTGTCAGGAAAATGTCAGATGGTGAAGGAGATAGTGAGACAGCTAGAATAGCAGCTCGTCTCCTAGAGGAAGACACAAGTCCCCTGCAGACTGACCCGGATGCAATACTCCTCCCGGTGATATAATAAAAACTATAACTCTTAAACTAATAGAAAATGGACTGACATCGAGAGGTGGTACAGTCATATTCGTAATTGAGGCACATGAATATCGGCAGACAGATGTATTCCATTCATGGATAAACTTTCCAGCAGCAAACGCTGTCACACATGAGTTCCACTATTACAAAATAGAGGAACCACCGGATATCTACACTCCTTTCGAGGAGGTGGAAATCCCATTAAAATACCAAGAGCACCTGCCCTGGTTTAAAGGCGCCCTAAAACATAATAATCACATCACCAGGCTCGGTCCACTAGGTAGACCAGGAGCAACGTGGCCGGATCTAGCCAGCTACACACCACATCCAGACATTGAAAAAATGTCAATACCAGAACTTTTGGTACAGTTAAAACAACTGATTAAAATACATAGACAATTAGTCCAATATGTAATGCGGACTTCAACAGTCCAACCAGCTATTAACATTCCACAGCTGACCCCTCATCAGGGGAACACAAACAAAATTACACCACAGAACATACAGTCATGTCTGGGTAAAGTACCCGCAAAACGGGAACAAATTCCATTCTGGTTAGCACAAAAAATCACTCAGATAGAGGCAATATTTCCGGATACTACCCGTACTGAGAAACACAGAATGCTGACTATCTGTCTTCCAATGGGGATCGCACCACATGTGGAGGACTATGACACTTGGGGCACAGTCTTTGCTTCCATTTACACAAAAACACATGGTGTTCCGTCCATGGCGGTAATACCCGATGTGCTAAGACAGATTCAAAATGAATACGGTCCAGAACCTGCTTTAACTCTGGGTATGAAATTACTGAAAGACTTCAAGCAGGTCTCAGCTTTATTATTATCTAACATAAAAGGAGAAGCAGCATCTGTGGCGATCCGTCAGAAATTGAAAGAAACATATATAGCAGAACAACCATTTGAACTTGCCAGAATCATAGAAAAATCCTATGAAGAGCTAGGAAGAGATAGTTTGGGTGGGAAACCAGTAAAACCCCAACTAACTGAAAATCCTGAAAAAATATTTATTAAAAATAATTTAAACACTCCAAAAAAGAGCTGGGATGGAAATAAACAATCCACTCCCAAAGAAAAAAGATTCCAGTCCAGAGGAAAGTCTCCTCGGCGGAGAGAAAGATCTCTGGACCAAGGACACAGGTCTCCCCAGAGGGAGCCCTCTGAGAAAAGATACAACCTTAGAAATAGGGATAATTTGAAGAAACCTGATAGATATCAAGATATTAATACATGTCCCTCTCGATCTTATCAGACTTCCTCGCAGAAATCGGAAAGAAGAGGACGGTCAGAACACAGGGAAGAGCACATCAAGTCCAAAGACAAAGAACCTGCTCATCAAAGTAAAAAACTACAATTTCCAAAAAAAAGGTAGCCAGCATTAAAATAGTCAAACATGCCGAGGATCCTGAGGACACAGCTGAAAAACGGAGAGTGGGCTCAGACAATGCTAGACAGCGCAGCAGAAGTGAGCATAGCTCGCAAAATCCTAATGAATCATCTGGAGAGAGTGGACACGAATGAATACATTCAGGTGGAAACTGCAGAGACCAGAGTTAGCAAACCTCATAAAATATACGAAATAACATTACGTATAGAGCGAGATAAGACTAGGAAAATAAGGGGTCTATTTTGGGATAACCTCTCCAAAGGCTATGACATCCTTTTAGCTGAAAAAGACTGGCCACCGGAGTTTGTAAGGGAGTGCCCTCATGGCGAAGAAATGATTATGCCTGCCTTCTCAAATCACATTCCAATTCATAAAAAATATACACTTGCAAGAAAGTGGGCAGTATCCCAAGCTCCGGCATTATATAAAAACCATGTTGGATGGGATGAGGACTCTCCTCCTCACAAAATCCAGTTAAAAAATTAACCAACTGCAAAAAGGCAGTACCCAATTAAGCAAGAAGCTAAAACACAGTTCAGGGAGATCTTAGATCAACTTGAATACTAAGGGGTGATTGAAACATGCACCTCACAAATGAATAGCCCTTTGTTTCCTGTCTCCAAGCCAGACGATTCATATCGTCTAGTTTTGGACTACAGACACCTTAACTCATGTTGCAAAACTTTTGCAGTACAAAATTCACATAGTGCAGCACTAATGAATAACATCGTGCGCAAAAAATACAAAACAACATTAGACATCTCTAATGGATTCTTTTGTCAAAATATAGCACCTGAAAGCAGGTATTTGACCGCTTTCTCAATAATGGGCTCGCAGCAAAATTCTGTCGACTCCCACAGGGGTTCAAGAACAGCCCAGGATTATTCTAAGCAAGATAACAGAGTTACTACAAATGTATGATGATGAGGCATTATCTTATGTCGATGACATCTATCTAACAGATGATGACTTGGATACTCACTTGAAAAGAGTGAACACCATAATACTTGGGTTCGCAGCAGAGGGTTACAAATTCAACTTTAAAAAGTCACGAATTGCCCATCTAACTGTCCTGTTTTTAGGATATGAATTATCAAGTGAAGGCAAAAGCCTGGCAGACAATTTCTTAGAGAAATGTGCTGTAATCCAAGCACCAAGAACGCTGAAAAACTTATAATCAATTCTAGGTTTCCTGAATTTCGGAAGAACTTACATTTTAAATTATGCAGAGAGGGTTAGACCTCTCTATGAACTAATAAAACCAGATTTTAAAACAATCAATTGGACTCAAAAACACACAGAAATTTTGAGATCATTGCAAACAGACATGTTAGCTAAAACAAAATTGCAAACACGCGATAACACACGCAACCTTGTAATCCGAGTCATCCCAGGAAGATGCGGATTCACGTACCTAACCTCTAATGAGGGAGAAAAGGTACCAATAGCATACAAATCACATTTGTACACAGAAACTGAAAAAACATTCAGCATTAAGGAAAACATTGTTCATGCGGTTCAAACAGCTGTAGCAAAAGAAAGAGACCAAGCCAAAGGCAGACGGATTACTGTTAGAACAGCAGAATCAGCCTTTGAGGCATTAACAAGCCCATGTAATTTACCTACTGTGGCATTAAATCCAAAATGGATACAATGGGAAAATTCTCTTGCTACAGACAAAATGAAATACTATTTTGACCCGGAAATGAAAAAATGTAAAAATCTAGAATATGAAAGAGAATATCCTCTGCCAATCGACATTCGGCCCATACAACAGTACGCCTGTGTAATATATACAGACGGACATGCAGAACCCTCGGTTTGGGGAAAACAAGCCTATAACGCCACATGCGAGATTGTTAAATACGTGTGGCGCGGAGGTAAATTGAGACCTCTGGTAACAAAATCACACTCTGTAGAAAGTAATTCAGATAAACAAACTGAAATAATAGCGTTGAAAATGGCGCTAGATAATGCGGATCGCGAATTCCCGACACTAATAGTGTGCGATTCATATTACTGCGTCAAATCATACAATAACGACTTGCAGAACTGGGTTCAAAACGGTTACAAAGATGACACAGGTGCCACAATAAAGCAAAAATCGCTTTGGGAACAAGTAGTTCTTTTACAGAAAGAACTACCAAAGACTCACGTGATACATTCATTGAGTCATGAACGTGATGGCGTTCATGTTTCAGGGAATTCATTGGCTAAGACAGCCACAGCGGAAGCAAGTAAGCCGGCTTCCGTAGCTGCAAAAAAGCATTCAGGAAAATACGTAGACGGGGAAACGATGCTGGCGGTAAAAACGTCATCAAAAGGCGACTGTTCAGCGCTACCTGTCAACTATCCACTCAATTATACATACGTAATCGATGCAAACTCCGTTCCTTTTGCTCAAATCCCTGGAGTGGGGGATAGAGTGATTCCAAACACGAACAGGAGAAACTTATTAGTGGCAGACGCACATATGGGTGAGGGTCTAAGACACCTTAAGAGTAAGGAATCTCTGAAAGAGTTACAATCAATATACTGGTGGCCGGGAATGAGCCTGCAAAACGACAAATTTGCATTTTACTGTCAAAACTGCAACAGAGACCGCAGTGGCGAAATGCCCGGAGTACTACCAATGCCCTTCTTTTAGAGATCACAAGAATACCAATACAGAATACCCAGAAAAAATGCGCTCCATTAATATTATTATTTAAGACTAGTTTCACTTAAAATGTAGACCCCAGCTCTCGGCTGACGTCTGAACTGTTATAAAAAGATTTGCGAGTCTTTATCGGCACATACGCAATTGGCATGCTACACTCTGACCAGGGTCCTGCTTTTAGCTCTCGAGCTTATGAGGAGTCCATGACCAGCATGGGCATTGCATTGCGGTATTCTTGTCCCTTCCATCCTGAGGGAAACGGGCTTGTGGAAAGAAAAAAACGAGACATAAAGCAATCTATAACGGCAAAGGTATTAGGTTCGGGTGCTGGGTGGGTCAAACATTTAATAAGTGTCCAACGTAGTCTTAACAATCTGCCAAGAAATTCTCTAAAAAGTTTCAGTCCGTACGAACTATTGTTCGGGACTAGAATGCATATCCAGGACCTCGATAGTCAAACTTCAGTGGTAGAAAGAAAATGCTTTGATATCAAAGATCGTTTGGCTATTTTACAGGACTTAAACGAAACAAGAAAAGACCTGAGCAACATAAAGTTGAAACAACAGCCAACAGCCACTGAAGAGAAACCACCTGTCCCAGCAAGGCCTGTCTGGATTCCAAAGATTGGGGATCAGGTCAGAGAGAAAATCGCGGTGAAGAAGGAATTTGGGCCTTCTTACAGAAAAGCAGTACCTGTCTTAGCTGTCAACGGAACAAGATCAGTTGTACTACCGCCCCTTGCTGGTAAAAAGGAGAACCGAGTTGTATCCATCGACCTGGTTAAACCACAATCATGTGGCCAATAATTAGTAGTAGGCCAAGTGGACTCCCAAGAAGTAGCAGAACACCAAAGTTTGCTACAAATCAAGAGGTTCAAACTGAGAGACTAATCACATTTGATAAACCTACAGTGAATCAACAAGGACTATGCAACAAAGCCATGGAACTTATGCCTCTTGAAACCCAAATTACAACAATTCGTCAAGAAACACCTGTCTACAACGATGTAGCCACAGACTATGCTAATAAAACAAGGAAAAATCCAGAAGCAATTCCAATAATTGACAGAACTGCATCAGGCTACTTCATCAATTTCGATGACTTTTCTGAGGATCCGAGCGAACCTGAAGAACAGCCAACAACAAAAACTTTTAAAGACAAAGCTAAAGAACTCTTTCATCAACTAAAAGAAAACTATCTGATTTCTCCATGGATTGAATTTTGGGTGGTGCTAGGTGTACTTTTCCTCCTGCTTTGGCTCATCATGGTGCTATGCTTGGGACACTTCATTGAGGGAAAATTTGTTACAATGGACACAGCAAGCCAGAACATCAACCTGGTCCTAAAGCCACACAAGTCTTCACACATCGAGAAAAGAGAACTTTCTTCAGTAAACTTCACAGCCAATCCATTACCCGGTGGGGTAGCATGGGACAAAACAGATTACGATATATATGGCCCGGTCGAGCTCTTGAAGTATCCTCATCAATTTAAGGTTTCATTAAGTGACTTTGTAAAACCGAGTACATTCTCTGATGAATGGGATTTTGAAAGTATTAATGATATGATGTCAGACTTAGTTATGTCAGCAAAATTTACAGAACATGATTATTTACAAGGTTCATCGAATTATGATCAGATGTACTGCTACAACCATTATGGTAACCATGAATCTGCTCAGCCTAGAAATGTTTTAAATTATACAATATGGGAACATTGTGCAACTCCACCAAAAGGTAGTTCAACAACATTTTATGAGAAATTCCCATACTTCTCAGGGTTTAACACAAGTGAAGCAGAAACATTTTATTTCAAACTGTTAAATAAGACAGGAATGAAAACCATGCTAACAAATACAAAATTAATCTATTCAGAATCATTTTAGGAAAAAATGAGTACATTTGGTTTTGATTTCTGAAATAATAACATTGAAACGAAAACAATCTGGGGTACTAAAGACTGGCAAGTCGGAGGTATAGAATCATTATTCAGAGCCTGCATGATCCCAGAACAAATTATATTTTTGAATGACACAATTCAACAAACAACCTGTCTTGGACTAGCCAAAATTAAAGACTTAAACAAACCGTCTATTCCAAAGCCATCACCTGATAGTAATAGCACTAGAGATGTTGAGATAGACGTATCCCATATTTTTAACCAAAACAGAACACATCCTGATTGGAAGAAATGGTTGATTTGGCCCACAGACACAAATAACTGTCAAGATAGATTCCTGAACAAAATACAGGGGTTCAAATTAACCAGGCCAGACCCTAGATACTCCCAGCGACAACATCCAGGGATTGTAACAACATACAGTGTAGGAAAACTCTCCCCCGAATGGCTACATACATCCACACTGGCAGAAATTAAGCAACACTTAACTTTACTTAAAGAAGGTGCTGACTTGCGTGATTTCATTATGGGACCACGCAAACAGCGTCAAAAACGTTTCATAGCGGCCTCTATATATGCAGCTTATAACGAAGCTTGGAAAGTAACTCAAATTAAAACAGCAGAGAAAATACAGGAAATTGACCGTATTCATTTGGAAAAATCACTTTCTGTTGTGGACAATGGGTTAATGACTCTGTCTTCCAGAATATATTCACTGGACAGTATTTTATCATCTGCAATCGATATAATAGAACAGGACATGCTAATGTTACAACATGGTCAGTCCCAATTGCGTTCTATTGTACAGCTTGGCTGGACGTTACAAAATCTGCGTTCAGGCTACGTGCCTTGGCGTTTAATCAACACAACGTCATTATTCTCTATCTTTAACCTTACTGATATACAAATCAGCTTGGCACAAAAGAGAGCAGAATATACACTTCTGAGCATTGAAAAAATTGAGAGATTACCATTGACAATGTCAGAACGACCTGTCATTGAATGGATAATACACGGGATAATAACTATTCCGATAACGACTTTCCAATTTCGATACTGCCAACAGTATATACAGGCAGGCCAGTATGAAAGTTTGGTAAAGGATACATCAAGTCATCATGGAAATTACCTTACACACACACATGTTATAGTGAAAAAGGACAGAATGTATTTCTTAGTGGTGATAATTGTGAAAAATCACTAAGTGGTATACTTCTGTGTCAGGGCATAAATTTGCATGGGGCCTGTGAGGGGACTTCAAATAACCTTTCATGTCACCAGCTTGGCACACCTACAACTCGAATAGAGCCATTCTTTAGACGGCTTTCAAACGGGAGCTACATTCTAATAGTAGACCACAGATGTTGTGGCCTGGAGCCAGGAAAAGCTTATCTCGTAAGTGTAACGTCCAGGGTCACTTGCTGAGAGCAAGTATTGTATCCCAACGACACTCCAGACAGGGAGGGAAAAATTTGGCCCAGTCTGAAAATCTCTTCTATTCGAATTGATACTTTAAGCAGAATGAAGTCTGTTCTTCTACAGACGCCAGTGCACTTGACGTCATCAAAAGAAACATATGATCTCCACGTTGCAAGGACAACGGCAGAGATTCATAACCTTTTATCAACAAATTGCCCCCTACACTTCGCAGAAATGCTAAATGAAATCTTAAACATTTCTGATACGAATGGTATCGCGAGTGTATTTAAGACAATTTTTTCGGGACTGTTGACACCTTTCAAAGCAGTCCTGGGCATCTTCCCTAATTTTGTCCATTCACTCTTTGGCGGCCTTCCACTCCTGTTGGGACTCGTAGCAGGCATTTTATTTTTGACTCTCCTGCTTCGTTATGGCAAGCCATGTCACAGACAAGACTCCAGCAACAATGGAAGAAACGATCCTAGCTATACGCTATCGGGACCGCATAACTAAAGTCCTTGGATTAGCCCGGCTAAGAGATCTGAATATGACCTGGTTTCTTTCATTCAGACCCATCTGGCAAAACTGTATCCTACCTGTGTTAAGATGTATGCTGTGCGGAGAAGAATGCGTGTTAGACTACAATCAGAAGTACCATTGGATACAGATACTTTGCTAAGTCCAGTAAAGGCTCATGCATCGTGTTGCCCCCAGCGGTTACCCATCCTGATGACGGCATTCGTTGAGACTTCACCACTGCGATTGAAGGGTAGTGAAGTGCAAGATGAGAGCAGCATCAACCAGGTACGACCCCCTGTGAGCACTGCTGATCCTGTCATCGATGATAGCAATCATGCTCACGATTGCACAGTTGCGGCATTTTCCAACTTGGTCGAACTTTCATCTGAAGCGGTAAACTGCTTTTTTGAAAGTCTGTCTAAAATGATGTTCTCCCCCGAACAGAAAGAATAAACTCTTAAACAAATGAGCACTCAGCGTTCCCTGAACTCTGAATTTGGCCTTCAGCTTTGAAAAACAAAAGCTTCTGAAAATATTTGGAACTGTTTTGACTTCTTCCCTTGAAAACGAAACTATTTTTCCCCGATTCCAAAATAGTTACTTTTTTTTGGCACTCATCAACTGCTTAAAGTAGAACTATTCTTAGAGAACAGAGCTTCTATTTTTAGGAACTCTAGAGACAATATATTAACTCAGCCTCTAGCATATTTACAAAAAACTGTATTTATGTGTGATGGAATGGTCTCACACTTTTCTTTTCTGTATTAAGAGCCATTTCATGTGTAATTTTCGCAAATCATTCATGCTGATATATATGTGCATCCTTTTTAATGAATGATTACACTGCTTGAAAGCATACAGTACCTATACTAATTTTCGTGTATTTCGCATATACCATTTCAGATGCAAAATATTGTATTTTGGGGTGGATCGGTATACACATGCACCGTTAGATATGTTTACTATTGCTTAGTTTAGTAATTATGAACCTGGTAGTGGTGTTGACTTGAGGTATGCTGATTTCTTATTATCTTCCAATATGACAGAATTGTGTTTTTCCCTTGAACCTGTTTTGGCTCTGACCATCTTTACTCTCCATTCATTGCATATCAAATCTTCTCACAAGTGCAAAATCACCCACCTTCAAACTCATCGTGCCAGGCACAATATCATCTTTACCAACTCCTTTATTCTATTTCACATTTATTATTTTCCTTACATATCCACCATCCTTTTTTTTATCCCTTCCTTTATTCATCTACACCTGCACCATAATTGTGTAAGATTCTGACCCCGTAGTAACATAAAAAATGTTTCTTCCAGTCTAGTATATTCTGCACTGAAAGTTGAATATTCTCTCCCAGCACCCTGTTGATTCTGTCAAAAATACAATTTTGTCAGGGATAAAATACTGCTGTTTTTTTATTAACACATGCCACATTGCTCAATAAACTTTCTAAACTCTTTTGATACAAATTGTGGCCGATTATCTGTGATCAACTCCTTTAGATATCCCTCCTTTCTAAAAACCTTTTTACAAGACTCAATCACAACATTCCTTTTCACTTACACTGTGGAGAAGTGTGGCTCAGGGGTTAGAGGCGGCAGACCCGAAAGCTGAGATCGGTCCTGGACCAGGGTTCAATTCCCCGCCTCGGCGGGTCTTGGGCTAAAAATTCCTCGGACTCGATAATTCTCGCCCCGGTGCCTCCTCGACTCACGGGTTCACACTCTGTGACTCTGGGCAATAGCTTGCTTAATCTCCACAACGGCCCCTTGCGGCGGGATGCCTGACTTTCACCTTGTGGATACCCTGCTATCTCACAGGGGAATACCAGGAAGGGTTCCCTAAGCAAGCGCCGGGACACCCACTGCGGGTAGCTGTGCGCTATATAAGCTCAATTACATTTACATTTACTTCATTTGCTAAAGTAATCTCCAGCCACTTAGAATATTTAAAACAATTGCATATTGTCTATTTAACCGCACACCTCAAAAGGTCCACACACATCCATTCCTAGTTTCTGCCGAACTCATTCAGGAAATTCCAACAGTGTAACAGGATTTTTCTTTGCAAAATATTATTGATCACGGCACACACAAGCTGCATATCCTCTGATATATCTTTGTACCTCTCTATCTAACCCCAGCCGCCCAAAATCCAACCGTAGTTTGCCTTTCATGGAAGACATTCCCTGATGACCCTCATGTAAAGCAGATAGTACTTTTGCCTGTATAGCAGATGGTACCAACAATTGTCACCTCAAATGAGAATCCCATTCATGCAAGACTCTCTGTCTAAACATGTTTAAAAATAGATATGGTGCTGATTTTGTCAAAATCTGTAGTCCAAGCTATGTATGATAATTCAATTATCTTATCCTTTTCCACTTCAGTTCGCCGCGGCCAGGGCGACTGACGCTGGAATCTGGGGACCACGGTTCGATCCCCGGCTCCGGCGGCAGGTCAGCCCAGCACCATGTGACTCTGGGCAATAGCTCGCTTAATCTTCCCGACGGCCCCCCAGCGCCTAGAGACCCTTACGGGTGATTGTGCGCTTTACAAATGTGGACTTTACTTTACTTTACTTCAGTTCTCCATTTTTGCTCTGATATTGCTTTCAAACTTGCTTGTTCTACATTTGCTACTAACTAGTCATCCTCCTGCTCCTCTCGAGCATTAATGGCAATCGTGATTAACAGTCAGCATTTACATTTCTTACATGAGTAACATGCTTCATGGTAAATGTATATTCTTGTGACCTGAACATCCACTTAGCTGTGCATGGCATTGGCCTCCTATACCTCTTGAAGTAGTACATCAATGAAATGTCTGTGATCAGTTCTCAATTCAAATTCAGGGCCTGTTAGAAGCGGCTGTCTCTAGTTGGCAGAGGTATACACTTCTGACAAATAGGGACACACCTTTTCTAGTCAGGGCAAGGGGATCACACACTTAGATAACCCCTGCTCACCCCCTTGGTAGCTTGGCAAAGCAGACAGGCTTATCTCAGAGGCAGTGCGTTAAGTATTTATGACCACATGCAGTAATAAAGTGAATACACTACAAATGGACACGACACAGTAGTATTATAAAAATAAGTATTTTTATATAAGGCTTAGCACAAGACCAAATAACGACAAAATATACCACAATCTTAATAAATACTCTTGGAAGGAAAAATAATAGTTCAAGCACGGTTTCTTCTTAGCACAAAGTCTTTAGTAACAAAAGCAACTCTTCTTCCTTAAAACACAGTTCTTGGCAACAATGTAACCCACACGGGAGTCACACGACATCGAGGCAAAGTTAATCCAAAGGTTCGGTGTCGACCGCGAGGAGCGCTACGTCGAGCCCGGAGTCGCACAGACCCCAACAACACAGTACCTTGGAAAAGTGAAGCACTCGATGATCAGTGGCGTCGAGATGTCCGGCGTCGCGTCTTCGGCTTCGATCGGGCCTCGGAGTCGGGGCGATCTGCAGCGGCGTCGACCGAAGTCAGGCGGGAGCAGCGCTCACGGGATGAAGCAGGATACGGCGTCGTCGATGTCGATGTTGCAAGAGTGAGCAGCGCTCACGGCGTCGATAGGGCTCGAGGTCGATGCGATCAGCGGCGGCGTCGACACAGGGTCACTTGGAGCTGGAGCCGAACTCGCTACTCACTGGCGTCGCTACTGGCGTCGATCGGGCCCGGCGGCTGGCGTCGAAGGTGCGGGACACTGGAGCCATTACCCACGATGTCGAGCTGGATTCGGCAGCGTCCGTCGGCGTCGAGATTGCTGGATTCTTCAGAGGTGCTGGATTTTCAGGTGTCCAGCAACAAGCACTTTCAGCAAATAAATGAAGTCCTTTGACCCTGTGACTTCAACAGGAGGCTGGCACTTCTTCCAGCCCTTGGAGATTTTCTTAGCAAGTTTGAGAGTACACACTCAGTTCCTCTCTCCTGGTTCCTTGGCAAAAATAAAGAAGCAACTGCAGGATTCCCCCAACAAACAGCACTCTGGCAGAAGGGGTAGACAGTCCTTGGATCAGCAGGCTTCTTGTCCTTGGTCAGGTTTCCTTGTCAGAAGTGATCTAAATTCTTGGTTCAGGGGTCCTTCTCTTATACCCCTTTTTGGATTTGATCCCTTTGTCCATGCAGGGGAATTTCCCCCCATCTCGGGTTTGTTGTGGGTGTTGCCAGGTCGAGGCACCTGGCCTATTCACTGTGCAGGGCAGAGTCTTCAGCCGCCCAGCAGGAGCGGAGCCAGCATTGTCACTGGCAGGGGCTGGGCCATCAGCTGCCCGGCAGGAGGTGGGGCCAAGAAAGTCCCTGGCAGTCACAGAGTCATCAGTCGCCTGGCAGGGGGGCGGAGCCAGCATTGTATCAGGCAGGGCAGGCTATCAGGAGCTACTCTTCCCCTACTCTCAATGCAAATGCCCCACTCATCCCACACTGACTCATTCAGACCTCTGGAGCCACCCAGCTCCTGTCACACGCACACCAGAACCAGCAGAGACCGGTAGACAGTTAGACAAGAAAATAGCTACTTTCTAAAAGTGCTATTTTCAAACACAGAGTCCAAAAACCATCCACACAAACGGATGCGTTATTAAACCCTGAGTTCAGGGATACCAAACTCGACATTGCGCCATGCTCCCCGAGCCCGCTAGGATTATAGCATTAATAATCCTGGCAGCCCATTCTAACTGATGGAGAGCAGGTTACCTTACAATAGTGAAAAACGAATATGGCTGTAATTCACTATTAGGACATGCCAACCTTGTCAGGCTTGTCCTACCTTATGCTTACAATGCACCCTGCCCTTGGGCCTACCATAGGGGTGACTAACATGAAGTTAAGGGAAGGTTTAGGGACTGGCAAGTAGGTGTACTTGCGCAGTCTGCGTGACAGTACCAGACTGCACGTGGGTCTAGCAATGGCAGACCTGTAGACATACTTTTACTAGGCCGCTTCTGTGGGTGGCACAACACGTGCTGCAAGCCCACTAGCAGAATTTGTATTTACAAGCCCTGGCACTCCTGGTGCACTCTACTAGGGACTGACAGTAAACCAAATAAGCCAAACATGGAATTCAATCAATACAGCAATTTCACATAGGGAGCACTTGCACTGTGGCACTGATCAGCAGTGGCACAGTGCCCAAAGCATTATACCAGCAAAAACATCGTAACAGAGGAGGCAAACAGAAAAAATGGAGGAGAGACTCATGCCAATGATGTCAGGTCTAACACGTGTCCCCTCCAGCTGAAATGTGGGGAGAACTACCCTTACCCTAGGGAGTCCTCATCACTAAGGCGGAAATATCTGGACAGACCATCAGCATTGGCGTGATCTGTGCCAGGGCGGTATTCCACCGTGAAGTCCATCCCCTGTAGGGAAATGGACCACCTCAACAGCTTTGGATTCTCACCCCTCATCTGCATCAACCATCTGAGGGGCCTGTGGTATGTCTGAATCCGGAAGTGAGTCCCAAACAGGTAGGGTCTTAGCTTCTTCAGCGCCCAGACCACAGCAAATGCTTCTCTCTCTATCGCACTCCACCTCTGTTCCCTGGGAAGTAACCTCCTGCTGATGAAGGCTACAGGTAAGTCTCGGCCCTCTTCATTCACCTGAGCTAGAACAGCCCCCACGCCATGCTCTGAAGCGTCCGTCTGGACAACAAATTCTTTAGAAAAGTCGGGTGCCTGGAGTATGGGTGCTGTGCACATTGCAGTTTTCAAGGTGTCAAAGGCCGTCTGACAGGCGTCAGTCCAGATCACAAGTCATGGCTGCTTCCTGGAAGTCAGCGAAGTCAAGGGGTGCACAATGTTACCGTAATCCTTGACGAACCTCCTGTAGTAACCCGTGAGACCTAAGAAGGCTCTCACCTGAGTCTGGGTTTTGGGCGGTGCCCATGCCAGGATGGTATCAATCTTGGGTTGCAGGGGGGCCACCTTGCCACTCCCTACTTGGTGCCCCAAGTACACCACTGAACCCTGCCCAATCTGGCACTTACTGGCTTTGATCGTGAGGCCTGCTCTGCGCAGGGCCAACAACACTTCCTGGAGGTGGCGCAAGTGTTCCTCCCAGCTGGCGCTGAACACTGCGATGTCGTCCAGGTAGGCGGCACTGAAATCCTCCAGTCCAGCCAAGACCTGGTTGACCAACCTCTGGAAGGTGGCAGAGGCATTCTTCATCCCAAAGGGCATAACCCGGAACTGGTAGTGCCCATCTGGTGCGGAGAATGCTGACCTCTCTTTTGCCCCATCAGTCAAGGCGATCTGCCAGTACCCAGACGTCAGATCAAACGTACTAAGGTACCGGGCAGCCCCCAACCGATCTATGAGCTCATCAGCTCTGGGGATGGGTGCGCGTCAGTCTTGGTGACTGAATTGAGTCCTCGGTAATCCACGCAGAACCGAAGTTCCGGTGAAGCACCAGGCGCTGCAGCCTTTGGGACCAAGACCACTGGGCTGGCCCAAGGACTGCTGGAGGACTCAACCACCCCTAAGGCAAACATTTTGGAGACCTCCTCCTTGATGTATGCTCTGACCTTGTCAGTCACTCTGTAAGCCTTGTGCTGTCCCCGGTGTCCACATCATGGACACACCACTGAGTGACACCAGGAATCAAGGAGAACAGATCAGGGAATTGTCCCAACAGTTGGCGACAATCCTGCTGCTGTTCAGGGGTCAGTGTGTCAGAGAGGACAACACCATCCACTGACCCATCTTGCTCTTTTGCATACAGGAGGTCAGGAAGAGGCTCACTCTCCTCCTCCATTCCAGCATCTGTAGCTAGGAGCATGCCCACTTCGGACCTTTCTAAGTGGGGCTTCAAACGGTTGACATGCAGGACCCGCAAGGGGTTCCTGGGAGACTTTAAGTCCACCATGTAGGTGACATCGCTCTTTTTCTCCACAACCTCAAATGGTCCAGTCCACCTGTCCTTGAGCGCACAAGGTTCCACAGGGGACATGACCCAAACTTTCTGTCCAGGTTGAAGCTCCACCAGAGTGGCATTCCGGTCGTACCACCGCTTCATCTCTTCCTGGCTGGCCTCCAGATTTGCCTGAGCAAGATCTCTGAAGCGCCTAGTCTGGTTCCTAAAGGCCAGCATGTAACTGTATACATCCTGGGAAGGTTTCCTGGGAGATTCCTCCCAGCCTTCTTTGACCAGACTCAAAGGTCCTCTTACCGGGTGTCCATACAAAAGCTCAAAGGGGCTGAACCCTAGAGACTTCTGTGGCACCTCACGGTAAGCAAACAACAGGCATGGCAAGAGGACGTCCCATTTACGCCTCATTGGTTCTTCGAGACCCATTATCATGCCTTTAAGGGTACGGTTGAATCTTTCAACCAACCCATTACCTTGAGGGTGGTAAGGAGTGGTGAACTTGTAAGTTACCCCACACTCCTTCCACAGAGACTTCATATAGTTGGAAATGAAGTTGGTGCCCCGTTCTGACACCACCTCTCTGGGGAACCCCATTCTGGAGAAAACATCCATCAGTGCCCGTCCCACCACGGGGGCCATCACTGTACTGAGAGGGATGGCTTCCGGGTACCGTGTGGCATGGTCCACCAAGACCAGGATGAACCTGTTGCCCAGGGCTGTCTTGGGGTCCAGGGGCCCAACAATGTCAATCCCCACCCGGTCAAAGGGGGTACTGACCACGGGAAAAGGTTGGAGGGGAGCCTTCTGCTTCCGCCCACTTTTCCCACTTGCCTGGCAAGTTTGACAGGTCTTGCAATGGATATCTGTATCCCTTCTCATCTGAGGCCAATAAAAATGGGTGACAAGCCTTTCATAGGTCTTGTCCTGCCCCAGATGTCCAGCTAACGGAACGTCATGAGCCAAACCCAGCAGGAAGGCTCTGAAGCGCTGGGGTACCACCAGCACACGGGCTGACCCAGGCTCAGCAGCCTTAGGCTCGCTATACAGGAGGTCGTTCTCCCAGTAAACAAAATGTGACCCTGACTGATCACCTGAGGTTTGGGCAGAGGCCTGCTGCCTCATACCCACAAGAGATGGGCACACTTTCTGTTCTGCACAGAATTCCTCCCTGGAGGGACCACCATCCTGCTGCCAGTGGGTCAGCTCGGGCAGGTCTCCCAGTTCAGCAACTTGTTCACCTGTGGGTTCCAGGGCATACCCCTCAAGGTCTGCCTCCTCCTGGACCACGGGAACTACGGGGGACGGTTTCCCGCGCCCCCTGCCTCTTCTCTTCACAGCTGGGTCCTGGGCCATACTTTCAGGCTCCAGAACCCCATCAACACCCTTACTTGCTGTCATGGATCGAGTGGTTGCACACACCCACTCTGGCACACCCAACATTTTCAAATGTGTCTCCCTCTCCACCTTAGCCCAAGGGGAGTCTTCCAAATCATTGCCCAGGAGACAATCAACAGGCATGGCGGGCCTTACAGCAACTTGAAGAGTACCGGAAACTCCCCCCCATTCAAAGGGAACCTGAGCTACCTCACACTCTCTCTGGGAGTTGTCAGCAGCTATCACAGGGTAGAATGCTCTCTGGACACCAAGTGACACTTGACAGCTGTCACACTCGCTCCGGTGTCTCTGAGAGCTTCCACTCTATGGCCATTAATGGTCACCCACTGCCTATATTTCTTAGTGTTACTAGGCAGAGGGGGTGGAGGGACCAATTCCATGTCTCCTAGAGAGACCAGGGACATCTCTGCGGGACCCTCCCCACCATGGGCAACCATCTCCTCCCCTCCCAGGGCTACACTCGCCAGCTGACGGGGTGGTGCACTGGGTGGTGCACTAGAGTTCTTCAAGGGACACTGAGGATCATAAAAACGGTGTCCCACCTGCTTACAAGCGAAGCAGGTCATTGGGCCCCTATGACCAGGTTTACCTGGCGGGGCCTCTGATTTCTTCACAGGGGGAGGCTGGGAACCCTTCCCTTGGTTCCCTTGGGGATTACTTTGGGGCCCTTTCTGGAACTCCCTCTGTTTACCCTTGTCCCCCCCACTCTTCTGCTGGGGACCCTGCCCACCTTTGGCTGAGTCTCCCACTGGACCCTTGTGGACCCTGGTACTGACCCAGCGGTCCGCCTCCTCAGCAAGTTTTCTAGGGTTAGATATCTTGCTATCATTAAGGTGCTGGCGCAGCTCTGGAAAACAGTTATTAGACAAGTGCTCCCAAGCAAACAAATCATAAAGAGCATCATAACTTTCCACTTTGCTGCCCTTTACCCAACCATCCATAAAAATATGACACATATTCCACCCACGTAGTACCAGGCAACTTCTTGCATTCTCTAAAGGCCTGTCTGTACTTTTCTGGGGTTAGGCCATACCTTAACATTAAAGCATCTTTCATATGAGTATAAGACATCCTATCCTCAACAGGCATGTCTAACAAGGTATCTCTTCCCTCATTCACAAAGCGACCCCACAACCCCGCTCCCCAATCCTTCTCAGGGACCTGGTGGGCCAACAATGCTAACTCATATGCTTTAAACCATTGACCAATATCTTCATTCTTCTGAAAATCTTTGATCACATCTTTAGGAAAATAAAACCTACTTTCTGCAGGCACAGATGGGATGCTGCCACCAGAGGGATTCAATTCTAACTCTTTAGCTTTGAGCTCCAACTCCCTCAACCTGGTATCACGCTCCAAAGCTAACTTCTCTCTTTCAAACTCTAACCTTTTGATCTCCAGATCAGCTTCTCTCCTGCCTCTTGCATTCTCTAACTCCAACTGCCCATCTATCTTAAGTTTTGCCATTTCCATGTTGTATGCTCGCTCCTTCGCCCTTTCTTCTCTTTCTTCAGGAGAAAGACCTTTGGAGGAAACACTGCTGCCAGGAGGGGATGTGGGTCCATTCACTGGCACCTCCTCCTCCCCTTCCCCTGTCGGTACCACCACCGGATCAGAGGGATCTCTGGCCTCTAACCAGGCCTGCAATGCTTTGAGATAATCTCCTCTCCTTGTGATGCCTGGGGTAGGAACTTTCAACTGCTTGCAAAAGGATTTCAGCTTCCTTACCGGATAGTTGTTTATCTTACTCCTATCAAACTCCTCCTCAACAACAGGTGTAGTGCCTCCAGCATTACTCATGGTCAAAACTGGCAGTTTCAAAAATCAAGTTCCAGGAAATTGGAGAACAAAAATAGGATATCCAACCAAAACAGATTGTGGCTGCGCTATGGTCTGCTTTCACTATGTAGCGCACACTAATCACTGCACATGGGTCATAAATGCAAAGTTCAAATCCTCACCGCTGACCCACCAATGTTAGAAGCGGCTGTCTCTAGTTGGCAGAGGTATACACTTCTGACAAATAGGGACACACCTTTTCTAGTCAGGGCAAGGGGATCACACACTTAGATAACCCCTGCTCACCCCCTAGGTAGCTTGGCAAAGCAGACAGGCTTATCTCAGAGGCAGTGCGTTAAGTATTTATGACCACATGCAGTAATAAAGTGAATACACTACAAATGGACACAACACAGTAGTATTATAAAAATAAGTATTTTTATATAAGGCTTAGCACAAGACCAAATAACGACAAAATATACCACAATCTTAATAAATACTCTTGGAAGGAAAAATAATAGTTCAAGCACGGTTTCTTCTTAGCACAAAGTCTTTAGTAACAAAAGCAACTCTTCTTCTTTAAAACACAGTTCTTGGCAACAATGTAACCCACACGGGAGTCAAACGACGTTGAGGCAAAGTTAATCCAAAGGTTCGGCGTCGACCGCGAGGAGCGCTACGTCGAGCCCGGAGTCGCACAGACCCCAACAACACAATACCTTGGAAAAGTGAAGCACTCGATGATCAGCGGCGTCGAGATGTCCGGCGTCGCGTCTTCGGCGTCGATCGGGCCTCGGAGTCAGGGCGATCTGCAGCGGCGTCGACCGAAGTCAGGCGGGAGCAGCGCTCACGGGATGAAGCAGGATACGGCGTCGTCGATGTCGATGTTGCAAGAGTGAGCAGCGCTCACGGCGTCGATAGGGCTCGAGGTCGATGCGATCAGCGGCGGCGTCGACACAGGGTCACTTGGAGCTGGAGCCGAACTCGCTACTCACTGGCGTCGCTACTGGCGTCGATCGGGCCCGGCGGCTGGCGTCGAAGGTGCGGGACACTGGAGCCATTACCCACGATGTCGAGCTGGATTCGGCGGCGTCCGTCGGCGTCGAGATTGCTGGATTCTTCAGAGGTGCTGGATTTTCAGGTTTCCAGCAACAAGCACTTTCAGCAAATAAATGAAGTCCTTTGACCCTGTGACTTCAACAGGAGGCTGGCACTTCTTCCAGCCCTTGGAGATTTTCTTAGCAAGTTTGAGAGTACACACTCAGTTCCTCTCTCCTGGTTCCTTGGCAAAAATAAAGAAGCAACTGCAGGATTCCCCCAACAAACAGCACTCTGGCAGAAGGGGTAGACAGTCCTTGGATCAGCAGGCTTCTTGTCCTTGGTCAGGTTTCTTTGTCAGAAGTGATCTAAATTCTTGGTTCAGGGGTCCTTCTCTTATACCCCTTTTTGGCTTTGATCCCTTTGTCCATGCAGGGGAATTTCCCCCCATCTCGATTTGTTGTGGGTGTTGCCAGGTCGAGGCACCTGGCCTATTCACTGTGCAGGGCAGAGTCTTCAGCCGCCCAGCAGGAGCGGAGCCAGCATTGTCACTGGCAGGGGCAGGCCCTTCAGCTGCCCGGCAGGAGGTGGGGCCAGGAAAGTCCCTGGCAGGCACAGAGTCATCAGTCGCCTGGCAGGGGGGCGGAGCCAGCATTGTATCAGGCAGGGCAGGCTATCAGGAGCTACTCTTCCCCTACTCTCAATGCAAATGCCCCACTCATCCCACACTGACTCATTCAGACCTCTGGAGCCACCCAGCTCCTGTCACACGCACACCAGAACCAGCAGAGACCGGTAGACAGTTAGACAAGAAAATAGCTACTTTCTAAAAGTGCTATTTTCAAACACAGAGTCCAAAAACCATCCACACAAACGGATGCGTTATTAAACCCTGAGTTCAGGGATACCAAACTCGACATTGCGCCATGCTCCCCGAGCCCGCTAGGATTATAGCATTAATAATCCTGGCAGCCCATTCTAACTGATGGAGAGCAGGTTACCTTACAATAGTGAAAAACGAATATGGCTGTAATTCACTATTAGGACATGCCAACCTTGTCAGGCTTGTCCTACCTTATGCTTACAATGCACCCTGCCCTTGGGCCTACCATAGGGGTGACTAACATGAAGTTAAGGGAAGGTTTAGGGACTGGCAAGTAGGTGTACTTGCGCAGTCTGCGTGACAGTACCAGACTGCACGTGGGTCTAGCAATGGCAGACCTGTAGACATACTTTTACTAGGCCGCTTCTGTGGGTGGCACAACACGAGCTGCAAGCCCACTAGCAGCATTTGTATTTACAAGCCCTGGCACTCCTGGTGCACTCTACTAGGGACTGACAGTAAACCAAATAAGCCAAACATGGAATTCAATCAATACAGCAATTTCACATAGGGAGCACTTGCACTGTGGCACTGATCAGCAGTGGCACAGTGCCCAAAGCATTATACCAGCAAAAACATCGTAACAGAGGAGGCAAACAGAAAAAATGGAGGAGAGACTCATGCCAATGATGTCAGGTCTAACAGTGCCCCACACAAAATCTCTTAAATGTTGGACACCCCATTATCTAGCCATTGCTTCTTTATCGATAGAGGAATAATTAATTTTCAAATCCCTTTAATGTCTGGGAGGCAACCACTTTCACTCTGTCATGACCTTCTATTGACTGCATAAGTACAGCACCCAACCCATGCATGCTTATATCTGTCATAATATTTGAATGCTCTTTCATATTAAAAAGTTTTAGCTCTACAGCATTTATTATACTTTCCTGGATTTTCTAAAAAAGTTTCCTAACACCCTCTTGACCATTCATATATCTGATCTTTTTTCATCAAATCCCTCAGAGGCTGCACTCTGTCAGTAAACTGATCAAAACCTTTATGAAAGCATTCTGCTAGTCCCAAGAACGATTAAAGTTGGTCTTTATCCTTTGGGCATGGACCATGTTCTATAGCATCCAATAACTTAAAACTGGGAATAGATCACTGACTCTAGAAATTATGGTCTAAATATTCTCCCACTTGGGCAGCAAACATACACTTTTTAAGACAATCTCCTTCTAATATGTTAAGTACATTCCTTATTATATTGTAATGTTCCTCTTTGCTAATTTCTCACACCAGCACATCAACATAAAAAATTCACTTGTTTTCGCTCTCCCAACAACTTTTGCAATACCCAATGGAAAACAGCTGACGCTGACGCCAATCCTAACGGCATCCTCAAAAGATGGTAAGCTCCTTCTGGAATAACAAATGAGGTCAAATGTCTGAAACTAGAATGTAATAGGATCTGGGGGTATGGACTAGATACCTCTATAGTAGAATAATACTGACCCTTAGTTACACCAGATAGCTGTTCTTTATTATTAGGCAGGGGATAGTGAACCTCCCAAAGGTTGTGGTTTACATTTCTCAAATCAACACACATCCTTATCTTTCCTATGAGTTTACGCAAAACGACTATAGGTCATCCTGATTACTCTATGAGGTCTGTTCTTTTATGTTCGCAAAATCTTTGCAATTCTTCTTTAAATGGAACCCTTAATGCAATGGGAACTGTTGAAAATTACCTTCCCTGCAGGGTCACCTCCAAATGTTGTTGACTTCCTTCTCCCCTTTTTGCTGAGTTTGTTTTTATTATCCTTAGGACTCTGGGCACTTTACCACTGCGAACCAGTACTAAAGATCATATGCTCTCTCCTTAGAACATCATAACATTGGCTTACACCAAATTGGCACATTTAATTTACTTGTTAGTCCCTAGTAATATGGCACTACATGTGGCCAGGGCCTGTAAATTAAATGCTACTAGTGGGTCTGGAGCACTGATTGTGCCACCCATTTAGGTAGCCCTTTAAACATGTCTCAGGTCTCTGAGTACAGTTTAAACACAGCACAATAAGCCCTGTGACAGGCCCAAATCTTCCTTTTTAATACATATAAGACACCCCTAGGGTAGGCCCGGGTTAGCCCATAGGGCAGGGTGGAATATATTTAAACAGTAGGACATGTACCTTGAGTAGTACATGTCTTGGTAGTGAAACAACTCTTAAATTCATTCATCACTACCGCAAGGCCTATCTCTTCTATAGGATAACATTGGAGTTGCCTTATTGCATTTTATAAGTGTAATTTCCAAATGGGAAGAGTTAACCCATTCAAGTTTAGTATCTATGGAATCCAAATTTAAAATCCTAACTTAGGGTAAAGTAGGATTTTAAGTTTCAATTCTGAAAATATCACTTTTAGAAAGCTGGCATTTTCTTGCCTTAACCATTTGGAGCCCGGAGAATGCCTGGGGCACACCACTGGGTGTAGATGTATTCCTTCTAAACAGCCACCCACAGTAGAAGCTTAGGTGTGATGTGATGGGCCATCCTGGCAGGATAGGAGGGAAAAGCTGGGCTCAGTATAACACCAGAATAGGCTATGTCCTGTTGTCACACAATAGGCTTAATGACCCTGCATTGTCACTTCAGCCAGCTTGGAGCCAGGTCAAGGGAGTCAGGTAATCCCTTGAACTTCAAAGTCAGTGTCTAGAAGCTTCTTCCACCTTCAAGAACCAGGGCACAAGTGCATAAAAGAAGGACCACAGACACTACCACTTTAGTACACTTCTGGACCTGTGGATACCCTGCCAGGAAGAAAGACTCGTGTGCTGCTCAATGGACTGTAACTCTGCTGGACTGCTACCCCAAAGGAGCTGCTGCCTTGCTGTGCTGTCCTGCTGCCTGCTGCCCTCTTGCCTGGGGAGGAATAACTGGACCTGCAACTCCAACTTGAACCCAGAACCCCAGAGTAACTCCAAGGATTAGTCTTCTGGCTTCCTGATCTGTGCCTCTGGGATATATCAGACTCTCCACAGTTCCTGGACCCATCTTCAATGAGTTCCTGACCCCCCAAGAGGGGCTTCTTATATCCTGGGTCCTTGGAGTTGTTCTTTAGCTCTTAAATTCAAGCTTTTGGGCTCTCCATGAATGCTAATGTGGCAGTTTTCAATGGCACTGGGCCCCTCGCACGGTAAATCAGCATGAGCTACTGCCGCATATAAAGCACCCGTCACCATGACCTTGTGACACCCGGCCCACTCCTTGTGCCATGGCGACCACCGCCAGTGAAGTTCCCCCTTGCTCCTGATGATCTTCTTCTATGAAAACGGGACTCATGCCAGAAAACTTGAGAAGGTCAAACTTCAGTAGGATTAATCTGTGCTGTGTCCGACCTGTGCTCCATCATGGTTGACTTGAACTTTTGAATTTGACCCGGTCCAGCACTACCAGATATCCCCAGTCGGCGCCTTATGTTTTTAGGTGCTATTTTACAGATTATTCTTTAATAATTCAGAACTCCTGTTCTACTGATTGGATGTTTGTTGTTTTGGTTGTGTTTTATTTATTACATTTTTCTCTACTTTTCATACCTGGTATGGGATAGTTCTTGCAGGTATTTTCCCAGTTTCACTGTTTGTAGTGTTGCACAGATACTTCATACATTGACTCTAATTTAAGCTTGACTGCTCTGTGCCAAGCTAACAGGGGGTTGAGCACAGGTGAATTTGGGGTTTGCATGTGGCTTAGCCTGATTGGATTGGGGTTGTTGCTTTGCCAGGGCTAAAATAAAAACATGCACTGTACTTGGAATGCTCTTGTTATTAAAAGATATCTTTGTTTCAAAATTACATATTATAGGTATTGTACCACCACAATAACCTTCTGCTTCAATATTGGTTTAATTTAAAGTCATATCACCAAATCTCACCCATGTTTCTTTGTCAGTCACAGTGTAAGGTGAGCATTGATCTGCCCACATCCAAAAATGTGTGCTACCTATAGTCACCTGACATTTAAGATGGCAATGAACACTATCTCTTTTACCATTATGTTTAATACTTCACCCACCATCAGTACTTCAACATCATCATCTGCATCTGACCTGTCACCCATGTCTCTTCCTTTCCCATCATCGAACTGTTACAAATTTATATTAAATGTCTAAACGCTTCACCTTCATTGCAGGATCATTACTCAATGTTGCTATATGCTTTAAACTCCCATAACATGTTTTCAATTTTTTCATTAACCAAAGATCTTGTTCTTTCACCTCTTTTGAATTTGGATTAGCTAACTGGCTCCATTTTAATTTTACAAACATTCTCACATGTTTTCAACTCTTCTACATGATGAGATGCGCTCTCTATGTGTTTGGCTACTGAAAAATATTTTTCTAAGGAAGGTGCTTTCATTCCTAGTAATTTCTCGTGGATTTCCAACTAATTAGTGTGGTTAATAATTGATCACAAATAATTTCCTTTTATAAATCTTTAAACTTACCTGGAGCAGCTAAATTGATCCACATATTCATATAGGACTTTTTTCTGGGTCCAGTTCACAAAATAATGTCTAATTTGCCATAACTGCTTTACTACACTTGGGTGTCTCCAAATATTTGGCAGATCGGGTGGTATTTGTAAATTATCAATTTATCCTATCCTCGTCGCCATTAAAACATTCCTCTTCCCCCAAATATTGACATGAAATAGAGCAATAAAGGAATTGATGTATTGTTACGAAGGAACATGACCATTCAGGACACAGCTCAGCAGCAACTGCCACTTAGATTTCTCCACAACATTGTCATCACTTTCTGCATTCCATAGCTGCCTGCTTACATCATAAATACTACAGTACAACAGCTAGAATTCCTAAAGCATGCATGTTATCCTTGTGTCGTGACTGTGCTTTCCAGTTGGATTACATTTAAGTAGTATGTTTGCTGCACATGCAGTAGTAAACCTAATATAGCGAATTTCATTATTTGTGTGTGAATTGGGACATATGAGATTTCCACGTCTTTTAAATTCTAGTTGTACAGTCATCGAGACACAATCTCAAAGTTACCAGTGAAAATGTTGTTCCACCGACTGTACATTTACTAAAATCACGATATTATGTCCGATGTACCAAAAATACACACAATCCACTTTTCTACTTAACATTCGGTGCAGCAATATCCGTACAGGCATGATACAGGCTTTCCGATTAACCTTTACCACAAATTTATTTTCAGAATACTTTATTTTCTGCAACCTTACCAAAAATTCACATAACAACTTCTTCGCTTTCTCTTGCTCAGCTTCATTTGGTAAAGGATGCAATCTTGTTAGCAGTGTTCTGTTGTTTTAAATAGAAGTAGCCATTCATAGGGGTTTTATCAGATTTGGAGACAGCAGTCCTTCATCAAGTGCAGATTGCTTGTATGCAGTGGCGACTGGCACAGGTAAGCGTGGTGAGGTGGGCGGGGCACGGCAGGGGGTTAGCCGATGGACAACAGAATAGGTGTTATTTATTTAATTATACCTATTCCATTGTCTGTCACCGTAACCCCACTCCCACCCTGCCCTACCCTGCCCTGCCACGCTTACCTGTGCCAGCCGCCGCTGCTTGTATGTTGGTGAGCTGGATGAAAATCCTGTTTGTGTTCCAATGTGGACCCATCACTTCTCATCCTTATACGGCAAACGATCTTGCAGGCCTCCATTCTTGCGAGGCTTGATTATGGCAATGCCTTATATCTGTGCCAATAAAGCAAGCATTAAACGCCTGCAGAGGGTCCAGAACGCGGCAGCACATATGCTAGTGGCACTCCCAAGATCTCAATCAGTGGCCCGGGTGCTCTTGAAGTTGCACTGGCTGCCTATTGAAGCCCGCATTCAGTTCAAGGTGCTGTGCATCGCGCTCAAAATTCTGAAGCATCAAGCCCCTATGGGGCTATTGGATTTACTGAAGCCTTATTCGCCCAGGCGCGCTCTGCGTTCTGCTAACCATGGTCTGGTTTGTGTCCCTCGAGTAAGGAAAGCGAGGGCAGGTGGTCGCTCGTTTGGCTTTTTGGCAGCCAAACTTTGGAATTCCCTCCCAGCAAGCATCCGAGTCATCCCTAATCTTTTGACGTTCCCCACTATGTGATATTTGACACTTATGAGTTTCCCTGTCTCCCTTCTGGTTTCTGGTTGTGCTGGGACGCCTCGTCGCTGAGGCAGCCATGCGCATTACAAATCTTTAATTAATAAATAAAGAAATAAATATACACCTCAGTATAAGGTAGTGTGAACTTTGAATTCATAACTCTTATGCATAAGGTCTCCATTCATTTGCATATTCATTGAATCCAACTTCTCTAGTTTCCCAAGATCATGTAATGGTTTTATTGTGCATCTTCAACAATCCTCTAAATTGTCTGTTTAACAGTACCTTATACCAGAAACCTAGAACTAGTTGGTTAAAGCAGGGTTGTCCACTTGGCATACTTGGGATTAGTACCTCACAAGCCACTCACTGGTGACAGATGGGCGGGCTCCACAGGTTCGCAGTCTTCGCTTTCAGGATGGCAGGAAACGCATTATGTAAGGGTGGCAGTGCTGTGTTCACACCTTCTGGGGTCACAGACACATATCGGTTGCCACAGGACAACTGTCAATCCCAGCTTAAGCCGGCCAAAGTCAGGCAAACTTCCACAAGTGCCACGGTAGTGATGATAAAGTAGACACAAGAGGCCATTTGTCTTTCAGTCTGTGGTTTGTATTTGTTCCTTGTCAGGAGAAGAGTGAGCTTCTACTCACCTGGCAGAGTCCTGAGATCATCCCATCTATATATGATGATGGGCGTTCCTTTCAAGTTCAAGTTGCTCACCTGTGGAATAAATTTACTGCTACAATGAGGGAAGGGATGTGAGCACTCAACAGTCAGACTTGGTGGTGATCAGGAAGGGAGACAAAGGGCTGTTCCCCTTCTGAAGCATCCTTCACAGCCTGATAACAGTATCTGCAGTCCCAACCCTCACGCCTGCCATCCACTAATCAGCAATCCCAAAAAGATTAGTCAGCTGCACTCTATATCAGTAAGGTCTGGATTGAAATTCAAACTGGAATCCTGTATCCTCTTATTCCACTTCAGTGTCTGTATTCCATCCCTCCAGTCTGAGGAATGTCAGAAATACTCTCCCACTGTCTAGAAATGCATACTCACCTCCATCCGGTGCACATGAGCATCCCAGGGGCTTCCAAAATGGGACTGGTTCACGCAGGCACTAAATGCATATGAAACTCAACTAGCATGCATGAACACATCTAGGCACATGGAATGTTATCACTAGGATTTTGAGTTTACCGTCAGCAGTGGATCTTTAGGTGAATGGGTCACTACGCTTTCCTTAATATGGCACAGGAGAATATGCCTTGACATACTATAAAACACAATAGGGCACATGCATCATTGCTTTTTGCGGTCACAAAGAGGCAGATTCACAGAATCTGCCCCTTTACGGCCGCAATTTTAGCATTTGGGATGCATCATTGAAGTTGATGGTAATTTGCGAAAACTTTGAAAGCATTTTTCAAAGTGCTATGTTGCATACACATATGCCCTTAGGGCATGTGTGTGTGCAACATGTTTTTATTTGCACTTTCAGGGCTGCATCAGGGTGTCCTTTTGGCACCCTTGCACCCTCAAATTTGCATGTGCTATTTGCGAGTACCTATTTGGTACTCGCAAATTGCGCATGCAATTCTGTGAATCACAATTTGCGAGTTGCATATAAGGAATGTGTAGGAATCGCAATTTCTTTTGCATAAGGAATTGCGATCCCTAAATTGCGATTTTGTAAAAATCGCAATTTAGGAATCGCAATTCCTAAGTTTGATGCATGTGGCCCAATATTCCTTCAATGCCTTGCAACACCTACGAAGCATCAACAGAGACAGTGGTCCTCTAGTAACTGCAGAGGGTTTGCTTCGTGCATCCCTGATGGTCCAGGGTAAGTCTAGGACTAGTGTAAATCAAGGACAAGCTTAGGGGTTCATGCACATGCTAGATTAGAATGAGTCTGAGACCAAAGTCTGAAAACTAGGACACCATGTACTCACATACAGGCACCTTGCAGTGCTCACAACTTTACGCATTGAAGGGGACATTGCGATCACATCTTTGGTTTATATTTCCCCCCTAGCTAATCATTAAAGCATCTTTAATAATACTAGCGCTATTCACATGAATTGCATTATTTAGACACAATTGAAATGTCAGAAAATCAGCATATGGCTATTAGTTTCAAAGATAGCAGAGCCTGCAATTACCATATAATCAATAGGATCGCACGAATATGTAAAATACTCTACTGTATTTTAATAGAATTTAATAAAGTATTATGTAAATGACTTTGAAAGTAATTAAATGTGGTTCACTGCCTATGTATGGCTTAAGTATTCTGGCGCACCTCTTCAGCATAAAAAGGGTTATTTCCTAAAATACACAGTCTAGAATGAACATCAATTTCTAGATAAATAGGTTCAAATAAACAATTTCAAGTAAATTCAATAAAACCTACTGGCTCATGACTATTGACTGGTACCTTATTAAACATGCTATTATGATCTGAGCCCTCACACAGGAACCAGTGGAAAGTGCTTTTGAAGGGAAGTTCCCGGAAAGTATATTTTGAGTGTACATCTGCTGCTTTACATTGATCAAAATTAGAAAGAGCAAATCAAACTGATGATCAGAGCCAGAGGATCTGTCGAACAATTTTCAACAGATGCCAACCTTCAGCAGGATTCATATCAGTCTGAAACAAATCTTTAAGAACAAAAGTATCAAATAAGTCCTAGTAGGATGAACGGTGTCAAATATGTGTGGAGATTCCAGGTGCAGATTAAACTTTGGATGTATTTTATGACTGTATTTCAATGCATCACACAAACACATTTAAGGTGCAACATAGATCTGGACACCATAATGTGGGTAGGACCCGATTCAGGATCATGTACAAGAGTACTGAGCTGGCAGGAGGGACAGGTAATATGGTTGCTTCCTTGGGGGATGGATTGTTGGGTTCATTATCAGTGAAAGATGTGGTGCTTGAAGGGAACTTTTTTAATTGACCATTCTCTGAATTTTATTAATATAGCCATAGAGCCTACTACCAAGGGCTTTACCATTGTTATAGACCCTGAACCCTAGCTATGGGCTCAAATCCCAGGTGAGGGCCTATAACGAGGGTGAGGGTTTTTGACAACAGGTATGGTCAGAGGCAGGAGGTCTATAAGGCTATTAGAACATTCTATCCACTGAGTTAATAAGGGAGAAATAGAGAGACAAACACTGGAATGTTGGAGTGGAAGGCGTATACCAGCCATAATAAGCCCTGAGCGACTGCATCGTCTTCAGTGGAGCTCCCAACATTCCAGTGTTCTAATATAGCCTTAGCGGGTTATACCAGCTATTAAAAGGCCCGCCCCAGTGTTAACAAGGGAGCGGGACTTTAATAGCCGGTATAGCCCAGCTACGAAGGGCTATAAGGCTATTAGAACATTCTGCCAATAGAGGGCAGAATGTTATAACAAATAAAACAAAGGCCTCTCAGAGCCAGAGGAAGTTAAAATCCCCACGGGCTCTGAGAGGCCTTTGTGAAAACAACATTGGAATGTTGCTTTGCGGCCTTTACCGGCCCGTAGAAGCACGGAGCACTCCATTGTCCTCAATGGAGTGCTAACATTCCAATGTTCTAATATAGCCTTATAGCCCGCCGTAGAGGGCTATACCGGCTATTAAAACCCCTCTACAGCGTTGAAGGCCCGAGCTGAAGGCGAGGGCCTTTAACAAGGGAGAAGGACGTTAATAGTCGGTATAGCCCAGCTACGGAGGGCTATAAGGCTATTAGAACATTCCGCATCTAGAGGGCAGAATGTTCTAACAAAAAAGAAGAACGCCTTATGGGAGCGTGAGGGGATTGGAATCCCCTTCAGGCTCCCTGAAGCCTTTGTTCACAGGCAGAGCTGTGAACAAAGAAACATTGGAATGTTTGAGCTCCAGGCAAATACCAGCCGTTATAAGCCCGGAGCACTCCATTGTTTTCAATGGAGCTCCCTACATTCCAATGTTTTAATTTAGCCTTATAGCTCGCCATAGCTGGCTACACCGGCCATTAAAGACCTGCTCCGGCATTAAAGGCCTGATTCCCTTGAACTCAGTGAGGCATTTGTTCACAGCAACATCTGTGTAGGACAACATTGGAATGTTGGAGCTCAGGGCTTCTACAGGCCATTTGAAGCCTGGACCACGCCATTGTTTTCAGTGGAGCTCCCAACATTCCAATGTTCTCATATAATATACACTAGAAAAAACTAGATTTCTGTAGCAATCCTTGGCGATTCTGATAATGTTCTGGGTAGGGTTCATTAAGATTTAAAAATCACAAAAAATATTTTAGGATTAGGAATGAAACTAAGGAAGAGAAAATATTTTTTTCAGAAGGAAGGCCGAAATATATTCACTCTCATGAATATTCAAGAAAAGAAATGTTGGTGAATATAAGAATTATAATCAGTTTTAGAAAAACATTATTAACATTGATCCAATTCATAGCGAACAACCCAACCCATTTATAGCCTGAATGTGTCAAGGTAGCAGATGGGAACAAGTGTTCGAACAAAATTCATCCATTTTAAGATGTTCTGTGCATGCGGTGCCAAGAATACTTTGGGATCAGGTAGCCACCATTCTGCAGATCATACAGACACTCTTTCTGGTTCTGGACTCTTGTGTGATAGACTAAAGTCTAATGCATTGTGGATGTTTTGCTTCCATTTAACTCAGCAGATGAACATATCTAAAATGAATACTTTCTAAGTCAGAAGTTCAGTATTAGAGAGAGTGTGCGCAGTGATATGGAGGGAGGTGGTGACCCCACCTTAAGATAAAGGCTGATAAATAAACTGGCATGGATCAAAAAAACTGGCTGAAAAAATAATTATAACTTCAGATTCATCTATTAAGTATTCTATTTATTGCATGCAGTTATGAAATGTGTAAATGTAAAATATGAGGCTAAGAAAAAAACAATTGTTATTCCTGTTGTAAGAATATTCAGAAATTAAGTGAAAATAAGCATCGCTTGTCCTTCTAAAGTTACAGGTTGTAGCATTCAGCATTAAGAGAACTGTCATGTATTAACGTAATCTATTAAAACACCTTCTCGACACTTTAGGGAACACTTTTAATCAACTTTAAAGAAAGAAAAATATTTATCATTTAAGACTATTAACCTGTTCCATGCGTCGGATGGCCCCTGGCCGTCAGACGTCACAGTGGGCGTGTGCAGAGGACGGTATGGGGCTGTCCGAACCTCGCCCCATCATTATTTCACCCGCAAAGTGGTGGAACTTGCGCCGCGATCAACGGATTAATACTGTGAAAAAGCAAACAATACAAATATTGGATCATCTACATCAAGAATATCCTGCTAAAAAAACAGTATGAAACACTTTCACAAGGGGACGAAACACCTATGCTATATCACACTATCACTCGCACACATCTCCCCATTCACAAAAAGGGCAGGAGGTTGCTTGTTCTCTGATATAGCATCCAAAACATGGAATGACCTCCCTCAGCACATCACGATCTCCTCCTCACCTCTCGAGTTCTGCAAGAAGTTGAAGAGCTGGCTCTTCGAATAACTCAGCAAGGACTATTTGCCCACTCACATGCTCAATTGCCTGGATAACCTCACTGGTTTTTAGTACTATCTACAAATCGACATAACATAACATAAAAGGTCCTATTAGGAAAGGAATCTTAGGGGTTCAGTAATTAGCAACATTTCAGGTATAAAGGGGCCTAGTTCACCAGGCAAAGTGTTGTTGTGAGTAAGTGTACAGTACTGCCACATGTAAACATAGGTGATGATGGGGAAAAACTACAAGGGTATTTGTTCTGGTTTGGCACGCTTGTGCTAGGTTGTTCAGGTGGCTCAGGAGTACCTTAAAGACTTAAGAGGGCACAGGAATGGTGGATGTGAAGTCTTTCTGAGGGACTAACACTGTTGCTCGAATGTTGATGTTGGATGGGCATTTGGAGGTTAGTTTGTTCAGTAAGGGTAAGACATAAGGTGGGTAAGTGAGTCTTGTGGATTTGGTTATGTTGAGATTTTGTATTGCTCTGAAAACATAGCCTACCAACTGTTGGACTTGACATTTTCTGCAGAGCCATCCCCAAACATTTTGCCTTCACACCTCCTGTATTTGCTGAATTTGTTTCTGTTGGCCTTAGGTCCCTGTTCACTTTACCCCTCCTAACCGATGCGAAAGTGATTGTGCTCACTCTTTAAAACCTGGTAGAAATGGCTTATACCCAATTCTCATACCTAATTTACTTGCAAGTCCCTAGTAAAGTGGCACTACCTGTGCCAAGAGCCTGTAACTTAAATGCTACTTGTGGGGTTGCATCACTGGTTTTCCCAACCACTTAAGTAGCCGTTTAAACATGACTCTGGTCTGCCATTGCAACCTGTGTGCCACTTCAACCAAGCAAACTAAACCTTTTTCTAGGCTCAAACCTTCCTTTTGAAATCATATAAGTTACCCCTAGGGTAGGTCCTGGACAACCCAGAGGGAAGGGTTCAGTGTATTCAAAAATTCAAAATGTAGGGCATGCTATTTTAAGCTTTAGATGTCCAGGTAGTGAAAAATTCTTATATTTGTTTATCACTACGGCAAGGCCCACCTCTCCCATAGGATAACATTGGAGTTACCTTATTATATTTAGTAAGCCGTAGCTTCCAAATGGGAACAGGTAACTTGCTCATGTTTGGTGTCTTTGGAAATGCCAGATTTTAAATTACACTTTTGAAAATGCCGCATTTAAAAAGTTGAAAAAACAAATGACATACAAAATGCTGAAGAATGCAAACATTGACCCCCAGTCACAAAGATCTGGGTATAATCCAGCGTTCTTATGCTCACCATGCCACCCCAGTTTGGATCCAGCCACATGCCAATCAGTCTTGATCCTGCTCCTCATGGTACCAGTCCGGCCAGAACTGCAAAGCCATGTCCTCCCTGGAACAGAAACAAGCATCCTGGTACTGTTTTCGGTGCATCACCCCTCATCAGCCAGGCTAGCCACATAGGGTGACAAAAGCAAAAGGGATTTATATTTCGGCAGACGGGATATCCATCACCGTTGTGACGGAGTAACACGTCCTACAAGATCTCAATCAGGCCCATAATCTTTACAGTGAAGGTCTGTTCAACTTCCAGACTCCTATCTAGGAACTCTATTCCATTGCACAATTCTCCAAGTGATTTGGGAAAATATTGTACATCCAACCCCTAAAGGTAGTAATTGGTCTTAAATAACTTGCCAAAATCGAACTTTTTTTGTGGTGATCAATTTTCATAGTTACTCACAGCTTTCCTCCACCTTTCCACAAAGTGCTCAGTGCTCTACAACATTCATTGATCATTTGAGCGTGTTATTAAAATAACAACATTACAAAGAAATAAAAATATCAAGGAATCAGTGAATATAGTTGTTTATTTCTAATATTGTGCAATATGATTATTATTGGTCCTATAAACTAGCATGGGCATTGTTATGAACCATGCCTCTGAGAGAGTAAGTCTATGGGTTCTGGGTTGGTCACATTGCTTTGCTGTGCATGTTGCTCTTTGGGGGGGCAGATTTACAAGCCCCTTGCGTTATTTTTGCACCGCAGTTGCGTCGCGGTTTGTGAAGCAGCGTAAAAATGCGGCCCACTTACAAACAGACACATCTAGGGAGATGCGTCACGTTGTAAAGCCCTGCGTCACATTATACCTGCGTCAGGTATAATGTATGCAGGGTGGGCGTTCCAATGCTAAATAGCCTTGTAGAAGTGACGCAGTGAAATCTACAAGATTTCTCTGCGCTTCTTCTAGAACGCCACTGCGTCAAATTCTTATGCCTGCTAGAAGCAGGTGTAAAGAGTGACGCAGCACAATGAGGATAGGCCTCCCCCTGCATTGCTGGAGTTGCGTTGTGCTTGCGACACGACTCCAGCAATGCAGGACTTTTGCGTCAACAGATGCATCTGAATTTCTGAAGCATTTGTCAATCCTTGCGCCATGGTGCGTTGTATTGCAAATAAGGCGCATCCATAGTGGCGCAAGGGTTTCTCAAAGTCGCGCAGGGAAAGTGACGCATCTTCACAGATGCATCACTTTCTTGTAAGTCTGGCCCTAGGTTTTTTAGTGCTTTACAAATGCATTTACTGATTGATTCTATAGTGACGTTTTTTGTTTTACCTTATTGTTGGACTTGGCCCTTAGGGCAGGTTCACCCCTAATCTTTTTGCTTTTATTTGTGACCCAGTGTTAGTGATTTTTGGGTCTTGGCGCACTTTTTCCCTGTGTCCCAGAGTAAAGTGCGTGCGTGTAGTATGGCTGGCCTGCCCTCCCATAGGAATGCATGGGGAATGTGAGTGTCCATGTTAGTTCCTGATGCGTGGGGAGTGCAGGCTCGAGTTTAGTATGTGTGAACTCGTGAGAGTGAATGCTGCGCGATGGTATGTGCGGCTTGTATGTGTCTAGAAGGGAAGTGCTACTTCTGGACATTGATGTATGTGTGCAGTGAGGGTGCTGGAGCGTGATTGGCTGGAGCTGGCTGGCATGCCAGGCTCCAGGAAGTCTGGATGGGTCTGCCCGGTGGTGAGTGTGAGATCAGCATGAGTGATGTGTGGGAGGAGTGCACCTGGGTCCTGGATGGGCTGGGTTTTTCCCCACACAATGCTGGCTCCGCCCCCCTGTGGTTTGTCTAACGACCCAAGCCTCCCCAGTGAATGAAAGGGGTGGTTGGGCCATCAAGGATACTCCCAAGCCAGCTGCAACTGGTTTCCCCCCACCCTGCACCTCCAAACAAAGGATTTCTCTGTATAAAAATGGGGCTGTGTCCACACAGAAATGGTTCTACTTTTGGATCCTGCCAGAGGGGGCTGTTGCTGTTGCTGGGGCCAGGAGGACTGCCACTTGGCTTGTCTCCCTGCCTGGAGACCCAGTGTGCTGGCTCTGGCCCTGCATTGCCCCCCTGCCTGCCTCCAGACCCTGCTGGAGCTTTTCTGTTGCCTGGGAGCGCTGTTCCCTTGTCCTTTAGCGCTGAGGAGTGCTTTATTTTGAGCCCTTGGCGCTTGATAGCACTTTATTTCCCTTCTAGCGCTTCGAGCGCTCTACTTTGTGCAGCCGGTGCCCACACGGCGTTTGCCCGCTTTATTGCCGATTTTCGGCATCGCGAGTGCCCACCTCGCTTTATATTTTAATTCGGAGGCCGGTGCCCACCCGGCATTGCCCCGTTTGATTTAAATATTGGAAGCCGGTGCCCACCCGGCATTGCCCGTGATCACCGCCGCAGCCCGGGCCGAGTGGAAACAGCCGCCGACGTCATCGCCCGGCCGCGCTGGTATTGGCCCAGCCAGCCGAGCCTCCCGCCGCGTCATCGGGGGAGGAGGAGGAAGCAGGAAGCAGCCTGCGTTGACCGGCCGAGGCTCCTGAGTGGAGAGGAGCCCCGCCCGCGGCCCCCGCAGAGCCGCCGCCGCAAGGAGACCAAGAGAGAGTGCGTCCCCGCCCCGTCGTCCCGGTGAGTGTGAGGCAGCTTCATTGTGTGCAGAGCGGCCCCGGTTGGCAGCGGGCCGCTCTGCAGAAGAGAAGGGGCATATCACATGTTCGAGCCCAGAGAGGCTCGAGGCCAGTCCCCATTGTTTATTTGAGCCCCGAGAGGCTCCCGGCGTCCTAGGTGATAGAGCGGCACCGGTTGGCAGCGGGCCGCTCCAACGTGCACGAGTACATCCTGGGTCCACCAAGGACTCCAACGACCCCGCATTTCTGGTAATTGGAGCCCCGAGGCTCCTGGGGGCAATTGGGGCATTTCCTTGTTCACGACCCCACGAGGCTCCCAGCCGATCATTGTTTGCGAGCCCCGAGAGGCTCGAGGGGCATTAATCATGTGAGAGCACTGAAGCTCTTGGGTGCCACATTTTGTTTAGAGCCCCAGAGAGGCTCTTGGGTGACATCATATTTGTTTAGAGCCTAGCGAGGTTCTTGAGGGGCAGTTGGTGGTCAGAGCCCCATGGCTCCCACTCTATGTTTTGCCCCATTGTGTTCTTGAGCCCCCGAGGCTCCAACATTGGCCAGCAGTATTTACAACTGTCCAGCACTTAGTGGACAGTTGCTACGTTTAGGCTTTGTGTTCTTGGCTGCCTGCGCAGCCTTCCCTGACATTGAGACTCAGGGTATTTCAACCCTTGCGAGGCCAGTTGGCCTGAGGGACATTTCTAGTCTTGTGCTACATGCACCCTGCGCAATTTATGATTTACTGCTTATGTGATTCCTGCGCAAATGTTCTACCTGCACCTCTGAATGTGTTTTAATACCTCATGTGCCATGTTCTTTATGTTTTATCCCCTTTGCTAAAAGTGACCTGCTTAGAGGAATGTTGATGTTTTATTGCCTTTGCTAAATGTGACTTGCTTAGGTGATTATTTTAGGTTTCCTTCCCTTTGCTAAATGTGACTTGCTTAGGTGATGGTTTTCCTTCCATAGGTCCTGATTATAAGGTCCTAGTTCCCTGCGTGATTTCCCTAAAGTGTTTAGGGTGGCGTAGGAGGTATTTACCCTTTACCAGTAGTTACTGGTTGTATGCTACATTTACTATTTCTGTGTTACAGTCATTATATGTTTATGTGCTAAGTGTTATACCTACAAGTGCTATTTCTAAAAGTGCATTCCCCTGACAGTGGTCCAGGTGGCCCTGTCCTGTACATAATCCCTTGTAAATCTTGCCCGTGCCTGTTGGCACATTGTACAGTGTGTGTGTTATCTAATGTGTTTTTATTATTATAATACAAAGGCTATTTTTGATATAACCTTGTGTGGAGTTTCCTTTGTGGTGGGCCTAGGGTGTTGTCGCTGGGGTGCGCGCGTAAACGCTTTACACATCGCCTCCGAGATTAGCCTTGCTGCTCGCGTCACGTTACCTAGAGGGTGAGCAGAGGTTCTCTTGGTGTGTAACTCCCTTGCCCTGACTTAGAAATGGCGATCCCTGACTGACCTTGGCGTCCCGTTTCCAACACTTATATAAAAGTGATAGCTCTAAAAAACAAAGATACATAAGGCATGATGTGGATGACCTTTCACCTAAGGTATGAAACAGTCTTGCCTTGGCCCTTGCGTCAGTACTGAAATGTGGTAGTATTCTCACTCACTTGTAACGCAGAGCTTCAATACTACTGTTTGTCTTCTTAGGGCAGTGAAGGGCAAAGCTTTTACCAGAGACCAGACACTCCGATTCCTCATCTGATGAAATTATTCAGAAAAGAGAGCTGAAGAGATGATTAGACCATGTTTCAAACCTGACCTCTGCTCCAAGGGAACAATTATCTGCTCGATGTCTGTACAAACAAAAATGAAAGATTCTTTAAACAACATGGTATGACTCAGTGACTTAGTATTCTGTTTACTACAAGAACATTTTGGAGTATGCCTTGGAAAATATTCCAAAGTTTCAAAAGGTGTTCTCCACATCATATGCTAAAAGAAGGGTAGTACCTTCTGAATCACTGTTTTAAACAGTGTTTTCTAAACTGAAATCAAGAAAACAATTTTGAAAAATATAATTTTCTGTGAGACCACTGCCTGCTCTTAAAAATCATTTCTGCACACATTCACAAAGGTGAAAGTAAAGGTGAAGGGGTCCACTGGGGACTTAAAGTAGGTGCTAAACTGCAGGTGTTTTGCGGCTGCAAATGTGGTCGTAAAACAATGGTACATACCTTGTGGACTCACTAGTAGGGATGCCCTTGGCGTGCCCCTTTTTAATAGCGACTCGCAAATGCTATTTGGCGAGTCACTAACTCGCAAAATAGTATCTGTGGATACCACCACCGTTTTTTGCGCTTGCAAATGGAACGATTTCCCATTTGCAACCGTAATAAACAGTTGTACATATGCCCCTAGATTGTATTTGCTTTATTTCCTTGCTAATTCATATTTTGGTTTTTTATATGTATCAGTTGGATTGAGGAATCCAAACTGTTTTCATATTCAAAGGTTAAACCAATGTATGGTTTCTTTGAGGGGTTAATATGCAGAATTTTGCTTTTATTAAAATACTATTTAACTTTAGTGATGCTTTTGAAATTAAAGGAAGGAATCTGCAGCTAGAATCGTCTCTACCAGATACATCGTTACCGAAGCTGGACAGAGATCCTGCAAGATAATGATTACAGCTGCTCCAGCCCAGGTTTTCACGGTTTCACATTGTTGCAGCGTGCGAGCGGCAAGCAGGGAAGCAAGAAAGACGCCGAATCTGCCTACCTGCCACCCCGAACTACCTTGCGGATCACCGGCTCACCGGTGATCTTTCCTCCTTCAACGGGGGCCATAAATGATCTTTGTCACCCAGGGGGCCTTTCGAGACTGAGGCCAGCTGAGCCTCGGCTGTCCCACAGTGGGATGAGCAGCGGTTTGAGCGGGAGACAGGAGACAGGAGGCAGAAAGTGGAGAAGGGGACAAACGGAGAAACGGTGAGCAAACAGAGCTAAACAGAGAGCGAGCAGAGAGCAGTTTTGCAGTTTTGCCCCGCGGAAGCGGCCCGGTAGTCTAAGGCTGGGTGCGGCCTGCGGGTGTGGCTGGTGGGCCTGGGGACAACTGAGGTGTTACCGCAGATAGGGGAGCCCGTCGGAACTGAGGAAATGTTCTAAGGTCTCCAACCTCAACCAACTTAACAGACTACCGGTCTACTGGACCCCCTAGGGCAGCATAGTGTTCAGACTCGCCCCTACTGCACCTCTTCACTCCGTGTATTAGGCTGTACTTTGGAATAGAAAAACATCAGAGAAAGACGACATTTGTAAGCGTGGGCGTAAAATCCGTTCCGCTCGCGGATTTTGCGGATTTTCGGCAAATTCGCAATCCGCGAACTCTTGCGAATTTCCCGAAAATGTGCAAGTTCGCACGAAACGGATTTTTTTGCTTGGTCGCACTTGCCAAATAGAATACTATACAATTTTGCGGCGCGCAGCGTTCACTTACCGTCATTCAGCGTTTGAAGAGTTGTTTTTCTCCATGTTTGCGTGTGCTGCGCCATTTTGGATCTTGCTGCGGGATCCCGCGGGAGTTTGTCGACCGCGATTACGTCATCGCGGCTTGCCACCTTGCACAGCGAGAGTTTGTCAACGCGAGTACGTCATAAAGGCCCGTGATCACGCATCGCAGGAGTAAACACTTGCGAACACGTAGATGCGGCGGGCAGCGACAATCTCGCAATTGCGAAATTGCAAAATTTGCAATTTCGCACAAGAAATCCACCAGCAGTCAGCATAAACCTTCTGAAAATGATTTTTTATCAGAATAACTCCTCAGGTTGACATTTGCCTGCACTTTTTTGGCAAGGGGTCCATTTTGGGGGGGGGTGGGAGGAAGGAAGTTCCCCACAGTCTCCAACTTCCTGTTCCTGTCCAGCAGGCTCCTCCCAGTGCTTTGTTCATGTCCTGGTCACTTTGATTTGGATCTTGACCTGGAAGGATTACTTTTTTTGGATGCTGCTGGATATTTGGATTTGAGGCCATTTTGACTTTCTTTGGATCACTTTTGGATTAGAAATTTCACAAGTAAGTTTGTTTGGGGCATTACAGTTGCTGCAACTACAATTTCGGAACTTTTTCAGAACATTAAATAAAATATATTGTGGGTAGCCACAGTATCCAGTAGGACCAGGGTTAGGTATGGGTGCATGATACAACTGTTTTGTTGAATTTCAACATCATTTAGGGCATGGATGGCATTGGATTGTGGTGATTTTTGTGTGTTTTTTGATTTTTGGGCTGTTGTTGGGGCCTTTTGCCCAGGGGTACTCAGTGGTGCATGGACTGAGTCTTTCTGTGGGGTCTCTTTAATGTAAACATCATGGAGGGCATGGATGGCATTGGATTGTGGTGATTTTTGTGTGTTTTTCGAATTTTGGGCTGTTGTGGGGGCCTTTTGCCCAGGGATACTCAGTGGTGCATGGACTGAGTCTTTCTGTGGGGTCTCTTTAATGTAAACATCATAGAGGGCACGTTTTACTAGCCATCTTATTTTCCTTTCCCTTAGACTTCATTTCTTCTTCTTTCAGTGCTCCTTGATAAAGGGCAGCCCGCCCGAAATGCATCAGAGCCTTTCGTTGAACATTCTCATTATGGATTGAATGTCATGAATTTTTATTGATATGACGACAATATCATGGAAAAAATAATTTATCATTATGAAAATAAATAATCAAGTTTGAAAACACTGGAATCATTTGTTTGAACCACCCCGGTGTGCCTCCTTGGGATGTGCCCGCATGGTCCATGCGCACACAACTTCTTTTGATCAATATTCCAGGCGTTTTGACGGAAACGCTTCCAAGAAGTGCACCCAACTGATTAACTTTTGGCAAAGTTTTACTATATCTGTACTATTTTTGCAGTGCACCCTCACCTCTTACTTTTTTACACTTTTGTGTCTTGAATGTAAACATTATTGAGGGCATAGATGGCATGGGATTGTGGTGATTTTTGTGTGTTTTTCCAATTTTGGGATGTTGTTGGGGCCTTTTGCCCAGAGGTACTCAGTGGTGCATGGACTGAGCCTTTCTGTGGGGTCTCCTTAATGTAAACATCATGGAGAGCATGGATGGCATTGAATTGTGGTGATTTGTGTGTGTTTTTCGATTTTTTGGGGTGTTGGTGGGGCATGGCCATGTGGGTGGGGGCCATTTTGAGGACTGGTACAGGCAGGGCCTGGCCATGTGGTGGGGGTCTAGGGGCCATTTTGAATCCAGGCAGTGTGCTTTGTGCTATAGGCCTGCATCCAATGTGCCTTGCTTTCATCCACTATGCCCAGGGTTACTCAGTGGTGCATGGGCCTAGTCTTTCTGTGGGGTGTCTTGAATTTAAACATCATTGAGGGCATAGATGGCATTGGATTGTGGTGATTTTTATGAGTTTTTGATTTTTTTGGGTGGGGCATGGCCATGTGGGTGGGGGCCATTTTGAGTACTTGTACAGGCAGGGCATGGCCATGTGGTGGGGGTCTAGGGGCCATTTTGAAGCCAGGCAGAATGCTTTGTTGTGCCATAGGCCTGCACCCAGTCTGACATGCTTTCATCCATTATGCCCAGGGGTACTCTGTCACTGGTGCATTTTATTGGTCTTCCCATTTTGGGGGTGTGGGTATAATAAAAATGCTTACTTGCAAACTATTAATTGAAGCGCTACATATGCAACCTTTATTTAACTGATGTTCCTCTGGCTTTGTTTGCTTTTAGGTGCAGAAAGATGAATCATCAGCCTCATCGTTCCTCATCAGTGCCAGGAAGAAGTCCTGCTGCGGTGTGTGCAGCACAACGTCACGTGTGGCCACAGACAACTCTGCAACTTGTGCAACTGCGTCATGCTGTTCTGACATCTGAAGAAGATGGCCCCAAAAAAAGTTGCCCGTAGCTCCTCTAGCAAGAAAGTTGCCAGTAAGGAGCAGAAGAAGCAAGTCGCGCCACTTACCAAGGAGACTGGTGCGCCGACCACCGCATTCTTATGGGGGAAAAAAGTACGCCTGCAGCAGCAGCGGGGTCTGCTGGGGACCAAGCTGTGAGCAGCACCTCCGCTCCATTGGGCTCAGTGCCACCACCACCACGCCAACTTAGGTCCAAGCCCTTGAGTGCTGCAGAGGCAGCCAGTATAGTTGTTCAATCACCATCGACCAGTGATGTTGGCTCATCGCAAGAAAGTAGCAGCATCCCTCAATCAACACAGGTTGTTGTAACTCATCTGACGAGTGTTCTACATCCACAGCCGCAACAACAACCACATGTGCAAGTACATGTGGAAGGAGAGGCGGCGCAAGGAGAGGCGCAAGCAGAGGTGCATGGAGCGGCACAAGTGCCCACAATAGTTGTTCCTCCCGAAGTAGGGGCACATCAGGAAATTGACATTCAAGCCGAGGTATCACATGAGGAAGCCACTCCTCCTGATGATTCATTGTCTTCCAGATCCCCAGCAAGGAAAAGATCAAGGATGGTGTCTACTTCTTCTTCAAGCCCCCTTGCTTCTGATGATATGGATGACAATTGGGAACCACCAGTGCTGCCTGAGAGTGAGGCACACCATGATCTGACAAAGGTAGCTATGCGTAAAAGGAAGGTCCCCGAAAGTCTCAGAGTTATGGAGTGTGATGATGACGCTTTACAAGACGTGGCGTATACTCCTGCTGATGAAGACTCTCACGACGACGACACAGTCATCATACACGTCACTCCAGCCTCAGCAGGCATGCAGCAAACAGACATTTATACCCTATCCCGAAATGCTGCTGAGCGTGATGATGGCGACGTGGGAATGGGACCACCACGAATGCATAACTAGTACACCACCGCCTACAGCTTCCATATTTTCTCGCCACAAGGGACCTCCATCCACCTCGAACTCCATTTCCTCAATTAGTGGTGCTGTAAGTGCACAACATACTAAATTTCGGCAACACACATCCTCCAGTTCATCTGGCATTAGCAGCATTCCCAGAATCGCCTCCTCCGCCCCCCACAGACATTTGAAGTCCGCAGTTTGGGACTTCTTTAGTGCTAGCCCAACAAGGGAAAACATAGCCATTTGTACCATTTGTAAGCTTCGAGTTAGTTGTGGTAAGCTTGGTACCAACTATGGTACCGGAGGCCAGAGAGGTCATCTTGAGAGACAGCACACTGTCAAATGGCATGCGCACCTAAGGGAGAGCAAGGATGCCCGAATTGCAAGTCAACAAATTGTATCCGTTGATGTTTCATCTGCTGATGATGAGGAGGAAGAAGCATCAAACATTTCTTCAGTTACACCCAGTACCCCTTTCAGCAGCACACCCCCTGCAAGATATATGAGCCAAACTAAGATTGTGGGAGAGAGTGAGACACCAATGCGAAAAAGTTCGTCATCACTGAGCGTAACTGGGTCGAAGAAGTCATCATCATCCCGTACAATGGTCCAGCCCACCATTAGAAGCATGTTGTTTTCAGATGCGCCATTTGAACGCAACCACCCAATGGCGCGGCTGTATAACACTAAGCTGGCTAAAATGCTAGCGCTGGACCTTCTCCCTTTTTCTTTTGTGGAAGGGGTGGGTTTTCTTGAAATGGTGGCAACGCTCTGCCCTAATTGGAAGGTTCCTAGCCGGTTCTATTTTGCCAGAGTTGCGGTTCCAGCACTACATGAAGATGTGCTGGAGGTGATTGGGGCAGCTTTGCAGAAGAGTGCTGTTCACACTATACATCTGACAACAGACATGTGGACCAGTTGCACAGCCACTGTTTACATGTGCATCACTGCACGCTGGGTCTCTTTTTCAGGGGTTAAAGCAAAGATAAACGCAGGTGTTGACTCGGACAAAGTTTATAAAGCTGCTCGGAAACATGCAACAATAGCCATGTTTGCCATGGAGAAAAGTCATACAGGAGAAAACATTTTGCATGAGTTTAACACAAAGGTCTTTGAATGGCTATCCCCAAGAAAACGCACGATTGGTTATGTTTCCACAGATAATGACGCCAATGTGGTTAAGGTCATGGATATGGGTAACTATTTCAGAGTGCCGTGTTTGGCGCACTGTATAAACCTGGTTGATAAAAAATTCTTGAGTGAAGTAAGTCCAGTCTCCGAGTTACTGACCACCTGCCAAAGAATGTGCACACATTTCAACCATTCTTTTAAGGCCCGGAAGCAGCTGAGGTGCCTGCAACATGAACGTAAATTGCCAGTGAATACACTCATCCAGGAGGTGGCAACACGTTGGAACTCAACCTTCTACATGCTTGAGCGTCTGTATGAGCAGTATGCGGTAGTCGATCAGTTTTTCTTTAAACTGGGTACACCTATGATAGACATGAGGATACAGGTGGAGCAATGGGAGCTAGTTAAAAGCCTGACAGACATGCTTCGTCCTTTTGAGGTCTTCACGCGTGCAGTCAGCAGGGAGGACTGTAATTTGGGAAAAGCTATCCCATTGTTGCGCATGCTAGAGCACCGACTGAAGGCGGTGCGTTCTAAGTTTGAAAAAGATGGAAAGGAAGAAGCATTTGAGTTGGCGGACAAGTTATTATACCGCCCACTTCGCGAGGATCATCTTGAAAAGATCCAGACAGAACAGCATTACATTTGTGCTACTATTCTGGATCCACGGTACAAAAAGGCAGTGGCAGGCAGAGTATTCTTTCCTTTTGATGACTCAGATGTTACAAAGTACAAACATTGGCTAGCTGTGTCAGCCACTCGGTTTGAAAGAGAACGGGAGGAAATTGAAGGAAAAGGCAGTACATCAGCATCAGCAGGCCATCCGCAGTCAAAAAAATCCACTTCTGCAGCTGTGGCTGTGGCAGAAGTGAGTGATTTTCCCTCTCAGCCATTAACGACACCAGCAACCGTATCATCTGCACCAGACACAACAGTAATATTGTGTGAAGAAGAGGATTGGCTAACTCCGCTTGGGTTTGCTTCTCAAATGGTCCCAGAAAAAAGTAAGCAAAGTGGAGGAACCCTGGAGAACCTTGAGTCGATGGTGCAGGCCTATCTGAATGACTCAACAGAGGTCCATGTTTCTCATGACCCATTGGAGTATTGGCATGGGAAAAGAGATGTGTAGCCAGAGATCACCAACCTGGCTATAAATTACTTGTCTTGCCCACTCGCAAGCGTGTCTTCTGAACGTGTTTTCAGTGCTGCTGGTGGCATTGTAACTTCCAAAAGGACCCGCCTCTCGCCCAAAAATGTGGAGAGGTTAACAATGATCAAGATGAATCAGCACTTCATACCACCAAATTACAAAATACGAGAATGCACGCAGGAAGAAGACGAGGAGGACACCAACTTAGATGAGGGAAGTTCTTCCCTGTTAACTGACCTACTGCCGTCTGAATTAGCAGAGTTTGAGGACGAGCTCTTCTTCCCTGACACAGAGCCCTGAAAATGAGTCAACGAATCACTAACTTTCTTTTTCGTCCTTATTCACTTTTATTCCTGTGTGTCTGTCTTTCTTTGTTTTGCAAAATATATATTAAAAAAAACTTTAATCACCTAATCACAAAAACAAGCCCATCAGCAGAACTGTCTTCACTTATTTGCTCATTGATTTGAAGGTGCCGCGTCTGCATTCCTCAGGTTCACAAGTTCACAAGAACATGCTCCTCTATCCTCCTCCTCCAGACTCCTATTTCCCTCAAAGCAGATGGCTGGATTACGCCCAATGAAGAAGCACTTGTGGGGGTGTTCTACTTCTTTGTGGGTGAGTTGAAGGGTCTGGGGCATTGCTGTGAAGGTCTAATACCGGATAAAAGTGGTTTGGAGAAAATCGGAGCAGAAAAAGATTTTGCGCTTTTGATCACTTGCCTGTCTTTGGGGTGCTGTTTGGCGGGCTTTTAGGTTGTTGTGGGTGGGTTTTGTGGTCTGGGAGCACTGCTGGCACAGTCTAATGTTGATTGCATTTGTTTTTCAGGAAATCTATGGTGGAAAAGGGGAGTTAGGGCCTAGCTGCACAGCGTATTTGGACAGAATTGAAGGTAGTACAGCCATTTTTGCTTTTTGCCTGTTTGGGGGTGTTCTGCTTTTTTGTGGGTGGCTGCAGGGGTCTGGAGCCATTGCTGGGAATGTCTAATACCGGATAAAAGTGGTTTGGACAAAATCTGAGGTGACATTTTATTTGCGTTTTTGCTGACTTGATTGTCTTTGAGGTGCTGTTTGGGGGGGTTCCGGGTGTTTGTGGGTGGGTTTTGTGGTCTGGGAGCACTGCTGGCACAGTCTAATGTTGATTGCATTTGTTTTTCAGGAAATCCATGGTGGAAAAGGAGAGTTAGGGCCTAGCTGCACAGCGTATTTGGACAGAATTGAAGGTAGTAGGCCAATTTTTGCTTTTTGCCTGTTTGGGGGTGTTCTGCTTTTTTGCGGGTGGCTGCAGGGGTCTGGAGCCATTGCTGGGAATGTCTAATACCGGATAAAAGTGGTTTGGACAAAATCGGAGGTCAAAACTTTTTTTGCGTTTTTGCTGACTTGTTTGTCTTTGAAGTGCTGTTTGGGGGGGTTCCGGGGGATTTATGGGTGGGTTATGGGGTCTGGGAGCATTGCTGGGTATGGATACTTTTGATTGCAAGAGGTTTGAAGCAAATCCATGGTGGCAAAGGGGAGTTAGGGCCCAGCTGCAGAGCGCGCGGAGTGATTTTGGAAATTTGCCTGAACATTTTTAAGTCCCCATTTTTGTAGTTTTGCTTTTTGGCTGTTTGGGGGTCTTCTACATCTTTCCGCCTGGGTTGACGGGTCTGAGGCCTTTGCTGGGAATGTCTAATACCGGATAAAAGTGGTTTGGACAAAATCGGAGGTGAATTTTTTTGCATTTTTGCTGACTTGCTTGTCTTTGAGGTGCTGTTTGGGGGGGTTCCGGGTGTTTGTGGGTGGGTTTTGTGGTCTGGGAGCACTGCTGGCACTGTCTAATGTTGATTGCATTTGTTTTTCAGGAAATCCATGGTGGAAAAGGGGAGTTAGGGCCTAGCTGCACAGCGTATTTTAACAGAATTGAAGGTAGTAGGCCAATTTTTGCTTTTTGCCTGTTTGGGGGTGTTCTGCTTTTTTGCGGGTGGCTGCAGGGGTCTGGAGCCATTGCTGGGAATGTCTAATACCGGATAAAAGTGGTTTGGACAAAATCTGAGGTGAAATTTTATTTGCGTTTTTGCTGACTTGATTGTCTTTGAGGTGCTGTTTGGGGGGGTTCTGGGTGTTTGTGGGTGGGTTTTGTGGTCTGGGAGCACTGCTGGCACAGTCTAATGTTGATTGCATTTGTTTTTCAGGAAATCCATGGTGGAAAAGGAGAGTTAGGGCCTAGCTGCACAGCGTATTTGGACAGAATTGAAGGTAGTAGGCCAATTTTTGCTTTTTGCCTGTTTGGGGGTGTTCTGCTTTTTTGCGGGTGGCTGCAGGGGTCTGGAGCCATTGCTGGGAATGTCTAATACCGGATAAAAGTGGTTTGGACAAAATCGGAGGTCAAAACTTTTTTTGCGTTTTTGCTGACTTGTTTGTCTTTGAAGTGCTGTTTGGGGGGGGTTCCGGGGGATTTATGGGTGGGTTATGGGGTCTGGGAGCATTGCTGGGTATGGATACTTTTGATTGCAAGAGGTTTGAAGCAAATCCATGGTGGCAAAAGGGAGTTAGGGCCCAGCTGCAGAGCGCGCGGAGTGATTTTGGAAATTTGCCTGAAAATTTTTAAGTCCCCATTTTTGTAGTTTTGCTTTTTGGCTGTTTGGGGGTCTTCTACTTCTTTCCGCCTGGGTTGACGGGTCTGGGGCCTTTGCTGGGAATGTCTAATACCGGATAAAAGTGGTTTGGACAAAATCGGAGGTGGATTTTTTTGCATTTTTGCTGACTTGCTTGTCTTTGAGGTGCTGTTTGGGGGTGTTCCGGGTGTTTGTGGGTGGGTTTTGTGGTCTGGGAGCACTGCTGGCACTGTCTAATGTTGATTGCATTTGTTTTTCAGGAAATCCGTGGTGATAAAGGGGAGTTAGGGCCTAGCTGCACAGCGTATTTGGACAGAATTGAAGGTAGTAGGCCCATTTTGGCTTTTTGCCTGTTTGGGGGTGTTCTGCTTTTTTGCGGGTGGCTGCAGGGGTCTGGGGCCATTGCTGGGAATGTCTAATACCGGATAAAAGTGGTTTGGGCAAAATCGGAGGTGAAATTTTTTTGCAATTTTGCTGACTTGCTTGTCTTTGAGGTGCTGTTTTGGGGGGTTCCGGGTGTTTGTGGGTGGGTTTTGGGGTCTGGAGCACTGCTGGGTATGGATACTTTTGATTGCAAGAGGTTTGAAGCAAATCAATGGTGGCAAAGGGGAGTTAGGGCCTAGCTGCAGAGCACGCGCGGAGTGATTTTGAAAATTTGCCTGAAAATTTCTAAGTCCCCATTTTTGTAGTTTTGCTTTTTGGCTGTTTGGGGGTCTTCTCCTTCTTTCCGCCTGGGTTGACGGGTGTGGGGCCATTGCTGGGAATGTTTAATACCGGATAAAAGTGGTTTGGACAAAATCGGAGGTGAAAAGTTTTTTGCGTTTTTGCTGACTTGCTTGTGTTTGAGTGCTGTTTGGGGGTTCCGGGTGTTTGTGGGTGGGTTTTGGGGTCTGGGAGCACTGCTGGCACAGTATAATGTTGATTGCATTTGTTTTTCAGGAAATCCATGGTGGAAAAGGGGAGTTAGGGCCTAGCTGCACAGCGTATTTGGACAGAATTGAAGGTAGTAGGCCCATTTTTGCTTTTTGCCTGTTTGGGGGTGTTCTGCTTTTTTGCGGGTGGCTGCAGGGGTCTGGGGCCATTGCTGGGAATGTCTAATACCGGATAAAAGTGGTTTGGACATAATCGGAGGTAAAATATTTGTGCGTTTTTGCTGACTTGCTTGTCTTTGAGGTGCTGTTTGGGGGGGTTCCGGGTGTTTGTGGGTGGGTTTTAGGGTCTGGGAGCACTGCTGGGTATGGATACTTTTGAATGCAAGAGGTTTGAAGCAAATCAATGGTGGCAAAGGGGATTTAGGGCCTAGCTGCAGAGCGCGCGCGGAGTGATTTAGAAAATTTGCCTGAAAATGTCTAAGTCCCCATTTTTGTAGTTTTGCTTTTTGGCTGTTTGGGGGTCTTCTACTTCTTTCCGCCTGGGTTGACGGGTCTGGGGCCATTGCTGGGAATGTTTAATACCGGATAAAAGTGGTTTGGACAAAATCGGAGGTGAAAAGTTTTTTGCGTTTTTGCTGACTTGCTTGTGTTTGAGTGCTGTTTGGGGGTTCCGGGTGTTTGTGGGTGGGTTTTGGGGTCTGGGAGCACTGCTGGCACAGTCTAATGTTGATTGCATTTGTTTTTCAGGAAATCCATGGTGGAAAAGGGGAGTTAGGGCCTAGCTGCACAGCGTATTTGGACAGAATTGAAGGTAGTAGGCCCATTTTTGCTTTTTGCCTGTTTGGGGGTGTTCTGCTTTTTTGCGGATGGCTGCAGGGGTCTGGGGCCATTGCTGGGAATGTCTAATACCGGATAAAAGTGGTTTGGACAAAATCGGAGGTGAACATTTTTTTGCGTTTTTGCTGACCTGCTTGTCTTTGAGGTGCTGTTTGGGGGGTTCCGGGTGTTTGTGGTTGGGTTTTGGGGTCTGGGAGCACTGCTGGCCCAGTCTAATGTTGATTGCATTTGTTTTTCAGGAAATCCATGGTGGAAAAGGGGAGTTAGGGCCTAGCTGCACAGCGTATTTGGACAGAATTGAAGGTAGTAGGCCCATTTTTGCTTTTTGCCTGTTTGGGGGTGTTCTGCTTTTTTGCGGGTGGCTGCAGGGGTCTGGGGCCATTGCTGGGAATGTCTAATACCGGATAAAAGTTGTTTGAACAAAATCGGAGGTGAAAATTTGTTTGCGTTTTTGCTGACTTGCTTGTCTTTGAGGTGCTGTTTGGGGGGTTCCGGCTGTTTATGGGTGGGTTTTGGGGTCTTGGAGCATTGCTGGGTATGGATACTTTTGATTGCAAGAGGTTTGAAGCAAATCCATGGTGGCAAAGGGGAGTTAGGGCCCAGCTGCAGAGCGCGCGCGGAGTGATTTTGGAAATTTGCCAGAAAATTTCTAAGTCCCCATTTTTGTAGTTTTGCTTTTTGGCTGTTTGGGGGTCTTCTACTTCTTTCCGCCTGGGTTGACGGGTCTGGGGCCTTTGCTGGGAATGTCTAATACCGGATAAAAGTGGGTTGGACAAAATCAGAGGTGACTTTTTTTGCATTTTTGCTGACTTGCTTGTCTTTGAGGTGCTGTTTGGGGGGGTTCCGGGTGTTTGTTGGTGGGTTTTGTGGTCTGGGAGCACTGCTGGCACAGTCTAATGTTGATTACATTTGTTTTTCAGGAAATCCATGGTGGAAAAGGGGAGTTAGGGCGTAGCTGCACAGCGTATTTGGACAGAATTGAAGATAGTAGGCCCATTTTTGCTTTTTGCCTGTTTGGGGGTGTTCTGCTTTTTTGCGGGTGGCTGCAGGGGTCTGGGGCCATTGCTGGGAATGTCTAATACCGGATAAAAGTGGTTTGGACATAATCGGAGGTGAAATATTTGTGCGTTTTTGCTGACTTGCTTGTCTTTGAGGTGCTATTTGGGGGGGTTCCGGGTGTTTGTGGGTGGGTTTTAGGGTCTGGGAGCACTGCTGGGTATGGATACTTTTGATTGCAAGAGGTTTGAAGCAAATCAATGGTGGCAAAGGGGATTTAGGGCCTAGCTGCAGAGCGCGCGCGGAGTGATTTAGAAAATGTGCCTGAAAATTTCTAAGTCCCCATTTTTGTAGTTTTGCTTTTTGGCTGTTTGGGGGTCTTCTACTTCTTTCCGCCTGGGTTGACGGGTCTGGGGCCTTTGCTGGGAATGTCTAATACCGGATAAAAGTGGGTTGGACAAAATCAGAGGTGACTTTTTTTGCATTTTTGCTGACTTGCTTGTCTTTGAGGTGCTGTTTGGGGGGGTTCCGGGTGTTTGTTGGTGGGTTTTGTGGTCTGGGAGCACTGCTGGCACAGTCTAATGTTGATTACATTTGTTTTTCAGGAAATCCATGGTGGAAAAGGGGAGGTAGGGCGTAGCTGCACAGCGTATTTGGACAGAATTGAAGATAGTAGGCCCATTTTTGCTTTTTGCCTGTTTGGGGGTGTTCTGCTTTTTTGCGGGTGGCTGCAGGGGTCTGGGGCCATTGCTGGGAATGTCTAATACCGGATAAAAGTGGTTTGGACATAATCGGAGGTGAAATATTTGTGCGTTTTTGCTGACTTGCTTGTCTTTGAGGTGCTATTTGGGGGGGTTCCGGGTGTTTGTGGGTGGGTTTTAGGGTCTGGGAGCACTGCTGGGTATGGATACTTTTGATTGCAAGAGGTTTGAAGCAAATCAATGGTGGCAAAGGGGATTTAGGGCCTAGCTGCAGAGCGCGCGCGGAGTGATTTAGAAAATGTGCCTGAAAATTTCTAAGTCCCCATTTTTGTAGTTTTGCTTTTTGGCTGTTTGGGGGTCTTCTCCTTCTTTCCGCCTGGGTTGACGGGTGTGGGGCCATTGCTGGGAATGTTTAATACCGGATAAAAGTGGTTTGGACAAAATCGGAGGTGAAAAGTTTTTTGCGTTTTTGCTGACTTGCTTGTGTTTGAGTGCTGTTTGGGGGTTCCGGGTGTTTGTGGGTGGGTTTTGGGGTCTGGGAGCACTGCTGGCACAGTATAATGTTGATTGCATTTGTTTTTCAGGAAATCCATGGTGGAAAAGGGGAGTTAGGGCCTAGCTGCACAGCGTATTTGGACAGAATTGAAGGTAGTAGGCCCATTTTTGCTTTTTGCCTGTTTGGGGGTGTTCTGCTTTTTTGCGGGTGGCTGCAGGGGTCTGGGGCCATTGCTGGGAATGTCTAATACCGGATAAAAGTGGTTTGGACATAATCGGAGGTAAAATATTTGTGCGTTTTTGCTGACTTGCTTGTCTTTGAGGTGCTGTTTGGGGGGGTTCCGGGTGTTTGTGGGTGGGTTTTAGGGTCTGGGAGCACTGCTGGGTATGGATACTTTTGAATGCAAGAGGTTTGAAGCAAATCAATGGTGGCAAAGGGGATTTAGGGCCTAGCTGCAGAGCGCGCGCGGAGTGATTTAGAAAATTTGCCTGAAAATGTCTAAGTCCCCATTTTTGTAGTTTTGCTTTTTGGCTGTTTGGGGGTCTTCTACTTCTTTCCGCCTGGGTTGACGGGTCTGGGGCCATTGCTGGGAATGTTTAATACCGGATAAAAGTGGTTTGGACAAAATCGGAGGTGAAAAGTTTTTTGCGTTTTTGCTGACTTGCTTGTGTTTGAGTGCTGTTTGGGGGTTCCGGGTGTTTGTGGGTGGGTTTTGGGGTCTGGGAGCACTGCTGGCACAGTCTAATGTTGATTGCATTTGTTTTTCAGGAAATCCATGGTGGAAAAGGGGAGTTAGGGCCTAGCTGCACAGCGTATTTGGACAGAATTGAAGGTAGTAGGCCCATTTTTGCTTTTTGCCTGTTTGGGGGTGTTCTGCTTTTTTGCGGATGGCTGCAGGGGTCTGGGGCCATTGCTGGGAATGTCTAATACCGGATAAAAGTGGTTTGGACAAAATCGGAGGTGAACATTTTTTTGCGTTTTTGCTGACCTGCTTGTCTTTGAGGTGCTGTTTGGGGGGTTCCGGGTGTTTGTGGTTGGGTTTTGGGGTCTGGGAGCACTGCTGGCCCAGTCTAATGTTGATTGCATTTGTTTTTCAGGAAATCCATGGTGGAAAAGGGGAGTTAGGGCCTAGCTGCACAGCGTATTTGGACAGAATTGAAGGTAGTAGGCCCATTTTTGCTTTTTGCCTGTTTGGGGGTGTTCTGCTTTTTTGCGGGTGGCTGCAGGGGTCTGGGGCCATTGCTGGGAATGTCTAATACCGGATAAAAGTTGTTTGAACAAAATCGGAGGTGAAAATTTGTTTGCGTTTTTGCTGACTTGCTTGTCTTTGAGGTGCTGTTTGGGGGGTTCCGGCTGTTTATGGGTGGGTTTTGGGGTCTTGGAGCATTGCTGGGTATGGATACTTTTGATTGCAAGAGGTTTGAAGCAAATCCATGGTGGCAAAGGGGAGTTAGGGCCCAGCTGCAGAGCGCGCGCGGAGTGATTTTGGAAATTTGCCAGAAAATTTCTAAGTCCCCATTTTTGTAGTTTTGCTTTTTGGCTGTTTGGGGGTCTTCTACTTCTTTCCGCCTGGGTTGACGGGTCTGGGGCCTTTGCTGGGAATGTCTAATACCGGATAAAAGTGGGTTGGACAAAATCAGAGGTGACTTTTTTTGCATTTTTGCTGACTTGCTTGTCTTTGAGGTGCTGTTTGGGGGGGTTCCGGGTGTTTGTTGGTGGGTTTTGTGGTCTGGGAGCACTGCTGGCACAGTCTAATGTTGATTACATTTGTTTTTCAGGAAATCCATGGTGGAAAAGGGGAGTTAGGGCGTAGCTGCACAGCGTATTTGGACAGAATTGAAGATAGTAGGCCCATTTTTGCTTTTTGCCTGTTTGGGGGTGTTCTGCTTTTTTGCGGGTGGCTGCAGGGGTCTGGGGCCATTGCTGGGAATGTCTAATACCGGATAAAAGTGGTTTGGACATAATCGGAGGTGAAATATTTGTGCGTTTTTGCTGACTTGCTTGTCTTTGAGGTGCTATTTGGGGGGGTTCCGGGTGTTTGTGGGTGGGTTTTAGGGTCTGGGAGCACTGCTGGGTATGGATACTTTTGATTGCAAGAGGTTTGAAGCAAATCAATGGTGGCAAAGGGGATTTAGGGCCTAGCTGCAGAGCGCGCGCGGAGTGATTTAGAAAATGTGCCTGAAAATTTCTAAGTCCCCATTTTTGTAGTTTTGCTTTTTGGCTGTTTGGGGGTCTTCTACTTCTTTCCGCCTGGGTTGACGGGTCTGGGGCTATTGCTGGGAATGTCTAATACCGGATAAAAGTGGTTTGGACAAAATCGGAGGTGAAAAGTTTTTTGCGTTTCTGCTGACTTGCTTGTGTTTGAGTGCTGTTTGGGGGGTTCCGGGTGTTTGTTGGAGGGTTTTGGGGTTTGGGAACACTGCTGGCACAGTCTAATGTTGATTGCATTTGTTTTTCAGGAAATCCATGGTGGAAAAGGGGAGTTAGGGCCTAGCTGCACAGCGTATTTGGACAGAATTGAAGGTAGTAGGCCCATTTTTGCTTTTTGCCTGTTTGGGGGTGTTCTGCTTTTTTGCGGGTGGCTGCAGGGGTCTGGGGCCATTGCTGGGAATGTCTAATACCGGATAAAAGTGGTTTGGACAAAATCGGAGGTGAACATTTTTTTGCGTTTTTGCTGACTTGCTTGTCTTTGAGCTGCTGTTTGGGGGGGTTCCGGGTGTTTGTGGTTGGGTTTTGGGGTCTGGGAGCACTGCTGGCCCAGTATAATGTTGATTGCATTTGTTTTTCAGGAAATCCATGGTGGAAAAGGGGAGTTAGGGCCTAGCTGCACAGCGTATTTGGACAGAATTGAAGGTAGTAGGCCCATTTTTGCTTTTTGCCTGTTTGGGGGTGTTCTGCTTTTTTGCGGGTGGCTGCAGGGGTCTGGGGCCATTGCTGGGAATGTCTAATAACGGATAAAAATTGTTTGAACAAAATCGGAGGTGAAAATTTGTTTGCGTTTTTGCTGACTTGCTTGTCTTTGAGGTGCTGTTTGGGGGGTTCCGGCTGTTTATGGGTGGGTTTTGGGGTCTTGGAGCATTGCTGGGTATGGATACTTTTGATTGCAAGAGGTTTGAAGCAAATCCATGGTGGCAAAGGGGAGTTAGGGCCCAGCTGCAGAGCGCGCGCGGAGTGATTTTGGAAATTTGCCAGAAAATTTCTAAGTCCCCATTTTTGTAGTTTTGCTTTTTGGCTGTTTGGGGGTCTTCTACTTCTTTCCACCTGGGTTGACGGGTCTGGGGCCTTTGCTGGGAATGTCTAATACCGGATAAAAGTGGTTTGGACAAAATCGGAGGTGACTTTTTTTGCATTTTTGCTGACTTGCTTGTCTTTGAGGTGCTGTTTGGGGGGGTTCCGGGTGTTTGTTGGTGGGTTTTGTGGTCTGGGAGCACTGCTGGCACAGTCTAATGTTGATTGCATTTGTTTTTCAGGAAATCCATGGTGGAAAAGGGGAGTTAGGGCGTAGCTGCACAGCGTATTTGGACAGAATTGAAGGTAGTAGGCCCATTTTTGCTTTTTGCCTGTTTGGGGATGTTCTGCTTTTTTGCGGGTGGCTGCAGGGGTCTGGGGCCATTGCTGGGAATGTCTAATATGGGATAAAAGTGGTTTGGACAAAATCTGAGGTGAATTTTTTTTGCGTTTTTGCTGACTTGCTTGTCTTTGAGGTGCTGTTTGGGGGGTTCCGGGTGTTTGTGGGTGGGTTTTGGGGTCTGGGAGCACTGCTGGGTATGGATACTTTTGATTGCAAGAGGTTTGAAGCAAATCAATGGTGGCAAAGGGGAGTTAGGGCCTAGCTGCAGAGCGCGCGGAGTGATTTTGAAAATTTGCCTGAACATTTTTAAGTCCCCATTTTTGTAGTTTTGCTTTTTGGCAGTTTGGGGGTCTTCTACTTCTTTCCGCCTGGGTTGACGGGTCTGGGGCCATTGCTGGGAATGTCTAATACCGGATAATAGTGGTTTGGACAAAATCGGAGGTGAAAAGTTTTTTGCATTTTTGATGACTTGCTTGTGTTTGAGGTGCTGTTTGGGGGTTTCCGGTTGTTTGTGGGTGGGTTTTGGGGTCTGGGAGCACTGCTGGCACAGTATAATGTTGATTGCATTTGTTTTTCAGGAAATCCATGGTGGAAAAGGGAGTTAGGGCCTAGCTGCACAGCGTATTTGGACAGAATTGAAGGTAGTAGGCCCATTTTTGCTTTTTGCCTGTTTGGGGGTGTTCTGCTTTTTTGCGGGTGGCTGCAGGGGTCTGGGGCCATTGCTGGGAATGTCTAATACCGGATAAAAGTGGTTTGGACAAAATCGGAGGTGAACCTTTTTTGCGTTTTTGCTGACTTGCTTGTCTTTGAGGTGCTGTTTGGGGGGGTTCCGGGTGTTTGTGGGTGAGTTTTGGGGTCTCGGAGCACTGCTGGCACAGTCTAATATTGATTGCATTTGTTTTTCAGGAAATCCATGGTGAAAAAGGGGAGTTGGGGCCTAGCTGCAGAGCGCATTTGGACTGCATTCAAGGTAGGCCCAAAGTTTTTTAAGTGTGGCTTTTCCCGGGTTTTGCCTTTTGGCTTGTTGGCGGGGTTAAACTTGTTTTCGCCCGGGCTGACATTTCTGGGGCCATTGCTGGGAAGGTCTAATACCCGAAAGAAAGTGTTTTGGAGACAATCCCTGGGGAAAAAGTTTTTGCATTTTCTGAGATTTCGCTCACTCTACCGTTTTCAGGGGGCGGTTTGTGGGGGTTCCTGGTGTTTGTGGGGGGGGTTTGCGAGTCTTGGAGCAATGCTGGGTATGGATACTTTTGCTTGCTTGCAAATGGTTTGAATACAATCCATGGTGGGTAAGGGGGGATTTGGGCCTACTTTACTTTCAAAGTACGTTTTGTCACCATTTTCTAATAGGCCTCGTTTTTGGAGATCTGATTGGGGGTCTTCTACATTTTTGCGACTGGGTTTAGTAAGGGTCTGGGAGCACTGCTGGGAAGGTCTAATTTTGTTCTAAAACACAGTTTACAGTACACCTAGCTTGAGGGGAAAGATCAGCTAAATTAATTCGCCCATACTTATTTATCCTTCAAAAGGAGACTCAGACAGAGTAGGCACTTTCCAAAATATTGTACTGTCTATTAGGAAACTCAAAGTGTGACTTTTTGCACTACACAGCGTACATACCTTATATTTATTTGTCAGTGGTGTTCTAATATCACTTCCTGTTTTTCCATCAATATTTAAAGGCCGGGTTTCAGCCTGTGCAATGGGAAAAAAAGGATGAAGTCAGGCTTCACATTAGCGAGCCGCAATTCAGCATCCGGCAGGCAGGCAGTGGACAGGGTGTCTTCTGGTTACCAACATTGATGGACGGAGCGTCAGATGGAATGGAGGTGTCCTGCTAATAAGAGGAATGGTTGGATGCATGTAACTTACCAAATTCAACAGGACAACTACAACAACATACAGATAAAGTATCCGTTCTTTTCTAATTATCTTTTAAGTAATGTTATTGCTGTGAACTTCTATGAGTGTGACTCTGCATTTCTTTGATCTGTGCTTCTAAATTCATCCCTACAGCCATTCTATAGGTTTTACTTCTGCTATTTTTTAAACCTAATTTAATGTAAGATGTGTTTCTCTGAGTGCAGAGATAGGCAAGTGAAAACGCATAATTATTACTGCAGCCCTGTACTGTCGCATTCTTTCATTCACGGTTGTCGAGAGTACTACTTAATTTTCAGTAACCATGCATGCAGTAGTGCATGCATTTCCTTTATGTCACTTAAAAGATTTATGGATAGCTTTGTACCCAAAGATTTGCTTATCTTCAATTATTGTTTGTCCATGCTGTGCTTTTTTTTTCTTCTCTCAACAAAACTTTCCCAAAAAACCCCATTCCCATCCATTTTCCAAACCCTAACCCTCTTCCCCCGTGCTGTGTGGTTTGGATTGATGTGTGACTAAATGACAGCAATAATTCCACACACTTGCTGGGGAGGATAAGGTCATAGCAACAGGCTGGTGAAGGAATCCGAGGATATATTCTTACTCAGCTTGACACTGAGTCACTATTGGCAAATGAAAGCAGATTTTCATGTACGCCATCAACTTGATTGGTCATCAAGAACATCCTCCTCCTAGACGTGGCAAATTATTACGCTGCTGTGTCCTTCACCTTCAGTACTATTTCTTGTAGTAGTAGCCAATGTCAAAGAAATTCAACACAAGTACTAGTTATACTTTCAATACTTTACCATTTGTTCGGCTACATTGTGGCACTGTTCTAGTGTACTGTCACCTGCTATATTCTCTATCGCACCGTTCTAATGCTAAGGTACGGACAAACAAGGTTTAATTTTCTTTTTTTTCAGATGCTGCAACTGCCACTGTGTAACACCACAAGTACCACCGCAATGATGACATTTCATCCGCCCAGGATTGCCAACCTTAATCGCCATTTCCCGTGCAGCCAGCCCTGTGCCTAGCCCTATTTCCAAACACAAATTACAGGTAAGATAAGCGTTTGGGGGGGAGTTAGTATAATGGAGTATTGGGAGAGACGAGAGACTGACGGTCCTAGGACTATTGAATTCACTTACTCTGTGACAGGCACTTAGTTTTGAAAACATTTGGGCAATTACTAGTACTTACACAACTTGAATCAAGATGCCACTTAAGTTTCAGGAAAACAAACTTACTGTTAAACCCCCACCCACCTGCCTCAAAAGCAGTAAAAAACACGTATGCTAAGATAAAATTTAAAGTATATTTATATATCCCTAACATAAATAATCTCCCGCAAGACCCAACCCACCCCCCCTCCCGAACCCCAACGAATGTCCGTGAAAACTAAGTCCAAAAAAGTAGAAAACCCAACACCCAATTCCCATCCCCCAGAAGTCTTTAAAAAAGGGGCAAGGGACAGTCACCTCCTACTGCTGGCTGCTGTTGGGTTTTTGGGCCAGGTCGGCATGCTCCATGCGGAGGGTCTCGAGCAGGGTTTTGGTGTTGAGGAGCTCCTGCTTGAGGTAGGACACCCTAAGTGAAAGGCGGTGCACGCGTGCCTTGCACCTGCTGTGGGGGGCAGCTGATTTCTTTGCTGCTCGGCGGTGGCGGGTGGCTGCGGTACCCCGGCTCCATACCGCTGGAGACCTGCTGCGCTGACTGGCTGACCCAGGGAGCTCGGAGGAGGATGCAGGTGTCGCCGTGGATGTTGTTGACGTACTCTGTGTGTCCCCCTCCTCCTGGGCCACCAGCCGCCGATATTCGGCGACAGTGGCCTCCAGCCTCCGTTACCGGGCCCTTTTAGCCAGCTCCTTCCGTGTTGGTTTGGAAGGAGCATCTATATGAAGAAAGAAAGACATAGGGGCATATTACCAACAACTAGCGATAATTATCGCTATGTTGGCTTAGCGGCAATATTTTTATCGCCGAGCTGCGGTGATTTGTATTGCTTAGGAACCTTGCTATTATCAAGGATTATCTCCTAAGCGATAAAAATCGTCCGAAATGCATGAATATCGCTGAAACGTCCGCGATATTCATGCATTATCGAGCTAATGCTCTTAGTCATGTTATCCACCTACCATTGGATAACATGGCTAAGAACTGCTCAGGGGCTGGTGTTAGCTTATGGAGATATTTGCGCTTAGCGCGAATATCTCCAAAAGTTGGTAATAGGAGATAGCGATGTTAGCGACTGTTTCCAGTCGCTAACATCTTGGCACGCCCACTTTGCATGTCATTATTGATAAATTTCACTGACATGCTAAGAGGGGCCCAACAAGATGGTCGCTATCTCCTACTAGCTGTCGCTAACTGGTGTTAGCGACAGCTAGGTAATAGGGAGATAATTTTATCTCCGCTTTCTTGGCTTTTAAAGCCAAAAAAGCGGAGATAAACCCCCTTGATAATATGCCCCATAGTCTGTAACCAATGCTCTTTAAGATTAACACAAAATGATTCAGCAGAAAGTTGTGTCACAGTAGAACTAGCAACTTGCAAGCGCAGTACATAACTATTGTGGCCAGTATCTATCTAACCTCCCACTTCTTCATCCTTGCTCTAACATTAGTGTGAGTTTAAGGTATCAATTCTACGAGCACTGTGGACTCACTCCATTAGAGTCGACTATGACAGTACACCAGTCTTATTCTTCTTCTTCTCTCTTGTTTAGCAAAATTGGTACGTTAACTTCTGCAAGCCGGCATAATGCCAGCGCAGTCAACTTGCACCCGAGAAAAACAGACGCCCGCCATGATGAGTGAGACAGACTTGCGTTACTGTACCGGTCCAGTACATGCAGGTGGTGATGCTCTTACTTTTCTATTACGGGTGGCACTGAGAATACTCTGTTACAAGGGCTACTGCTTAATTAATTTAACTTTCACCCTACAGTGCCAATGAATACTAGAAAAGGAAAATTAAGAAGATAAATAATCTGATTATCTATCACTGCACATGGTATGTATTTGCTTACATATGGGATGACTTTAGGTGCTTTCCTTTTTATTGAGTGAACAGTGATACATCCACACATGAATGACCGAGTTCTACTAAACTTATTAGCAGAGGTAGTGACTGGCCATCGTAATAGCCGGATATATGCTGTGCTTGCAATACAAACTACTGCTACTATTCATGGTAGTATTCGGACAAAATTACAACTTCTTTTCCTTGCCTTCCTACACTGGGACGGACGTGCGGGTGCGGTGTTACATGCTCTTCAAAGTAACACTTACTTCATCCAGTGACCGTCTACTCTCTATAGATACACATATGCTATCTAAGAGTCAGATAGTACCATGATCCAGGCATCCATCCATTCAAACTATATGTCAATCATTCTTCTTCATGTCTCTCATCTGGACAAACCTTACGTTTTCTCACGGGAAAACAACCTTTTCATTTTATTTGGGAAACCGCAAGCCATACATCTGTGCTTGACTTGCATTTGGATTTCAACCAAAGCATATATTGCGCACACATACAGTTTCTGTTTCACCCACCCAGGCTGTTCTCCTTCCACTCATCCTTGCTTCATCCTTCACCCAGTCATGCATCATATTCCTTCCCAGCCACCTCGGGCACCAATCAAACACGTACTTTTAACTTGCTCCTCCTTCCACACTTACTTACACCCTTCTTTCGCTTTTCGTTCATCCCATCCATCAAGTTCATCTCAGATCTGATTTGGATTCTCGAAAAAATATTCACCGCTGAGTTGAAGTAAATTTAGCGGAGGCTACTACCTGGTTGATAAAAACTTTGTTCTAAATTTGATAGTCTGCTTAACAGTATAGTAACTTAACTGTAGAACATATATACTACACCCGTGCAGAGACCACACTATGCAGTCTGCAATCTCAATAAGTAAGGAATATAAGAGCTTACCACTGCCCGCCACTACCGTGGCAACCCGCACAGCAGTTTCGTCCGGCACTTGCACCGCCTCCTCCCCAGAAGTGTCCTCCTCCACCTCCGCGCTGGGCCCAGCACCAGATGTTCCACCTACAAAGTACATTTAGGAATGTTAGATGTCATAGACATACACCACTCACTAGTATTTTGTCTGGGAATGAAGAAATGTGAATACAGAAACTAATCAGAAACCGAAAAGTGGAAGAGGTGTGGCGCCGCAGCCAGGGCGACTGACTCCGGAATCTGGGGATCACGGTTCGATCCCTGGCACCGGCGGCAGATTAGCTCAGCACCATGTGACTCTGGGCAATAGCTTGCTTAATCTTCCCGACGGCCCCCAGCGCCTAGAGACCCTTACGGGTGATTGTGCGCTTTACAAATGTGGATTTATTTATTATTATTAATCTAATAATTTGTGACTGTCTACTCTAAAGTAAAAATGTCTATTTTTCCAGGGAAGGGTGTTGTCTTGCTGCACTTTTTGGCACAACTGATGAATGCTTGCTTTTTGACATGCACCATTTTTCTCATAACAGACAGAAGCTTCACTTCTAAGAACAAATCATCATCACTAGGACGGAGTGACCAATGATTCAGCACCCAAAAAAAATTAAAGTTCAAACCAGGTGAGGGCTCGGCTCGCCCACAATAAATGTGTGAAATAAATCACTAAGCACTTTTCCATTTTTAATCAACCGTTTATGTTTTATGACACGCTTGATTTTAATAAATATTTTTACTTTTAATAAAGCAATTTGCAAGCATGAGTCCGTGCCTCTGACACTTCTGGACTCTGACTCCGTACTCTTGTCCTGCGTTGGAAAATCATCATTGGGGATCAATCATCGATGAATTCGGGAGCTAAATGACTGATATCACTGAGGTATGTGGAAAGTCTACCTGCGCCAATTATAATTGATAAACAATGCACTATTTAGTGTCCATAGTTCTGTTTGTGCAGATTTGTCCCTGCAACAGTAGTAGTATGGATTGTCCTCCTATCCAAACCAAAAGTAAAGTAGTATCTTATTCTTTCTTGGTGGTCATTCACCTTTTTATTGTTGGTAATTGTCAAAGCATAAACATTTAGAAGACTTGAAAAGACATTATGGACAATCCCAGAGGACTGCACTCAGTGCATAGAGCTATTGCTGACTAGAATGGAAGTTTTGTTTAACACCTTTTGCCAAATGGGCAATCTTAGTTAGCTACACAGACAGACTAATAACTAAGAATAATCTAGTAATACCACAGAGAGTCATAGTAGAGGCAGGATAAGAATTTAGATACAGTCTACAAGAAGATCAAAGACGATTTAGAAAAAATCGAATGAGGAACGCTAGGAAAAAATAGGTACTCTATATTAAAATTAAAACTTACCGGCGCCAGCAAAGGAGCACTCGCCTGACTGATCCTGGCCTTGAACAGCAGCAGCAGCCGATAACCCCTCCTCCTCTGTCCTCTTGCCCCTGGGGGGAGCTGATGTACAACATGAACGAAAGAAAGACCCTAAAACATGGATGATTGATGTCAACCAAATCAAACATTTCAAAAGAACAATAACATAATATTTTGGCGAAATAGCAAATAGACAACTATTCCACGGGATATATTGACCTATCTCATGTGGTCTACTACGATATTAGTATTGCTTGATTTGCGGACCGTCGACTTGGAAAGTTATGTAACTCACTAAACAAACTACTAAAAAGGTTCGCCTAGGACTGGCAGGCAGCAGTCCGCGGCACGCGAAGTAACAGACAAACTCCATCGTGATTGCAGATCAGCGACAACACTAAAAAGTTTCCTACTACATTAACCAGTCTTTAAAATACTCAAACTATCAACCCACCACCACTATTTCTGCTTATTGCCAGGTGTACAAAGGAAGGACTGGACTTGAGTCTGTAGGGGCAGATTTACAAGCCCCTTGCGACTCTTTTGCTCCATTGTTGCGTGACTTTTGTGACGCAGCGGCAGGACAAAGAGGCGCCATGGTGCGGTGTATATTAACAACGTGACGCATATGGGAGATGCATCACCTTGTAGAGCCCTGCGCCATCAGGGGGCGTTCCGGCGCAAGGGAGGGCGTTCCTGCGCAGGAACGCATCCTAAAAGTGGCTGAGGGAAATCTACAAGATTCCAATCAGTCACTTTTAGGACAATGATGCGTGACTCAAACCCTGCGCCTGCTTGAAGCAGACGTATGGCTTGACGCGGCATTGGGGAGATAGGGCACCCCAGAGCATTGCTGGAGGTGCGCCATCGTTGCGACGCAACTCCAGCAATGCGCCGCCTTTACGGCACAGATGCGTAACGCTTCGTGACGTTTTGGACCCATGGTGCGCCGCATTGTAAATACGGCGCACCATGGGTGGTGGTGGCATGGCGCACAATTACTGGCGCATCCCTGCTACTTTGCAGGGATGTGCCGGTAATTGAAAATCTGACCCTTAGTGTCTAGCATTACGCAGCTCTTTAAACTACACTCATACATAATTTCTCAGGCCAATGCAATGAACACAAAATCAAAAACAAATAGGCATAGTAGCAACGCTACTGAGAAGGAGAGCAGTGCACCTGAAATGCACAGAAGATTTTGAAATATAATTTACCTACAATGTAATCGGCAGCATTCTTGCTCTTGGTAAAAAACAAAAATTTGCAATATAATAACACACAGAGCAGGAGAAAACAGAGTAGTGATGAAATAGCTAATACTACTCACCAAGCCCGGGGATCTCAATGCCGAGCAGGTCAAGCAAGTCGCGTTCCCGGTCCAGGAGATCCGTCCAACGGTGGGTGGCCTGGTTGTAGGTGCGCCGGACCCGAGAGTGTTGATACATGGCCCGGCACACCTTCTCCCACCGCTTCCGGCGCTCCCGGAGCCCGTAGCCGCTAGCGATCTTGCCGCCTGCCATGATGGTCCTGGGGAGGCGGCGCTGGACATAAAACACTAGTGTGGCCACCTCCTCCGCGCTAAAAATCTCCCGTGGCATCACTAGCTCCCCCCTCAAACGCCTGCACGGGAGCCGGGCACGGGGTGCGGGACCCTTCCCCTTCTAGGGCTGCTTCCCGGCTCCCTTTACCATGATCTGGGCAGAAAGGAAGGTAAATACTAAAGAAGAAATAGAATAGGGAAGAAGAAAAGAAAAGAGTTTAAAAAAGTAGTTTAAAATTAACCAAAAGTAGCAGAAAACACAAAAATATAGAGCTAGAAAAATAGAGGGATAGATAATAAGTAAAATAAATTAAAAAAAACTTCAAACAAGCAAAGGATGGCAGAGATTGACAGAGGATACAGAAAGCATGCCCAGAACCATAGCAATGAATGAAAAACAAGATGGCAGCGCCCGTTCACGATCGCTTGGGTAAGTTCGCGTGAGATTTCCCTCGCGATCACACGCGAACTTGCACTAGCGGGTGGCACAGTTTGCGAGATTACACATAGCGCCCGGAAACGGAAATACGTCACGCAAACAAGATGGCCGCGCCCATGTACGACCGCTAGGGTAACTTCGCAACGCTGTGCTACAAACGGCTTGCGAAAACGCAAAAAATCACGCGAACTAACACGCCGCAAAAAAAACAAATCGTATATTCGCACTTCCGAATCTCGCGCGAATTCGCACCCCGCGAATCGCGCGAAATTGCAGAAAAAAGATTTTTGCAAAACTGAAAGCACTCAGCAGGTGCAAAACTTCAATGTTATCATTAGTAACCATTCCCTGTAGTGCTTCCTGAGGGGCCCCTCCAGAGTTCAGTTGCCTACTCACAGCAGGCTCAGAAAATAGCTACAAGTATGACACAAAGGTCCTGTTAAAAAAAATTACACTGCAACAGAAAGCAATTACAGATAAGGAAGCAAGTGCCAAACTGGAAGTTCAAATTCAGTGACACATTAATCAGCCCCTAATTCATTCATGTCAATTGAGGCAGGGCAGGTGTGCTAAAGAATTTTACAAAACTGAAAGCGCTTAGCAGGTGCAAAAGTTCAAGCTCATCATTAATGAGGAAGCACTTACAGCTAAGGAAGCAGGTGCCAGCTCAAATTCAGTGACACATTCATCAGCCCCAAATTAATTCATGTCAGTTGAGGCAGGGCAGGTGTGCTTTTCCCCCATAATCTACAGTGATGAACCAGAGGGTGGTATGGGTGAGCCAGAGGGTGGCAGTGGTGAAACAGAGGGTGGAAGTGGTGAAAACAGAGGGTGCTGTGATGAACCAGACGTAGAAACAACATGGTCGCGACTGTTGCTACTCGACAAGTAAGTTAGTGTTTGCGAACTGGTAAAAAACCCTTGCGAAATGGCAGAAACACTTGCGAACACAAAAAAAATCCTCAAAATTCGCGAGAGTTCGCGAATTTTGCGGATTGCGAATCCGTAAATACGCAATTTCGCGGATTGCGAATTTGTAAAATTCGCCCATGCCTGGACAAGTGTTTTTTGGATTATTGGATCCATTTCACAGGGGAAACTAATGAACAAATAAACGAAAAGCTGAGGAAAGAAAAGTGTGAAGTCAACCCTTTGCCTGTTCCGTGTTGGGGGAGTAACGCCCGAGGTGCTGTAAAGGACTCAAAGGAGACATACCATCTGCTATCACCTGTGCTGGGGCTGAGCACTGCCCACCACCTGCATAAAAGACCTCGTCATATCCACTGCGCGGGAGCGCGCCGGGACAAGCCCGGGACCGGGCCCACCCTCTTTGCAGGTCATTATTCCACCGACACTCATTTCTCTATTTAGTCCGCTTTGGACATTGACTCTGACTTTTCCGTTTTTTTTTTCTTTGCATCTGTTTTGCTTTATTGGTTTTGGGTACTTAATTTGCATTTAAACGGTTGTGTCTACAAGGTGAATTAGTGGTTTGATAAGGAGATAGCTAGCTTAGGGCGAAAGTTCTTGTGCTCCTTCTTTCTTAAGCATACTGGCTTGTTAAGGTTAGGGAGTACGATATGGAGAGGCAGAAGATTGCACAGAAGGCGGATAGCCTTAAATGTGTAACAAGGGCAAATTTTTCCACGATGGACGCATATTTGTTGAGAGCGGCCTCTGCGCTTGATAAAGAAATAGAACTGGTTAACAGACGGTTATGTAGATCACCCTCCACGAGCGTCCCATTTCTACCTGGTGAGATAAACAAAGTAAATGAGACCGCTATAGAGGTTTTGGATGGGTCCCAGTTACTTTGTGCTGGGTCGGAGTCTGGAAATTCTCAAGACATATCCTTCCCGGAAATAAATTCCCTTGTGCTTTCCCCGGTTGTAACCATCGTATCCAGGGCAAGCAATGTGTTACCGATGGTGGGTCCTGCAGCCTGGCGATCCCCTGATATATCATCAGAAACAATAGGCTGTAAGGACAGACCCGAGGAGTGCAGAGATCTAGGTAATACAACACGTAATATAACAGGGGGGGGTGAAAAGGAAATCAAAGTTCACAGGGGGTCCTGCAAAAAAAGCCAAACTAAACATACCTTCCAAACCTGGTTTGAAGAACCCCCAACCATCTCTCTTACTGCAGAATAGCGCATTGCAGCAACTTCAGGATACCTTAATAAAAGCCTTGGGCAGCTTAATGGATGAGAAGCTGGCCCCAGTATGGGAAAAGTTGATAGTTATGGAGAAACTATTACTGGAACAGGGTAAACCACCCATTATGCCTTCAAGGGACCCAGTAAATCCCAGTCTTCCACACACAAAGGGACCAGTGAACAAATTTTGCCCTATAAATAGAGATCAACTTGATAGTACAGCCATCAGGGTTACGACTTCTAATGGCCCATTAAGAGTAGTTACAAACAAGCAGGGGCCAAATTATGTTACAGATGCTCATGCTCCCGGTCCGTTACAGCCCGATCTAACTCAGGCAAAGTGGGATCAGCCCGCGCTGTGCAAAAGCAGACTCGGTAATCACGAAGTTATTTGCCTACCCCCCCAATTGACCCCCTTGGTGATAGTCTTGTGTAATGTGCCACCCCTACCTGCGGGTTTTAGAGAGAACTTTACGCAGCTAAAAAACAAGGCAACTCACTGGTTATCCAATAATACTTCCATGACACCCATTATAGAACGAAATATAATCATGGCCCGCCGAGTAGATTGGATAGGGAAGTCTAGGAAACAGGGGGTCGTTGATTGCATTGTTGTAAATTTTAACAGCCCATCTGTTGTTGAATGCATCATTAGGGATACCTACTCGGAAGTACCCCATGGTGACTCAGAAATTCGAGTGCTTCCCCTTGGTTATTTCAATAAAGATCCCCCAGATAGGGCTATAGTTAATCGGGGTCGGGCTCAAGATTACATAGTTTATCATCCAACGAAAGAGGGGAAATTTTACATCCTACAAGGGGTCAATTGTACCCGAATATCACAGGGCTGGAACTTTCAAATAGATTCACAGCCTTATCCAGATTGGACGACTGTGATTGACTTCCTGCCTTCATGGAGAGTGAGGGAAATAGTTTACAGCACGGGGTTTCCCCTGTACCCCTCGAACAAACTACATGCTGACCGGTGGGGCCCAGTCTGGGCCAACTGGAGATTATACTAAGACCATATCGCTGGCTCCTGGTAATATGTTACCCCCACATAATGGTATTTACAACATTCTATCGTGGAACATTGCTGGTTTGTCTAGTAAAGTTAGGGACCCCCTGTTCCTTCAATTTGTTAGACAATTCACTGTGATTTGTCTTCAAGAAACTTGGTTGGTGGCCAGTGATTTATACTTGGAGGGCTATAAGGTCTTTTACGTCCCTGCATCCCCATCTTTGAGCGGTAGAGCCGAGGGTGGATTGGCTATCTTCATCTCTTTAGCAGTGCCTAGCAGGATTCATTTCATACCATCATTTGGGCCAAATACCCAAGTAATTGTTTTGGGTAAGGGAACTGAAAGCCTTGGAATTGTTAATTTTTATAACTCCCCAGATACAACCCGATATAGAAGCTTGATTGCCCTGTTGGGTTTTACTTTGAGGAAGCTGGAGGCTTGCCATTACAGAAATTAATGGTTATGGGAGATTTTAATGTCCACCCTTGTGGTAACCCTTTAACAACTGCTACATCAGAATTGGGATATGCATGAATGAGGGGCTTTCATTTTGAACATACATACCAGGGGGCCGAGCTAAATAACCTTCTAGATGACTTTGATTTGGTTCCATCTATTTCTCTCGTGTCCCCTTTGAGCACGCAAATTATTCCCTCTTTTAAAGGAAGAAGGTGTGGCTCCTTTGTGGATTATATTTTGATCTCCTCTGGTATCCTTGATCGATTTCAGGGGTATGAAATAATTGAGAGCGCTTTCAGCGACCACAACCCCGTGTGTGTGTCAATTGGTGGTAGGCCGTTGGCCATACAAACGAGGGTGCCCGTGCCAGCTCAAGTAAGTTTGACGGACGGACGCCGTCGCCTGAGATGGCGCCAGGTTACTCCAGATATATTTCAAAGCAAGGTGCAGGAGTCATGCTCTGTAGAACTAACTTCGTGTGTGACACCAGGTATTGAACCGAATGTTATCCTTAATTTGTTTCCTCCATTATCTTCAAGATAGGAGACATTTTGAGTGCACCGGTTACTAACCCTAAACTGATAGTCCCAAGATGTTTTGATTCAAATTGTTCTAAGGCAGGGAGGAAATTAAAGGAAGCCTTAAAAATCGTCCAGAGAAACAAAGACTTAATTGGTGTTTGCCGCCACGAGTATAAAAAAGCTCTGGCTGCTCGCAAAAGTGAAATTAAAGCCGGGTGTGAAGGGACCTGTTGGAGGCAAGTACCCTGGGGAACAGTTCTAAATTCTGGGGTATAATTAATCAACCATTGTTTGAGAACTCTCGGGCGGCGATATAACAACTAACTTAACGGAAGATCAATGGGTTTCCCATTTTAAGGATATTTTTAGTGTCTCACAGGACACGGACCTGTCTCAGCCAACAATTATTGGTAACGTGCCACTAATATTTGAGCTAGCCGAGGTGGAAAAGGGTATCGCAGGTCTTACATGCATTAAAGCACCCAGCCAGGATGGCATTCCCCCAGACCTATACAAATCTAATCTCAGCCTGTGGGGCCCGGTTCTGTATGCAGTAATTAATGCCGCGGCCAGGAGTTTCTACGATCGTCCCAGTTTTTAAGAAGGGAGATCGCAACTGCACTACATGCTACAGACCGATCTCTCTTCTGGATTCTGTGGTGAAAGTGGTAGGTGGGGTAATTTTGAGCTAAAAAAAATAAGATCATGGCAGATGTACAGTATGGCTTCCGCCCTGGTCACTCCACTCTAGCCCAGTGCTTAAACCTTTATCTTATTACAGGAAAGTACACAATGGCGTGCCAGGGTACAATCTACATGGCCTTCATGGACCTCTCCTCAGCCTTCAATTGTGTTAACCGGGGGAAGCTGTGGAGGGCCATGGGGACCATGGGGGTAGAGGATATCCTGGTTAGCTTTTTGGAAGATCTACACTGTAATACTATGGCGAATATCAGATATGCCCAGGACCTCCAGGTATCCAGCAAATTTAACATCAAGAGAGGGGTGCGCCAGGGATGCATCCTGGCCCCCTTTCTCTTTAATCTGTACATTAATGACCTGGAGAAATATCTTGTTAACACCGGGACTGATTTCCCCGCGTAGGGAAACGGGGTCTGCCCGTTTTACTTTACGCTGACGACGCTGTTCTTATTGCAAGAACAGCTAGGGGTTTACAGATTCTATTAGAGGCTTTTCAGCGTTTCATGTCAGAACGGGACCTGAACATCAACAATGCTAAATCTTTTGTTATGCAGGTCGGCACCTGTCCCAAGACCCAGTACCCTTTTAGAGCAGGTAATGCAAAGGTCCCAATAACTCGATCCTTTTGTTATCTGGGGGTGTTGTTTGACGACACCCTCAAATGGGGCCCTCTCATCCAGAGAAAAAGGGGGGAAGTTACCAGGGCGAATACTGCCATATTTAATTTTGCCTCTAAAATGGGCAAGCGGCCAGTGGCAGCATTGTTGAAACTGTATCAGGCCAAAAATGTAGCAATAGCCAGCTACGGCAGTGAAATTTGGGGTTATGTCGCTTTTGGTGCACTGCAAATAGTGGAGAATTCTTTTTTAAAACGTTTATTAGGGGTGCCTAACAGTACTTCAAATGCGGTGGTACATGAGGAACTGGGAGTGCAAGTTTTAAGTGATATATTAGCTCTACGTCCCATACTTTTTTGGCTAAACTGCTGGTTAAATAAGGAGTTAGTTCTTACCCATCAGATTATTTCTGAAATAATGAGCCTAGATCATAGATTATGCATCCCGTGGGTATGGTACATAAAAAATAGTTGTGAGGAGCTGGGGCGGCCGGATCTTTTTTACAAACCTGACCGGATCATTAAACAAGATGTTGCCTTTACAAAGAATTTTTTTCTTCTAGTAAGGTCTATCAGTAGAGAAGACCAAGAATTAGGCAAACAGAGTGTCCCCAGTCATTTACTGTTAAAAACTGTTAGGGCATTGAGCCCTATCTCAAGTACCCCATCTCTACTCAGGAATGTTTTCTATTGACAAGATTCCGGTGAGACTTTTTACATTTGTTATTAGCAGTACCAAAAAGGTAGCCACAGAGGCCAAGTGTTAGCACCCTGCTGCTGCGACTACAAGTATCCGCAGGATCTGCTTCACTTCATGTTTTTCTGTAATTTTTCTGTGGGACCACGGCGATATTTTTTATTTCCTCTTTTAAAAAAATTTACATTCGCCCAAGTCCGCCCATTTCTCCTTTATCTACAGCTGCTTCACCCTGAATGTATTTTATTTGTGATAGGATTTTTAAAAGCCATTGTTAGGATTAGAAATAGTTTGCCCGATTGAATAGATCATGTATGACGCATTTGTTTTAAAAAAAATAATGTTTCTGTTGTGTGTACCGTGTAGATTCCTGTACAGTTTATTAATTTGTATAAATTATGCTTAGTCCTGTCGGGAGGATCTTCATGCTTGGTATACTCTTGTTGAACTGTTTTAATAGGTTTTAACTATGTATCTTTTGTGGTTTTAAAACTTAAAACCGAATAAAGTGTTTTGAAATTGAAATTGAAATTAAAGTACCATATGCCAATATATAAGTCAACAACTAAAATAAAGGAATTAAGAAAGCTGTTCATCAAGTATAGTCTGGAAAGCCGCATGATTTTGAAATCCTGGAAAACTAGGACATATCAACGGTTTCAGGAGAGACTATCATTGCAGCATCACTTTTATGCTATAAGTTGTGTAAAATAAATCCCTCTGTATCCTCACGCAATTTGGGAAGTTCATTCGGTCGAGCGGGCTCTGTTTGTATCTCATTAGAAGCACCACTTATCCTCGGAGTGATTCTTTGCCTAATGTTCACAACAAAGATAAAGGTTTCCACCTTTCATCTACTTTTTGCACTTCTCCCAAAATGAGGTTAACTCATTATTTCTTAATGTCTGGTATTGATTTTCTCTCGCAAGAAGGTCTGCAGGGAAGGGGCTAATTTATCCCTTGCTGCTGTCTTGAATGCAACCGAAACCTCTTCCTCTTCAATGCTTGAAATTCTCTTGTTAATGCAGGGTACTACTTTACATGGAATTGCTTCTAACATGAAAATGAAATAACCCAGGCTTGTTTCATGAAAGAAATCCTTATGATCAATCAACTCATTAACTAACTTGCCCTTCTTGATAAAACCAGTTTCTGTACTTCAAATATCCAGACAAACGGAGTAGCATTTAACCAGCTTCATCTTTAGAAGTACCTCAATTTTACTACAAGTTTGAGTACAAAAAGTACAGAGAAAGTCTTTTGTCATCTATTTGGAGATCGTTATATAAATTGGTGGGGCCTCGACAAGCGAGAGACATTTCAGCCAGATCAACCATACAGGAAGGTTCTACAATATTAACAATTCTTTAAAACTAGAGGACAGAAAGGAGATGAACTGCATCAAATGTTTGCTCCCTTCAGAGGATTCCAGCCATCGTATGATAGTCCCATAATCTTCCTTGATGTAAGTAGAAGGGGGAAAGTGTCAGGAACCTGCATCCCTTACATGGGTTAAGAATTCTGGTGCTGATTCACAGAACTAACTTAAGACAAAATCTTAAACTTACTACTTTTGGTATTCACAGAAGTTAGGATTTAGTCTTAAATTTGTCTTAAGACAGACTTAAGACAGACTTAAGACAAAATCCTAACTTAAGTTTGTCTTAAGTCTGTCTTAAGTTTGTCTTAAGACAAACTTCAGACTAAATCCTAACTTCTGTGAATACCAAAAGTAGTAAGTTTAGGATTTTGTCTTAAGTTAGTTCTGTGAATCGGGCCCGGGATCCCTATGTATTTAATTCCTCCTTAAAAGATCTGTCCTTAGCTGATAGGACATTGGTGGGATTTGTAAAAATAATGGGAAGAGAAGTTACAAAGCTGCAATTTTATGTCTGGTCTTGAAAGCAGAAAAATGCTTAGCAGGTTTAAACATGTGTGTGATTCCAGAGGGGGTGCACAGTCAAACCCAATTGCACTTACTTTCAGTTTTCAATTACCACTGTAGACTTCTTCTCACCTAAATATCATTTGAGAATTAATCAGTCAATCAAAAGTAATCCACGGTATCTGTGAAACGTTTTGATGATTCTACCATTCCAAGAAAAGTAAAGTATAGGCTTGTATTTATAAAATGAGGCAGTAGCTGCATTAAACAGTTCTTCTAATGAACCGTGTCACCTCTCTTGCATGCAAAGACTCTTATTTTCTAATTTGTCCTTGTTTAACCGCTTCAGCGCGGCGCAGATTCCTGCGCTGTGCTGAACGTTCCATTGAGCCAATGGAACGATGACGGAACGGTTCTGTCATGAGCACAGCTCAACCGTCGCTCATGATGGAACCGTTCTGTCATAAGCTGTGCTGAACGTTCCATTGAGCCAATGGAACGATGACGGAACGGTTCTGTCATGAGCACAGCTCAACCATCGCTCATGACGGAACCGTTCTGTCATAAGCATGGAAGGGGTTAACCCCTTCCAGGCTGATGACGAGCTCAGCTCGTCATGAGCGTAACCTGCCGTGCGCTCATGACGAGCTGAGCTCGTCATGTAACGCGGTAATTTTAAAATTGCCGCGTACAGCGGGAAAAGCCGCCGCAGCGATGCGGTTAAGGGGTTTTTCATAATGTGAGGTGAATTCAGGCAAACATAGTCCCTGTATGGAGAGCTCACAGCTTGGACCATTTAAAGAAAGCAAGCTTTTTAGAAGATGCCCCAGGGAACCTCTATTCCATTTTTTAGGGAGTGCAGAGGAGTTATCCCCACACACTACCTGATACCAAGCATGAATGTGGTGCCCATGGCACCTTCCTTGAGATTACTGCTAGACTTAAGAAAGGCTGCCAGGCAAACTGAGCCTGCTGCACTCATGAGACATACCTGATTGCCCCCCCTTCCACTTGAAATACAAATGAAAGCAAGATCTCCAAGGATCACAAGGCTGATCCCCTGTTTTGGCTCCAGGAATATTAAAAAGCTGATGAGGACATTTGTGTCAAGAATCTGAACTGACAGGTGGCAAGTGCTCTTGGGTTGAACTTAGCTGTTGGTCTCTGCCTGGAAGGTCCTGGATGTGTACTCCTGTGGTTGTTTGGGCACTGGAGGAAGTTTGGGAACTTTGAAAACTTTTCCTTGCAAGTTACAGAGCTTCATCGGGATCGACCATGAAAAATATATGATTGGCATTTCCAAAGTGTCATCTTGAATTTCAAGTTTGTGCAGAGTATTCCTCAGAAAAAACACAAAGTTCCTTTTCAGATTAAGACTTACAAACTTTTTTAAACTTCCCTACTTTCAAACCTTAGCGGGGCCAATCTACATATTGACACACATTAATTAGGTATTGATTGTGTACAGGTTATCTGTTAGTGTGTATATAGCTTAACCTGATTCGAGTGGTGTTTCCTGCTTGTACAGGGTGCATACTCTAACAATGTGGTTGAGCTCAAGTTTGAATTACTGAGATCTTGACAGGACCGAACAAGATAGTGTCTTTTTACTTGTGGTGGATCCACCCCAACGAATATACCACTTGCTCACAAATGTTTGCATGACACTCTTTTATTTTGCTAAAGCAGTTGATGTCTTTGAAAGACTGAAAATAATTACACTGTCAACATGCATACAATTCCCTGCTGCCTGACAAATATTAGCAGGTGGTTTCAACTTATAGTTAGTACTCTTAGCAGTATATACCTCACTAAAGGATCTACTGCAATCCTTCAAAGATTCTATGGCTCAATTTCCACCCAGTTTGAGATTTAAAAGGTCTACTTAGAATTGGAGCCCGTTGACCTCCAAAGAGTTGTTTTCTCTGAACAGACTGCTTACCAGAGATGGAAGACTTCCAAATAAAGAAGGATACATTGATTTGCTATTAATGCATTATTCTTAATCCTGCTTATGACATCAAGACTACCACAAAATTAAGGAAACATTGCAGTGATTTAAATGTCAAATATGCATTCTCCTATCACAGATTGCTTTCTAGTTATAGCTTTGCACTCTCAATTAGTTATTAGTTATTAATAGTTAGTTATTTTTTGTAAGATAAGGTACGATATCTTGACTTTCAGCAGTGACTATTGTGATGACAATGGCCTATATAAATGTAGATTTTGGTTTAAGTTGTTTTTAACATTTCTGTGAAGAATCAATGTAAATTAACTTGCATTTATGAGAGTGTTTAGTATAATGGCTAATTTTATTGTTTAATAAACAATAATATAATTGGAATCATTGTCAATCACTGGTCGTTAAGTGTGAGGTCGGATGAAGGAGACCTTGACTCCTAAGTGCGGGCGAACTCTTCCCAAAGCCACCCAGCCGACGGAGAATGCTCCTGTCAACCCTTCAAAGAGACGAATTGTCAGTAAGGCAGGGCTTAGTGGAGAGGATCAAAAACACTCCTGGAACAAAACAGGAAAAGGGACTAGTTAGAAAACAAGCTAAACTATCAGCGTGCTTGAATCCAAGAAAGAATTGCAATGCACCATTTCTCCAATCTCACACCCTTAAATACCCTCAAAAGTCCTCAAAGGAATCAAAGTAGCCCAGGAAGATACCGCTGCCAGGATGGAATGGGAATACAAGATAAGACAGCATTGGCGGACCACCATCTTGGATAGGGAAATATTAGAGGTTCCCATAATGGCACCTGCCTCCTCACAATGCCAAAGATTCTACAGGAGTAGGCAGGACACATGCTGGACAGCCCTGCAGTTGCCATCGGCTGCCATGCATCTCGGGCGAGCCTTCCGACCTGACCCTGGTAAGTGCCTTGCTGAGCCCCACGTCCCACGTGAACACAGAAATTGGAAAACAGTGAACGCGGGACCCAGAGCTCTGGACACATAATATTTGATTAAAAAGTAGTTGGCCTCCTGACACAGCAGTGGTTTGTTGACTGTGGCAGAGGTGTGGAAAACAACTTTGATTGACGCTAGCTCTACCTCTGCCACTGCCTGGAACTGGCAACTGTGTGATGGTTGGTAAGACCGAGTTTTAAATGAGGACTTTATTGTTGATGTTGTGAGCTCCAGCTTAACTCAGCAATAAGCCTTAGTAAAGAATAAGATGCTTGTCTGATTAACAGAATACAAAGCCAACCCCACAAAGGTAGGTGAACCTAGACCACCTATGCTTCGAGGATCAGAGTTAGCCTGATGAACCATATCTCAGCAGTCAAACATGCAACACCAATTTAGAATTTGATAGTAAGAGAAAAGCTAGTCATCATTGCCGTTACTGAAACTTGGTTAAATGACAGAAAATATTCCTGCTTTTAGATTTCAACACATGGTATGACCAAGAAGACAGCAAGAAAACTATGGGCACTGGGGGTGAAATGAAAAGTGCAAGGTTCTTTACAATGTACATGGACACAACCACCATGGGGTTCAACTCAAAGCCCTGGGCCTGGGATAATGGTACACAAACCCTCTAACCCCATTTTGAAATGAAAGGCGTATCCTGTTGTCCCACCTTTAAACCTTTAAGAACCTTTTATTTGCTTCTGATAAACTGGATAAAGACAAGAAATAGAAACTATAGAAAGTATTCAGGGATTCTTGGGCCTTGACTACACTCCCCTAATTATTGACCATACCACCTACAATGAGAGCCACAACCTGGGTTGAAAGCTAACTCAAAAAACGTGTCACTCCTCGACTGCTAAACACAGTCAAGTTTCAGACTTTTTATGTCAATAATGCCAAGGCACACAGTGTGAAAATGCTTTTTCTGCTCGGACACAAGTTTAATGGCAATTTTTGAACATATATTAGCTTTATGATATTTTTCAAAATTCAGCCTCAGTATATGTGAGCTTGGTTGGTGCTGACATCACCACTTGCATCTTCTGATTGGCAAGCAGAATAAGCCCTTTGTGGATTGAAGTTCACAACTGACTGGAAGAGACTGACTAATTTGCCACCTACCAGTCAGGTTGACAAAACAAAGTCCCACAAAAACATGCAACAACTTGAATTAAGTGTTACTTTAAGTGCATTGGCTTGCTAGATGAATTTGTCAGTACCTTTTCAAAACATGAAATTGTAATGCAGGAATGTGAAATGGAATATGTCAGGGTAGAATATCTGAAAAATAATGTCAAAGGCTAAATGGCATTGTACATAATTATCGTCCACCCATGGTCACATTTCAATGCTGTTTTGGGTTAAGGACAAGGTTTCTGGTTTAAGTGCGATGACTGATCTGGTTGACTTAGACTATATTGTATGTGAACCTCAAAAGTATTTAATTTAGCTCTGATCATAGGTAGATGTTAAAAGGTGCGTAATATATTGGAATTCGACACAGCACCACCACAAATAACCTCGACTATGTTGGATTTTGATGGAATCACTGGCTTGTATGAAGACCCTGATTCAGGAAATGCAAAGGAGTGTTGAAAATCTCAGGATGACTATTAACCTAGCTACGTGTCATCAGTTGCAAATAACTGTTAAAAAGTGAAGGGGACTATCCGTATTACAGATGTAGTAGGAGAGAAATAATGTCCTATCTACCCTTGTTGACTTCTGTGGTATAGAAATGGACCACTGCATTAAAGTCCACCAACAAAACTAAAATTACCAAAATCCCAATGCCACTTTCATCAGTGGTCATCAACAGGTTATCCACCATAGCTATCAAAGCTATCTCTAACTATATCCCAATGGAAACCTAGGCTGCCAGATATCTGTGGTTTAGAAATAAGGGGAACCAGGAAAGTGACATTGTTTTGGTTCATCTGGCAGTGGGAAACTCAACATTAAAAGGTAATGGACCACTGTATTAAATTCCACCAACAGAACTAAAAGGACAAAAATCCGCCTGCCGCTTTCATCACTGGTCATCAACAGGTAATCCATCACAGATATCAAAGCTATCTCTTACCATATCCCAGTGGAAACCTATGCTGCCAGATGTGGAAATTAAGTTTGTAGCTCATTGGTGATCACAATTTCCAGCAATTTCCTAATCACATGAACACTGGAAATTGGGCTGCAATTATTGAGGAACAAAGGGTCATATTTATGTCCAAGTCATGCAGTGCAGTGCAGCATGTTACCTTGCTGTGCCTCACTGCGTGACTGGGAAAGGGAAGGAATGCACTGTATATACGTCAATATGGTGCATTCCTGCCTTTCCCCTGCTCTGACGCCCTTTTGGTTGCATATCCCCAATGCTTACACCCTTACACCAAGGTGCAAGGGTGCCTGCATAGTAAGAAGGATTGTTTTTGTATGGGAAGGAGTACCTTCCTGCACAAAAACAATCCCCTGAGGAATATTCCTCTTAGTACACATAGAAAGAGAAAAAAGCTAGGAGAAATTAACATATTTCTCCTTGTTACATCTTACCTAGGGAGGCATAGATTTGTGGGAGATTCCTAGGTCTACCACTTCTGGTAAATCTGGGAATGCATCAAAATCCATGAATGTTAAATGGGAACACCCACGCAACGGCCATGGAAATGTCTCCCTGATGCAGAGTAATGCAATGCATCGATTTGTTCTGCGCTGCATCACTCAAGATTTATGATGTGACTCGGGCCATGCAGGGTGGTGTTGCACGGCTTCATAAATCTCATTTTTAATTTGGTTCGCTCTTGTACCATATTGCGTAGTGCAAGACCAACGCAAAGTGGATCGTAAGTATGCCCCAATGTACCCATCAAAGGGTGCTGAACATTGAGAGCTTTGAACCTTATTCATCATCTTGTAATAACTTTGTCCTTTGCCAAAAGTTTTGGAATAGTCTATAGGACTATCCTGCTCCTGGGTTTTGAGCCAAGTACATCATTCAGAAGTATCTTTCATTCTAGACATTGAATAATAGGAGCGCAAATACACAACTCATTGTAGAGATACAACTTGATAATAACAGGACACCACACACCTGACATTCAAGGTAAGAAGGATGAACATATCTAAATGATTTACTTACTCTTTTATCCTCCCAAGAGTCTGTGTCGCCCTCCCGCTCACAGGCTATGACCATACATACTAAAATAATTAACCTCTTTAAAAGCAGCTACTCACACGTACATGTGAGACCTGGAATCCTTGGAATGGTTTCCCCTGACTTTTTGCCTCTGCCTCCTGTATTTTTGTGGGAGCTGGACTTTTTTGTTTGTTGGTCCAGATGCTTTGGGCATTTTGCCACTGCTGATTAGTGCCAAAGTGCAAGTGCTGCCTATGTACATTGTGTTTATGGAATGGTGTTTCCATGACTGTCTTATTTGATTTACTAGTAAGTCCCTAGTACTGTGCACTGTGTGTGCCCAAGCCCTGTAAATCAAATGCTGCCAGTGGGTCTGCAGCACTGATTGTGTCACCCACACAAGGAGCCTTTCAAAGGGTTTTTAGACCTGCCACTGCAGTGTGTGTGCACAGTTTTACACTGCCATGTCGAGCTGGCAAGTCCACCCACGGGCGAGGCCCTAATCTTCCCTTTTCTTACATGTAAGACACCTCTCAGGTAGGTACAAGGTAACCCAATGGACAGGGTGTGGTGTATGTCATGTCCTGATAGGGAAATACTGGGCATTTCGTTGTTCACTATTGACAGGCTATCTGTCCCGTAGGGTAACATGGGAGTTTATTTGTAACATCTTACAAGTATAACTTTCCATTGGGACAAGATTGAGAGATGGAGTTTAGGCTCTCTAAACTCAGAATTCAATAACATATCTTTTAGTAAATATGGTTTTTAAATTGTGGGTTTGACAATGCTACTTTTTTTAAGTAGCCATTTTCTTGCTTAACCATCCTGTGTGCATCTGCTGGCTTGTGGATTGACTGTCCGGCATAGGAGTCAAAGGGGTGGGGCTGTGCATTCACCGTAGGCAGCCAATGGGGGGTTGAGGTGTGTCCTACCTTTCCTGTATCAGTCAGGGCTGGGCTGAATAGACCTGGGATGCATTTAGAGTAGTGGGAGGAGATTTCCTTGCACCTGAATAGGCCTGGTCTGCCATACATAATGCTGTCTCCACCTCCTGCCAGGAAGTTTGATGAGAGAGGACAGTACTGGTTTGGATGAGTTAAGAGACTTTGCCACAAGAAAACAAAGGAAAATATGGTATACATATTGGGTCCCAGACCCCCAAACTTTAGATTATTTCTGGGCTCAAGAGGAACCTCTACCAAGGAGAAAAGCTGGGAAAACTGAAGGAGAAGTACTGCCGCTGTGCTGTGTGGGTTTGGCCTGCAGTGGCTGTTTCTGCCAAGGAGAGGACAAAGACTGAATTGTACTGTGTATCATGCTTGGAGAAGAGCTCTAAAGGTTTGGTGTAGAGCTTGTCCCCTTTTCTGAAGTCTCAGGGACACAAAGACTGTGTTTCCTCGGTCCTCCTGCACCTGTAGCTGTTTCAGCTGCTACAGAGGGAAATAGCAACACCGACGCCAGTGAGCGACATTGTGGCGTGCAATGAAGCAATGGGCGCTGCTCATGAAGAGCACAAAGCACCACCCCGACTTGCACAACAGCCCCGATGCCTGATGACGCCACACCGTATTGACTCTGACGCCATCACCAAGACCACTGCCTGCACCGGAGCCAAGGGCACCACTTGTGATGCTCACGATGCATCGCCCAGACTCACACAGCAGCCCCGACTTCACTGACCGTAAACATCATTTACAACGCATGTGATACATCCCGTGCCATTACAACGCAAGTCGGTATAGCGACGCGTTATTACATCACATGCTATGACAACGCAAGTCATTACAACGACTTGCTGTAGGGGGCAGAAGGTGTTGGATTTGTTGGAATTTCAATCCAACACCTTCCCTACTGTTGCACACACTGGGGCTGGAATAGAAAATGATACTATTCCAAACTCGAGCACCCCCCTACAGGAAGTTGTTGTAATGACATGCGTTGTACTGTCATGTGATGTAACAACGCGTTGTTGTAACGACTTGGGTTGTAATGGCATGAGTAGAAAATGCATGCGTTGTAAAGAGTGCTATTCTCACTGACGCTGGTGGCTCATCATCGTGGAGCTAATATCTGACGTGGGTGACCTTCCGAATCCATCGACCCCCACATTGTCATAAGGAACCGATGTCTCAACGACACTGCAACATCACCTCCCCGGCAACAGTAAGGTTAAAGCGCTGCTTTTAATATATGTCAGTCACCCCTAAGGAATGTATCCTGAGCCCAGGAGGTAGGGTGACATATATTAAAGCTGTTGGCATATAAGTGCAAGCTTATATGTCCCTATAGTGGCTTTTACCATTAAAGTACACTATAACTGATAGGCGGTCCACAGAATAACAGGGGTTTGCACCCGAACAGACCCCGGGTTGCTAGCTCCATCATGGAAAAGCCTAAATATGTCAAGTTTGGTATCAAACTATATGCTTTCTCACCCCAACACCATTCTTGTTTTGAAGCCGATGTGGCACGCACCCTGGTGACCACCTTAGAGGTTGTCCATCTGGCTCCCCAGCGTCTCTGTGCACTGGCTGGCAGGCCATGCTTGCTGCCACCAAGACAGATTTCTGAACCCATGCCAGGTAGCGTGATCACTCCCAGTCGTCAGGAACAAAGGCCTGGGCAGGAAGAAGGTCTGACCTCCTCCCTCCTAGGAAGGCTAGTGAAGTGGCACATCAAGGCACTGAACTTCAAACATTGCACCACCTCTTATATGGGTCAAGGCTGTCTCTAAGAGGAGTAAACAGTTCTCCCCGTGCCCCAGGCACACTTGGACCTGGGCACACCTGGGGTTGCTAGTTACATTTTGGTACCACCTAAAAAGGTTGAGTTTGGTATCAAATGATGTGCCTTCTCACCCCAATACCATTATTGTGTCAAGGGCATGTTGCATGCACCCAGGTGGCTATCTTAGAGGTTGACCCAGCTTCTCCATGCTCTGGCTGACAGCCTGCACTTGCTGCCACTCAGACAGGATTCTGACCTCCTTCCCGGAAGTGTGATCACTCCCAGGAGTCAGAAACAAAGGCCTGTGCATGAAGGAGGTCACACCTCCTCCCTCTCGCGAAGGCTAGTGAAGTGGTGAATCAAGGTGTTGAGCTTCAAAGGCTGCACCGCCTCTGATACACATCCAGGCTGTCTCCTAGAGGAGTAAAGAGCCCCCCTCATGCCCCAGGCACATTTGCACCAAGGCAGGATAGAAAATTAGGCAGACAGGAGGTGTGCACCCCAGAAGGATAGCCCCACCTCAAAGGGTGGGCTGCCTGGCCTGTACACCTGAGGAAGATTTCTGCCATCTTGAAAAGTGGTAGAAATAGTGAGTTCTGGTTAGAAAAGGCAACCAACCCTGGATGTGGTCCCCTCATGCGCCGATTAGCTGCAGGGACTGCAGACCCTTGGCTACTTCCTCCCACACTCCTAAAGTCTCATAAATCTGGTATTTAAGGGACTTTGCTGTCACCGGAATCTCTGATCTATTTCAACTGCATTGAAGAGGACACCAAAAGAGACCCATGTCGATGACAACAGGATTTTGCACAAATCAATACTCTGTCCCTGTGTCAACTCTCCTGGAACTGCCTGACCGAGACTCGTTCTAGGCAATCTTTCCGCTCCCCCAGACAGAGGACCCCCTGTGAGAGCCTGAAGCATCTTCAAACTACCCTGGACTAGTGGCCCCTTGCAAACTGCAGGTAAAATGATGATCTGGTTTGTAAGAATCGCTGGCCATCGGCCCTCCGAGGGATCGGCCTAGAAACAGATGGTCTAGTGCAGGGGTCTCCAAACCGGTCCTGGGGGGCCGGATCCATGCCAGATTTTTTGCATATCCCCATTTAGATACATGTAGTTATTTTAAAAATCTGGCATGGATCCAGCCCTCCAGGACCGGTTTGGAGACCCCTGGTCTAGTGCTTGGCGGTAACGGTAGTTCTACCTTCCCCGAGGTTTCAGGCAGCTACTGTGCTTCCCGGGACATCTGGATGTTGCAGTAACCATCTGCTTTACTTACCACTTCTAGGGCTTGCTGGTCACCAGTACTCAATGTTGCACCAAGAGGGAACTCCATCCAATGTTTGTCCGACATCAGCAGCGGTCCTGTTGTGTTGTTTTTGCATCTTGTTCTCAGCAGCACTTGTAAGCATTAAACCCGTTTGACAACAACTTCTTGGAGCGCACAGCAAATTAAGGACAATGTTTAACAAGCAAAGTAAGTTCGGTGCTCCAGGTAGATATGAGCCTGTTGCCTTGACTCCAACAAGACCACAAAGTGATCCGACACGTCACAAAATAAATCTCCGAGCACTCAAAATCAATTTCAGTCCACAAAAGTATTTTCCTTTTCTTCAGTCTTTGTCTTTATTCCTTCTTCCAAATAAATTTCAGCAAAAAGCCTACACGTGTTTCGTCTTAGTCCGTCTCGGACAAGAGACTTCTTCAGGGCAGCTCAGATTCAAAATATCAATGTAAGATCTATTCACCAGTTCAGTATAACGGTAAAGCTCCTTAAGCTCACCTCGTATTCAGAAATGCCGTAGCACGATATCCTTATTATATGTAGGTTTCCCTTTTCCCCTTTTATGTTCTGTATTCATCTGCTCTTTGTGTTCTCCTTATGGTTCAGAATAATAAATCTGTAGCACGTAGGTTTCCCTTTTCCACTTTTCAGTATCCATATTCTCTCCATATGGAGAGACTATAAGAAGCAGTAACGACTGGATACTGAAAAGTGGAAAAGGGAAACCTACGTGCTACAGATTTATTATTCTGAACCATAAGGAGAACACAAAGAGCAGATGAATACAGAACATAAAAGGGGAAAAGGGAAACCTACATATAATAAGGATATCGTGCTACGGCATTTCTGAATACGAGGTGAGCTTAAGGAGCTTTACCGTTATACTGAACTGGTGAATAGATCTTACATTGATATTTTGAATCTGAGCTGCCCTGAAGAAGTCTCTTGTCCGAGACGGACTAAGACGAAACACGTGTAGTCTGTCTGCTGAAATTTATTTGGAAGAAGGAATAAAGACAAAGACTGAAGAAAAGGAAAATACTTTTGTGGACTGAAATTGATTTTGAGTGCTCGGAGATTTATTTTGTAAGCATTAAATGCAGCTTTCCTGCGGCTCCTGTTCAGCCCCAGAAACAGCCAGGACAACTCTTCACCTGGGCTCTACGGGACAGGTAAAATCAAACATGACTCTTGTGGTCTGGTCCTGGGTCCAACACTATCTTTGCCCTGTAGGGGTCCACGTAACTCGACCTGCAAGTGACCGATTTTCACTAGTGGAATTTCCTGTTGACCGCAATGATGAAGTTTCACTGTATTATTTTGCACTGATTTTATATTGCTTCTAAAATCCATTACTCCGGTTATATCTATGCTATCTCATTCGTTTTTGTTGCAAAATTAAGATAAACATACACTTATTTGCATAAATTGGTGTCAGATTTATATTGAGTTGTGTCAATTACCTATCATTCACGTTAGTACTCTGAAATGCTTAACACATGTTCCTCTTGTAAAGCCTGACTCCACTTTGCCACTCAACTAGAACTGAGCTAAAGATTTATTAGTGTGAATCCAAGGGCAATCTGTAAGAGTATTGTATAGTGAAGCCTAACCAGCATCATCATACAATACTCCACCTTCCTACATTTAAATATTTAGGGCCATATTATCAAGAAAGGGCGATACATTATCGCCGCTTTTATCGGCAGGAAACCACTGCTAAAGCGGCGATAATGGGCTCGATAATATGCCCTTGTGAATTCCCATAGAAGCCCAAGTTCTGGTGTTAACCTGGGCTTCTATGGGAATTCACAAGGGCATATTATCAAGCCCATTATCGCCGCTTTAGCGGCTGTTTCCTGCCGATAAAAGAGGCGATAATGTATCGCCCTTCCTTGATAATATGGCCCTCAATTTTTTTAATATATTCTTCTTCTTATTTGATAAATTTGTTTACAAGTGTGTTGAACAGAGGACAATGGAGCTATAGCTTTACCATATTTGAAATTTTCTTTAGCATGATAAAGAAGCAATTCCTTCAAAGCAATAATATGTATAACTGCAAGCAAAAACATATTGTTGTGTCTTTATCTTGTGATTGTACTTTTTTTGTCGTTTATGTTGCCATGTGTCTTTGTTGCTTAGGCAAAGTAGTTTAGATAATGATTTCTACTTTCTCGGTCTTTCTTTTTTAATAGTTTGCCGTCTTGCTGTTCAAATGTGAAATACACCCCTGACCCCTCCAATTGTAGGTCAGCTCAGAAAAAGAACGATAATATAGCAGCTAGTATAAACAAACGATCTGAGTAACAAAATGTGAACAATAGGTGCTGCCAAACGTACAATTCCAAGATCGATGACCTGGAAACCCTTCCAGACCAGACCCAAAGTGGGCACGAAATGTAATGCAAAGCAAACCACAACATGAAATGTTTTATATAGCGGAGAAATAGTCATTAACAATTCATAAAAATGTACTGTACATCAGAAGTTCTTTTAATTTTTGTCTGTAATATTTGTATGCTACTTTAGATTAATGGTTTATCTAGCAGTCTTCACTGAAACCCAGTATACACACACGCACGCAGACACACACACACAACCGCACACGCACATAGACACTTTCTTATTGTGGATAGACAGACCGTATAAGGGCACGAGAGGAATTAGGGCCATATTATCAAGAAAGGGCGATACATTAGAGCCGCTTTTATCGGCAGGAAACCGCTGCTAAAGCGGCCATAATGGGCATGATAATATGCCCTTGTTAATTCCCATAGAAGCCCAGGTTCTGGTGTTAACCTGGGCTTCTACGGGAATTTACAAGGGCATATTATCAAGCCCATTATCGCCGCTTTGGCGGCAGTATCCTGTCAATAATAGCGGCGATAATGTATCGCCCTTTCTTGATAATATGGCCCTCAATTTTTTAAATACATTCTTCTTCTTGTTTGATGAATTCGTTTACAAGTGTATTGAACAGAGGACAATGGAGCTATAGATTTACCATATTTGAAATTTTCTTTAGCATGATAAAGGAGCGATTCATTCAAAGCAATAATATGTATAACTGCAAGCAAAAACATATTGTTGTGTCTTTATCTTGTGATTGTACTTTTTTGTCGTTTATGTTGGCATGTGTCATTGTTGCTTAGGCACAGTAGTTTAGATAATGATTTCTACTTTCTCTTTTTTAATTTTTCAATAGTTTGCCGTCTTGCAGTTCAAATGTGAAATACACACCTGACCCCTCCAATTGCAGGTCAGCTCAGAAAAATAACGACAATATAGCAGCTAGTATAAACAAATGATCTGAGTAACAAAATGTGAATAATAAGTGCTGCCAAACGTACAATTCCAAGATCGATGACCTGGACACCCTTCCAGACCAGACCCAAAGTGGGCACGAAATGTAATGCAAAGCAAACCACAACATAAAATGTTTTATATAGCGGATAAACAGTCATTAACAATTCATAAAAATATACTGTACATCAGAAGTTCTTTTAATTTTTGGATGTAATATTTGTATGCTACTTTAGATTAAAGGTTTATCTGGCAGTATTCACTGAAACCCAGTATACACACACGCACGCACACACACACACACACACACAACCGTACACGCACACAGACACTTTCTTATTGTGGATAGATAGACCGTATAAGGGCACGAGAGGAATTAGGGCCATATTATCAAGAAAGGGCGATACATTATCGCCGCTTTTATCGGCAGGAATCCGCCGCTAAAGCGGCGATAATGGGCTCGATAATATGCCCTTGTAAATTCCCATAGAAGCCCAGGTTCTGGTGTTAACCTGGGCTTCTACGGGAATTTAGAAGGGCATATTATCAAGCCCATTATCACCGCTTTAGCGGCAGTTTCCTGCCGATAAAAGCGGCGATAATGTATCGCCCTTTCTTGATAATATGGCCCTCAATTTTTTTCAATATATTCTTCTTCTTGTTTGATAAATTCATTTACAAGTGTGTTGAACAGAGGACAATGGAGCTATAGCTTTACCATATTTGAAATTTTCTTTAGCATGATAAAGCAGCGATTCCTTCAAAGCAATAATATGTATAACTGCAAGCAAAAACATATTGTTGTGTCTTTATCTTGTGATTGTACTTTTTTTGTCGTTTATGTTGGCATGTGTCTTTGTTGCTAAGGCAAAGTAGTTTAGATAATGATTTCTACTTACTCTGTCTTTCTTTTTTAATAGTTTGCCGTCTTGCTGTTCAAATGTGAAATACACCCATGACCCCTCCAATTGTAGGTCAGCTCAGAAAAGGAACGATAATATAGCAGCTAGTATAAACAAACCAAACGATCTGAGTAACAAAATGTGAACAATAAGTACTGCCAAACGTACAATTCCAAGATCGATGACCTGGACACGCTTCCAGACCAGACCCAAAGTGGGCACGAAATGTAATGCAAAGCAAACCACAACATAAAATGTTTTATATAGCGGATAAATAGTCATTAACAATTCATAAAAATGTACTGTACATCAGAAGTTCTTTTAATTTTTGTCTGTAATATTTGTATGCTACGTTAGATTAATGGCTTATCTAGTAGTCTTCACTGAAACCCAGTATACACACACGCACGCACACACACACACAACCGCACACGCACATAGACACTTTCTTATTGTGGATAGACAGACCGTATAAGGGCACGAGAGGAATTAGGGCCATATTACCAAGAAAGGGCGATACATTATCGCCGCATTTATCCGCAGAAAACCGCCACTAAAGCGGCGATAATGGGCTCGATAATATTCCCTTGTAAATTCCCATAGAACCCCAGGTTCTGATGTTAACCTGGGCTTCAACGGGAATTTACAAGGGCATATTATCAAGCCCATTATCGCCGCTTTAGCGGCAGTTTCCTACCGATTAAAGCGGCGATAATATATCCCCTTTCTTGATAATATGGCCCTCAATTTTTTAAATATATTCTTCTTCTTGTTTGATAAATTCGTTTACAAGTGTGTTGAACAGAGGACAATGGAGCTATAGCTTTACCATATTTAAAATTTTCTTTAGCATGATAAAGGAGCGATTCATTCAAAGCAATAATATGTATAACTGCAAGCAAAAATTGTTGTGTCTTTATCTTGTGATTGTACTTTTTTTGTCGTTCATGTTGGCATGTGCCTTTGTTGCTTAGGCAAAGTAGTTTAGATTATGATTTCTACTTTCTCTGTCTTTCTTTTTTAATAGTTTGCCGTCTTGCTGTTCAAATGTGAAATACACCCCTGACCCCTCCAATTGCAGGTCAGCTCAGAAAAAAAACGATAATATAGCAGCTAGTATAAACAAATGATCGGAGTAACAAAATGTGAACAATAAGTGCTGCCAAACGTACAATTCCAAGATCGATGACCTGGACACCCTTCCAGACCAGACCCAAAGTGGGCACGAAATGTAATGCAAAGCAAACCACAACATAAAATGTTTTATATAGCGGATAAATAGTCAATAACAATTCATAAAAATGTACAGTACATCAGAAGTTCTTTTAATTTTTGTCTGTAATATTTGTATGCTACTTTAGATTAATAGTTTATCTAGCAGTCTTCACTGAAACCCAGTATACACACACGCACGCACACACACACACACAACCGCACACGCACATAGACACTTTCTTTTTCTGGATAGACAGACCGTATAAGGGCACGAGAGGAATTAGGGCCATATTATAAAGAAAGGGCGATACATTACAGCCGCTTTTATCAGCAGGAAACCGCCGCTAAAGCGGCGATAATGGGCTCGATAATATGCCCTTGTAAATTCCCATAGAAGCCCAGGTTCTGGTGTTAACGTGGGCTTCTACGGGAATTTACAAGGGCATATTATCAAGCCCATTATCGCCGCTTTAGCGGCAGTATCCTGCCGATAAAAGCGGCGATAATGTATCGCCCTTTCTTGATAATATGGCCCTCAATTTTTAAATATATTCTTCTTCTTGTTTGATACATTCGTTTACAAGTGTGTTGAACAGAGGACAATGGAGCTATAGCTTTACCATATTTGAAATTTTCTTTAGCATGATAAAGGAGCGATTCATTCAAAGCAATATTATGTACAACTGCAAGCAAAAACATATTGTTGTGTCTTTATCTTGTGATTGTACTTTTTTTGTCGTTCATGTTGGCATGTGTCTTTGTTGCTTAGGCACAGTAGTTTAGATAATGATTTCTACTTTCTCTTTCTTTCTTTTTTAATAGTTTGCCGTCTTGCAGTTCAAATGTGAAATACACCACTGACCCCTCCAATTGCAGGTCAGCTCAGAAAAAAAACGACAATATAGCAGCTAGTATAAACAAACGATCTGAGTAACAAAATGTGAACAATAAGTGCTGCCAAACGTACAATTCCAAGCTCGATGACCTGGACACCCTTCCAGACCAGACCCAAAATTGGCACGAAATGTAATGCAAAGCAAACCACAACATAAAATGTTTTAGATAGTGGATAAACAGTCATTAACAATTCATAAAAATGTACTGTACATCAGAAGTTCTTTTAATTTTTGTCTGTAATATTTGTATGCTACTTTAGATTAATGGTTTATCTGGCAGTCTTCACTGAAACCCAGTATACACACACGCACGCACACACACACACACACACACACACACACACACACACAACCGCACACGCACACAGACAATTTTCTTATTGTGGATAGATAGACCGTATAATGGCACGAGAGGAATTAGGGCCATATTATCAAGAAAGGGCGATACATTATTGCCGCTTTCATCGGCAGGAAACCGCCGCTAAAGCGGCGATAATGGGCTCGATAATATGCCCTTGTAAATTCCCATAGAAGCCCAGGTTCTGGTGTTAACCTTGGCTTCTACGAGAATTTACAAGGGCATAATATCAAGCCCATTATCGCCGCTTTAGCGGCAGTTTCCTGCTGATAAAAGCGGCGATAATGTATCGCCCTTTCTTGATAATATGGCCCTCTATTTTTTAAATATATTCTTCTTCTTGTTTGATAAATTAGTTTACAAGTGTGTTGAACAGAGAACAATGGAGCTATAGCTTTACCATATTTGAAATTTTCTTTACATGATAAAGGAGCGATTCCTTCAAAGCAATAATATGTATAACTGCAAGCAAAAACATATTGTTGTGTCTTTATCTTGTGATTGTACTTTTTACGTCGTTTATGTTGGCATGTGTCTTTGTTGCTTAGGCAAAGTAGTTTAGATAATGATTTCTACTTTCTCTGTCTTTCTTTTTTAATAGTTTGCCGTCTTGCTGTTCAAATGTGAAATACACCCCTGACCCCTCCAATTGTAGGTCAGCTCAGAAAAAGAACGATAATATAGCAGCTAGTATAAATAAACGATCTGAGTAACAAAATGTTATGTTATGTTATGTTATGTTATTTATTCTTTTGTATAGCGCAACGGTTACTCAAAAAGAGTGTCCCGGCGCTTTTAGGAAAGGGCAACAGATTTCAGAATAACACAACACAGCTAAAAGAGGTTAAAAGATAAACAAGAAAAAAACGAAACTGCTGGCAGACCTATTGGGAAAACAGCCAGGTTTTGAGACCTCTTCTAAAATCAAGGAGAGTAGACGCCCCCCGCAAAGGGAGCGGTAGTGCATTCCACATCTGTGGGGCCAACAGACTGAAAGAGCGGCCCCCAAGGCGAGCCTTCTTCACACGCGGGACAGCCGCCAAAAGTAGAGATTCTGACCTCAGCGAGCGAGTCGGATGGTAAAAGGTCAGTCTCTTTTGGAGATGTTTAGCTCCCACAGCGTGGAGCGCTTTGTAGGCCAAGGTCAGAGCCTTAAAGGCAATCCGTTTGCGGATGGGTAGCCAGTGTAACGTCACCAACAACCCAGAGGCGCTAGCACGTCTACTTAGGCCAAAGATGGCCCTGGCCGCCGCGTTCTGTACAACTTGAAGCCTTTGTAGCAGATACTCTGGCAGGCCCAGGTAAAGAATGTTGGCATAATCCAACCTGGAGCCAATCAGAGCCTGCACCGTCAGCCTCCTGTGCTCCTCGGACAAGAGAGGCAAGAACCTCCGCAGCATTTTTAACAGGCCAAAGCAAGTGCCGGTTACCCCCAAGATCTGGGCTTTCATCGTCAGCCCCTTGTCCATCTTAACCCCCAAGTTTTTAGCCATGGGAGAAGAGCCGGACGGAGGGAACATGTCGATAGGCCACCAGGCCTGCCAGCTCGGCTCCGTATCGCACCCGAAGAAGAGTACCTCCGATTTATCGGAATTGCACTTGAGGCTGTTCAGTTGGAACCATGCGAACACAGCCCCAAGGCAATTCTGGATACTCTCCCCGTCAAAGTCAGCCCCTCTCTCGCTAGAGAAGAGGAGCTGGGTGTCGTCGGCATACGACACGATCCGGGCACCAAATGACTCCGCCACCGCCGCCAAAGGGGACATAAAGATGTTAAAAAGGGTCGGGCTCAATATAGAGCCCTGAGGACTGTGAACAATAAGTGCTGCCAAACGTACAATTCCAAGATCGATGACCTGGACACCCTTCCAGACCAGACCCAAAGTGGGCACGAAATGTAATGCAAAGCAAACCACAACATAAAATGTTTTATATAGCGGATAAATAGTCATTAACAATTCATAAAAATGTACTGTACATCAGAAGTTCTTTTAACTTTTGTCTGTAATATTTGTATGCTACTTTAGAATAATGGTTTATCTAGCAGTCTTCACTGAAACCCAGTATACACACACGCACGCACACACACACACAACCGCACCCGCACATAGACACTTTCTTATTGTGGATAGACAGACCGTATAAGGGCACGAGAGGAATTAGGGCCATATTATCAAGAAAGGGCGATACATTATTTAAAGCGGCGATAATGGGCTCGATAATATGCCCTTGTAAATTCCCATAGAAGCCCAGGTTCTGGTGTTAACCTGGGCTTCTACGGGAATTTACAAGGGCATATTGTCAAGCCCATTATCGCCGCTTTAGCGGCAGTATCCTGCCGATAAAAGCGGCGATAATGTATCGCCCTTTCTTGATAATATGGCCCTCAAATTTTTTAAATATATTCTTCTTCTTGTTTGATACATTCGTTTACAAGTGTGTTGAACAGAGGACAATGGAGCTATAGCTTTACCATATTTGAAATTTTCTTTAGTATGATAAAGGAGCGATTCATTCAAAGCAATAATATGTATAACTGCAAGCAAAAACATATTGTTGTGTCTTTATCTTGTGATTGTACTTTTTTTGTCGTTTATGTTGGCATGTGTCTTTGTTGCTTAGGCACAGTAGTTTAGATAATGATTTCTACTTTCTCTTTTTTAATTTTTCAATAGTTTGCCGTCTTGCAGTTCAAATGTGAAATACACCCCTGACCCCTCCAATTGCAGGTCAGCTCAGAAAAAAAACGACAATATAGCAGCTAGTATAAACAAATGATCTGAGTAACAAAATGTGAATAATAAGTGCTGCCAAACGTACAATTCCAAGATCGATGACCTGGACACCCTTCCAGACCAGACCCAAAGTGGGCACGAAATGTAATGCAAAGCAAACCACAACATAAAATGTTTTATATAGCGGATAAACAGTCATTAACAATTCATAAAAATATACTGTACATCAGAAGTTCTTTTAATTTTTGGATGTAATATTTGTATGCTACTTTAGATTAAAGGTTTATCTGGCAGTATTCACTGAAACCCAGTATACACACACGCACGCACACACACACACACACACAACCGCACACGCACACAGACACTTTCTTATTGTGGATAGATAGACCGTATAAGGGCACGAGAGGAATTAGGGCCATATTATCAAGAAAGGGCGATACATTATCGCCGCTTTTATCGGCAGGAATCCGCCGCTAAAGCGGCGATAATGGGCTCGATAATATGCCCTTGTAAATTCCCATAGAAGCCCAGGTTCTGGTGTTAACCTGGGCTTCTACGGGAATTTAGAAGGGCATATTATCAAGCCCATTATCACCGCTTTAGCGGCAGTTTCCTGCCGATAAAAGCGGCGATAATGTATCGCCCTTTCTTGATAATATGGCCCTCAATTTTTTTCAATATATTCTTCTTCTTGTTTGATAAATTCATTTACAAGTGTGTTGAACAGAGGACAATGGAGCTATAGCTTTACCATATTTGAAATTTTCTTTAGCATGATAAAGCAGCGATTCCTTCAAAGCAATAATATGTATAACTGCAAGCAAAAACATATTGTTGTGTCTTTATCTTGTGATTGTACTTTTTTTGTCGTTTATGTTGGCATGTGTCTTTGTTGCTAAGGCAAAGTAGTTCAGATAATGATTTCTACTTACTCTGTCTTTCTTTTTTAATAGTTTGCCGTCTTGCTGTTCAAATGTGAAATACACCCATGACCCCTCCAATTGTAGGTCAGCTCAGAAAAGGAACGATAATATAGCAGCTAGTATAAACAAACCAAACGATCTGAGTAACAAAATGTGAACAATAAGTACTGCCAAACGTACAATTCCAAGATCGATGACCTGGACACGCTTCCAGACCAGACCCAAAGTGGGCACGAAATGTAATGCAAAGCAAACCACAACATAAAATGTTTTATATAGCGGATAAATAGTCATTAACAATTCATAAAAATGTACTGTACATCAGAAGTTCTTTTAATTTTTGTCTGTAATATTTGTATGCTACGTTAGATTAATGGCTTATCTAGTAGTCTTCACTGAAACCCAGTATACACACACGCACGCACACACACACACAACCGCACACGCACATAGACACTTTCTTATTGTGGATAGACAGACCGTATAAGGGCACGAGAGGAATTAGGGCCATATTACCAAGAAAGGGCGATACATTATCGCCGCATTTATCCGCAGAAAACCGCCACTAAAGCGGCGATAATGGGCTCGATAATATGCCCTTGTAAATTCCCATAGAACCCCAGGTTCTGATGTTAACCTGGGCTTCAACGGGAATTTACAAGGGCATATTATCAAGCCCATTATCGCCGCTTTAGCGGCAGTTTCCTACCGATTAAAGCGGCGATAATATATCCCCCTTTCTTGATAATATGGCCCTCAATTTTTTAAATATATTCTTCTTCTTGTTTGATAAATTCGTTTACAAGTGTGTTGAACAGAGGACAATGGAGCTATAGCTTTACCATATTTTAAATTTTCTTTAGCATGATAAAGGAGCGATTCATTCAAAGCAATAATATGTATAACTGCAAGCAAAAATTGTTGTGTCTTTATCTTGTGATTGTACTTTTTTTGTCGTTCATGTTGGCATGTGTCTTTGTTGCTTAGGCAAAGTAGTTTAGATTATGATTTCTACTTTCTCTGTCTTTCTTTTTTAATAGTTTGCCGTCTTGCTGTTCAAATGTGAAATACACCCCTGACCCCTCCAATTGCAGGTCAGCTCAGAAAAAAAACGATAATATAGCAGCTAGTATAAACAAATGATCGGAGTAACAAAATGTGAACAATAAGTGCTGCCAAACGTACAATTCCAAGATCGATGACCTGGACACCCTTCCAGACCAGACCCAAAGTGGGCACGAAATGTAATGCAAAGCAAACCACAACATAAAATGTTTTATATAGCGGATAAATAGTCAATAACAATTCATAAAAATGTACTGTACATCAGAAGTTCTTTTAATTTTTGTCTGTAATATTTGTATGCTACTTTAGATTAATAGTTTATCTAGCAGTCTTCACTGAAACCCAGTATACACACACGCACGCACACACACACACACAACCGCACACGCACATAGACACTTTCTTTTTCTGGATAGACAGACCGTATAAGGGCACGAGAGGAATTAGGGCCATATTATAAAGAAAGGGCGATACATTACAGCCGCTTTTATCAGCAGGAAACCGCAGCTAAAGCGGCGATAATGGGCTCGATAATATGCCCTTGTAAATTCCCATAGAAGCCCATTTTCTGGTGTTAACGTGGGCTTCTACGGGAATTTACAAGGGCATATTATCAAGCCCATTATTGCCGCTTTAGCGGCAGTATCCTGCCGATAAAAGCGGCGATAATGTTTTGCCCTTTCTTGATAATATGGCCCTCAATTTTTAAATATATTCTTCTTCTTGTTTGATACATTCGTTTACAAGTGTGTTGAACAGAGGACAATGGAGCTATAGCTTTACCATATTTGAAATTTTCTTTAGCATGATAAAGGAGCGATTCATTCAAAGCAATATTATGTACAACTGCAAGCAAAAACATATTGTTGTGTCTTTATCTTGTGATTGTACTTTTTTTGTCGTTCATGTTGGCATGTGTCTTTGTTGCTCAGGCACAGTAGTTTAGATAATGATTTCTACTTTCTCTTTCTTTCTTTTTTAATAGTTTGCCGTCTTGCAGTTCAAATGTGAAATACACCACTGACCCCTCCAATTGCAGGTCAGCTCAGAAAAAAAACGACAATATAGCAGCTAGTATAAACAAACGATCTGAGTAACAAAATGTGAACAATAAGTGCTGCCAAACGTACAATTCCAAGCTCGATGACCTGGACACCCTTCCAGACCAGACCCAAAATTGGCACGAAATGTAATGCAAAGCAAACCACAACATAAAATGTTTTAGATAGTGGATAAACAGTCATTAACAATTCATAAAAATGTCCTGTACATCAGAAGTTCTTTTAATTTTTGTCTGTAATATTTGTATGCTACTTTAGATTAATGGTTTATCTGGCAGTCTTCACTGAAACCCAGTATACACACACGCACGCACACACACACACACACACACACACACACACAACCGCACACGCACACAGACAATTTTCTTATTGTGGATAGATAGACCGTATAATGGCACGAGAGGAATTAGGGCCATATTATCAAGAAAGGGCGATACATTATTGCCGCTTTCATCGGCAGGAAACCGCCGCTAAAGCGGCGATAATGGGCTCGATAATATGCCCTTGTAAATTCCCATAGAAGCCCAGGTTCTGGTGTTAACCTTGGCTTCTACGAGAATTTACAAGGGCATAATATCAAGCCCATTATCGCCGCTTTAGCGGCAGTTTCCTGCCGATAAAAGCGGCGATAATGTATCGCCCTTTCTTGATAATATGGCCCTCTATTTTTTAAATATATTCTTCTTCTTGTTTGATAAATTAGTTTACAAGTGTGTTGAACAGAGAACAATGGAGCTATAGCTTTACCATATTTGAAATTTTCTTTACATGATAAAGGAGCGATTCCTTCAAAGCAATAATATGTATAACTGCAAGCAAAAACATATTGTTGTGTCTTTATCTTGTGATTGTACTTTTTACGTCGTTTATGTTGGCATGTGTCTTTGTTGCTTAGGCAAAGTAGTTTAGATAATGATTTCTACTTTCTCTGTCTTTCTTTTTTAATAGTTTGCCGTCTTGCTGTTCAAATGTGAAATACACCCCTGACCCCTCCAATTGTAGGTCAGCTCAGAAAAAGAACGATAATATAGCAGCTAGTATAAATAAACGATCTGAGTAACAAAATGTGAACAATAAGTGCTGCCAAACGTACAATTCCAAGATCGATGACCTGGACACCCTTCCAGACCAGACCCAAAGTGGGCACGAAATGTAATGCAAAGCAAACCACAACATAAAATGTTTTATATAGCGGATAAATAGTCATTAACAATTCATAAAAATGTACTGTACATCAGAAGTTCTTTTAACTTTTGTCTGTAATATTTGTATGCTACTTTAGAATAATGGTTTATCTAGCAGTCTTCACTGAAACCCAGTATACACACACGCACGCACACACACACACAACCGCACCCGCACATAGACACTTTCTTATTGTGGATAGACAGACCGTATAAGGGCACGAGAGGAATTAGGGCCATATTATCAAGAAAGGGCGATACATTATTTAAAGCGGCGATAATGGGCTCGATAATATGCCCTTGTAAATTCCCATAGAAGCCCAGGTTCTGGTGTTAACCTGGGCTTCTACGGGAATTTACAAGGGCATATTGTCAAGCCCATTATCGCCGCTTTAGCGGCAGTATCCTGCCGATAAAAGCGGCGATAATGTATCGCCCTTTCTTGATAATATGGCCCTCAAATTTTTTAAATATATTCTTCTTCTTGTTTGATACATTCGTTTACAAGTGTGTTGAACAGAGGACAATGGAGCTATAGCTTTACCATATTTGAAATTTTCTTTAGTATGATAAAGGAGCGATTCATTCAAAGCAATATTATGTATAACTGCAAGCAAAAACATATTGTTGTGTCTTTATCTTGTGATTGTACTTTTTTTGTCGTTTATGTTGGCATGTGTCTTTGTTGCTTAGGCACAGTAGTTTAGATAATGATTTCTACTTTCTCTTTCTTTCTTTTTTAATAGTTTGCCGTCTTGCAGTTCAAATGTGAAATACACCCCTCACCCCTCCAATTGCAGGTCAACTCAGAAAAAAAACGACAATATAGCAGCTAGTATAAACAAACGATCTGAGTAATAAAATGTAAACAATAAGTGCTGCCAAACGTACAATGCCAAGATCGATGACCTGGACACCCTTCCAGACCAGACCCAAAATGGGCACGAAATGTAATGCAAAGCAAAGCAAACCACAACATAAAATGTTTTATATAGCGGATAAACAGTCATTAACAATTCATAAAAATGTACTGTACATCAGAAGTTCTTTTAATTTTTGTCTGTAATATTTGTATGCTACTTTAGATTAATGGTTTATCTGGCAGTCTTCACTGAAACCCAGTATACACACACGCACGCACACACACACACACACACACACACACACACACAACCGCACACGCACACAGACACGTTCTTATTGTGGATAGATAGACCGTATAAGGGCACAAGAGGAATTAGGGCCATATTATCAAGAAAGGGCGATACATTATTGCCGCTTTTATCGTCAGGAAACCGCCGCTAAAGCGGCGATAATGGGCTCGATAATATGCCCTTGTAAATTCCCATAGAAGCCCAGGTTCTGGTGTTAACCTGGGCTTCTACGGGAATTTACAAGGGCATATTGTCAAGCCCATTATCGCCGCTTTAGCGGCAGTATCCTGCCGATAAAAGCGGCGATAATGTATCGCCCTTTCTTGATAATATGGCCCTCAAATTTTTTAAATATATTCTTCTTCTTGTTTGATAAATTCGTTTACAAGTGTGTTGAACAGAGGACAATGGAGCTATAGCTTTACCATATTTGAAATTTTCTTTAGCATGATAAGGCAGCGATTCCTTCAAAGCAATAATATGTATAACTGCAAGCAAAAACATATTGTTGTGTCTTTATCTTGTGATTGTACTTTTTTTGTCGTTTATGTTGGCATGTGTCTTTGTTGCTAGGTCAAAGTAGTTTAGATAATGATTTCTACTTTCTCTGTCTTTCTTTTTTAATAGTTTGCCGTCTTGCTGTTCAAATGTGAAATACACCCCTGACCCCTCCAATTGTAGGTCAGCTCAGAAAAAGAACGATAATATAGCAGCTAGTATAAACAAACGATCTGTGTAACAAAATGTGAACAATAAGTACTGCCAAACGTACAATTCCAAAATCGATGACCTGGACACCCTTCCAGACCAGACCCAAAGTGGGCACGAAATGTAATGCAAAGCAAACCACAACATAAAATGTTTTATATAGCGGATAAATAGTCATTAACAATTCATAAAAATGTACTGTACATCAGAAGTTCTTTTAATTTTTGTCTGTAATATTTGTATGCTACTTTAGATTAATGGTTTATCTAGCAGTGTTCACTGAAACCCAGTATACACACACGCACGCACACACACACACAACCGCACACGCACATAGATACTTTCTTATTGTGGATAGACAGACCGTATAAGGGCACAAGAGGAATTAGGGCCATATTATCAAGAAAGGGCGATACATTATAGCCGCTTTTATCGGCAGGAAACTGCCGCTAAAGCGGCGATAATTGGCTCGATAATATGCCCTTGTAAATTCCCATAGAAGCCCAGGTTCTGGTGTTAACCTGGGCTTCTACGGGAATTTACAAGCGCATATTATCAAGCCCATTATCGCCGCTTTAGCGGCAGTATCCTGCCGATAAAAGCGCCGATAATGTATCGCCCTTTCTTGATAATATGGCCCTCAATTTTTTGAATATATTCTTCTTCTTGTTTGATAAATTCGTTTACAAGTGTGTTGAACAGAGGACAATGGAGCTATAGCTTTACCATATTTGAAATTTTCTTTAGCATGATAAAGGAGCGATTCATTCAAAGCAATAATGCAAGCAAAAACATATTGTTGTGTCTTTATCTTGTGATTGTACTTTTTTGTCGTTTATGTTGGCATGTGTCTTTGTTGCTTAGGCAAAGTAGTTTAGATAAGGATTTCTACTTTCTCTGTCTTTTTAGGGCTCAGCCTACATCCCACAAAGTGGGTGTGGCTTCAGAGTCCTCTAGAGAGCAGTTCGCCGAGCTAACCTAGACATTCCAGAGAAGCGCGTGAATTGTGTTCGGAATTTATGGCAGCTGCATGTCAATTGGCCCGCGCATGGCTGTGTTTTTACAAGCCAGCACGCAATAGACCATAGGCTTTAGAGCTGCTCTGCTTCCTGCATATTCCGTGCGAGGACGCGCACCAGAAGTCTATATTTCATCAATTACCAGCTGTCCGGGGCTGTGGTAATTGAAGCCAGATGGTCGTCGCGCATTCACGTCTATGCACTTACTCTTTTTTTCACATGTGTGTGCGCGCATGCTGGCTCCCTGCCAAAGATTTCTTTGTTTCATACGTGCAACAATTTTTAAGAATTGGTAACGGTAGGCAATGTGTGCAGTCCACTGCAACGTGTTTTATTGCCAGCAATATGCACGGTATATTCGGAAAAATGGGTCATTTAAGGGAGTTTAGGACCAATCATGAAAAAGAAATACGGTCCGTGTTGACCTCGCGAAAAGCCTTGCGCTTCTCTTAAAATGCAGTGTTCACAGCGCATGTCTGAGTGGCATTGGTTTATTACATTCCCTATGGTTCACAGAGTGCAGAGTAGTGAGTGCAGAGTAGTGAGTGCAGAGTTGTGAGTGCAGAGTGAGTGTGCAGAGTTGTGAGTGCAGAGTAGTGAGTGCAGAGTAGTGAGTGCAGAGTGCAGAGTAGTGAGTGTAGAGTAATGAGTGCATAGTAGTGAGTGCAGAGTGAGTGTGCAGAGTTGTGAGTGTAGAGCTGTGAGTGCAGAGTAGTGAGTGCAGAGTGCAGAGTAGTGAGTGCAGAGTGCAGAGTAGTGAGTGCAGAGTAGTGAGTGCAGAGTAGTGAGTGCAGAGTGAGTGTGCAGAGTTGTGAGTGCAGAGTAGTGAGTGCATACTAGTGAGTGCAGAGTGCAGAGTAGTGAGTGCAGAGTAGTGAGTGCAGAGTGCAGAGTGAGTGTGCAGAGTGAGTGTGCAGAGTGTGAGTGCAGAGTGAGTGTACAGAGTGAGTGTGCAGAGTGCAGAGTGAGTGTGCAGAGTGAGTGGGCAGAGTGCAGAGTGCGAGTGCAGAGTGCAGTGTTGTGAATGCACAGTGTGAGTGCAGAGTGTGAAGTGTGTGAGTGTGTAGGGTGATCAGTGTGTGAGCGTGCAGGGTGAGCGGTGTGTGAGCATGCAGGGTTAACAGTGTGTGAGCGTGCAGGGTGAACATTGTGTGAGCGTGTATGGTGAGCAGTGTGTGAGCGTGTAGGGTGAGCAGTGTGTGAGCGTGCAGGGTTAACAGTGTGTGAGCGTGCAGGGTGAACATTGTGTGAGCGTGCAGGGTGCACAGTGTGTGAGTGTGCAGGGTGAACAGTTTGTGAGTGTGCAAGGTGAACCGTTTGTGAGTGTGCAGGGTGAACAATTCCAATCCAAACCACATAATTCCATTACACACCACATGCATACACTCCATAACACATGGCTAAAAGACATTGCCATTTACAATGCCATTAGCTGTAACTCAAATAAATCCGAGACCTATTGCATTTCCAATGCTTGTTTAATAGTTTGCCGTCTTGCAGTCCAAATGTGAAATACGCCCCTGACCTCTCCAATTGCAGGTCAGCTCAGAAAAAGAACAACAATATAGCAGCTAGTATAAACAAACGATCTGAGTAACAAAATGTGAACAATAAGTGCTGCCAAACGTACAATTCCAAGATCGATGAACTGGACACCCTTCCAGACCAGACCCAAAGTGGGCACGAAATGTAATGCAAAGCAAACCACAACATAAAATGTTTTATATAGCGGATAAATAGTCATTAACAATTCATAAAAATGTACTGTACATCAGAAGTTCTTTTCATTTGTGTCTGTAATATTTGTATGCTACTTTAGATCAATGGTTTATCTAGCAGTCTTCACTGAAACCCAGTATACACACACGCACGCACACACACACACACAACCGCACACGCACATAGACACTTTCTTATTGTGGATAGACAGACCGTATAAGGGCACGAGAGGAATTAGGGCCATATTATCAAGAAAGGGCGATACATTAGAGCCGCTTTTATCGGCAGGAAACCGCCGCTAAAGCGGCCATAATGGGCATGATAATATGCCCTTGTAAATTCCCATAGAAGCCCAGGTTCTGGTGTTAACCTGGGCTTCTACGGGAATTTACAAGGGCATATTATCAAGCCCATTATCGCCGCTTTGGCGGCAGTATCCTGTCAATAAAAGCGGCGATAATGTATCGCCCTTTCTTGATAATATGGCCCTCAATTTTTTAAATACATTCTTCTTCTTGTTTGATGAATTCGTTTACAAGTGTATTGAACAGAGGACAATGGAGCTATAGATTTACCATATTTGAAATTTTCTTTAGCATGATAAAGGAGCGATTCATTCAAAGCAATAATATGTATAACTGTGAGCAAAAACATATTGTTGTGTCTTTATCTTGTGATTGTACTTTTTTTGTCGTTTATGTTGGCATGTGTCTTTGTTGCTTAGGCACAGTAGTTTAGATAATGATTTCTACTTTCTCTTTTTTTCTTTTTCAATAGTTTGCCGTCTTGCAGTTCAAATGTGAAATACACCCCTGACCCCTCCAATTGCAGGTCAGCTCAGAAAAAACAACAATATAGCAGCTAGTATAAACAAATGATCTGAGTAACAAAATGTGAATAATAAGTGCTGCCAAACGTACAATTCCAAGATCGATGACCTGGACACCCTTCCAGACCAGACCCAAAGTGGGCACGAAATGTAATGCAAAGCAAACCACAACATAAAATGTTTTATATAGCGGATAAACAGTCATTAACAATTCATAAAAATATACTGTACATCAGAAGTTCTTTTAATTTTTGGATGTAATATTTGTATGCTACTTTAGATTAAAGGTTTATCTGGCAGTATTCACTGAAACCCAGTATACACACACGCACGCACACACACACACACACACACACACAACCGCACACAGACACTTTCTTATTGTGGATTGATAGACGTATAAGGGCACGAGAGGAATTAGGGCCATATTATCAAGAAAGGGCGATACATTATCGCGCTTTTATCGGCAGGAATCCGCCACTACAGCTGCGATAATGGGCTCGATAATATGCCCTTGTAAATTCCCATAGAAGCCCAGGTTCTGGTGTTAACCTGGGCTTCTACGGGAATTTACAAGGGCATATTATCAAGCCCATTATCGCCGCTTTAGCGGCAGTTTCCTGCCGATAAAAGCGGCGATAATGTATCGCCCTTTCTTGATAATATGGCCCTCAATTTTTTCAATATATTCTTCTTCTTGTTTGATAAATTCGTTTACAAGTGTGTTGAACAGAGGACAATGGAGCTATAGCTTTACCATATTTGAAATTTTCTTTAGCATGATAAAGCAGCGATTCCTTCAAAGCAATAATATGTATAACTGCAAGCAAAAACATATTGTTGGGTCTTTATCTTGTGATTGTACTTTTTTTGTCGTTTATGTTGGCATGTGTCTTTGTTGCTAAGGCAAAGTAGTTTAGATAATGATTTCTACTTACTCTGTCTTTCTTTTTTAATAGTTTGCCGTCTTGCTGTTCAAATGTGAAATACACCCATGACCCCTCCAATTGTAGGTCAGCTCAGAAAAGGAACGATAATATAGCAGCTAGTATAAACAAACCAAACGATCTGAGTAACAAAATGTGAACAATAAGTACTGCCAAACGTACAATTCCAAGATCGATGACCTGGACACGCTTCCAGACCAGACCCAAAGTGGGCACGAAATGTAATGCAAAGCAAACCACAACATAAAATGTTTTATATAGCGGATAAACAGTCATTAACAATTCATAAAAATGTACTGTACATCAGAAGTTCTTTTAATTTTTGTCTGTAATATTTGTATGCTACTTTAGATTAATGGCTTATCTAGCAGTCTTCACTGAAACCCAGTTTACACACACGCACGCACACACACACACAACCACACACGCACATAGACACTTTCTTATTGTGGATAGACAGACCGTATAAGGGCACGAGAGGAATTAGGGCCATATTACCAAGAAAGGGCGATACATTATCGCCGCATTTATCCGCAGAAAACCGTCGCTAAAGCGGCGATAATGGGCTCGATAATATGCCCTTGTAAATTCCCATAGAACCCCAGGTTCTGGTGTTAACCTGGGCTTCTACGGGAATTTACAAGGGCATATTATCAAGCCCATTATCGCCGCTTTAGCGGCAGTTTCCTACCGATAAAAGCGGCGATAATGTATCGCCCTTTCTTGATATTATGGCCCTCAATTTTTTAAATATATTCTTCTTCATGTTTGATAAATTCGTTTACCAGTTTTGTTGAACAGAGGACAATGGAGCTATAGCTTTACCATATTTGAAATTTTCTTTAGCATGATAAAGGAGCGATTCCTTCAAAGCAATAATATGTATAACTGCAAGCAAAAACATATTGTTGTGTCTTTATCTTGTGATTGTACTTTTTTTGTCGTTCATGTTGGCATGTGTCTTTGTTGCTCAGGCAAAGTAGTTTAGATAATGATTTCTACTTTCTCTGTCTTTCTTTTTTAATAGTTTGCCGTCTTGCTGTTCAAATGTGAAATACACCCCTGACCCCTCCAATTGCAGGTCAGCTCAGAAAAAAAACTATAATATAGCAGCTAGTATAAACAAATGATCGGAGTAACAAAATGTGAACAATAAGTGCTGCCAAACGTACAATTCCAAGATCGATGACCTGGACACCCTTCCAGACCAGATCCAAAGTGGGCACGAAATGTAATGCAAAGCAAACCACAACATAAAATGTTTTATATAGCGGATAAATAGTCAATAACAATTCATAAAAATGTACTGTACATCAGAAGTTCTTTTAATTTTTGTCTGTAATATTTGTATGCTACTTTAGATTAATGGTTTATCTAGCAGTCTTCACTGAAACCCAGTATACACGCACGCACACACACACACAACCGCACACGCACATAGACACTTTCTTATTGTGGATAGACAGACCGTATAAGGGCCCGAGAGGAATTAGGGCCATATTATAAAGAAAGGGCGATACATTACAGCCGCTTTTATCGGCAGGAAACCGCCGCTAAAGCGGGTATAATGGGCTCGATAATATGCCCTTGTAAATTCACATAGAAGCCCAGGTTCTGGTGTTAACGTGGGCTTCTACGGGAATTTACAAGGGTATATTATCAAGCCCATTATCGCCGCTTTAGCGGCAGTATCCTGCCGATAAAAGCGGCGATAATGTATCGCCCTTTCTTGATAATATGGCCCTCAATTTTTAAATATATTCTTCTTCTTGTTTGATACATTCGTTTACAAGTGTGTTGAACAGAGGACAATGGAGCTATAGCTTTACCATATTTGAAATTTTCTTTAGCATGATAATGGAGCGATTCATTCAAAGCAATATTATGTATAACTGCAAGCAAAAACATATTGTTGTGTCTTTATCTTGTGATTGTACTTTTTTTGTCGTTCATGTTGGCATGTGTCTTTGTTGCTTAGGCACAGTAGTTTAGATAATGATTTCTACTTTCTCTTTCTTTCTTTTTTAATAGTTTGCCGTCTTGCAGTTCAAATGTGAAATACACCACTGACCCCTCCAATTGCAGGTCAGCTCAGAAAAAAATCGACAATATAGCAGCTAGTATAAACAAACGATCCGAGTAACAAAATGTGAACAATAAGTGCTGCCAAACGTACAATTCCAAGCTCGATGACCTGGACACCCTTCCAGACCAGACCCAAAATTGGCACGAAATGTAATGCAAAGCAAACCACAACATAAAATGTTTTAGATAGCGGATAAACAGTCATTAACAATTCATAAAAATGTACTGTACATCAGAAGTTCTTTTAATTTTTGTCTGTAATATTTGTATGCTACTTTAGATTAATGGTTTATCTGGCAGTCTTCACTGAAACCCAGTATACACACACGAACGCACACACACACACACACACAACCGCACACGCACACAGACACTTTCTTATTGTGGATAGATAGACCGTATAATGGCACGAGAGGAATTAGGGCCATATTATCAAGAAAGGGCGATACATTATCGCCGCTTTTATCGGCAGGAATCCGCTGCTAAAGCTGCGATAATGGGCTCGATAATATGCCCTTGTAAATTCCCATAGAAGCCCAGGTTCTGGTGTTAACCTTGGCTTCTACGAGAATTTACAAGGGCATATTATCAAGCCCATTATCACCGCTTTAGCGTCAGTTCCCTGCCGAGTATAGAAATATATTCTTCTTCTTGTTTGATACATTCGTTTACAAGTGTGTTGAACAGAGGACAATGGAGCTATAGCTTTACCATATTTGAAATTTTCTTTAGCATGATAAGGCAGCGATTCCTTCAAAGCAATAATATGTATAACTGCAAGCAAAAACATATTGTTGTGTCTTTATCTTGTGATTGTACTTTTTTTGCCGTTTATGTTGGCATGTGTCTTTGTTGCTAAGTCAAAGTAGTTTAGATAATGATTTCTACTTTCTCTGTCTTTCTTTTTTAATAGTTTGCCGTCTTACTGTTCAAGTGTGAAATACACCCCTGACCCCTCCAATTGTAGGTCAGCTCAGAAAAAGAACGATAATATAGCAGCTAGTATAAACAAACGATCTGAGTAACAAAATGTGAACAATAAGTACTGCCAAACGTACAATTCCAAGATCGATGACCTGGACACCCTTCCAGACCAGACCCAAAGTGGGCACGAAATGTATTGCAAAGCAAACCACAACATAAAATGTTTTATATAGCGGATAAATAGTCATTAACAATTCATAAAAATGTACTGTACATCAGAAGTTCTTTTAATTTTTGTCTGTAATATTTGTATGCTACTTTAGATTAATGGTTTATCTAGCAGTGTTCACTGAAACCCCGAATACACACACGCACGCACACACACACACAACCGCACACGCACATAGATACTTTCTTATTGTGGATAGACAGACCGTATAAGGGCACGAGAGGAATTAGGGCCATATTATCAAGAAAGGGCGATACATTAGAGCCGCTTTTATCGGCAGGAAACTGCCGCTAAAGCGGTGATAATTTGCTCGATAATATGCCCTTGTAAATTCCCATAGAAGCCCAGGTTCTGGTGTTAACCTGGGCTTCTACGGGAATTTACAAGGGCATATTATCAAGCCCATTATCGCCGCTTTAGCGGCAGTATCCTGCCGATAAAAGCGCCGATAATGTATCCCCCTTTCTTGATAATATGGCCCTCAATTTTTAAAAATATTCTTCTTCTTGTTTGATGAATTCGTTTACAAGTGTGTTGAACAGAGGACAATGGAGCTATAGCTTTACCATATTTGAAATTTTCTTTAGCATGATAAAGGAACGATTCATTCAAAGCAATAATATGTATAACTGCAAGCAAAAACATATTGTTGTGTCTTTATCTTGTGATTGTACTTTTTTGTCGTTTATGTTGGAATGTGTCTTTGTTGCTTAGGCAAAGTAGTTTAGATAAGGATTTCTACTTTCTCTGTCTTTTTAGGGCTCAGCCTACATCCCACGAAGTGGGTGTGGCTTCAGAGTCCTCTAAAGAGCAGTTCGCCGAGCTAACCTAGACATTCCAGAGAAGCGCGTGAATTGTGTTCGGAATTTATGGCAGCTGCATGTCATCTGGCCCGCGCATGGCTGTGTTTTTACAAGCCAGCACGCAATAGACCATAGGCTTTTGAGCTGCTCCGCTTCCTGCATATTCCGTGCGAGGACGCGCTCCAGAAGTTATATTTCACCAATTACCAGCTGTCCGGGGCTGTGGTAATTGAAGCCAGATGGTCGTCGCGCATTCACGTCTATGCACTTACTCTTTTTTTCACATGTGTGTGCGCGCATGCTGGCTCCCTGCCAAAGCTTTCTTTGTTTCATACGTGCAACATTTTTTAGAATTGGTAACGGTAGGCAATGTGTGCAGTCCACTGCAACGTGTTTTATTGCCAGCAATATGCACGGTATATTCGGAAAAATGGGTCATTTAAGGGAGTTTAGGACCAATCATGAAAAAGAAATACGGTCCGTGTTGACCTCGCGAAAAGCCTTGCGCTTCTCTTAAAATGCAGTGTTCACAGCGCATGTCTGAGTGGCATTGGTTTATTACATTCCTTATGGTTCACAGAGTGCAGAGTAGTGAGTGCAGAGTAGTGAGTGCAGAGTAGTGAGTGCAGAGTGCAGAGTAGTGAGTGCAGAGTAATGAGTGCATAGTAGTGAGTGCAGAGTGAGTGTGCAGAGTTGTGAGTGTAGAGCTGTGAGTGCAGAGTAGTGAGTGCAGAGTGCAGAGTAGTGAGTGCAGAGTGCAGAGTAGTGAGTGCAAAGTAGTGAGTGCAGAGTAGTAAGTGCAGAGTAGTGAGTGCAGAGTGAGTGTGCAGAGTTGTGAGTGCAGAGTTGTGAGTGCAGAGTGCAGAGTAGTGAGTGCAGAGTAGTGAGTGCAGAGTGCAGAGTGAGTGTGCAGAGTGAGTGTGCAGAGTGTGAGTGCAGAGTGAGTGTACAGAGTGAGTGTGCAGAGTGCTGAGTGAGTGTGCAGAGTGAGTGGGCAGAGTGCAGAGTGCGAGTGCAGAGTGCAGAGTTGTGAGTGCAGAGTAGTGAGTGCAGAGTAGTGAGTGCAGAGTGCAGAGTAGTGAGTGCAGAGTAATGAGTGCATAGTAGTGAGTGCAGAGTGAGTGTGCAGAGTTGTGAGTGTAGAGCTGTGAGTGCAGAGTAGTGAGTGCAGAGTGCAGAGTAGTGAGTGCAGAGTGCAGAGTAGTGAGTGCAGAGTAGTGAGTGCAGAGTAGTAAGTGCAGAGTAGTGAGTGCAGAGTGAGTGTGCAGAGTTGTGAGTGCAGAGTTGTGAGTGCAGAGTGCAGAGTAGTGAGTGCAGAGTAGTGAGTGCAGAGTGCAGAGTGAGTGTGCAGAGTGAGTGTGCAGAGTGTGAGTGCAGAGTGAGTGTACAGAGTGAGTGTGCAGAGTGCTGAGTGAGTGTGCAGAGTGAGTGGGCAGAGTGCAGAGTGCAAGTGCAGAGTGCAGAGTTGTGAATGCACAGTGTGAGTGCAGAGTGTGAAGTGTATGAGTGTGTAGGGTGATCAGTGTGTGAGCGTGCAGGGTGAGCAGTGTGTGAGCATGCAGGGTTAACAGTGTGTGAGCGTGCAGGGTGAACATTGTGTGAGCGTGTATGGTGAGCAGTGTGTGATCATGTAGGGTGAGCAGTGTGTGAGCGTGCAGGGTTAACAGTGTGTGAGCGTGCAGGGTGAACATTGTGTGAGCGTGCAGGGTGAACAGTGTGTGAGTGTGCAGGGTGAACAGTTTGTGAGTGTGCAAGGTGAACCGTTTGTGAGTGTGCAGGGTGAACAATTCCAATCCAAACCACATAATTCCATTACACACCACATGCATACACTCCATAACACATGGCTAAAAGACATTGCCATTTACAATGCCATTAGCTGTAACTCAAATAAATCCGAGACCTATTGCATTTCCAATGCTTGTTTAATAGTTTGCCGTCTTGCAGTCCAAATGTGAAATACGCCCCTGACCTCTCCAATTGCAGGTCAGCTCAGAAAAAGAACGACAATATAGCTGCTAGTATAAACAAACGATCTGAGTAACAAAATGTGAACAATAAGTGCTGCCAAACGTACAATTCCAAGATCGATGAACTGGACACCCTTCCAGATCAGACCCAAAGTGGGCACGAAATGTAATGCAAAGCAAACCACAACATAAAATGTTTTATATAGCGGATAAATAGTCATTAACAATTCATAAAAATGTACTGTACATCAGAAGTTCTTTTCATTTGTGTCTGTAATATTTGTATGCTACTTTAGATTATTGGTTTATCTGGCAGTCTTCACTGAAACCCAGTATACACACACACACGCACGCACACAGACACACACACAACCGCACACGCACACAGACACTTTCTTATTGTGGATAGACAGAGGTATGAGGGCACGAGAGGAATCAGGGGCATATTACCAAGGCTGGCGATATGAGATTATCGCCGCTTTAGAGGCCGTTTTCGGCCACTAAGCAGCGATAACTTTATCGCCCTATTAGCAAGCTGTCGCTAACAACAGTTAGTGACAGCTTGTAAGCGATAGCGATCGGTTTGGGGCCCGCTTTGCATGTCAGCGATATTTATCGCTAATGACATGCAAAGTGGGCGTACCCATCCTGTTAGCGACTGAAAGCAGTCGCTAACATCGCTATCGCCTATTATCAACGCAGGCGTAGCAATGGAAATATTCGTGCTAAGCGTGAATATCTCCAAAATCTAACGCCTGCTCAGACCACTTCTTAGACTGTATATCCAATGGGAAGTGGATATTCAGGCTAAGTCCCTATTAGCGATAATGCCTGAATATCGCTCTATTTCCAGCGATATTCAGGCATTTCACCACTATCGCCGGAAATGTTATCGCTTTACAGATAAACGTTGCTAATAGCACGTTATCACTGCGATAAAATCCGGCGATGTGCGGCGATAAAAAAAATGGCACTAAGCTTATTTAGCGATAAATCTCGCTAGTTGTTGATAATATGCCCCTTAGTTCGATCTTATAACATAAAACATTTCTGATGAAAGAGACATTTGTATCCAGCATTTCCTTTGTTCAGAACCTTATAGCAGTTATCAGCATTGAAAAGGATTTCTGGGATGTGGGGATACAGTCAATGGTTGCAAATTCTCAAAAGCACACAACACTTCTAAGACAACTGTTACTTTTATGTAGAGTCTTATACCAAGGAACGTCAAGGTGCAGGGTGTCTTTCTACCTCAGTGATGTAATGGCCACTACCGCTTTCTACTTCAGTGTTTAAAAAGCTACCAAAATTACCGGAGGAGTTATGTTTTAATACCTCTTTCATACAATCCTGAGGAATGGCTCATTCTCAGTTCTTTAGAAGGCGTTATTAGGCAGCACTGAAGGAAAAGCAGGGAAATGAAAGCATGAAATGATCTTTGGTGGCTTGGAAGGTAGTTGGAAAGGGGCCAGTGACTGGCATTTCTCATAGGATTCTATCTGCTGGATTTACTGGCTGTGAACATTGGGTCTGGTGTTTCCAGATCTGGGAAACATGGGGACACCTGCATACACATTACTGAGCGGAATTTCACTTGCTTCAATGCTTACCTCTAACTGATCAACTAGAAAGAGATTTCCCCTTAATCAGTAAGGCTAGGCCTATTTTACAATCTCACAACAACAACACACATGCCAATACTGATAGCAGTTACTCATCACTCCGCATGATCACACATGACACTTGCTATGACCATTTAATTTTGTTTTATTTGTTTTACTCATATCAATTTTTCTCAGAATTATTCATAGATTTTCCATCTGATAAATCATACATTTATCATTAAAAATGACACAAAAGTTATACAAAATCCACAGAAGAACACAAAACATGTGGAGCCAGATGTATGATCCTAAATTGCATGCGCAAACGGGTTTGCGACCCGTTTGAGCATGCAATAGGGACCAGGGCCATGTACAATTCCTAAAAAGGGTCACAATTTATTTGTGACTCCCTATTTAGGAATAGCAAGTTGCAATTAGGAAGGGGCGTCCCCTTCCTAATTGCATCCGCAAATCAATGAACAAATGTTTTGTGACCGCAATTGTAGTCGCAAAGCACTCGCAAATTACCACCCTCTTCAAGAGGTTGGAAATGCAGTCGCAATTCTGAAGGGACCCCTTCCCCTTTGTGACTGTTTCTAAAAATAATTTTTAAGGGCCGGCAGTGGTCCCAGGGATAGTTTGCAATCCATTACAGAAAGTGGTTAGTTGACTCTTAACATTCAGCAATAACCCTTCCGTAAAAGCAGGATTGACAGCTTTTTGAGCCATCTCTGTCAGACAGGTTATACCTGAATCCCTTTCAAACTCAGACTCAATCAGTACAAAAAAATCAGCTGGCGTCTTACCCATATTTTGCTTCCAATTTTACCTTTTAGTCCAGCCTATTTGCACTCTGCATACCTCTGGGATACCATTCAACAGTAACATCTCAGCATTCAACTCCCCATCATCCCCAGGGGCCAGCATTGGCCATGGCACTTTCTCCACCAGTCTTTCTTTTACTCACATGACACTATCAATCAAAATAACTGATTCACATCTGCCTTTGCACCTCAAACACACTCTATACACACTCTATAATTCTTCTTAAAATTCTGTTGGATTTTTTGAAAGTTAAGGAATTGCTTCTTCATGCTCATTAAATGAGAGGGAGTCCAAGAAACATGGACTATACTTCTACCCCCTTCCACTGGTTAGTCCTTCAAAGGGATAAGGGTGACAGAGAATAGACTGTCATCATCAGTGACACTGGGATGGGCAGAAGGGGAAGGCCATATAGGCAGCCATCCTGTGGAAAGTCTGAAACATTTGAGAGTAACTGTGGGGTTTCACTCTTCCCAACCTCAACTACCCAGGGCATTCACGTCTGTGCTCTTGACAGATACACAGTAGTGGAATCAGCCTTTGATCTGGTCAATCAAATTGCAGTGCTTGCTTGCATGATACCTTGTGCGCAAGCCACTGACAGTATTACAGGCATTACTCTATTTCCAGGTGCAGCTTAATCTGCACCCCAAGCCCTATCAGCCAGCATGGGGAATATGCAAAATAGATTCTCCTCTCCTTTGGTCTCATTGCTGTCTTGCAGTTCAGTTATCTGGGGAAAAAGATAGGGAGTTGGTGGAGCGGTTGAGGGCCAAGCCCTAAATATGTCCCCAAGGTGGTTAATTTCAACTCACTCAGATTTCATATTCCATTTTCTCCTGAGTATCTTTCATAGTCTGAGCTTGGAATTTGTGTTTGTGCCTCCTCACGGCATTATATAGAGTAACCATTGTTCGCTATCTATTCTATTCTTATGATCTTTCAGCCTTTTCTGTAAATGTGGTAATCCTTCTATATCAAAGGTATCATGTTCTCTAAATTAATTTTTCCATCTTCATAACCATTTTGATGGCACATATTATGGGCAGGACTCCATTTCATTGGGGGTTCCCTATATTCAGACTGTCCATCCCCCATGATGATTTCTTATAAGTCACTCACACTCTGTGGAGAGAGGTAGGAGAAGAAAAAGAAAAGGGGATAGGGTTGCCTTCAATCATATTTCTTCTAAAAGTTTTCGTGGATGGAGGGTATAACACATTCAAGATCCCATTGCATTAGAAGGACTTTCTGTCAGTACTTGGAGGAGCCTGTGAAGGCGTAGGGTGGCTAGATCTGATGGCCTCTTTCTCTCATACATTCATATTTCAAGAAATTGTGCTCTGGGTCCTGATACTACCTATTGTCCTGCTATAGCACTACCTCTAGAGCTCACTCACTGTATATGTGTACCTGTATATCTTAGGATTGCACTTGTATATATTTCCCCTTTTCCCTGGACTCCTCTCACTTCCACCAACCCAAACATTTTACACCCAATCTTCTTTCATCCTCTACGCAGACAGCTATTGTGCACCCCATTTTCACAATACATTAGCCACACACAATGTAAGCTATGGAAGCAAGCAACAGACAAATGGTAAACATGGTTAGACTTCACCTAAAATTTGATTTAATTTGTTCTCATGCTTTTGGCCAATTTGCTGAGTGTGGTGCTTGGCCTTTACCGACCCCTAATCCCATAGAACATTTTTATTCCTTTATCTATGATGGCTAGAGTTGTAATTTGGAGCTTGGTTCGGTACTCCTGTGCCTTCCTTCCATAGAGGCATTTCCTGCTGCCACACACACCATCTGTTAAAAATACATCACAATACATTGGGAAGCCTAAGACCAACTAGTATTTAATGCAACATAGCAGGCAGCAAATATATATATAAATATATATATATTTTCACATGCCATACTTCACGATTAAAGAAGGCGCTGACTCCGTGAATCTGAATCCAAACTTTTATTCTTTAGATCAGTTGCTGCTTAGACGCGTTTCGGCGTTACCGCCTTGTTCACTACATCTGCTGTTATGTTGGGGGCATACATATATGCACAGAAACATGGGTGTGTCTCTCAATTAGTGTGACAGGTTTGAACCAGATGTTGCCATGGTTACATAGTGGCAGTACCTGTCTTTGATAGTCTTTTTACACTTTTGTTTACACATCAAGAGCATTGTATTGGAAACAATTTGTATATGTTTTATGTGTCACCAAATAAAAGTGTTTAATAGTTTTAACCTTTTCATCATTCAACATTATACACAAATGACAGCTGAATTTAAGGTTATAGAAAGCAAACAGAAAGAAAATTCGAACATGAGTGCAAACATATAAATTAACACAATTTGCTATCCTATTCTGATAGTCCCTGCCATGAATGTTCCAGTATATAGGTCCTGCGCTAGTAGCCCATCTGGTTTGCCTGTATCTGATACCATCGGCCGCGCCATGTGGACGCTGGAGGCACACGCACGGATATGTTTCCCTCAGCCGTTTCCCGGGGAAAGGCGCTAGGACTGAGTCGAATAGGCAGTCTCATCACATTCGGGGTGAGTGGCTAGATGTGTAGCGCTATTAATGGCAGACAAAGTGAGGTTAGTAGATACTCATACTGAAATGTAACAAACAGCCTGTCTGAGTTAGGGTTCGCTCGCTCGCGGGCAGTCAAGGGTTTACGCTTCCGCGGCATCCGAAACATGGCTGTCTGTTGCTAAAGTTAGAAAACCAGCCTGTCTCTGTCAGTGCTTGCCCGGTGGTTTTGCTCATGAACAAACAACCGCTTCAGCTTCCGCGGCACAGTGCCTGGCTGACAGTTTTTAATCAACAGCATTCGAGAGAATAAACCACATAAATGTGGATTTCAATCTCAATGCTGTGTTCTCAGGCTGATACATAAATCTCCGATTCTCAGGGCTGCTCGCCCATGGGTTTCAGGCGGTGGCCCGAGGGACCTATTTTGGAACAAAGTACATAGTGATAGACTCTAAATAAAGTCATGGCTTAGGGGACACATCGTGGGCATGTGTTAATGTGTTGGTGACTGTGCTAAATAAATAAATATTGACATAGCGGTGTATTCTACTGACATGACTTATGTCTGTGGTGTGTTCTTTGGTGCCCATGTGAAATCCCGTGATTTGTGTAGTATGTGAACTGCAGATGTTCTACGAATGGTACTAGGGGAGGAAAAACTTAGGCAGACATTAAATTACAGGTGGACACTTAAGGCTTTGTCCGCATTTAAACCGAATGGGATCTTGGAATTCAAAAGTATGATGTACCTTGATTCCAAGCGGCGCAACGCCAGTGGGCGGTTGCCTCCTCTGATGTTTTTTGGAATGCTGTCAATCACAAAGTATTGGATATTGTTCGCATTACCTTTGAGCGCCTCGTGAATGTGTCTGGCTACCGGATATGCCGGGTCATTATTTGAAATGGCTCGCAAGTGCTGTAGAATCCGCACATGTGCTGGATGGATTGTAGAACCCACATATCTCTTACCACAGGAACACACCAATACATATACAGCAAAGTCTGTTTTACATGAGAACGAGTCCCTCAGCAAGTATGGTTTGTTTCTGAACGGAACGTGTACTTTGGTTGTGTTAACGCCATGTGTGCACGCTTTGCACTTGCTGCATTTCTTGAAACCTTTCTGAGAATTGAGCCAATTTTTCGTCTTTTTTAGTATTGGTGCATTGCAGACAAGTTCATTCCTCATGGATTTAGCTTTTCTGAATGTAATCAAAGGAGTCTTGCCGACTGTTTCCCCGATGCTGGTGTCACCCCGGACTAGCGGCCAATGTCTTCTCAGGATTTTACGGAGATTCATGTGGTATCTATTATACCCAGTTATTAATCTCGGGGGAGTTCTCTTGTTGTGGTCCAAATCTTTCTCCACACTCTTGGGGAAAATCAGATCTTTCCTATTTTTGACACTACATTTTGCCTCTGCCACCTGGCATGTATTTTCCGAGTACCCCCTCTTCCTTAGTCTATTGAATAGCTCTTGTTTGGCACTGGTGAGTCCTTCAGGGGTGCTGCAATTGCATGTCATTCTGAGGCACTCAGCATATGGGATTGACTGTTTCAATGGTGTAGGGTGAAAACTGTGTGCATGAAGAAGGGCGTTCCCTGCAGTTGGTTTCCTGTAGGTGCGTGTCTGTATCTTGTTGTTTTGCACATATAGTTCAAGATCAAGAAACTGGATATTGGCATTACTGGTGTTACAGGTAAATTTCAAATTGAGCATGTTTTCATTCAACGCTAGTGCAAAATTTTCTGCATCTTTGTCATTGCCCCTCCATAGGATAAAAATGTCATCGATGTACCTCTTGTACATCATTATATTGTTTTGCAAGGTGTCAAAATGCTGAACTTTGAGTACCTGCTCCTCCCACCAGCCCATATGCAGGTTCACATAGCTGGGGGAGAAGCAAGTTCCCATGGCCGAACCCTGAAGCTGTTTATAATGCAATCTGTCAAAGATGAAAGTGTTGTTAGTCAGACACCATTCTGCCATTTCCAACAACATTTTCGTGTGGTTGTATAGTTCAATAGGTCTTTTTCCTAGATAGTATTCCATGGCTTTCAGCCCATCCCGATGCCTGATACTGGTGTATAGAGATTGGACATCTAGTGTCATGAAGAGATAGTTGTCTTGCCATTCAATGTCGAACATTTTTGACAGAAAGTCCACGTGTCTTTAATGTAGGCCGGGAGTTTTTTTACCTCAGGTTGCAGGAAAGAGTCAATGAAGATACTTGTTTTTTCAAAAAGGCTGCCAATTGCTGAAATTATTGGCCTTCCTGGTGGCGTTGTTTCATTTTTATGGACCTTTGGTATCAAATATAGTTGAGGTGTCACTGGGTAGTCATTTTTTAGGTAGTTGAATTCGTCTTTGTTGATGAGGCCCATTCCTTTCCATTTATATAGCTCATTGTGATATTTTTCTTGAATGCCCACAATGTGAGTTGGACTTATCCTCATGTAGCATTCTTTGTCTTGGAGTTGAGTGCAAGCTTCCAGGTTATACATTTGTAGGGGCCACAGCACAACATTGCCCCCCTTGTCTGACCACCTGACTACGATATCAGGTCTTGACTTTATCTTTGTCATTAGATTGTTGTACTTTCTTCTGTGGTCATCATTTTCTTTCCAAAATTCCTTTGTGCTTTGAAGGGATAGTTCCTTTAAGTCTTTGATGACATTGTCTGAGAACAAATCCAGATTGTCTTTGGGCATTGCGGGCATGAATACTGATTTTGGTTTGAAGTCTGTTTTCACCCTTGCATAGATGTTTGTATGTATGTATGTATGTATGTATATATATATTCACTGAAAAAACCATAGGTTATAGACCATATATAGTTAGGAATTAGCATTTACAAAACCTTATTTTACTCACACAAAACCATTGAAATTCGCATATATAGTTAGTTGCACTAACTATATATCGCGCACCCGCAATCCACTGCTGATCATGTCACATATTACATCATTCATGACATGGTCAGTGACATCACTGATGACATCCCTGATGACATCTCAAATGACATCACTGATGACATCACTGATGACATCTCAAATGACATCACTGATGACATCACTGATGACAACATCCAGTGACTGTATGTTTCTGTAAAGTTAAAATATGTCTTACAAATTGAATAATGAGTGGATTCATAAGTGTCTGGATGAAGGATTTAGTAGGTGCATGACTGACTGTATGAGTGAGTGATTAAATGTGTCTCACTGAGTGCATGGGTTAGTGACTAAACTGTCTTAATTTGTGCATCATTGTGTCTGTTGTTCTGTAATCTGCTGCATGTGTTGATCATTAGCTATATGAGTACCTATATGGGTTATTGATTGGTTGCCCAAGTATTTGTATGGGAGACTGAGTGTGTGTGTGGGTGGCTGGGAGGTGTATGACTCTGTGCATAAATGTGTGAACAGTTGATTCACTAGATGTATGGGTTCAAAAGTGCATGTGGAAACAGCTGTATGGGCGGTTGACTGTGTGCATGAGTGTATTGGTGAGTGAATGGATATCTCAGTGCTACATGTCAAAGAAAGTACATATGTAAAACACAGTACATGTGAGAGTTGACATATATAAATAACTGTGCATAAGAGTAAGTGAATGTGTGAGTGGCTGTATGGATCATTGTGAACTTGTATCAGGGATTGTATAAGAGAGTAAATATGTGTTAGTATATGTTTGAATAAGTAAGGTGTGTATAACTGTATAGTTGAGGAAATGGAGGTGTGATTGATTCTTTGCATGACTGACTAGGTGTGTGTGTAACTCCATGGATGAGTGACAGTCTGTGAGTGTCTGTTTACACTGAGTGTATCTAAGGTTATATTAGAGTCTGAAGAGGTTCATCGTATTATCACATGAATGATGTCATCAGTGATGTGCTCAGTAATGTCAAATGAGATGTCATCAGTGATGTCATCAGTGATGTCATTTGAGATGTCATCAGTGATGTCATCAGTGATGTCATTTGAGATGTCATCAGTGATGTCATCAGTGATGTCACTGACCATGTCATGAATGATGTAATATGTGACATGATCAGCAGTGGATTGTGGGTGCGCGATATATAGTTAGTGCAACTAACTATATATGCGAATTTCAATGGTTTTGTGTGAGTAAAATAAGGTTTTGTAAATGCTAATTCCTAACTATATATGGTCTATAACCTATGGTTTTTTCAGTGAATTTTCAAGGTTTTGTAAATGCTAATTCCTAACTATATATGGTCTATAACCTATGGTTTTTTCAGTGAATTTCATAGGATTTTTAATAGCAAATATCTATATGTATGAAAGTAATAATTTTTATTAGAAATTTTAAAATGTGTAAATATTTTTTTTTTATTATTTGCCCCGGTACGAGCCCCGGGGCGCTCCCGGGGCACGTACCATTGAACGTACGGGTGAGCGTCCCGTGAGCGCTTTACCCGCGAACGAAAACAACATCATGACGTTTCGCGTAGTCGCGTGATGCGCCGCGTAAACGTGATGCATCGCGTAACCGCGTGATGCGTTTCTTCGGCGTGCTCCGTAAACGTACCCGGAAGCGCTCCGTGGCGCGACCCAGAGCGCGCAACGTAAGCGCTTCTGTCCGCGTAGCGTAAGCGCATCGGGACATGTGACCTGAAAATAACACTTTTCATTGGTTCTCAACTTTTTTTTTCTACAAATGATGAAAGCCCCTTCCTTTTTTCCTCATTCTTACTTTTTTCTTTGAGAAAGCAAGAGCTATTTGTGAGACATGGCTTCAGTAGTAGCTGCAGCTAGTGCACCCCCACCACCACCACCCCCATCCAGAAAGGAAGGTCCACCACCCCAGATCCTTCCAGGAGTTGAAGAAGAGGAGGAAGAAGATGATGAGGACCAACAAACCATAACATACTTGCCTGAAGAACCAAGACAAACTCATGTCAAAGTTCATTATATATGGCAGTATTTTTCCATCCCTGCTGGGCAAAAAAAAGTGAATGCCCCGAAGGTGACATGCTTAATTTGCAACGAGGTCATGTCCAGGGGCAACCCAAATAAAAAATATTCATTTGGGAACTACACAATGATCCGCCACATGCAGAGGTGGCACCCTAACAATCTGGCACAAGCTGAGGTACGGGATCTGGCTCAGAAAAAAAGGCCAGCACCTCCTCAGGTGAATCTTCATTTGCAGCACCAGAAGGGCGCGAAACAGTACCAAATATATAAAAAAAATTTGGTGTAATAAAAATGGTCTGCATTTTTTGCGGAAAGACCCTCTGCTACGGGGAACTAAGCATTCACCTTATTAATGCTTCCATCGACAACCACAACTCCAGCAAGAGAAGAAAGCAGTAGTTTTTTTTTTTTTTTTGCTCCTCTCGAGCCACTGTTAATTCCCAGTTTTTTGTTTCTTGTTTTTTGTTGAGCCCTTTATAATGGCTGTTTTTCGTTGTTTCCCCCCCAAAAAAAAACAAAAAAAAACATAGAATTGTTCAAAAAATACAAAAAAAAAAAAAATGTTCAGAAAAATTAAAAAAAAATATAAAACAACAAAAACATTTTCAGAACTACCTCCCATTTTTAAAAAATCACAAAAATTTTTAGCACTCTTGACTTCGTTTTTCTCATTGGTGCGCTTCCCGGTACAAAAAAAAAAAATTTAATTGAGTAAATTACTAAGAGAAAAAAAGAAGATACTTTCAGGAAGGATAGAAGAGAAAACTAAATTGAAGTTGTGAAAGCTACTAAAAAAACTGAGTAAGGTAAACTATATCAGGAGAGGGTGAATAAGGAAAAGAGAGTGAGGGAGAGAGGAGACAGAGGAAGTGAAGGAAACAGTGTCAGATACAGACTGAGTGAGGCATCTACACAATGTGATTCATAATGTTAGGAAACACAGGTAATGTAATTGAAAAACGTTCAATTTTTTTTGTTTATTCCACAATCACATCACTTGTGTTTCCTTTGCTTAGGTATCTCATTGTGCAGATGTAGTCTAGCATATGAAAGACTACGCAGAAGGTGACCACTGTATGCAACAACTTTGACACTTACAGAAGCCTCTGCTTCTCCATGCCCCCTACACAGTCCTAAATATATACATTTTAAACTGAGTATCTTGTTGCAGATGAAGTGAGGCCTATCTTGCAACATGGTGCATCTTTTGCACTGCTGCTGTGTCACAAAAGTGACACAACGGCAGCGCAAAAGAGGTGCACGGCCATAATAAAACTGCCCCTAACATTTTAAATGATTGTTTCAGGATGCCGATAAGGTGTGGCCTATCCAGAGATTTGTTTGAGGTGAGGCCTACTCAGGGTTGCAGATGAAATTTAGGCTTGTTCAAAAGTACAGAAAAGTACAGAGGAGATAATACATGTGCAAGCCTACCAACGAAGTGAGTCATGTCCACTGCACTCTTGAACAAAGGCCAGACCTCCTCTGTCTCCCTGGACAGACCTAAACCTCATCTGCACAATGTGATTCGTAATGTTAGGAAACACAGGTGATATAATTGAAAAACGTGCAAATATTTTTGCTCATTTAACAATCACATCACCTGTATTTCCTCAGCTTAGGTATCTCATTGTACAGATGTAGTCTAGCATATCCAAGAGTACGCAGAAGGTGAGGACTGTATGCAACAGAGCAATGTACATTACTCACCTCCCTTGACACTTACAGAAGCCTCAGTTTCTCCATGCCTCCTACACAGTTCTAAATGTATATCATAAATACAAAAAGTACAGAATTAATTATACATGTTAAATGGTATATTTTTGCTGTTCTCAGAATATATCAAATTTCACTAAAAACAGTGAGTTGAAGGTATTCATCATATAACAGCGGGGGAAAAAACACAATCAAAATGATTGTGTTTAAAAAACCCATATAACATAACCAATCAGAAATCAGAACTCCTCAAAAGTAACTTACTTTCCATGACGTCGAAGGATGTCCTATGAACAGCTTATACTCTGTTGTGCTGTTATTATTTTCAGCCCGCCACTTTCTGAAAGAAAAGCTCCATCGTTTTGACAAATATGTTACATACAATAAATGACTTCTCGCTCTCTACCGCACTTCTCCTCAAGGCCAAATCGTGTAAGAGCCATTTATAACTCTTGCAATTCTTCTAAGCAAATCCCACAAAGCCACAACATTTGTAATTAAAGTTGAAAACTTACTTTCATCAGGTTTATATAGTTGGAATTTTCAAATGACATTATAACCAAAAGTTTGTTCAAAATATGTCGACAGCATTGCAGACTTACATTACCTCTACTCCATGTTTTGATTGGCTGCTTGAATTAGCTTATTAAAAGAAACAGTTTTTCTGAACTCATTCAAAGTGCAGTTATTTTTCCATGACGTCAAGTGTTATGGTAAGAACACCGTTTGCTTTGGGAAATACTCTGTTGTCCTTTAACTAATCCGTGCCCACCACTTTTTTTTCAGGAACTACTTAAAACTCAAAAATAATTTTTGACTCTGTACTACACTTATCCTCAAGGCCAAATAGTGTAGGAGCCATTAGAACCTCTTGAAATTCCTCAGAGCAAATCCCGAGATTCTTTCCCTAAAATTTTGGTTGTAAAAACACCAGGTAAGAATTTTTAAGGTCAAAAGGCAATTTTTTTAAAAAGTTAAAACAGAATCATTGCAGAATGACCAGCCGTTTCTAGACTTCAAATAAGCTGTGTAATGTCCTGATGTTGTTGAAGGACCGTCATGATATATAATTGCTGCAGTTACAAAAGTCCTTCCTGATATTGACAACTGCGAAGCCACAAAATTTTTCATTAAAGTTGTCCATTTTGTTCCATCAGGCCTACATCGTTGGAACATTAAAATGACATACTGGCCATATGTTCGTATAAATAATGTGGACAACATTTCAGACTTACATTGGCTACACTCCATGTTGTGATCGGCTGCTTTTACTAGCTTATTAAAGGACACTGATTTACTGTCTGGCAAAGTTAAATATATAAATTTTTCTGAGTCTATACTAGTAGTACTTGATACCCTACAGTTCTCGCAGTCAGGCTGCCATTGATAAGAAAGGCCAAACAGGTGATCTACATCTACACCTTCATCTTGCAATACATCAAGCATATACATTAAAAACTCCTGACAATCTTGCTGAATATTTTGAGAGAATTGCGTTTGACCTGAACATTTGTCTAACAGATTTCGAATTTCAGACACACTTTCTATTTTTGTTCTATCAGTGCTACATTTCTCTAACACAGAATTCAACAAACTGCAAAATCTTTGATCCGAATTGACCACAATCTCTTCTTTCAAAATTTCTAGAGAAAAGACAACATTAACCACAACATTAGCATAGCAGTTGACACCAGAACTATTTTCAAATTGAAAACCAACAACATCTTCAACAGAATCCATTTTTTTTCTGCTTATAATTTTGGGTTCATCGACTTTTCGTCTTTTTGCTACAACCTCCCTACTATTGGTCACATTTCTTCGTTTCCGGCCTACCACACGTTTCTCAAACAAAGGATATTGAGGCAAATGTGGCGCATACTCTCTTCTTAACCTATTGTATTCCTTAACACAATCTAGATCCGCACAAATGTTTGTGACATCACACTCAATCAAGTACAATCCCGATAAAGTTCTGACTCATGACAATGCCACATATGCCATACCTTCCTTGAACACAGAACTGCCAATATTCACCAATGCACTGTCTACACTTAAACCTTGCGATTTATGGATTGTCACCGCATATGCCAAGCAAACAGGAAACTGCTTATGGCGAACATATAAGTCATTTACAAGCAAAAACCTAGCTTAGCAACGACCAATTAGCTGTACTCCCTCAATGCCATCAAATTTAATTTTTAAAAATTCAATTCCATCTCTATTTCTGTATTTCTCAAAATCAACAACATTACCCATTGATCCATTTACCAGACCTCTTTCAACATGTAAATTCCTTCTTAAAATTATACGGCAATTTAAGCACACATTCAGAGTCTTTTCAAAACCAGCAGTTTTAGATATAGTCTTCTCTAATGAATCCAATTTAGATTTCAAATTCTCAGACAAAATAATTGTTGCTCCCATATGCTCTATTCTGTAAATAGCTTCCAGTTTCACAATCTCTTGGTTTTCTAAATTCAACATTTTGTTGTTGAAGATGGCACATTCTGCAAGAGTTGGCATCAAACATATTCCAGATTTCTTCTCAGTAATTTTCCGAAAAATATTCTCTGGCAGAACGTCTTCTTCTGGATACAAATTTGACAGTAATCGTGCATGTAAAGCTTCTTTCCCATGCTCGGTCACTTTTCCGATTCTAACATCTTGTAGAATATTCTTATAATCTTCATCCTTCGCTTGACGCATATTTTCACGCAGTTCAGCATAATTGAAGTTTAACCATATATTGACGTTGCCAATGCTCCCTAGGCACTTCCTGGTATCTTCATGCGTGAGCATTTTGAACACAGGTTGTCCTTTCACTGGTGTCAGCTGCAGAAGATCACCGAAAACAATGATGTGTTTGCCACCAAATAACACATCATACTCTGTTTTGAGAACTTCTTGCATTCTCAAATGCACAAAGGCAAGCATGACATTGGAAACCATGCTTACTTCGTCAATGATAAGAAGTTTCATTTTCCTCAAGACTCTTGAAACTTCACAACAAGCATCTCCAGATAACTTGTGGTATTGTAATTTGTTATCATGCTCCACTGGCAGCATCAGTAGACGATGCAAAGTAATACCTTTAATGTTATGTGCTGCCAGTCCAGTTGGAGCGGTGACAACACAAGACAGCGATGACTCAGTCCTTTTCTGCAAATAACATGAAATTGCATTAATGAGGAAACTTTTTCCAGTTCCCGCTTCTCCACTCACGTACAGTCGGACAGGCTTCAACGACGTACATGAGCACTCTTTCTTCTCATTACTTAATCCATGATCTATTTGGTTGGTAACTTCGTCATATATTTTCCTCTGCTCAACGTTGAGTTGTCTTTCCAAGTCTTCTAAGTTAACCGCATCCTCCTGAGCATGTGCCATGGCTCTTTCCACTTCAATCATGGCAGTGGCAGCTTCATTTTCGATAACTGGTCCTCCTAGTGGATCCTGACTCAATGAAACAGAACTCTGAATGTCCTGAGAACTGTCTCTAGCAATCTCGGCTGCAATCGTTGCTTCCTGCTCAATTTCCGCATTCAACATTTCTAGATATTTGGGAAAAACAGGACATTCTATGGTCTCCTTGGAGGCATTGAAAGAGTCTTCGTAACAGAGGAAATCTCCAAGCAGTTCCTCTTCTGCACGCCAAGGCTTGAAAAGTTGCAAAAGTGCTAAATAGAAAAACTCTTTTCTTTCAGGAGATCCGCCACTCAATTTTCGATGGTTTACCAAGTGGCATTTTCTTTGCTTGACCAGACATCCCTCACTTCCAATTACAGCATACACTCCTTTATCAATATCTTCTTTGATGTTCCTCTTGAATATGTAATTTTGTAGAACCTCATACAGACAAACATTCTCGAGGTGACTGCTTCTATTTGGATAATATGTATCCAACATGTTGGTCTTCAAAATATCTGTACTGTTTGGCTCCTTTTACGCCAAATACTCAATTTCCAGTACAGGTTTCAGAACTCGATTACGCGTTGCAGGAAGACCAAGACTCGCCCAAATGATACTCCTGGATTTGGCATAGAGACTTGCTGAAGACAACCGGTCAGAACATTCGTAAGCTCCGATTTCTCGATGCGACAACATCTTCAGACTGAAACTGTACAACTTCTTACTGAGGCTCTTTTCATGGGAAATGTCCTCCCACATATCCTTCAATTCTGTCTTTTCTTTTTTGGTGATGTAAGATGTCACATACCGAGCCACAGCCATACAGTTATCAGCCACAAACTGTATATCCATGTTAGCATTCCACATGGACAAAATCACTGGGTTGTAGTCGTTGATGTACTTGGACTCTTCGTTCCTTTTCAAATTGTAGGTATTTTTGGGTGATTTCTTCATCACATTATGTCGCAGCGAAGACATCAAACTGTTCACTCTTCCTTTAGAAATCACCGGTCGTGGAAAGGCGAAACGACATTTTGTGTAGAACTTGTCCTTGTTTCTGAATTTACGACGACAGTACTTTCCACAACGATGGCTTTGGAAGCTTAAAACTTGTTCTCTTAGGCTTTTGTCTTCCTTTGCCTTTGGAACAGCACATGTAGAATACTGTTCTATGAAACTCATCACTAAGTCATCCGGATCTGTTCCAAATTTGGGTGCATCTTTGATCCACAGCAGCATATGTATATGAGGAGCACCTCTTGCTTGGTACTCCTTTCTCCAGAAGAAATCCAACACCTCTCCAAGAGGTGGATTTTTCTTGTTCATGATGAAAGACATCATAGCTTCAAATCTATGATTGAAGTACCTGCATACATTCACTGGATCCAAAGAGCACAGTTCTCCGGGTGTCGTGAATTCGATATTTTCAATGTTTCCATTTGCCTCTCGTAGAAATTCAAGTAAGTCTTCCCAGCCATACTCGGCACAGCTGAGAGTGAGGAACCATGTGGGAGTTCCTAAGTTCCTCAGCATACATTTTAAATCACCATGACAACGGTACCAGTACTCATTAGTACCACGCTGACACGCCATGAGATTAATCAGGTGAGAATCCAAAATACTGTCTTGCACATTGACTTTATCCATAAAGTCCCTTGCCGAGATATTTTGCATGTGTACACCACTTTTCAAGATGTGGTTCACTGCATATGACAGTCCAGACAGATCGCTTTCAAACAGTAGATGAAACAAATAGGGAATGCATTGACGAAACCTAGGATCTTCTGCATACAATCGTAAAGTCCGGTATTCAGAAGCAGGAATTTGATCAGGTCGCTCATTATATCTTCCTCCTTGACCTGTTGGAAATAGCTGTGGGAAACACCAAGCTTCCAAACTTTCCTCCCAAACACTAATGGGACTTCCTTTGGCTTGTTTCATTTGAAACAACTCAATAGCATTCCCCATGACTTCCTTGGAATGCAAAGGATGAACACTATAATGTTCATATATTTCTTCATTTTTAGAGGCTTCTACTTTCTCAATTTGACCAGCACACAAATCGCTATCCTCTTCTTCACTTACTTCCTCTTCTGCAACATATACATTCTTGTAGTACTTATTGTTTTTCTTCAAATACAATGTTGCCTTTTTGACTTTCCTAACATCCACTAAATCTTGCCAGATTTTCTTACTCTTTGTCGGAACCCCATTAACTAAGATAACCAGAGGTTCCTCTTCCACTTTCTCTACTCCAATTGTATTAATGTTTTTCTTCAAATCTAGAGGCAAATAAACAACTCTTCCCTTTAATCCTCTCTGTAAATCTGATGGAGGCAATCTCCCTGTCTTTGGCTCCATTCGTACAATAGCCTGAAAGGGATGGATACTTTGAATCAAAATAGATTCATAAGTATTTAAATCCTTCAATTCAGAAGGAATCTCAACCAATTCCAGATTATTATGAACCGCTCTAGCAGGCATCCGGTTTTGATTTAATTTGTTACAACAATAAGTACACACACGTTGATCCGATCCCAAATCAAAACAATTTTCTACCATCAAGTATGTTGCAAAATCCTTCCATTCACTATTATTTTCCCTTTCACTTTTCGCATATAAATCCACTAACTTAGTCTGATTCTTATAATAAATGCGTCGACAACACACACAAGTGAAATTAGGCCTCTCACTTGATTTCACCTGAAACGTGGCAATTTCTTTCTGAAAATTATCTGTACTGGAAACCTGTACACTATCTTCCACATTACCTTCTTCTTCTGGGTCAATTTCAACATTCTCCTCTTTACTTGCAAAGTAACAAAATTCAATTTCTTCACAAATATTCTTCACATCTACTTCAGAACCATGCAAAAGAGCAGTGCATAATTGTTTAAGCATAATTGCTGGACTCTTAGCATAATACAACATTCTAACTAATTTCCTCACTTTATTATGATGCACTGCTAGCATCCTGAAAGGATGTATGTCATTACATTGCATTCTAATACCACGCATACCATTACAACGCGGGTATTACAACGTGATGACAATGACATCGCATGCCATTACATCGCATACTTTTACCACGAGTATGCTTTTACCACACATGCCATTACAACGCAAAGGCATGCGTGGTAAAGCTATACTTATGGTAAAAGTATGCAAGGTAAGTTACATCTCTATCCCTACACCAACACAACAAACTACTCCCACCCTTACACTACCCCAACCCAAAAACACTACCACACTACTACACTACCCACACTACTCCCACCCTTACACTACCCTAAACCCTAAAACACTACTACGCTACCCACACTACTCCCACCCCTACACTACCCTAAACCCTAACACACTACTACGCTACCCACACTACTCCCACCCTTACACTACCCTAAACCCTAAAACATTACTACGCTACCCACACTACTCCCACCCCTACACTACCCTAAACCCTAAAACACTACTACGCTACCCACACTACTCCCACCCTTACACTACCCTAAACCCTAAAACACTACTACGCTACCCACACTACTCCCACCCCTACACTGCCCTAAACCCTAAAACACTACTACGCTACCCACACTACTCCCACCCTTAGACTACCCTAAACTCTAAAACATTACTACGCTACCCACACTACACCCACCCCTACACTACCCTAAACCCTAAAACACTACTACGCTACCCACACTACTCCCACCCCTATACTACCCTAAACCCTAAAACACTACTACGCTACCCACACTACTCCCACCCTTACACTGCCCTAAACCCTAAAACACAACTAAGCTACCCACACTACTCCCACCCCTACACTACCCTAAACCCTAAAACACTACTACGCTACCCACACTACTCCCACCCCTACACTACCCTAAACCCTAAAACACTACTACGCTACCCACACTACTCCCACCCTTACACTACCCTAAACCCTAAAACACTACTACGCTACCCACACTACTCCCACCCCTACACTACCCTAAACCCTAAAACACTACTACGCTACCCACACTACTCCCACCCTACACTACCCTAAACCCAAAAACACTACTACGCTACCCACACTACTCCCACCCTTACACTACCCTAAACCCTAAAACACTACTACGCTACCCACACTACTCCCACCCCTACACTACCCTAAACCCTAAAACACTACTACGCTACCCACACTACTCCCACCCTTACACTACCCTAAACCCTAAAACACTACACCCTACCCACACTACTCCCTCCCCTACACTACCCTAAACCCTAAAACACTACTACGCTACCCACACTACTCCCACCCCTATACTACCCTAAAACACTACTACGCTACCCACACTACTCCCACCCCTACACTACCCTAAACCCTAAAACACTACTACGCTACCCACACTACTCCCACCCTTACACTACCCAAAACCCTAAAACACTACTACGCTACCCACACTACTCCCACCCTTACACTACCCTAAACCCTAAAACACTACTACGCTACCCACACTACTCCCACCCCTACACTACCCTAAACCCTAAAACACTACTACGCTACCCACACTACTCCCACCCCTACACTAGCCTAAACCCTAAAACACTACTATGCTACCCACACTACTCCCACCCCTACACTACCCTAAACCCTAATAAACATACACTACAACACTACACTACCTTAACACCTAAATCACTTCACTACATAAACACTACACCACAATACACACTAAAACGTTTTAAAACAACACAAACAAACATTACCACACTACTTTAAAACTGCCCTAAACCCTACATAAGTAACCCCCACCCCATGCGCAAAACCCCTTACCTGTCTCCTCTCCAACGTCGCCTACGGATCCTGCTTCCTCCTTCCTGATGAGTTCACGTCGTTGTGAATAGCCGCCCCCGCCGCCGCCGCCATTACACATTACATCGCATGCGTTGTAAAAGCGCATGCGATGTAATGGTATATGCGATGTAATGGTATGCGTGGTTTTACCACGCGTTGTAACATCACATGCGTTGTAATACATGCGATGTAAAAGCAACGCGTGGTAAAACCCGCGTTGTAATGGTTGTTCCCCATCCTGAAATGATGAAAAACACTCTGGCATACTCTCCTGGAAAGACAAGCCAGTGAATGACCATGCAAACCTGTCACTTCTCTCACTCTGCAAGGATCTAATTCTTGCAACAACTTCATTTTCTGTTTTAAAGTTTTCTTATTAAATGTCCGTACAAAATCACAAAGCAAATTGATAGAATCCTGTCGCACACTGCAAATACTACTACACTTCCAGGTATACACTGGTCCCTTAGGACGTCTTCCTAAAACCTCATTACCTAACACCTCTTCTGCCTCTGTTGTCACAAGTTTTTCTTTTTCAACTGGACAACCATCTTTCACCTCATAAGCTCGACCACTGGTGTCAACTGCATGCACCAAATTATTATCCTGGAAATAACTCTCCTCATTAAAAAATGCCTCACAACTTGAACTATGCATCCATTCTCCTGAAAAAACTTCACAAAAATTACTACGATTAACTGTTCTCTTCCATCTACTATTTGTTTTGAAATCATAAATTGCCTTGTTTAGTTTCCTAATTCTATTGATTATCAAAATAAAAAACTTTCGCTTAATTTCGAATGCCTGATCAATAATTTTCTCAACTTTTTTTTTCTCTTATAAAAAACCACTTTCTGTTGACCTTTCTTAATATTTTTTAACAAATTGCCAATTATCCTGTTGCGGAACATTCGTCTACGAATGTCCCTAAACTGATTTTTCCTTCTACTACCATGCACAGACTAATCTCCTACTCTAGCAGTAACATTTTTGATTGGCCTTTCCTTTCCGTTTAAATTGGCTCTCTTTTTCTGGACTAAAACATATTCTGTAGTAATACTTTTTTTTCTACAAATGTTTCTTAGGAATGATTTCGTTGTCCTACCTGGAGCTTTCTTGGTGACTTGACGAGTTTTTATTGTAGAGGACTGCTGCAAGCATTTAGTAATCTGCTGTCTTTGACGTTTTGTAGCCTTTCGGCTTCGTTCTTTAGATGGCATATTGTACTTTTGAAATGATCTGCAGTTGAATCTGTGGTAAAATATAATAAAAAATGTTATTAACCACTATTACCAAACAGTAAATCAATAACAGTCGTCAAAAAATTAACACACTACTTGTCAATTTTTCATATATAATAATTTTTAGTGCATTGGCAAATTTAGTATTCACAAATAGTAGCAAAGAAATAGAATGCTTCTACATTTGACCTTGCTCTTTTATATGTGAATCTGAACAAATTTTTATCAGCATATTTCCCTATTTTATTAAAGACACTTCACACAAGCTGTTTTTGAAGATGTGTTTAATTTTAAATGAAACGGTTAACATGGTTACTATTCATTTCCAGTAACTTTAAAAAAAAAACTGTTTATAGTTCCATAGGCTCGAGCAGGTCAGCTTCCCACCCTATGTCATACAATTCTGACAAATCGGCATCCTCATCATGTTCTTCATCATCCTCAGGATTTAAATCTTCCAAGGGATCTACTTCCACTGATGTTTCAATCACAATTTCAATGATAATATCAAGATCAACAGATTGCTCATTATCACTCATGCTTGATGTTGTCGTTATCTTTAAAGAAAGAGAACAACAATGAGATGTTGCAGAGTAAAAGACAAATCTCAGAGACTATAATTATAAAATTGTTTAACAAGAGTAACATTTTGCAGATATTATTTAACCATGTCCAGCGATGCTGAGGAGGTGAGGCCTATGTCCAATTTTTCAGTGAACAGGACTCATCTCTTCTTAACCTTGGATAAGCCTCACCAACACTGTGTCCCCTGCTAATACTTAAATTTAAAGGAGCAGATTTATGTTAACGTGCGCCACTGCTCTGCCACCCATGATGTGCCGCATTTACAATGCAGAGCACCATTGAGCAAAAACAGCACAGATGCGTCACGCATCTGTTCCACAAAAACGGCGCATTGCAGGAATCACATCGTAAGCGCGACATATCTACTGCAATGCACAGGGGCAAGCCACACATTGCATGGTGCATCACTCCTTATGCCTGTTTCAAACAGGCGTAAGGATTTGATTCAGCAATGCCATAAATGTGACTCAGTGACATCTTCTTAATTTTACTGTGTTAGTTTTACAGGGTTTTCATGCAAATGACTGCCCACCCTACAACAAAACGCTCACATGAAATCTGACGCAGGTTTCATGTGGCACAGGACTTTACAGCATGACACATCTGCCTAGATGCATCAAGTTGTAAATATGTCGCAACATAGCAAATCTTTTGCACCGCCGCTGCGTCACAAAAGTGACGCACAGCGGCGCAAAAGAGGCACACGGCTATCATTATTCTGTCCCTAACATTTTAAATGATTGATTCAGGATGACGATACGGTGCAGCCTATCCAGAGGTTTGTTTGAGGTGAGGCCTACTCAGGGTTGCAGATTAAATTTAGGCTTGTTCAAGAGTACAGAGGAGATAATACATGTGCAGGCCTACCAATGAAGTGAATCATGTCCACTGCACTCTTGAACAAAGGTCAGACCTCTTCTGTGTCCGTGAATAAGCCTAAACCTCATCTGCACAATGTGATTCGTAATGTTAGGAAACACAGGTGATGTAATTGAAAAATTTGGAATTTCTTTTCCTCATTTCACAATCACATCACCTTTGTTCGCCCTAAGTGTGGCAGGGTATGCTCAGACGTGAGTCCCTTGCTCACTTGGCCACTGGATTCAAGATAGCCTGGCTGATGAGGATTATGAATCTGAAACCGGTCCCAGGATGCTTGTTTCCGGTCCAGGGAAAACATGGCTTGGCAGTTCGGGCTGGACTGTTCCCATGAGGCACAGGGTCAGACTGATTTGCATATAGCCATGTCTGAACTGGGGTGGCCAGTGAGCTAAAGAATGGTGATGGATTAAACGCAGATCAGTTGACTGGGGGTGAGTGTTTGATTTGCTCAAACGCTCCGTCCATCATCCCCTTTTGTATCGCTTTGTTCGCCCTAAGTGTGGCAGGGTATGCTCAGACGTGAGTCCCTTGCTCACTTGGCCACTGGATTCAAGATAGCCTGGCTGATGAGGATTATGAATCTGAAACCGGTCCCAGGATGCTTGTTTCCGGTCCAGGGAAGACATGGCTTGGCAGTTCGGGCTGGACTGTTCCCATGAGGCACAGGGTCAGACTGATTTGCATATAGCCATGTCTGAACTGGGGTGGCCGAGTGAGCTAAAGAATGGTGATGGATTAAACCCAGATCAGTTGACTGGGGTTGAATGTTTGATTTGCTCAAACGCTCCGTCCATCATCCCCTTTTGTATCGCTATGTTCGCCCTAAGTGTGGCAGGGTATGCTCAGAGGTGAGTCCCTTGCTCACTTGGCCACTGGATTCAAGATAGCCTGGCTGATGAGGATTATGAATCTGAAACCGGTCCCAGGATGCTTGTTTCCGGTCCAGGGAAGACATGGCTTGGCAGTTCGGGCTGGACTGTTCCCATGAGGCACAGGGTCAGACTGATTTGCATATAGCCATGTCTGAACTGGGGTGGCCGAGTGAGCTAAAGATTGGTGATGGATTAAACCCAGATCAGTTGACTGGGGGTGAGTGTTTGATTTGCTCAAACGCTCCGTCCATCATCCCCTTTTGTATCGCTTTGTTCGCCCTAAGTGTGGCAGGGTATGCTCAAACGTGAGTCCCTTGCTCACTTGGCCACTGGATTCAAGATAGCCTGGCTGATGAGGATTATGAATCTGAAACCGGTCCCAGGATGCTTGTTTCCGGTCCAGGGAAGACATGGCTTGGCAGTTCGGGCTGGACTGTTCCCATGAGGCACAGGGTCAGACTAATTTGCATATAGCCATGTCTGAACTGGGGTGGCCGAGTGAGCTAAAGAATGGTGATGGATTAAACCCAGATCAGTTGGCTGGGGGTGAGTGTTTGATTTGCTCAAACGCTCCGTCCATCATCCCCTTTTGTATCGCTTTGTTCGCCCTAAGTGTGGCAGGGTATGCTCAGACGTGAGTCCCTTGCTCACTTGGCCACTGGATTCAAGACAGCCTGGCTGATGAGGATTATGAATCTGAAACCGGTCCCAGGATGCTTGTTTCCGGTCCAGGGAAGACATGGCTTGGCAGTTCGGGCTGGACTGTTCCCATGAGGCACAGGGTCAGACTGATTTGCATATAGCCATGTCTGAACTGGGGTGGCCGAGTGAGCTAAAGAATGGTGATGGATTAAACCCAGATCAGTTGACTGGGGGTGAGTGTTTGATTTGCTCAAACGCTCCGTCCATCATCCCCTTTTGTATCGCTTTGTTCGCCCTAAGTGTGGCAGGGTATGCTCAGACGTGAGTCCCTTGCTCACTTGGCCACTGGATTCAAGATAGCCTGGCTGATGAGGATTATGAATCTGAAACCGGTCCCAGGATGCTTGTTTCCGGTCCAGGGAAGACATGGCTTGGCAGTTCGGGCTGGACTGTTCCCATGAGGCACAGGGTCAGACTGATTTGCATATAGCCATGTCTGAACTGGGGTGGCCGAGTGAGCTAAAGAATGGTGATGGATTAAACCCAGATCAGTGGACTGGGGGTGAGTGTTTGATTTTCTCAAACGCTCCGTCCATCATCCCCTTTTGTTTCGCTTTGTTCGCCCTCAGTGTGGCAGGGTATGCTCAGACGTGAGTCCCTTGCTCACTTGGCCACTGGTTTTAAGATAGCCTGGCTGATGAGGATTATGAATCTGAAACCGGTCCCAGGATGCTTGTTTCCGGTCCAGGGAAGACACGGCTTGGCAGTTCAGGCTGGACTGTTCCCATGAGGCACAGGGTCAGACTGATTTGCATATAGCCATGTCTGAACTGGGGTGGCCGAGTGAGCTAAAGAATGGTGATGGATTAAACCCAGATCAGTTGACTGGGGGTGAGTGTTTGATTTGCTCAAACGTTCCGTCCATCATCCCCTTTTGTATCGCTTTGTTCGCCCTAAGTGTGGCAGGGTATGCTCAGACGTGAGTCCCTTGCTCACTTGGCCACTGGATTCAAGATAGCCTGGCTGATGAGGATTATGAATCTGAAACCGGTCCCAGGATGCTTGTTTCCGGTCCAGGGAAGACATGGCTTGGCAGTTCGGGCTGGACTGTTCCCATGAGGCACAGGGTCAGACTGATTTGCATATAGCCATGTCTGAACTGGGGTGGCCGAGTGAGCTAAAGAATGGTGATGGATTAAACCCCGATCAGTTGACTGGGGGTGAGTGTTTGATTTGCTCAAACGCTCCGTCCGTCATCCCCTTTTGTATCTTGCAACATGGTGCATCTTTTGCATCACTGCTGCATCACAAAAGTGACGCAACAGCGGCGCAAAAGAGGCACACGGCCATCATAAATCTGCCCCTAACATTTTAAATGATTGATTCACGATGACGATAAGGTGTGGCCTATCCAGAGGTTTGTTTGAGGTGAGGCCTACTCAGTGTTGCAGATGAAATTTAGGCTTGTTGAAGAGTACAGAGGAGATAATACATGTGCAGGCCTACCAATGAAGTGAGTCATGTCCACTGCACTCTTGAACAAAGGTCAGACCTCTTCTGTGTCCGTGGACATGCCTAAACCTCATCTGCACAATGTGATTCGTAATGTTAGGAAACACAGGTGATGTAATTGAAAAACGTGCAAATATTTATGCTCAATTCACAATCACATCACCTGTGTTTCCTCAGCTGAGGATGAGGACTGTATGCAACAGAGCAATGTACATTACTCACCTCCTTTGACACTTACAGAAACCTCAGTTTAATATTTCTCAGTTCAATATTTATTTAAAGAAGCAGACACCAATATGACCGTCTCATAAATGTGAAAAGCGTTTCTTTTTTAAAAAAAAACGATTTTCTGGTCATAATTTGAAAACAAAACACAGGTCCTATGTAGAAGCACATCCTATCAGTACTTAAATTAGCCAAGCACACATGGGGGCGTATTTACAAGGACCTTACACCACGGGGAAATAACTTAAATTAAAATGGGGAAAATAACATCAAAGGGACTCAAAGGCCTTTTAAATATGCCCCAAGCAGCCTATGAAACTCTAGCAGTACATATCAAGAAACTTAAATGACTTCATTAAACGTTTTTAAACACATCAAGTAAAGCAGTTATTCAACTACATTCAAGGGGAAGTGACTTAAAATGCCCTAACACACATTAAAGCGTATTTTGAAGGCCCTTGCACCATTTTTCCATCACTTTTAACATGGCTATGTAACTCAAAGAAACAAAATCTAAATTTGCCAAGCACACATGGGGGCGTATTTACAAGGACCTTGCACCACGGGGAAATGACTTAAATTAAAATGGGGAAAATAGCATCAAAGGGACTCAAAGGCCTTGTAAATATGCCCCAAGCAGCCTATGAAACTCTAGCAGTACATATCAAGAAACTTAAATGACTTTGACAATTTTATTGACTGTATAATTAATTAAAATCGTTACAGTAAAATCAACAATGAAACAATTTCTGTATATATAAAAAATAGATACTTAAAAAAAAAACTAAGTTTAAAAGCTAGTGCTAAAATCAGAACTGTGATTGGTTCCATCCTTTACTAGCAATTAAGTATTTTATTCGAGTGACTGAGACCCACATGATTGTCCGTTCCCCAACTTATGTGCCTCGGAGTTAGTCTGTTGCAGGTGAGCGTGTAAGCTACTATCGATGGTGCATTGAGTTTCTTACTAGTTGCGTTGTTTTCTTGGAAGGGGACGTGCAAATGGGACACTGACATTGGAGCTGCGTGAATGGATCCCGTCCGCTGTGGCCCACAGCTTTTAAGGCCAGCCTGATTTGGTGGATGAATTTCGCCAGTCTTGCCAGGATCATTGTGCTGGTATTAGACAGACATAGTGCTGATGCTTCGCTACAAGACTTAATATTCGTGCTGAGGCAAATTGGGCGCAGCAGTCGCCGGCGGTCGTTGTTGAGGTTTGGGCAGCAACAGAGAAGGTGCAGCCAGGATTCCCTCTTATAGGTACACAATCTGCACGTTATGGATTCCCCGTTTCGGGCCCAAACGGGATTGAAATCGGCTATCCCCAGCATGGTCAGCCTCATGTATAGAATTTTGCTTCTGGTCTGAATTGTGAGGGACTCACTTAGGTAGGGTTGAGCTGTTCCTGCCCTATATGAGTCATTTAGTGGGGCCAGATGCGGGCTTCGGCGAAGTGATTTGTGGTCAAGGTCGAAGGAAGTTTCGCGCACTTGTCTATTAATGGCTTTCTTCCATGCGCTCAGGGGGATGTCCTGCCTCGGCATGCTTTCTTCCTCGATCTTCAAGACTCGTATTGCCTTTCCCAGCCTTGTGTGCCATTCCGAACCTGGCTGCTCGAAGATAGATCTCAGATGATATTTTAAAGAGTTGGCCGGGGCCCTTAATATTCGTAAATATCGCTTTATGATCTCACCCTGACATATCATGTCTGGTCTTGCAAGGCCGAGCTCCAGTCTTAGCCTGGTTTTTCTTGCCTGCTTTGGAATTTGTAGCACCGATTTATATGCCTTGGCCTGAGCAAGATTGAGAAGAGTATCCAGTTTCCCGGGGAAGGCTAGGTGGCCATAGCTGATTGCTGGAAGAAGTTTTGCTCTAAGGGCTATCAAAATAGGGGTGGCGGAAGGGCTGGACAGGTTCTGGCTGAGTTGTCTTAATGCGTGGATGACCTTATTGGCTTTCGAGCTCTGCTGGTTTATATGAATGTTCGCCTTGGCCCGTTCCGTGAGCCAGACCCCTAAGTAGTTATATGAGGCCACCGAACTAATTAGATCGTTCCCCATTTGCCACTGTGCTTTCTTTTTCCGTTGGTAGGGCCCAAAGATAATGACCTTGGTTTTCCCTTGGTTAACTGTCAAGTTGTTTGCTATGTTGAAGCTGTTTAGAGCGTTTAATGCTCTGTGTAGTCCCACCTTCGTATGGTCCAGTATGACTGTATCATCGGCGTACTGGAGAACAGGAAGCCTCACGGTTCCTAGTCTTGGGGCTTTTAGGCTGGCGTCTTTTAGTGCCTCTCCCAGGTCCGCCGTATATAAGTTAAAGAGGGTGGGGGCCAGCACGCACCCTTGCTTCAGCCCGTTCTCTATGCTTATTTTGGGGGAGACTGTGCGGGCACTTGTTTTTACCCTCACCCAGGTGTCCTCATGTAATGACATTATTGCCTTCAAAAGATTTGGAGGGATGCCCCACTTTTCTAGTTTCACCATAATCGTTTTCTGACTACTTTGTCAAAGGCGGTGCTGTAGTCCACGAAGCAGCAAAAGAGTGGGAGGTGGTTCTTCAATGTTGCCTGGGCTGAGCAGCGGTAGAGAAGGCCAGAAGCATTCTGGACACAGGAGGATCAGTGGCAGTGATCCTCCTGGACCTCAGTGCGGCATTCGACGCTGTAGACCACCCAACCCTAATCCATCGACTGGGAAAGATCGGACTAAAGGGTACAGCCCTGAAGTGGTTAGAATCCTTTTTATCAGGACGATCCTTTCAGGTGCGGGAAAATGACAGCTGCTCTTCCACCTTCCCCCTCCGGTGCGGAGTACCACAGGGCTCATCCTTGAGCCCTACGTTGTTTAACGTATACATGGCCCCAATGGAGAAGAGGGTCAGTTCGTTTGGCGTGTCAATTATCAACTACGCCGACGATACTCAATTGGTCGTAACCCTCTCACATCCCCACCACGCCCCATCGGATCTCCACAGCTGCCTCTCCGAGGTCCACCGATGGATGAACCTCTCTTCACTTAAACTGAATGGGTCCAAGACCGAGATCCTCTTGATGGGCCACAAGGGGCTCTCTTTACCATCTCACCTCTGGCCTAGTTGCCTAGGTGACCCTCCGACACCTCAGGAAGAGGTCAAGAGCCATGGTGTGTGGATTGAGAAGGATATGAGCTTCAAAACCCAGGCAAAAAAAACGGCAGGGACATGTTTTGGGCTACTCAGGGCCTGCAGGAAGGTCTTCCCCCTGCTCCCGGAGACTGCAAGGAGGCTCCTCATTCAGGGCCTAATCCTGGCAAGGTTAGACTACTGTAACTCCATTTACCTGGGAGCCCCCGAAGCCACCTTGAACTCACTACAAAAAGCCCAAAACGCCGCAGCCCGCCTACTCACGAGCACACCAGGAAGATCTTCCGCCAGGCCGGCTCTTAAATCCCTCCACTGGCTTCCAGTCAGAGAAAGGGTCGTCTTCAAGGCCCTCTGCCTAGCCCACAAAACCATCAATAATAACGGCCCCCCCCTCCTTAAAGAACTCCTAATCCCATACAAAGCGGAGAGAGACCTCCGGTCCGGTGCAGAAAATCTTATCGTAGTCCCGAGAGTCAGAAAAGCCAAGACCGGTGGCCGTCGCTTTTCGGTTCACACGGCAAAACATTGGAACCAGTTACCACGGAAACTTAGGATAGAACCGAACTACCTCCAGTTCAGAAAAACCTTAAAGACCCTCCTTTTCCCGTAGACATAAGCTTTTCAGACAGCTGAAACCCTTGGAGAATCAGGTCAGCGCTGGGATGCTCTCTGAGTTACTACGCGCTTTACAAAACCATTAAATAAATAAATAAATAAATAAATGTGTGCGAGCGCCATAACATTGTCCATTGTTGATGCCTGGGGCCTAAAGCCTGTCTGGTGCATGGGTATTATGTTTCTCTCTTCTACCCATTTTTCTAGATCGTTCAATAGTAGGTGAGCGTAAGCCTTAGCTTCCAGATCTAACAGGGCGATGAGCCTGTAGTTTGTCGGCTTTAGGCGATCTCCTTTTTTGAAGATTGGGACGAGTATGGAGCCCCTCCAGGACTCAGGGATTGTTGCTGTCGAAAAGGAGTAGTTGATGAGCGGAGTCAGGAGTTTGGCCCAGAATTCCGGTGCCTGTTTGAAGACCGGAGCTGGAATCCCGTTAGGCCCCGGGGCCCCGTTGTTCCTCATGCTCTTGATGGTTTTGATGACCTGTTGGGTGTTTACCCAAGTTGGTAGAGTATCATCTACGATGTCCGGGGATCTATTTCCCATCGGGGCCTTGTCTGGGCACGGAATTGGAGCTCCTGGTTTTGTGCCGCTCAGTTGCACCGGCTCTTCAGACTCCGCTTTATCCCTTGGTGGGGAGGCCGTTACATAAAGCTGCTTCACATGTTGTATCCAGACCCTTTCTGCAATCCCATTTTCTCGTGATGGGCCTCGTTTGCTCAGCTGATTTATATATCTCCAGAGTTGTGCTGAGTTCTTTTGTTTGAGCAGGGAGAAGACCTTGAGCCACTTGCTTTCCGTGTCAGCTTTTTTGTGTTCCCAAACCTTCTTCCTGAGTGAAGCCCTCAGTGAGGCAATCGATACTCCCTCGGTTTGGGGGCGACCTCTTTTCTTGTCTGCGAGTGCTTTGCGCAACTGTCTTTTATGGTCACGTATGTCCTGTGGGAGGGTACTTCCTGGTCTATGGGGCCGGTCTATTCTAGGGTTTTGGGGTTTGGGGTTCCCAAGCTTTGATTGTAGATCCTCTATTATATTTTCCCATCCTTTTATGATTGAGGGCTCTCTCAGTAAGCTGCCTTCCGGAGCCTGGTCCAGCCAAATTTGAAGTGTATTGTTGATCTTTTCTGACCACTTAATCCTCCGCAGGACAGTGTGTTTCTCCTCCCCACTTGAGTTCCCGATGGATTGGTAGAGGGTGGCGGGCGGTACATCCAGCTGGAATGCTGCTCTTAGTGGCCTGTGGTCGCTTTCCTTCCTGTCTTCCACTTCGAATTCATCCATTCTGGCCGCCAGCTCTTCGCTGATCATGATGTAGTCTATTCTTGAAACGTCCCGGAATGTGGGCTTGGGCTGCCATCCGGTCGAGCGGGCTCTCTTCAGTTCGTTGGTGGATATCAGCTTGTGATTGTTTAGAGAATCGTACAGGGAGGCTGCCCTGCCCAAGCCCCCAGGAGATGTTTCGGTTTTGTCCAGATTTTTCAAGTTGAAGTCCCCAGCGAGGATGACCTGGGAAGTTTTGTACTTGTTTAGCAGATCTTCAAGTTTCTGTGCCAGAGCCTCCAGTTTGACTTTCATTAAGGTCTGTGCAGGGTTGATGTAGCAGTTTATTACCAGTAGGCTCATTGGCTGTTTATTGTGACTCAAGCCTCTTATCTGCACAGCTTGCAAACCGGGGAAGTTCAAGTTGATAGAGGTGACTGTGAGTGCACACTCATGTTTTGTAAAGACGGATAGACCGCCGGCTGGGCGACCAAAGATATTCATTTTTACGGCTGGTATTTGATGTTCGTAGTACCCTGCCAGAGGAGTGGTGGACAAGCCCACATTTCTTGGAAACAGATTATGTCTCCGCTTTCCAGAAACTGCTTCAGGTTTTTGTTTTTACCGATTTTGCTGATCCCTGCTATGTTCCAGGATAATATAGTTAAATTCGGCTTTAACGTTGGTCTGGGCTCGGCGTCTCCTCTGGCAGGCTGTTTTTTGTCCAGGTTAGGAATGCTGTGTACTCCTTCTTGCGTGTCCGATTTGGTCAGGGGGGGGGGGGGTATGGTGCAGATGACCCGTTGTTTTTTTTGGCAGGAAATTCTAATGCCCAATTGATCCCTTTTATCCGTCTGGTTTCTGTCTTTAGGGCCCGGACTGTTTATCCCATGCAGTACCGACCAAGTGGCCTTTCTCCCTCTTTCGGGGGCCAGTACGTGTGGATATTTTGGATTCGGCAAGATCCAAACTTCAATGCCCCATTCCGCAAATCGGGTGGTGTTGTTCACTACAGCTTGTTGTATTGCTTTGTTCTTCAGGGCCACCACTGAGGAGTCACCGTGAGTGTCCCCCTTCATGCTCTCGAATTTCACCCATTCTATGTCGCCAGTGCCTATCTTGTCTAGGGTGTCCAGATGTTTAAACAGGCGTAAGATGTTACTCCGGTTCAGGATGTCGTGGTTACCCGTGCTCGGGAATCTAGGTGTGAAAACCACCTCATAGACAACTTCTAATGGAGCCGGCGTTTGTGCTCTTTCTTCCTTTTCTATGGCAGGCGGTGCTGAAGTTGGCTCTTCGTTTACACTTCCTTGATGGCTTGAGGGGGAGCTTCCATGAGGACTTACATTTTGGCCGCTGTTCATCCAGGTAGCAAGCTGGATCTGCATGTTTGGAATTAATTGGTTTAAGGTGATCCCTTGCTGCTTCTTTGTTGCCAAAATTTTCTGGGATGGCGATTCTATAGTAAGTGGTTGTTTTCCGACCGTTGAGTGGATATCGGTGAGATGGTTTTGCCTCTCTGGTGACTTTTGACCATTTGCTTTGGAGCTCCTTAAGGGGGTTGTTGATTTGAGTTGGACTTCCGTTATCGAGGCGGCTGGGTAGGCCCTATTACCCCAGTTTTTTTCTGTAAATATTGGATACAGCTGGGTTGCTTTTGTGCCCGGTTTTGGGGGCGGTTGATTGATTTTCAATAGCTGGGTTTGTCTCGCTTTTAGTTTTGTTTTTTTCTGCTGTTTCTTTAGCTTCTTTTTTGCTCTCCTTGATAATGATATTTATTGCGTATCTGTTGCACGTGAGCTATGCTCCTGCTGGACTGTTCCGGAAACATCACCGTCCCCGAAATTTGGGCTTTGTAAGTTTTTAGACGCTTTTAGGCTACTTTCTAGTATGTTATTTGTAAGCTGTTCGCTTTTGCCATTGTTGGCGGTGTTCTGCTGTCCGAGTGGGACCACAGGGTGCTGTGTTTCCCTGGGGATGGAACTGTTGTGCTTCTCCCGTTCTTCTTGCTTGTTATGGGTTGGAACCGCCTTGCCCCCTTTCGCTAGTTTCACTATATCTGCTAGAACTTCTGGAAGGCAGACCCATTTCTCGATGAGCGTAGAGCAGCGACAGGAGCAATCGCTCCGGTGGAAGGACGCAAGTTCGGAGATCCTGTCGTCAAGGGCCTCCACCTTGGAGCTTATGTCTGCTAGGCGGCCTGCAATAGCTTGTAGGAGATCTATTTGCACTTCCATCTTCGTTGATTGCCATAGAAGAGCTTTATTGGTGGCACTATTAGTCTCCGTCAAGAATGATTTCTCTGGAGTCAATTCCGCACTGCTATTACAGGCGAGATAGAGCGATTTTGTGTTAGGGGCCCATGGGGACGTCAAAGGCCATGACAAGTTTGGGGTTAGGTCGAGGGTTTGTTCGATCTTTTGTTCCAGACTATGGAGAAGTGAAATTGTAGGATCGCCTGCCGCTGCGGCCGAGCCATCAGGCTGGGGGGCCGTTGATTTAGGATGATTAGGTTCATCTAGCGGGTCGCTTTTCCCCGAGGGCTGAAGGTGAGGGCCGAAGTCATTAGTCTGGTGGATTTGGGCTGTTGTCCTTACTGTGTGGCCTCCTGTGGGTATTGCTGTTTCGATGGTTTTGCGGTTTGTAATGTCCGGCCCGTTGTCTTTGGGCGGAGATAGAGTTCCACCCCTGGGTTGGTTTATAGATTGCATTGGGTAGGGCTGTTCTTGGACTTCGCTGGCCATTTCCTGGTTAGTCCAATGTATTTCACCTGTGACAGTCTGATCCTTAGATTTGCTGGAAGAGGGAGACAAAAGTCTGCTGTGGTGGTTAGTGCTGCTTTCTCGGGCTGGGCGTGGAACATCAGGGGAAGCGCCCTGGTTAGGATTTTGGTTGCTGCTTAAGGGATCTATTTTCTTGAGGAATTTTCTGATCGAACCCCTTTGATCTACCTCTTGCGGTTTTTCGTTTAGGCTGTCAGTAAGTGATTTGCTCCTCGTTACTCTGGTTAGTGACGGGTTGGTCGGCGGTTGCATCTTTGGGCTTTTTTCCGGGGTCATAAGTGATCGCCCCTTATTTTTGAGGCCCATGTGGCCGAGGACCTTCGGGGGTTTCTCTTCCCTCTGGCTGGCAGCAGCACTGAGTCAATGACCCAGCCTCTGCTGTCCTCCGTAGACTGTTACTTTGTTGTCGAGCTCCCCACTCTGTCCCTGTCCACTCTCTCCCCTCTTGCTTTGTGGCGGAAGAGGGGCCTATCAATTTTCCCTGTCCGTCGCTCTCACCGAGGTTGCAGCCTATGCGCCCCCTCGTGGCTGTTATCGCGTTTAGCGTCGCTCTCACCTGGGTCAGTTGGATGGCAGATCAACTTGAGGGAGGTGAGGGTGAGCGTGGCTCACGATGCAAGGCACTGTTAGCACCCCGCCCTGGCAATCCGGGCTTAGGCTGCCTCTTGCTGCTGGTTGCTTGCTGCTGTAGGCGCTATGCTTGCTGCCAGAGCACCACTCGCGGCTGCTACCGCGTCCTGCAAGGGCTCTCCCAAAGCGCCACTCACGTCCTGCAGGGGCTCGCGGCTCTGGCCGCGCCCAATGCGCCACTCGCGGCTCCTGCCGCGTCCAATTCGCGGCTCCGGCCGCACCCAAAACGCCACTCGCGGCTGCTACCGCTACCGGACGCTCGCGGCTCCGGCCGTGGCCTGAGCACCCCTCGCGGCTGTTAGCGCGTTTAAGCCGCGCCCGGAACACGGCACAGACTCCCACCGTGCCCGCGATATTTTCCGGCAGGGGGGTTGCCTCGGGGGGATTGCCTCCGCGTCTCGGACCAGGCGCTTCGGTCGGCGTCCTCCTTTGCGCCTCCCTCGTCTCACAGCTCGTTGCTCCACCTCTAAATGACTTCAATAAACGTTTTTAAACACATCAAGTAAAACAGTTATTCAACTACATTCAAGGGGAAGTGACTTAAAATGCCCTAACACACATGGAAGCGTATTTTGAAGGCCCTTGCACCATTTTTGCATCACTTTTAACATGGCTATGTAACTCAAAGAAACAAAATCTAAATTTGCCAAGCACACATGGGGGCGTATTTACAAGGACCTTGCACCACGGGGAAATGACTTAAATTAAAATGGGGAAAATAACATCAAAGGGACTCAAAGGCCTTGTAAATATGCCCCAAGCAGCCTATGAAACTTTAGCAGTACATATCAAGAAACTTAAATGACTTCAATAAACGTTTTTAAAGACATCAACTAAAGCAGTTATTCAACTACATTCAAGGGGAAGTGACTTAAAATGCCCTAACACACATGAAAGCGTATTTTGAAGGCCCTTGCACCATTTTTCCATCACTTTTAACATGGCTATGTAACTCAAAGAAACAAAATCTAAATATGCCAAGCACACATGGGGGCGTATTTACAAGGACCTTGCACCACGGGGAAATGACTTAAATTAAAATGGGGAAAATAACATCAAAGGGACTCAAAGGCCTTGTAAATATGCCCCAAGCAGCCTATGAAACTCTAGCAGTACATATCAAGAAACTTAAATGACTTCAATAAACGTTTTTAAACACATCAAGTAAAGCAGTTATTCAACTACATTCATGGGGAAGTGACTTAAAATGCCCTAACACACATGAAAGCGTATTTTGAAGACCCTTAAACCATTTTTGCATCACTTTTAACATGGCTATGTAACTCAAAGAAACAAAATCTAAATTTGCCAAGCACACATGGGGGCGTATTTACAAGGACCTTGCACCACGGGGAAATGTCTTAAATTAAAATGGGAAAAATAATATCAAAGGGACTCAAAGGCCTTGTAAATATGCCCTAAGCAACCTATGAAACAAAGCAACATTTTAAATACACAACTTTCTTCATAATTTTCTCCCTAAAGCATACTATTCTCTATCTAAATTAAATGAATCTTTTCTCACCTTAGCAAATACTTTTTGAGTTTCAAAACAGTCTCAGACACACACCAATTTGTCTTCAGCAGAGCAAAAGGTATGCACTCCAGAGGCTGCAACCAACAATGGCACAGAAATGCTGTAATTCATCACACATATCTCTCATGTCACCCAATCAAAACTCTTCCCTCACTTTTTTCAAATCAACACCCTTCCCCCTTCTGCCCTTTCTGCCTTTTTTCCATAGCAACCACCTCCTGAAAGACCTCTCATGTTTGCAAGTTCACACAACAATGTTTCAATTGAACTCTGAACTCTCAGTACACCTGCGTATCCAGTGCAATCTTTCATAAAAGGATTTCTTCTTGACCATTCAAATTACATCTTTCAAATAACTCATCCATGCACCCTAACTTTCTGTTTTCAGCAATCAAAATCCACCAATCACTGCTACTGAACCATTAGCACAGAAACTACACATTTTTTTTCATTACATACTCCTACTGTTTCAACTGCCATTTCATTTCCACACTTCATCTGACTGCAGCAGAACCTCCTCTCACCATGTTTTCTGTCTGGATTGTTGGACATAGTTACATTCACTGGGCTCAAAGGTATGCTGATAACAGAAATGTACACAACCTCAATTTACAAAATGTGGAAATCAACTGGATTGGCCACAGAGGATTAAGATGTCACCAATTGATACCATTGGTGAAAACCTTTTTGCATTTGCCAAAACCTGACCTGTTAATTGTGCACTGTGGAGGAAATGACTTTGACTGGGGTAGGTCTGGAAATGCTTTTAAAAGACACCTTTGACCAATTGATGGCACTTTTTCCTCAAACTGCCTTGGTATATTCAAATATATGCCAAAGACAGAAATGGAGGTGGTCCAACCAATTTTGTCCACAAATTGAGAAATCGAGGAAGCATGTAAATAAGTCTGTTTCAGCTTACATGAGAGACCATGGAATGGGCTCCATCTACAACAATAACTTGCGTTACTACATGCAAGATATCTACAGAGCAGATGGAGTTCACTTCTCAGATGAGGGGAACAGAATTTTCATCCTGAATTTAAGACTGTGCATTGGTACCTACTTGTAGGTACCTAAATCAGCCACAGGACCCAAAAGCTCTTTTCAGAGCTACCCTACATCTGATCACTCACAATTATTATTTTACTCTAACTTTTTTCACTAATTTTCACCAAAGTACGCTCCCCGGAGCGCTACCCGGTACGAGCACCGGACGCTAACCGTGCGAAAATTTGAAAAAAATGTTTTTTTTTTCGCACATATGGGCTTCCTCAGCCACCCTCAGAAAACCTAGGGGGTCAGGATACGTCTACCGTGCCCCCTTCTACCCATTCTCAACATTATTTGCCCTCCATCTTGTATCTCAAATCTACCGAAACACAAAATGGAGGACTCCCGTAATGCTGCCGGTTCGCGTACCGGGGCGCGCACCGGGAAGCGCTCGCTCAAAAAAGGTGGGAAAGTAATTTACAGAAAAACCACTGGAAACACTTTCACCAAATATAGATTAGCTCATACTACATACCAATCCCTACCATTGTCACAAATTTGGTTGGAATTCTATTTAGCCATTTAGCCTGTAGACCTCTCTAAATACCCTGAGGTAAATTACTTCACAAAACACATCTGAATTGTTGGAATTGACAACCAATTAAAATGTTACCTTAATTTTACCACTTTTTTTACCTGACATTTGATTGGTTATGTACCTGAATATATATAAAGAAAGAGAGAGAAACACAGCCATTTTGACTACTACTTCCTGAAGTACATTGCAAGAGCATTTTCACTGACAACTTAAACTTGTTTTTAAAAGGTAAGATGTTATTTTGTAAATTTGAAAGGAGAACTATGTCATGCACTTTAAATTAATTTGGGAAAACATTTTTAGATATACTGTCCCTCTGTAACAGTTAGACATTGAGAAAGGCTTGTTTATTATAATTATGGATTGATTTAGGTTTCTGTGGTATAATTATGAATTTACTTAGGCTTCTTCACAGGCACTTTTTAATAGTACTACTTCACGCCTGAAACCATACAGTGCCCATAGATTACTTCTCTGTTATAAACTCACAAGTACCTATCTGAACTTAAACCCAACAGTGCCCTATCTCTACTGATATATTTATTTTTTATGCAAATTACAGCAAGAAAATGGAAGGAGAGCAGAATATTTCCTTCAAAATTGTTCTGGAGAACAACACAGAAAAAGATATTGAGGTACAATTATGACTCAGATTTCATGGATGAATCACGGGACCATGAATTAGTTCAATGTGTAGATGCAGTAGATTCGCTGATTGAAAATGAGGACATTTCCGACAATTTGTTGTTAAATGTTCTGTTAAATTTGGAAAAAGAATCACAAAAATAAATTTATATTTAATTAAAAAAAACAAAAACAAAAAAACAACAAAATGAACAATCAATAAACATACAATATTTAACAAGTCTATCATTCTTTTTTCCTTATACTACGCTTCCCGGACCGCTTACCCACGCAAAACAAAGAATTATTTTTTTTTTCCCCCGCGGGGCCCTTTTAAAGCCTCCACATCAAACCTAGGGGGTCAGGGAGGATCTGCTATGCCCCCTTATGGTCATTTACCCCTTTGTTTTGGCCTCCTCTTGTCTCTCGATCCTACCGAGAGACAAGATGGCGGCCGCTCCGGACTGTTTAGAATGTTGACAGACACCGGAGAGCCAATCAGCTTTGCTTCGCGAAGTTCCGTTACGCGTCAGGTACGCGAACTGGGGCGCTGCCCGGAGCGCGCTTACAGATATATATATTTTTTTGAACGTTAATTTCTCAAAATCCACTGGACCGCATATATTGAGACCTAGCAAAGGCACATCGGGCTACCAGTCCCTACAATTTTGCTAAGTTTCGTGCAAATCCATTCAGCCGTTCGGGCTAAAAGTGAGGCCAACCGCCCTATGGAAAAATGAATGGGGAAAACGCGTTTTGAGACCCCCTTTTTTCTCAGCCCCCCCTTGACGGAACCCCCCCAAATTTTCAGGGGCTGCTCGGAAACAATGTGCCATTTTCCTGAAAATTTCAGCCAATTCCGTCCTCAAATGCCAAAGTTATTCGACATAGAATTTTCAAAAATCCCATAGGAAAAAAATCCTATATATATATATCTTGCCAGTACCATGTTCACATACTCATGTGTAGTCAATCAATCAATCAAAACATTTGTTGAGTGCACTATTCACCCATGAGGGTCTTAAGGTGCTGGGGTGGGGGGGGAGATGCTACTACTGCTCGAATAGCCAGGTCTTGAGTAGTCTCCTGAAGGTTAGCAAGTCCTGGGTCTGCCGTAGGAGGATGGGGAGGGTGTTCCAGGTCTTGACGGCCAGGTGGGAGAATGATCTTCAGATGCGGCGGAGGGTGGCGAGGGTGAGGGCGGTGGAGCGGAGCTGGCTTTTGGGGTGTAGAAGGTGAGTCGTCTGTTTAGGTATGCCGGTTCGGTGTTGTGGAGTGCCTTGTGTGCGTGGGTGAGGAGCTTGAAGGTGATCGTCTAGTCGTTGGGAAGCCAGTGCAGGTCGCTTAGGTGGGGTGTGATGTGGCTGCGGTGAGGGATGTTGAGAATCAAGCGTGCAGAGGCGTTCTGTATGTGTTGTAGTCATTTCAGGACTTTGGCCGAGGCTCCTGCATAGAGAGCATTTCCGTAGTCCAACCTGCTGCTGACGAGGGCCTGGGTGACCGTTATTCTTGTTTCGATGGAGATCCACCTGTAGATCTTGCGGAGCATGCAGAGTGTGTTGAAGCAGGAGGACGAGACGGCGTTGACCTGCTTTGTCATGGAGAGAGTAGTGTTGAGGATGAACCCCAGGTTGCGTGCGTGGTGCGCGGGTGTTGGTGCTGTTCCCAGTGCGGTGGGCCACCAGGAGTCATCCCAGGCTAAGGGGTTGGAGCCGAGGATGAGGACTTCTGCCTTGTCTGGGTTCAGCTTCAGAAGGCTCGGCGATGGCTTTCATTCCTTCGTGGAGGTTTGTTATGGCGGTGAGGGGGTCCTTGATGAGGGAGAGGATCAGCTGGGTGTCGTCGGCATAGGAGATGATGTTGAGGTCGTGCAGTTGGGCGACGTGGGCAAGCGGTGCCACGTAGATGTTGAACAATGTCGGGCCTAGGGATGAGCCCTGGGGTGCGCCACAGATGATCTCGGCGGCTTCGGAAACGGAAAGGGGAAGGCGGACGCTCTGGGTTCTGCCGGAGAGGAAGGATGTGGTCCATTCAATAGCCTTGTCATGGATCCCAGCGTTGTGGAGGCATATGCGTATGGTGCGGTGGCAGACAGTGTCGAAGGTGGCTGACAGGTCCAGGAGGATGAAGGCCGTGGTTTTGCTGTTGTCCAGCAGGGCCCTGATGTCTTCAGGGGCAGCGATGAGGGCAGCTTCGGTGCTGTGGTTGCTGCGGAACCCGGATTGGGACGGGTCCAGGATGCTGTTCTCCTCGAGGTAGCGGGTCAGTAGTCTGTTGACGGTCTTCTCGATGACCTTCACTGGGAACAGGAGCAGGGAGATGGGTCGGAAGTTCTTGAGGTTCTTAGGGTCAGCCTTCGGTTTTTTGAGTAAGGCGTTGATCTAGGCATGCTTCCAGATCTCCGGGATGGTCATTGTCTCGAAGGAGATGCTGATGGCTTTGCGTGTGATGGTGGTGCTGGGTTTGTTGAAGATGTGGTGAGGGCATGGGTCTGATGGAGAGCCAGAGTGGATGGTGTTCATGATTTTGATGGTGTCGTCGTCGTTTATTTTGGTCCAGGGGAGTAGGGGATTGGTGCGGATGGTGGCCGTGGGGTCGGAGGTCTCAGTGGCTGTCAGGGCGGTCATGACGTTGAAGCTGTCGTGGATGTCTGCGATCTTGCGGTGGAAGAAGGTGACAAGGGAGTCACACAGGCCTTTCGAAGATGGGATGTCGTTGGTGTTCGAGCTGGGTTTGGAGAGTTCCTTCACGATGTTGAAGAACTCTTTGCTGTTGTGTGCGTTGTTGTCTAGGCAGTCTTTGAAGGTGGCCCTTTTGGCAGATCTGATGAGGTAATGGTGACTGCGGGTGGCCTTCTTGTGGGCTGCGTAACTGTCCGGTGTCTGTTCACGGTGCCATTTTGTCTCTAGTTTCCGGCAGGTTTGCTTGGAGGTCTGGAGGGGTTTTTGACCGGCGCGAGAGTGTTGCCGCAGTCTTCGATCCACTGTCTGAGGTTGCGGGCGGTGGTGTCGGGGTCGGTGGGGTCTGCGGGTGGGCTCCTGGCGAGGGTGGTGGTTAGCTGGTCTTTGGTTATTTTGCTCCAGTGAGGGATCTGTTGGGTCTGGTGGTACATGGTGGGTTTCTGGAAGCTAAAGTGGATGCAGCGATGGTCGGTCCAATGGAGTACGGTGGTGCGGCTAAAGGAGACGTGGGAGCTTGTGGAGAAGATGGGGTAAAGCGTGTGGCCGGCAGAGTGGGTGGGTGTTGAGATGAGCTGTCTGAGTCAGAGGTTGGCGAGGTTGTCAATCAGAGGGGTGGAGTTGGGGACGTTGTTGTTCTCGAGGTGGAAGTTCAGATCCCCGAGGAGGAAGTAGTCCATGGAGGCGAGGGCGTGTGTACTGACAAAGTTGGTAATGGCGTCGCTGAACTGTTACCGGGTTCCGGGGGGTCTGTAGATGAGAGTTCCTCTGAGGGTGTTGTTGGGATAGGTGTGGATCTGGAAGTGCAGGTGTTCGGAGGGGCTGCGGGTGTCGTCGGTGCTGTTCGAGACTCAGAGAGTGTTCCCGTGGACAATGGCGATTCCTCCTCCTGTTCCATTGGTGCAGTCCCTGCGGGTGATCTAGTAGCCGGTCAGGGATGGCTATTGCGATGTCGGGTGCCGAGGAAGGGTTCATCCAGTTCTCCGACCAGGAAGGCGACGTCTGGGGAGGTTGAGTTGAGTAGGTCCCAGAGTTCGACAGCGTGTTTGCGGGCGGAGCAGGTGTTAAGTAGAATGCATCTGAGGCTGTAGTGTAGTTCCTATAGTCCCAATAGGCTCTGCGCATTGGAATAATATCTTCAGTAGTGTAGACGTAGGACTGAGGTTAACTAGGTCTCTACTGACTATATTAGACTTAAGTTTTTGCCAGCTAGCTCATAGTTCACTAGAAACTTTCTCGAATAAGCGAGGAGGAGTTTAACCTCCCTGGATAGACAAGAAGGGATTTAGTTTCTGACAACCATAAAACATGACAACTTTGCTCTCCCTGAATAAGAGTATATCTCTAGAGTCGTGTGAAAACAAAAGACAGCTATTTCACTCAGTCAAAGGTGCGTACTTAGTTTCACCAGATTGCAGAGAAAAAGAGAGACGGGCGTTTTCAATAAAAGGTGTTATTTATTTAGCAGTCTCTTTCCTCATACAAGAGAAATGAATTGCTACAATTGCAATACTTGTAGTAAAGTAAAGTGCATACAGTAAAAGCAGAATTATGAAATAATACTGTAAAAGCATGGATATGGTTTCTTAGCCATATGATACTTTAAAATGGATAAAATAGCTACATACATATATACATTGACTAATCCTACTCAACTGGTGCTTCTAACTACGCCTACCCCGGTGTACCTGACCTAAGCCTAATACGTGGGAGGGAGTAAGTAAGTAGCAGTTTAAGTTAAGTTTGTTTTGCCAAGAATCGGACTAAAGAATTCTCTGTAAGGGTTTAGTCCGTTCAGTACCTGTGTAATAGAATGCAGGAGGTCTGGTATCTCTCTCTCAGGACTCGGTATCCCAGTCACCCGCAAGGGTAGCCTGGAAACGCCGGTGGCTGGATTTCTCGGCAGGAGAAAAGACAGCGTCTTTCTCAGTGCGTCAAAAGGGAGGGGCAGCGTCCGTGGGCTCTCGCATCAGCTGGGCTCTCGGGGAAGTAGTAGCTGCTCCAGATTCATCACCACCGTGTCTTTGCTTAAGGCAGCGTTGGTATATTTATACATGAAAGGTGCCGGGTTTGACGTAAGGATGGACATAAGACGTCAATAAAGATATCACTAAGAACTGGTCGTTCTTACAGTGCTTTACATGAGTTCTCGGACGAAATCAAAACAAAGCAGCGGGGATTTCCGAGGTTGCTGGAGGTTTGGATTTGTTTAAGAACTCGGTGTGCTTTCTAGGGGGCTGGAGGAATAGGCTTGCTTAATGTGACAGCATGCGCTATGACTAAATTATGAAACGGGTTTCTATGCCGTTGTAGGGATATTATTGATTTATAACCGGACAAGGGCAAAGAATAGGAATATCGATTCAGGTACCTAGATAAACACACTACAAGGCGATTGCGTTCTTTCACAGTGGGTGGGTTGGTGGATCGGATGCGGGTGAAGCTGCAGTTATGGCAGGAGATGGGTCCTTGTGTGCGCTTTGTGGCGGCCAGGAATGGGTGCGGTCCAGGTGCGGACTGGCTCAGACAGGCTTGCCTTAGGCGCGCCCGCTGCGTGTGGCTGCCATGTAAGGGGAGGAGGGATGGAGGAGCAGCTGGGATGCGGGAGCGGGGTGGCAAATGGGCAAGTGGAGGGGCGGGCAGCAGGGAAGTAGCGGCGGGAAAAATCGGGAACAGAACGCAAAAATGGGAGCGGAAAACAGTGACAACAACAGAAATAGGCAATAAGGCAAAAAGCAATTAAACAAAATGCAGCAATAAAAAACAGGAGCAGGCACTAAATACAGGCTGAAGAAGGAGGTGCGGCAAACTTACAGCAGCGGCAGCAGCAGGCAGAGAGGCACGGACACACAGGTGGTGCTGTGCGACGTGGGGAGCGGCCTACCTGAAACCAGGGTCAAGGGTGTTATATAGTGTTACTAATCACAATTTTATATATATAATGAGCATGCAAGAAATATTGAAGCGTGTCCTCCATTGAAAGATGGCGCCTCCGTTTACAGATACGTTGTAATGGTTTTTCGAACCATTTTTATGTTTACACTTGTATGTGAAAACTTTATTCATGCACGTTTGTGTTTCACGAAAAGTATCGTGTGACCAAGACACTGCCGCGTGTCGAAACGCGTAGCGGTAATTTGGAATAAACTGGTGATTGCTTTACCTCCTCTGAGTACACATTGACATTCATTTGTGTTCAATTGAAATATATATATATATAATAAATAGGTCCTTTAGACACCAACAAAGCACAGTCATATACACATATGAGCACTGCTGGAAGTGTGTTTATTGAACCTTTTGCTGCAAGCCCCGACGGATTTCAGCGTAAAGCCTTGCTCACAGCCCTGACTAGTGGTGGGTTGCCCACAGGTTCTAGCCTCTTATCAGGCTCTGCAGCCAAGCCCTGTAGGTGACCAACCCCTCCCAGCGTGCACAGCTTTCAGCTGGGGTTAGCCACAGGGCCTGGCCTTGGTCCAAACCATGCAAAGGTACTTAATTGAATAAGTTCTACATTTATTCCACATTTTGATGGAATTCTATTCAGATATTTCTTCTGTAATTAGGATCAAATAATAATACTATGGGAGTTGAAAATGGAAATGTCACATTTTAAAACCCATCTATTTTTTGCACATACAATCAACCCCCTAAACCCTCCCCCCGCATGACAGATCTGCTAAAATCTTGCCATGAAGACTCAAGGCTCAAGGGACACATGTGGATAGATTGTTCGAATGGAGCCTTTTCAGTGAATGTTCTGACCAAACATTAGCAATACAGGTGCTTTTGAACACTGTGTAATGCATATTCACTGGAGAAAAACAAGATTAAAGTGAAGTTATGGTTATCATAACACCTCAATGTAGGCTTTAAAGAAAGTAGAAAATCACTTTAAAAACACTGATAAAATACAGGTACGATTTTGAACTTATCAAAAAAATTGAACATTAGCGTGTTATGGTTATCGCTGGAATCCACAGCGTGCACATGCACAACAACCATTCATATATTAACTTTTTCACTAAATGCAATGCTCATGACCCCACCCTTAAAAGCAGGGCACAGTGGTGGTTGGCTTCAAGGCGTTGCCTTTGGCCAGGTCCTGTGTTCAATGGCCCATGAGTGGCCAACCCCCACTGTGCATGGCCTTAGGCCGTCTGCATAGCCAGACCTAAAAAAAAATACCTCTCTAGTAAATCCTATTCCCATTGCATTTTCATAGTTCACAAATTAAAGCCCCTTCCTATTTATAGCCCCTTTTCATTTGTGAGAGGATTCACTAGGTTAAAACCCTGCCTACGCCGTTTGGCAATGAGTTTACAATGTAAAACCTTTCCCTGTTTTATTTGTGATCATCACAATTAGTCAAACCAAAGGGGGAACACCACAGGAGTCTGAAAGTTATCACACAAAGTTTTCATCTCAAGGAGGGTAAGAGCCATGGCCAAGTGGAAAACCCTAATAACACCCAACATGGGAAATGGAACTCACCATAGAGACAATCAGACCCAACAAGTGAGCCATCCCCCCTTGCTGGCACCAAAAATTCAAGGGCCCTTAGGAGTGGGAAGCACTTGACAGTGTCAGCAGGCAACTGCCCAATGTTATTACAGCGTACTTTATAAAAGCAGAAAATGAAAAAGGAACCCTTTTTACAGGGTGCCCTGTAATAATGAGGAGCCCAATCAACCCCGCCCCACATGAAGTTGAACAATTAATCGAGGAGCAAACCGTGAACAAAAGAAGATGCACATGCTTATGTCTGAGTCCAACGCTTGAACTATTAGCAATACCAAACACACCACTGTCTCCAAGGAAAGGGGCATAGGGGTACAAATGAATGGGTCACATCACTCTCACTATCCAAAACAACAATCAAGGCAACAGCAGCAACAAAGAACTGTCACCGCCCTGGCACTCAAGGGGAAAGGATATACGCCTGTGGAGAAGCAGGAGCCTTCTGAGATAGACAAGCCTGCATGCCCAATTTTGTCCACCACCCTGCCAAATCTTGTGTCCTTCCTATACTCTATACTGTATGCCCAGACGTGGGTCCCTTGCTCACTGTGCCACTGGATTCAAGCTATCCTGGCTGAAGAAGAGTGACATACTCTGAAACCGGTCCTAGGATGCTTGTTTCCAGTCCAGGAAGGACCTGGCCTGGCAGTTCGGTCTGGACTGTTCCCACGAGGCACAGGGTCAAGACTGATTTGCACATTGCTGGATCCAAACTGGGTTGGGGTAGTGGGCAAAAGAATGATACATTTAATCCCAGATCTTTTGACTGGGGGAGAATGTTTGTATTGTCAGCATTCCGTCCATCATTTGTTTGCTGTACCACTTTTTGCCCTAAGTGGGATGGGTATGCCCAGACGTGGGTCTCTTCCTCACTGTGCCACTGGATTCAAGCTAGACTGCCTGAAGAAGGGTGACATACCCTGAAATTGGTCCCAGGATGCTTGTTTCCGGTCCAGGGAGGACCTGGCCTGGCAGTTACGTCTGGACTGTTCCCATGAGGCACAGGGTCAAGACTGATTTGCATATGGCTGGGGCCAAACTGGGGTGGCATAGTGGACAAAAGAACGATGGATTTAACCCAGATCTTTTGACTGGGGGAGAATGTTTGCATTGTCAGCATTCCGTCCATCATTTGTTTGCTGTATCACAAATCACAAACACAGCACTATCTGATGTGACCAGGCCAATCACAAGTGACACATCTACTGAGGTCTTAAACATGTCTAACAACCCAGAGGCAGCAGTCACCTAATCAACCGCATAGGAAAAGGCGGCCGCCTTCCCACGGAGATACGCAGCCCACCTACGAGTGGAAAGACTGTCAAAGCCCCCAAATGCTTAACACATGTAACAAACAAGGAAGACTAGGCTTTATCTTGACAAGGGGGTTTCAAATGCCCCCCCCCCCTCCTGCAATACATTTTCCCTTTCTAAGCATGGCCACCCATGAGATGCTGGTGAACAGCCTCCAGTCAACAAAAATGTCTACATGGCCTCTGGCACACGATGCAGAAAGCTTTAACTCATTGGCTAGGGGTGACCCACAAAAGGCAATATTTACTCCACATTATGAAAACCAGGGCAATTTAGAAATCCTCAACTAAACCAATATTCTTAAGCTCTTTCAGCACACCCCCTCACTAGCCTCCATTCAAAGCAAAGACATACTAAGCATTCAGTTTGTTCCCTCAGGCTATGAAAAACTGAGAGAGTCCACAATAATCACTTGGAGAGGCATTGGTACCTCAAAAATGGTGTTGCTGGAGGAAGAACATTTTGCAAACTTGGGAATCGAAGTACACACCAAAGAGGATGAAAAATATCCCCACGTGCTAAAATACCCAGATGGTGTACACCAGACACAGCCCACTAAAAAAAGGCATTTTCAGGGGAATTTCAAGCTTCCTGTTCAATTTAAGTGCTAGGACATTTACCATTCGGTATCGACCAGAGGCGCACCACGTAAGAGTACAAAGATCAAACATGAAGCCAGGAATGGCAATAGACCAAGCAAACAACTGGAGCTGGATTGCCACAAATCTTTCTCAAGAAAACCTAAACATGCCTAGCATCTACCAACAGTCATGAAAAGTGCAAATCAACAGGTTAAAATAAAACAAATTGTATTTTGGAAGACTCAACAAGGCAAGACCGCACTCAGATTTATAAGCGATGCAGATACTGTCTGCTTCCAAGTGACCTGGTCCACCTCATCCAGTCTCTTAACAGGATTTGCAGAGAACCACAGCCCCGTAAAAAAAAAAGTCCACTTATTTGGAAGACCGTAGGGCGGCATATCGATATATATAAGACATTCTGCAAAACTTACCATCTCTGAAATAAAAGTCAATTCAGATATGCAGCAGGCAGGTATTATCAAAGCATATAGAAGCATAGGAGGTAAAATGCCAAATAAAAAAATAAATGTATATTTAAATTTTAAACAAAGCAAGACTTTGGTCAAAATAGAAAAGTGAATCATCCTTTGGAAGAACTACCTAGTGAGCACATGCCAACTGAAATTATGTAATTAGGCAACTTTATTATGCACAGTGTCAGAGGGGACTCCATCTGTACAAAGCCACCCTGTCAAGCAAGCGGTAGGTTCAGCACCTTTTTCCAAACCTATAACCAGCTCAGATTACAAAGGCAAAAAACCATCCAAGTATTAAAAACACTCCCTCATTTAACAACTTGACAACAATTTGACTATATCTTTTTGAGTGCCACACTTGGCAATGCACCACTATACGATTACACTGTACTGACGGCCCAACTGTCTCTACACGAACAATCCCGGGTAACGTTACCCGTAATTGAACAAACAAAAGGCGAGGAACATTATAATGTTCTAAGAGATGATAAAATGGGTGGCTTTTAGTTCAACCAAGATAGAAGCCTGGAAAGACCAGAGGGAGAGCTGGCCAATTCAAATTGCAAACCCAGAATTTCATCCATGGCTGGTCCAACTTAGACACCAACCTGTGCTCATAAATGCAATAACTTCAATAACTACACCTTGGGCCCCATAAGAGAGCTCAAAATAACCTCCCAGGCCTTATTCAGAGATTTCTGGGGAGCTGTCCTCTCTCCATTATACCTGGACTGTAAAATAAATGAGGAAGTCCCAGACTCATAGCTAGGCTTAGTACTCTAACCAATTCACAAGAAGGGGAATAACACGAATCCCAAAAACGACAAGCTAATTGCACTATTGGATAATGAAGGGAACGCACACTCAAGTATCTTACTAAAAGAATGAGTTAAGTGTGTCATAGAAGAGGTCCTGCTCCCATTTTATCAAACTGGTTTCCGCAAGAGAGGATTGCTAGTAGATAACATCATGTCCCTGTCATACATAGCCAAACAAGCAGCCACTTCCAAAAGTCTGTCAGTGTTTGCTAGCTTGGTCGACAACTCTGCCGCATTTGATGGTGTGATTTGTAATAAACTTTAACTAAGTGATGGCTAGCCTGCCCAACTGCCTGCTAGACTCAGGTGCGCACCACTATAATTGATTTACAAACTGCTTAATAAAGGTTAAACAAAATTTAGAACACAGGTAACATTCTATTCAATTTATTCTTCATATAAGAAGAAGAATCATCTTGTATGATATACTTTTTCCAAACAAAATTTTCATCGATGAAACATGAATGCAATCATGAGACATAAGTTTAAGATACAATAAATTTCTTCAAACAATAAAGAAGTTGATGGCCCAATGCATTTTGGGACGTTATCATTGTCCCTTCATCAGGGGAAACACTGTAAATCAAAACATAATAAAAATCAAACAAAACAGCACATTTGAAGATCCATAAGTAAAATCTTACAAGGTCAGTCATTTCCACATTCATATGGCAATGTACATATTCATGAAGATGGTATTTATATCAAGGCAGCTCAAGTTATATTCTATCATGACACGAAAAGAATACATTGAGATCAACGTGTTTAACATATATAGTGAGAAACCAGTTCTAATAAAGAGAAAGCCTCCACCAATAATGGCACCCATGTGCTCAACCTTCGAGTATGCTACTCACTCCAAATTGTAGTTGCAAACATCCCTCTGGGTGACTAACTAATATGACAATCCTCCGATATCCGATACAAATGTAAAAAAATAATCAAATCAACCTCCATACCCAGTGGAAATGACTGTTATCATTTTTATCAATCCACTACAAAATACTTACAGTTGCGTCGATTTTGCACAACCTAGGTATTGAGACCAAAAGCATGGTTTGAATTCACAGTGCTAACAATCAGCTCCTTAAACATTCATAAAAACTGAGAACATCCCCTTACATACCGTAAGCAATGTGCACAAGCAAGCGCTTCAAGCTGCTCAAATCACGAGTTGAAAAACGTGCCACCAATAAGGTCCCGCAAGCAATGTACTCAAGCGAGTGCTTCGAGCTGTTCTAATCATAAGTTGAAAATGTAACTCCAATAAGGTCCCTAGGGATAAAGAAGTCAAAGGTAAATGACTTTAAATAATACTCAAACAAGCCAAAAAGCAAACCCCATATTACACTATCTCCCGCGCTTACTGGAGTCAAAGTCAAACTCGAGCGCATGCTCCGTCTTCTCTTCTGGTCATGTGAACGTACACGCATCCATGACGGATCTGCGTATTTAAACAATTTATTCCAATTGGTTAACCTCATGACGTATTTGCGTCGTTACCATAGCAACCATAGAATGCAGACCTGCCTTTAAAATGCGATAATTTTTATGCGATCTTCAATGTAAACAATCTGCTTATTTACGCTAGTTCGTTGCTACCTGATCATTGAAAACGGGTTAAAAAATTGTTCTACGAATTCTTAGTTTACTTCAATGCCAATAGCAGACAGCGGCCTTTACTGCTCACAGCCACAAGCATATCCTATCAATATTACACAAATTTGTGTCCGACGGAAAGCAAACTCACTCATTCAATAAAGTGAAAACATGATAATGACAATAGTATTCATCATGCCGCATGAACCTGCTGCTAACAATCAGCTACAGAAAAGATTGTCAATACTATGCTACTGGTGTCTGCTCTTCTACCCTTATGCCACAAAACTCTACTCAATTCCACCCGATCAAAGGGTAAAGATGTGATGTGAAATAAAAAATAAAAAATAAAGATCAGGATTAAAAATGTGGGTCATGAATATGTACCAGTTCAAAATAGAGGTTTCACAGAAACTAACTCATTTCCATCTGGTCATTAAGACCCCCTGGGGTCATTGTACCCAACCTTGTAATCCAAAAAGTCTCCCTTTGAAGGAGTTTTTTAGTCTTGTCAAAACCAATTTTTTTCTAACACTGATTCATAATTTGGAATCTCATTTGTGCTATTGTGTGATGTTTTTCTGACCAATGTACAGCTAGTGCTGAGGTAATCACCTTGTTATGAATTCTACTTTTGTGTTCAGAAATTCTCGCTTTGACTTTTCTTTCGATTTTTCCTATGTAGAGTAAACCACATGGACACTTTATTGCATAAATCACGTTACTGGTGTTACAATCTTCTTTGTAGTACAGTTGAATCTTTTTCCCAATATGTGGGTGTGAAATAATATTGCCGAGGATAACGTTACTACAGTGTACATAATTTGCACATCGTCGCATGCCAGCAGTTTCACGCTTTTGTGAAAGATTTTTCCGGCTACTTAACAGCTCTTTGATGTTCCTAGATCGAGTGTAAGCAAATAATGGTCGCTCAGAATAAATATTCTGGTAGTCTGTTTCTGACTGAAGAAGTTCCCATCTCTTATTTATGATGCTCCTCATCTTTTGTGAATTGATCGCACATTTTGAGACAAAAACATTCCTTTTATTTTCAACTTTTTCTTTTTTCAATAGAAGACTTTGACGATTTTGTTTAAGTGCTCGTGTTGCTGCCTCATCAATTAATTTGACAGGATATCCACATCTTTCATATTTAGCTTTAAATTCTGTGACTTTCTCGACACAATCCTCTTCTTTAGAAAAAATACGTCTAAGCCTCAGAAATTGAGAATATGGCAGGTTGTTTAGGAGACTTTGCGGATGAAAGCTGTGATAGTGTAGAAGACTGTTTTTATCTATGGATTTTTGATATAGTCCCGTGATTAAGTGGTGATTTTTGATCTCGACCCAAAAAGTCCAGAAATGCTATTTTATGACTACTCAATGAATGTGTATCCTGTATCCTGTTTTTTTTTTGTTCAGGTTATTAATATTTTGAACCAGTTTAGTTTCTGTAGCTGACTAGATTATGAAAATGTCAGCAATAAATCTGCAGAAAAACTGTAAATCATTGGACCAGTCTTTATTCTGAAAAATTTGCTCTTCCTCGTACTTGGCCATATACGTGTTAGCGTAGGCAGGGGCCACTGCAAAGGCCATCGATGTACCATTTAATTGCATGAAAAATTTGTTGGACCATTCAAAATAACTTTGATAAAAACAAAAATGATTGAGTTTGAGTAAAAAAACTGGATTCATTTCAATTTCAGGGTGTTGCAATAACAACCATTCTTGTGCTTCAAATCCTTCCGAGTGGGCAATCAATGTGTACAATGATACTACATCAATAGTACATAGTATGTATTCTTTCTCAGTTGATAAAGTGATCTTCTCAAGTTTAAGAATAAAATCAGCTGTGTCCTGGATATATGTACGCCATTCTTGAATGAGCGGTTGTAAACAATAATCTATGATTTTACCAGCAGGTTCAAAGAGTGAACCACATCCCGACACGATGGGTCGGAATAGGGGATCCTTCAAACTTTTATGCGCTTTGGGCAACATATATAATTTTGGTTTTCTTGGAAATTTGGTCACAAGAAATTTAGCCATGTTCTCTGAGATCCAATCCATATCAAGTGCTTTATTGATTAGTTGTTAAAGGAGTCTCAATATTTCCATTGTAGGATCTTGCTCTAGTGGCATACATATGTTGGTATCTTCCACATTAAGATTAACCTTAGTGCTATACAATTCTGTGTCCAGAAGGATGAGAGCCCAACACTTATATGCTTTTTGGAAAATAAGTTCTTGTCTGTTGCCTAGTTGAGACCACCCACAACAGTTGTAATAGACTTTGGCAGAAGCTACAAAATTAGAATATCCTGAATACATTTCTACAAGCTACCATGTAGCTTTACACCAATACATGGGTATGTATCAAGCTTTCTGGCAAAATGGCCAGCTGAAAAGGGCTTTGTCCTTATTTTACTTAACTTGTACACAGCTGACTTAGGCACTGCATTATCAGGAGCCATCTTGATGACCTCCAGGATAGGACAAAACAAGATCTTCTTATTGCTCTATGCCAATGACCTTATCCACCTAGAATACACAAGGCACTAGATGGATGCCCTGAATAAATACAATGTAAAGAATGACCTTGTGGCAAATTGACGCAAAATCAAAGTGGTGATTTTTGGTCGCTACCCAAATCGAAGGGCCCAGAAGTGGAGGCACGAGTAACAGACAATAGACAGCGTCTGGGCCTACAGCTATCTTGGTGTATGGTTTATTGACACAGGGAAACCCACCAAACATCAACAAAAGATGAAGGTTAAAGGAAAAGTAGCTATATGTGTCTGGTGCAATTTAAATTCCATCCCCCATAGTCCCACGACCAAAGCAACTCAGAGGGTGATACAAATAAAACTCATGCCCAACTATTTTAAGCATATATAGTCATCTGACTAATACTGTTAAGAAGGTAGTGAATAAGAACTGCTCCATTCTAAACACAGGAGACAAGAACCTAGAAAAGCCCTTGTTCGCATTGAAACAAAATTCTTTTTTGGGTTGCTCAGTTTTCCAATGTATTTATTTATTTTGTTATGGAACTACGACGGAGGTCCACAAAAACACACCAACAGATTAAAAAAAGACAAACTTTACATACAATACAAAATTCTTCCGTATACACTGCTGTAAACATTCTTATATCAGACATACTGAGAAATGTGCAAATAGTGCTATAAAAACATGAAGCGATCAAATAACCAACGAATCAATATTATGTCATGAAAACTATCCCTGTAAGGATATGATGTGGACTGAGTCCCTTGACACCACTCTACATTATGTTCGATGTATATATAATTTATTTTTGGACACTATGTGCTTTTTACATACTTTTCATCCAGGTTATGGTTCTTGCGTTCATATACACATTTATGGGTCATTATAATTTTTTTACTTCACATACTCTGCTGTATGTACCACAAGTCCCATGATTTTATAAGCACTTATGATGTGCACTGCCATAACCCGGATGCACGTCTCCGATTGTTAGGTTAAAAAAGTTCCAGGCAGTGGCTTTTCCCACCCTTGCCGGGACATCCAAGGCTCTCAGCACCCTCGAGAACTGGTGAGTCTAGGCTTTACTAAGCCTTTCTGCGTGACCTGTCTTGTTTGCTGTGCTTGCCAGCTTGTCTGGCCACACAGTGATTTGCTCTGCCTTTTGCAGAGTTCTTTCTGCCTGCACCGCCCATCCTCACACTCAGCTTTGCCACTTGGCGTCCAGCGCCCCCAACCTTGCGGGGAGATCGTGTGGTGTGCTGTGACTGCTGACAACTATGGCGGCCCATGCTATACCCCCTGTAGGGTTTCTTGTTGTTCATTGTTCTTTGCTTTGCCAGGTGACCGACTCACGACCTGTTCTCCATCTTTTGTGGGATGGTCTTGTTGTTGTTGCCGATAATTTTGGTTGTTAGAGTGCTACTCGGGTGGGGCGCTCCCATTTGCCTACCCCTAGTCCTGGAGCTGGAGTGGTATTTTTTCACTGCGTTGTTTATTATTATTTTTTTCAAACTGCCCTAATTTAATAATTTGTCTGTGAAGCCATATTTCTTTACACAGTTGTATGGTGACATATTACCTGTGACTATAAGGACTTGTCTAAATTTTGATGATGTCTGTTCTATTACTGTAACTGCAACAAATGATGGACGGAATGCTGAATGATTCAAACATTCTCCCCCAATCAAGAGATCTGGGTTAAATCCATTATTCTTTTGCCCACTACGCCACCCCAGTTTGGACCCAGCCATATGCAAATCAGTCTTGACCCTGTGCCTCATGGAAACAGTCCAGGCCAAACTGCCAAGCCAAGTCCTCCCTTGACTGGAAACTAGCATCCTGGGACCAGTTTGGGGGTATGTCACCCTTCACCTGCCAGGCTAGCTTGAATCCAGTGGCACAGTGAGCGAGGGACCCATGTCTGTGCATACCCGTCCCACTTAGGGTGAGAAGTATAACTGCAACAAATGATGGACGGAATGCTGAATGATTCAAACATTCTCCTCCAATCAAGAGATCTGGGTTAAATCCATTGCTATTTTGCCCACTACACCATCTCAGCCATATGCGAATCAGTCTTGACCCCTCCAGTTTTGGGGTATGTCACCCGTCATCAGCCAGGCTAGCTTGAATCCAGTGGCACAGTGAGCAAGGGACCCACGTCTGGGCATACCCGTCCCACTTAGGTCGAAAAGTGCAACTGTCACAAATGATGGACAGAATGCCGAATGACTCAAACATTCTTCCCCACTATGCCACTCATGTTTGGACCGAGCCATATGCAAATCAGTCTTGACCCTGTGCCTCATGGGAACGATCCAGACCGCACTGCCAAGCCAGGTCCTCCCTGGATTAGAAAAAAGCATCCTGGGACCGGTTTCAGGGTAAGTCACCCTTCATCAGCCAGGCTAGTTTGAATCCAGTGGCTTCTGGATGTACCCAGTGGCCTGAGGGCAGATTTTGCTTTGCCTCGAATTAGGTAAGATCCTTAATAACCCCATGATGCCACATGCTACATTACTCTAGTGACAAAATGTTGTACATTTTGACAAATATATACCTTTGTTTTCTACAATGTGTTTTCTGATACATGGAAATGCTAACTAGAAACCTTTAAGTATTTAATGTATGCACATTTTGTACTTTCATTTTTTTCTTTTCTTTTTTCAGGATGCAGGTGGACCCTTAATGCAACTGGGCCATCATTCATGTGGCCACTTTCACTCCTGGTTTTGGAATTTGGGTCCAGATGAATGCCCTAGAACCCTGTTTGATGACCGTCAACGGGCCGAAACATGTTAATCATTTAGAGGGGTATATATTTTGACAACTCCGGGACTATCCCATTTTACCTATTGAATAAAGTTATTTGGCCATCTGGAGGCAGTTTTAATCAATATTACATAATGCATTATTTAGCACTCATTGATTCTATTCTATCGCTCATCAAACCACCTCGACTCTTCCCTAATTTGGGAGTTGTAGCCCACACCATGAACTTCACAGTCCTGGTGTGAGGAGGGAACCCTTTGATAACGCATGTCATTCCTGGGTGAGTGAGGGTTCTCATCCTAAAAAGGATTTCTTTTTGAGCAGGTCCATGATACACAGTTACACTCCTATACAGGACTACCTCTGATAGTGCATCGGGGTGAGTCTGTTAGAACACCAGGTGTACTTCGGTGTGATTCATATAATATAGTGGGACAAGTACGTTCCTGGTCGGGCCCGTCCCCTGATCCCCAGTGTGAATACCGCTATTAACTATGGCCATGAAGCGTATCCTGGTGTATCTGTGACCAAACTTGATAAAATACATTGTATGGAGTACAAGCGAATTTTCAAACTACCATATTTTGGTTCCCTTGGATTTAGGCCTAATATTACAAAAACTAGAATGTATGGCCGCACACACCAAATATTTCTTCTGGATAACCAGATCTCCAGAAAAAGTCAATGAAAGCGGTTCTAAAAACCATCTTCACCTCTGGGAACAATCCATGGCATAACTTTCTGAGCACAGCCACTGAAAAACTAAATCTGGTCACAGAAAATTGGGGCAATGAAGCGATCTCTTTCACTGCTGTCAAATCCTCCATAAAAAAGCAGCTTTATTAGTTGTCAAGGGCAAAGGAAATCAAGACTCTATCAGAGAAAGGGCTATGCTCCTCTAATACAGTCCAACACATTACGCAATACACAACGGTATTTATACCGAGAAACAACCTTTACAACGCAACTTTTACAACGCACTACCATTACAACGAAACTTTTACAACGCAACATCCATTACATCGCATGCCATTACAACGCAACCATTACAACGCATGACACTACAACGCATACCACTACAACGCATGTCATTACAAGGCATACCATTACAACGCATAACATTACAATGCATAGTACCCTTACACTATCCAACACTTACTCTACTGTTGCACCCCCTGGAGTTAGAATAGTAATTTTTACCCCTACACTATCCAACACTTACCCTACTGTTGCACCCCCCTGGAGTTAGAATAGTAAATTTTACCCCTACACTATCCAATACTTACCATACATGCAATGTAATGTTATGCGTTGTAATGGTAGGCGTTGTAAAGGTAGTATGCGTCGTAATGGAATGCGTTGTAAAGGTAGTTTTTAAAAATTTGTTGTAATTGCATGCGTTGTAATGGAATGCGTTGTAATGGATGTTGCGTTGTAAAAAATGCGCTGTAAGGGTATGCATTGTAAAAGTATGCGTTGTAACGTCATACATCCATGTATACCAAGCACTGGGTAAATGCTGCCTAAAACAAATTATGTGGGCTAGATTAGTTCCTCTACCTATAAAAGAGCTGAATGTTAGCTGATAAATCCCTCACCAATGTTGCACGTTGCAGACTATGTGATTAAAAAAAATTAATCATTGATCTATCTGATATTCTGTTGCCCAGCCCTGCACAACATCTGCTGCAGGCTTTTAAAGACAATTTTCCTACATTATGGTCCACGCACGATTGTGGAGACAGTGAACCTCCTGTTCTTACTGGAAACCACGTCGCACCTGGAAATATTCAGCAAATACCTGCAACAGGTGCGGATGTTGCTAAACGACAGCCTACCTGACTTGGACCGCAACAAGAGGGATTGTCTTAGTACACACTGGTTTTTGAGTTCCAGGATGTACCTCATTGATTAAAGTGACAATGGTCTCTAGGAACGTAAGCAAAGGTAGCAGAATACTCGAGGCTGACCTTACCTTGCACATAAACACACAATACAGGCAGTTTGCAGAAGCAGAAGGACAAGGCACTTGCACGTTAGATCTATTGGGGCTCATTTATGAGTCCTTGCGTCACTTTTACGCCGCCGGCCCGTCACTTTTTGTGACGCACCAGCGAAGTAAAAAATGTGCCTTGTTGCACCATATTTACAAAGTGACGTATCTAGGTAGATGCGTCACTTTGTAAACCCCTGCGCCACATTATACCTGCCCCATATATAATGTATGCAAGGGGGGCGTTTTGACGCAAAAAAGCGTCATAGAAGTGACGCAGTGAAATCTATAAGATTTCACTGCACCATTTCTTGGAAGCTAATGCGTCAAAATCTTACGCCTGCCTCATGGAAGGCGTAAGACTGACGCAGGCACTAACAACATGGAACTTGCCCATGTGAAAGTACACATTGCTGGAGTTGCGTCACTTTTGTGACACACTCCAGCAATGCGTCACTTTTGCGCCTACAGATACGTCAGAAATACTGACGTATCTGTAACTCCTTGCGATATGATGCGTCATACTGTAAATATGACGCATCATTGGTGTCGCAAGCAGGGCGCAGTGAAAAGTGACGCATTGCTGTTTTCACGCAGCGATGCTTCACTTTTCATAAATGAGGCCCATGGTGCCATGCTGAAACCTTTAATGCAGGACATCTAAGGAACTGAAACTGTTTTCTCCAATTTTAGATAAATGTACTTTTTCAAATAGCATGTTTCTTCATTATATTCTATAGTCTTTTTTTATCTATGTAATGGTTTTAATTGATCATGCAATGAATTCATTCATTCATTCATAACAGTGTCAGCCCTAAAGCGGAATAAGGATCTTTCCCAGGGCCCACGTGCATTAAGCAATGTATTGCACCGGTGCACTATCTATACTCAAATGAGAGTAAGCTAAAACGGAGGGTTTTTAATTTCCATTGAGAGCCGTTGTGAACATGTGTAGTTTTCTACTAGCGTTATCACATGCTTTTGACCTAGTCTGCTGCTACAGCAGGGCTCAGCAAAGGCATGAGGCAGCTCTATCGCGTGAAAGACTTTTTTCACAAATGATATCCATGGGATGCTAAGGCCCTCCCGCACACTAGGCAATCTTTAATATTAGCTTTATTCAGGGCCGCCTCCTCAGTTCGCCATATGAATAGCCACAAAAGTAGAGGGCTAGCTCTGATATGGTCCACCACATAACCCATGCCCAGCTCCTATATAAAATGAGAGGTGGACAGAGGAACTGACAGACGCTTTCTACAGAAGTAATTTTCCTCCACCTGAATAGCTGTGCAATTAATAATGCCCCATATCTCAACTCCATACATTGTCACAGGAATATGTAGGGGGCACTATAGGTGCCCCCCGAAACCCTCAGCTTAGGGCAAGAGGGAAGGGGGGCCCGCTACTGGCCCCCAACGTCCCTTTCTGCCTGCCTTAACATGGGGATTGCAATAGGGTCCTTAGTTATAAAATATATACAAGCATGGGCAGCTGCTTTATTAGGTCAAAATGACTGCACACCCCAACCCCTGCCTCCCTCAATTTGTACCTGTTACTTATTTTTAAAACTGCAATAGTAGTGAATTGTTTGGTGCTTCGGGCCCTCGCTCTGTGTGACTTCAGGCAAAAGCATGCTCTTCAGCAAAACACTTGCACTAGTGTGCAGGTGCCTGCAGTCACAGGATTTACTGGGCTTACTTCTTGCAGAGCAAATATCTCCTATAACGCACTGCAGCCTTGCTGATTGAAAACAGCCTGGGTGTTTTAAGCTTCAGGAGATCAGAGCCTGCAGCTGCTGCAAGTAGGTGTTTAAGGCAAGTGTGGGCAAACATACCAAAAGAAAAAAAGAAACAGCCCTTGATTTATTGACCTTCATCACACTCACGATAAATAAAAAAATACAAAAAGCTGTTTGTGGAAGACTTGCAAAGTTGGGAGCGTTCTCATATTGTGTTATATTTGCTCCTCTTGGATGAACTGTTGTCTCAAGTTCACTCACCACAAAGTTAATGTTACATAGAAATTATCACACTACACAAATGTGCTGCAGCTTCAACAAACGTTTGTTACAAGCCTGGGCAGATATTGCTTAGCAGTGCTACGAGGAACTCTGCAATGTGGAAAAAACTCTGCGACTTTACGAGGAGTTCCGCGGCCGGGGTTGCTTACTCGGCCCGTTCACGAGGTGTTTCTGACGTTTGGCAACGCGGATTGCATGCTTGGGAGGAAATGTTACGTGAACTTCACCACGCGGTCCTGTTTTTTTAATCCTCCCTATATCTTTCCAATCCTTTGTTCCTAAAACTTTTTTAAATCTTTTTTATTTATTATCTATCCCTCTCTCTTCCTAAGAGTACATTTTGCATTTCTTTTTTACTTTATGTGTTTTTTACTGCATTTTTGTACTGTTTTTCTATTACTTGCTTTTTATTTTTTTACTTCCCTTCTTCTTCTCCTGACTTCATTTTTTACTTTCTACATTTTTATCCGCCCCTGACCCCCAGAACCATGGCTAAGCCAACACAGAGTGTGACCCGGGAATCAGGAGCCCAGAAAGGTTTTTTTTTGTGTGCAGTATCACCTCCATTTAACCCTTGCAGCACGCGGCAGGCCTGGGTCCGTGTACGGGATCCAGGAGCATCACCGGCGGTGGGCGAGGGTGCACCGGGCAGTGTTTTGCTGCTCTGAGGTCCGGCTCACCCATAACAAACTGACGCATCAGTGGTGCAACATCCTAAACTAAGAGCAGGACCTGCTAGGCCTGCTAGGTGTTGAGGTCATGGGGCTTGGTGAGTAGCTAGTTATTACTATTGTATGTTCTGTGTTATTGCGACTATAATTTTTTTCCCAAATAGCAAGAATGCTGCTGCTGCTTACATGCAGGTAAGTAATGATTAAAAATCTTATATATGTGATTGTTATTTATCTATACTGGGGCTCGGGCTACTAATCTTACACGCTTGGGCTGATTATAAAATAAAAGTTAGAGAACTTAAGTTAGGTAATGCAGACTAGAGAGACTCCTTTCCTGTGTCCTGTCACTAAGATAGTGGTAGTTAGTTACTTAGTATTAATTAGTAATTTAGAGGCCTGAGTTACGCGTCCTAGTCTCACGTTCTGACTCCTTAGTAGATCTTTTTGTAGTTTGTATAGTGAGTGAATATCGCAACCAACCAATTTGTTGTATTCAATATACATGCGTCCATCTATGCATTTAAGAAGAATAGTGAATTGGCCTGTTAAAGGGGGTTGAGATGATTGCAAATGAGATCGAAACTTAGAAGCAAATATATTATTTTTTTTGCAATTCATTCCAAAGTCTTTGGAATTTACGGGCTAGGTAGGTTTAGGATTCAGGAATCCCAAGTGGAAGTGTGGAATAATAAAGATAGGATGGTCCGCGACTGTTATACTAGTCTACTACTAGTCGATATGATTAGACAGGTCAATGTTAATGCAATTGACGTTTCCTGTCCAAAAATCTTTTTGGAGCGATTTTTTTATATATATTTAACATCAATCAATTTTTGTCTCTTTAATTATGTCTTACATGATCATTGTTCTGGAGCAAGAAGAAGAGGGGGTGCGGGAGCTGGAGGTGACTCCCAGTAGGAACGCTCCTCTGCAGATGGATCTGCTGGACCCAGTAAGTCCTCCTGTTGTTAATATTTCCCTAACTTTTACCACACCTTATTTAGAACTATTATTTCTGTTTCCTAGTTTTATCTTTTACCAAATCCTCTTCGATCTATCTGTTTCTAAATTCTAGTTATCCCTGCATTACCTTCCTACTTAGTTATTTATATTTCTAGTGTCTGTTTTTTTTAACATCAAATCAAACTGCGTTTGACTCTGTATTAGTCTGTCTATAGCTTGGTTTTTTCAGTCAGCTTTCCCTCTCCCCTTATGTATATTGTTGAATTCCAAAGGGTGGTACTGTAGGACTCAGAGAACCCATTGGTCCTTACTGCTACTAATACTAGCACTACTACTCTTGTGCAGATTGCATGCCCAAGTAAGGTATTCTACGCATGTTTCTTGAGATAAGAAGGCTTTCTTTTACTTTCTCATGCTCAATCAGTAAAAAAAATGATGGTCATGTTGGACACCCCAAAGTGGTGTATTTGACTTTTTCTCGTCTAGGCCTAGTGCTATTTATATATAGCAGCAGTTGATGGTGAACAACTGATTACCGTGAACCATGGCTGGAAGGAAGTATGAGGAGGAGGAGAAAGAAGACAGCACCATTATATTTCCCAACCAAGAGAGACCTCATGTCTAAGTGTCCGCCCAGTTGGCCACTTGTTCTCTTTTCAAAAACACAGATTCACAAATAGCTCTATCCACTGAGTTCAGTCCTTTGGGTAGTCCTCTTTTTGAGAGGCTTTTTAAAAATCGCCCCCAACAAAATGCCCAACCGGATATTTTATTTTATTTGATAGAACATACTGTCTACTCTACTCTAGTACCCAAATTGTAGTTATGTGTGTGGTGTATGTATTGTATTTTCAATCTTTCATGTGAAAATAGGGGGAGGCATATATGGCCTCTAAAAAATGTGAAATGTTTTTTCTAGGTGTACTGATCACCAGTGTCTGGGCCAGCGGCGAAGGTGAAGCCATTCAAGAAAGAGCTGATATGGCAGCAGCAGGGGATGAGCCAGCAGCAGGGGATGAGCCAGCAGCAGTGGTGGGTGGTGGTATGGCATATTGTTTACTTATAGACAATACACTTGCTGCAAGGGTGTACTATGTACTGTTGAGACTAAGTTGTTGTGAACAGTTGAGGAAGACACCCTTTATTTAGCATTAGCATTAGTAGAAGTTGAATAACTAATGGACTCTTCAATATTCAACTCAGCAGAGAAAGTTTTATGAAGAAGACTAAGAGTCAGACGACCTTGATGGGTTGATGGAAAAGGAAAAAAAAGATGGAAGGAGGAAGGATGGGTGACATGTAATATACGACTGTCAGAGAAGGATGCGTGGGTGAAGGAAGGGGGCCCAGGATGCATAGGTGACTGATAGAATGTATGGGTAGTTGATGGATGGGTGAAAGGCGAAAGAAAGAATGCCTGTCTGGGTGGGTGAGTGAAACTGTATGGGTGAAAGGAATCCTTCAGGGGGTTTAATGGGTTAAACTCAAAAGCAAGTAAGGACGCATGGGTAGTGGCATGACAAATGTACGTTGTTGGTGAAAGGTTTGTTGAGATTGAGAATGATAGCCATGTTTTGATGGATTGATGCCTTGATGGTATTCAATCATAGCATAGCTGGAGACTGGATGAAGAGAATGTAAAAAAGAAAATTAAGCCTTGCCAGAGTGGCAAAGGCAAGGGTGAAGAATAAAAAAAAATAATGGAAGAGCAATGCAATGATGAATGGAAAAATCGATGGGAAGAGGAATAAACAGGAACTGTTTTTTTTTTCAAGGTTTTAGATTCAAAGTTGAATTTCAGAATACTCCCTTGACTCACAGTAGTTTGCAAGCACAACATATATATTGTGTATGTACCCATCCATCATTAATCACCTCCCTCCGACTCCGAGGCCCACTCCCGCTCCCTACCCATTTCATTTCGACCATGTCAGCCATGGGTGGCCTATCGGCTGCATGGTTAATGTCAAATAATAGTAGTACCTCATGTCATCACGTGACGTTGTGCTATATATCATCATTCATATTAGTAATCAAATCATATGCCTTGTTGTAGTAGTCAGTTTGAAAGTGAAATTGAGCAGTTGCCATTAATTTAACCCCTATGCGTGCTCGTGACGGAACCATTCCGTCACGAGCCACGGTGGGGCTGTGCTGGTGACAGAATGGTTCCGTCACGGCCCGGCCGCTGCGCCTGCGCAGCGCGTTCTATTAAGCAGGCGCGGCCGCGACGGAACCATTCCGTTACAAGCACGGCGCCACCACGGCTCATGACGGAGTGGTTCCGTCACGAGCATGGCGGCGCCGCACGGCCCCCTCTGCCCCCTAGCGCCAAGGGGTTAACAGACAATGGCCATAATAGAAAAAAATGTAAATGTGTAGTACAGCTGCTCCACCTGCAGACAGTAGTAAAGTAATGTGAGTCTGTGACAGGAGTATGTCTGTCTAGGGTGCAAGCTGCCCCAGCTGGCATGCCTACAAGGTTAATTTAGCTAAACAAGAGAGAGGAGAAGAAGAAAACTTGTATACTCCATAGTGCCTAATGCCTGAAACTCTAATCACATCCAAATCTTAGGGGCCAGGAAGTGAGGATTCCACAAATGTTATGTACTGCTAGTGCTACCGTGCACTATAATTTTTATATGTATAATTTTTGTGTTACTGTTTTGCTAAGAGTATTGGTTACAATTCTCTTTTTTCTTTCTTGATTTAGCTACTCCTTCCCAACACAACAGGAGTTAGCAGCCAGGGCCTGCCAACGGAAGCTGGAGGCCATCAGGGATAAATATCGGTGGCTGGTGACTCTGGCGGAAGAGGAGGCAGCAGCTGCAACCTCCAATGCACCAGGTCTCAGCCAGGCCCCCCCAGTGCCTCCGGTGGTACGACACCCTGGTCTGGTAGCTGCCTGCCGCAATTCAAACACTGCTGCCCACCCCGGTTGTTCCTGCAAAAAATGTCAGCATCTCTTGCTCCTCTAGATAGCGTTCTTAGAGGCCAGGATTGAGGGGTGCTTCCGCGTCCTAGAGCGCAAGATCTCACAAGCCCACCACTAGATCTCAGTCTTGACCCTTGCCCCTTTTTAAAATATTTTTGGGTGGGTGAGACTTGTTGGGAGAAGGTGGGAGTTGGGGAAATCTTGGGTGTTCTGTTTTTATGGACATTTGTTTTTTTATGGACAACTGGATTTTTTCCTGGACATTGGTTGGGGTTAGGGAGAGGGGTGGGTCAGGTGTTGTGGCTTTCTTTCATTCTTGTTCATTTGTTAGGGTAATACATTATTTATAGTTTTGTACATGTGATGTAAATCTTGGATTATTTTCCTCTTGAAAAAATGTGAATATCGTGAATTGATTGGCAATCTAATCTATAATATATTGCCAGTGTGGGCTATAATATATTTACTTAGAGCACAAGAAGATCCTCACCCTGCCTTAAGTTAGTGTTGCTTTCATCACATCCACCCCAGCAAGAGTGTGATCAATTATTGGTTTAAATGTAATTCAATCACACCTCAATATAAAACACACAGCCCGGGGGAATGGTTGAGAAGGGGGATTTGAGGGAAAGGTTTGACAAAGACAAACACTACACATGGATAATATATTCAACTTGGCAGCCCACCATCATAAATCTGTTAAAGGAGAAAAAGGAAATGGAAATGCATACATGATGATGACTTTATGAGTAGGACTAGACTAGTGCAATTGCCTGTCTGCCCCAGAGAGACCCAAGTTACATACATTTTATGTTCTGTTGTACATGGCTTCCTTTGAAAGACAGCAACTAAAATTCAACAACAGGAGCAGGTCCCCCACTCAACGTCCACTTAGCTTCGAATAAGCCAGACAGCACTGAGCACACACACACACAACAACATTGCATTTTCCAAATTAAGTAAAAAATCAATGCACCACTGCCAGTCACACCACACTCGCCACCACCACTACCCAGACATAGGTTTGGTGTTGTTGTTTATCTTTAGGCAACTTCACGCCTGGAGTTATTCCATCAATCATCTTCAATCCTCCTAACTCTGACTGCAAGTATGGTATGGTCATGGTATCTAACTCTCTACCAAAAGTGTCCCGAGTGAGTCCAGTCTCGGTCTGACTCAAAATGCAATGGATCGGCCTGCAGCAGTACAATTTTGTTATTGAACAACAAAAAGCGAAATATTGACTTGGGTCACCTTTTTGTGTGTAGAATAGTAGACATCATGCACAACAAACAACAATCACTCAGCGTGCAATGCATGTCATCACATACCTGTTCTTCTGAGGCAGTCCCTCTAGGCTCGGAAAGAATAGATATATAGTGACGGCTCAATTTTGGAGGCAGGCACAAATTTCACATTTGTATTCTCCATCCAGTGTCTGGCTTGAGGGCAATGGCTTTACGGTTAGTCAGGAGTGGACTTACTTCTCCACTGACTGCACACAGTTGCAACTACAATCCAGCAATAAAAGAGTAAGATGGTGGGGATGGATTTACTGCGAACCAGAAAGACAGTGACAGACACAAATAAAAAAGTAAATAATGGTCCGCAGCTATATCTTTTTTTTTGGGGGGTGCATCAAAGAAAGAAAGAAAGTTAGTAAAAAAAATTCGAGCCTAGTAGTTGTCAGGGAAGTAGAGCTTGCCTTCAAACTCTAGTAGTTCGCCCAGAAGTAGGTCACCTAACACTTCTTTCGTGGCCTGAGTCGCCGTCATCATATTCCTGCTGTGCTACTTCAGGTATGGTGTAATGCAGTGGTATAAAGTGCTGATTCATTTTTATTATGGTTAACTTCTCCACGTTTTAGGGTGAGAGACTGATCTTTCTCACTGTCAGAACGGCACAAGCAGCACTGAAAACACGCTCAGCGGCGACCCTTGCATGACCATTGCGCCCTTGCCTGTGTTGCCTTCATGTATGGCCGGCCAACCCGGAGTGAGTCTTCCCCTATCATGAGGGCACCACCCAGATGTGCACCAAAGGGGGGTGGTAAGCTAAAGGCTGGGAGGGCACCTGTGGATGTTCCCAGCCAGGGTGGTGAGGAACCCCTTCAATGGGGCTTTCCCGGCATTAGAGACTTCCCATGGATACTCCTGGGGAGTTACTGGATCTCTGGAGTGATCTCAGGGCCCTCCTCACATCCTCACTATCAAAGCTGTGGGACGTGCGTGCACCTTCCTACACAGGTTAGGAAGAGGTGCTGACACACTGTTCTGGAACATGGGCTGGTCTGTCAATGCAGACTGAGGTGTGTGCACCTGCCCTGATGTTGTTTCGGACATGAATACCGCCTGCTGTGGCAGACTAGCGGCTTCGCCCTAGCACCTATGGCACAGTGGATAGGTGCCCAGCCTGCCATTGCGGGCTGATGTGCATTTCCCTCCAATGCCAGTGTTCTAGCTTCCGGGTCAGGCTGCCGGTGCAGGCCTGCGGGAAACATCCTTTATAACGCAACTTTTACCAACCAGTGCCTTTACGACGCAACTATTATAACGCATGTCATTACAACGCATTGCGCTGGGGGGCGCTCTAGGATAGGGAATGGATTTAATTTACTATCCAAAACCTTCCCCACTATCCACGGGGACTGGAGTTGGAATAGTAAATTAAACTATTCACTATCCAGCACCCCTAAGCGCTATGCGTTGTAACAGCATGCGTTGTAAAAACTGCGTTGTAACAGCATGCGTGGTAAAAGCATGCGTTGTAATGTCATACATCCCAGGCCTGCATCTTCGCCCTTGCATCCATGATGCTAGCGGCAAGGTGCTGGGTGTGAGGAAAAATATATGGTGATGAAATATATATATCCATATGTTTGCATCAGCCAGAAAAGGGAATCAATCCCAATTTTAGCCCGCACTATCTCGGACCCATTGAGCTAGCTATGTCTGTCTCTGACCAAATTGCTTGCTCTGTGCTCCTAGACCCCCCTCCTTTACAGCCTGACCTAAGGGCCTTTATTGCCCTCTCTGACACGTCCTTGGTTAACAGCGGTTGAAAGCCTCTATTTCATGCAAAGTTTAGCTCATACTTATTTTCTGTTCCCTTGTGTCCTTCTACGGCAATAGGTATACTTTGCTCTATGTCTTGTGCTTGCATGGCAATTCTATTTGTATACATACCCGTATTGGCCCTTGAGGGTTTTACTGGTAACAGCACTTTACTATATAGGCTCCCCTGAACGTCAGAGCGGAGCAGAAGAAGCTTGTTCCAAGACGTGACACTGAGATGTGCATTTGTCTTCTGCCTTGTCATGCCAATGAAGAAGAAAGGTGCAAATACATTTCCTCTGTTTGGGAGCTTTCCTGGTGTCTGTGTTTTCTTTGCGTCGCTCTGAGGAGTTTTGGAAGATTTATTACCCAACAAATGGTACGTACCAGAAGTGGGGTATTGAAGGACTGTAATGTCACTAGTTGGTAAGTAAGCTGTAAATCCAAATACCTTGCTGCAAGTGACCTTTCAGTGTTTCAAATGCTCAGTGAAAACATAGTATTATTACAAAAGGAAGTAACTGGCATATAAACTAAACAGGAGACTGTAGAGAAAGATTCATTGAAATTGTAGAGAGACATTCATTGACATTTTTCTCTGTATCAATACCTTTGAATTGATATGTGGCAAGGGTTTACAGCACCTCATAATTCCACTGCAGGAGAGCCTGGGCAAGAGAATAATATATGACACAAAAGTAGGGGGATCGAAGAAATAAAACCAACCCTGCCAAAGTGAAGCATGGGAAGCATTGACTATTGGCTGGCAACAAAACACAAGGAAATGATTTTCAAATTTGCACTGTTCTGTCATTGATCAATGACTGTATTTAAATATGTTCATGTGTTGATCTTTAAAAGTATTGTCCCCCTATGTTTCTTTGAAATGCTTCCTTGAGTGATATGAAAAATACTGCATTACTGCATCGGAGAAGACAAATTGTTTTATGTGGTGTCTGAGTGGTCCACAACTGTTCATTTTTTTTTCGAATCTCTCTATCCAAATCTTAACAAATCTGTTCATCTTTGAGGGTTTAAAATTGTGAGTGAAGGGCACAATGAGCACCGGCAGTACTAAAGGAACCATGGAGGTGGTGAGGCCTTGCATGTTGAAAAAGACAAAAGAATTGTTTAAACAACTGTCATTAGAGAAGGACTTTTAATTACCAGCAGATAACCACGCAGCTCAGGTTGTATAAGATACAAATTGTTTAGAATATTTAACACCTTTTTGTGCGCTAGTATGGACGGCAAAGAGAATGAAGTGCTGTGGCCTTGATTTGGTTCTCTTGAGATAGATGATATTGAACGCTTGACAGAAACTATACACTTACAGGGTGACCCATCATGTAAAAGATTGTTTACAGCAATGGCTTTCAACTGCAAAAAATAAAGCAATAAATAAAGCTCTCCTTTCAAAAAAGAAAGGCCAGGGGAATGCCTCCACTGAATACAGAGACTGCTCTGCAACAGCATGGCAAAACAGTGAGTGCAAGAAGCCTACTAAAAAGGAGCTAGAACTAGCAAAAGCTTGGCCCACATCTAATAGCCAAGGTTTATTGGAATTAAGTAACTATGTGCAAACATAACAACATGTGTTGTCACTATGGCAAAAGTGTGGGTTTTCAGCAATTGAAGCAGAAATGGTTAAAGCAATACCAAATGCAACTACTTCTAGAAGGGCTGCTGCTCTGCTATGTATTTGGCACACTGCAAACTAAATATTTACATAAATAAGTTAAAGAAGCCTTTTATAGGCTCCAAGCCTCAAGGACTTTTTCTCAAACTGGGGGCAACTCAAATGACTAAGGACGCGCCTGACCCAATCACTGCCAGTGTGAAATAATATGAGTGGCTTCATAAAATATGTATTGCCTATACCCCCCTTTGGGATGTAGAAATGTTATTAAATATAGGATATGGGAGCAGATGTTTTTTAGTAAAAAGTGTGTTCCAAATTCCACAGGAAAGAGATTGGACCATACTGACTAATAATATGGATGTCGCAAAACATAGATTGATTAACTGGCCATACCTGACGCTACCCGTGAGGATTCTTTGGATTTCTTGGAGCACAGAGCAATCACTTTTCGCGACACCCGCTCCGCGGGTGCCGCTCACCTCCTGCCCGACCCCGTCCTCCCTGGTGTGAGCGCCCACAGCCGGTGGTGAGAACTCCGCTCCCAGGTCGAGTACAGCGGGGCCAATCAAAGCGCCAAGCCTACCGGGGGACTGCGAGGACCAGCAGACTTAGCTGCTCACAGCTGCTGCCTCTTCCCCCGGCGGCCACGCCCCCAGCCTTCGTGTACATCAGCCCCAAGCTGCGCAAAGAAAGTGGGTGTAACTGGCCATACCTGACGCTACCCGTGAGGATTCTTTGGATTTCTTGGAGCACAGAGCAATCACTTTTCGCGACACCCGCTCCGCGGGTGCCGCTCACCTCCTGCCCGACCCCGTCCTCCCTGGTGTGAGCGCCCACAGCCGGTGGTGAGAACTCCGCTCCCAGGTCGAGTACAGCGGGGCCAATCAAAGCGCCAAGCCTACCGGGGGACTGCGAGGACCAGCAGACTTAGCTGCTCACAGCTGCTGCCTCTTCCCCCAGCGGCCACGCCCCCAGCCTTCGTGTACATCAGCCCCAAGCTGCGCAAAGAAAGTGGGTGTAACTGGCCATACCTGACGCTACCCGTGAGGATTCTTTGGATTTCTTGGAGCACAGAGCAATCACTTTTCACGACACCCGCTCCGCGGGTGCCGCTCACCTCCTGCCCGACCCCGTCCTCCCTGGTGTGAGCGCCCACAGCCGGTGGTGAGAACTCCGCTCCCAGGTCGAGTACAGCGGGGCCAATCAAAGCGCCAAGCCTACCGGGGGACTGCGAGGACCAGCAGACTTAGCTGCTCACAGCTGCTGCCTCTTCCCCCGGCGGCCACGCCCCCAGCCTTCGTGTACATCAGCCCCAAGCTGCGCAAAGAAAGTGGGTGTAACTGGCCATACCTGACGCTACCCGTGAGGATTCTTTGGATTTCTTGGAGCACAGAGCAATCACTTTTCGCGACACCCGCTCCGCGGGTGCCGCTCACCTCCTGCCCGACCCCGTCCTCCCTGGTGTGAGCACCCACAGCCGGTGGTGAGAACTCCGCTCCCAGGTCGAGTACAGCGGGGCCAATCAAAGCGCCAAGCCTACCGGGGGACTGCGAGGACCAGCAGACTTAGCTGCTCACAGCTGCTGCCTCTTCCCCCGGCGGCCACGCCCCCAGCCTTCGTGTACATCAGCCCCAAGCTGCGCAAAGAAAGTGGGTGTAACTGGCCATACCTGACGCTACCCGTGAGGATTCTTTGGATTTCTTGGAGCACAGAGCAATCACTTTTCGCGACACCCGCTCCGCGGGTGCCTCTCACCTCCTGCCCGACCCCGTCCTCCCTGGTGTGAGCGCCCACAGCCGGTGGTGAGAACTCCGCTCCCAGGTCGAGTACAGCGGGGCCAATCAAAGCGCCAAGCCTACCGGGGGACTGCGAGGACCAGCAGACTTAGCTGCTCACAGCTGCTGCCTCTTCCCCCGGCGGCCACGCCCCCAGCCTTCGTGTACATCAGCCCCAAGCTGCGCAAAGAAAGTGGGTGTAACTGGCCATACCTGACGCTACCCGTGAGGATTCTTTGGATTTCTTGGAGCACAGAGCAATCACTTTTCGCGACACCCGCTCCGCGGGTGCCGTTCACCTCCTGCCCGACCCCGTCCTCCCTGGTGTGAGCGCCCACAGCCGGTGGTGAGAACTCCGCTCCCAGGTCGAGTACAGCGGGGCCAATCAAAGCGCCAAGCCTACCGGGGGACTGCGAGGACCAGCAGACTTAGCTGCTCACAGCTGCTGCCTCTTCCCCCGGCGGCCACGCCCCCAGCCTTCGTGTACATCAGCCCCAAGCTGCGCAAAGAAAGTGGGTGTAACTGGCCATACCTGACGCTACCCGTGAGGATTCTTTGGATTTCTTGGAGCACAGAGCAATCACTTTTCGCGACACCCGCTCCGCGGGTGCCGCTCACCTCCTGCCCGACCCCGTCCTCCCTGGTGTGAGCGCCCACAGCCGGTGGTGAGAACTCCGCTCCCAGGTCGAGTACAGCGGGGCCAATCAAAGCGCCAAGCCTACCGGGGGACTGCGAGGACCAGCAGACTTAGCTGCTCACAGCTGCTGCCTCTTCCCCCGGCGGCCACGCCCCCAACCTTCTCCTATAACATACGAGGGGCTCTTACCGCACCGCAGGACGCACGCGGGACGCAGCCCGGGGCTAAGACCGGGCAAAGAGCGGGCCGTTTTAGGCCGTTAGAGGCCGGTAGAGACTGGACTGGGCCACCCTATTTGATTTTAACACCCAACTCCCCACGTTTTTAATCTCGGTATTTTAACTTGTGCCCATTATGGCAACCCGCGAGTTTAGAGATAGAGCGGCCAAATCCAAATTGAAAAATGGCAGTATGGATGATTTTATCACTAGGACCAACATTGCAATTGATCACGAAATAACCAAGATGCAACATAGGGTCTCTTTAGAACTCGAAGCTGCAAGAAGACTGTCAGTTGAGCTAACCGCTGCTAAGAAATCCTCCCTTGGCTCTATTGCATGGGCCAAAACACCAGAGCGCCCGCTTGGCACTGCTCCCACTTTGATTGTCACAAATGCCGATATACACCAACCACATGTGAACAGTATACTGATGCTACAGGAGGGACTTCCCCTAGATCCCACTCTTTCCCCACAATCTCACGCAGGTGTAATTGTTGAGCAAAAGATGGAAACCGAGGTGGGTACATCCCCCGAAGCTACGATCAACTACGCTATGCTACCAGAAGGTGGCAACCCTTCAATACCGCAAACTGGTCCTCAAAATAAAAGGAAGCGTACCCACACCTCGACATATGCAAGGAAAAAGGCCAAAATAGCTAAGGCCCAGCTATTAACTAAGCTACCCTCCTCTGCCCAGCCGGCAAAAACTAAGATTTTTCCGCTTGAAAAGTGCCTAGTAAACACGCCAACATACACAGTAGTCACCCAAGAAAATAATGATCTCACCATACAGAGCGACACTGCCGCAACTCCCCTCTGTACCATCAAAGGAAAGGATGTTGACTTTCTGACTGTTGTTTGGGAAACACTCAAAAAACTTCTTTCCGCTCTAGAAGTGAGATTTGCACACATAGAAACACAGCTTCTGGAAATAGAAAAGAGCATTTTAAATTTGGCCACTATCACCGTGCAGAATGCTAAACCAACATGTCCACATGGAACTCCGCCACCCGCAATACCACCTATCCCTGTGACCCAAGCTGCTGCGAATTCACAGGCGCTCACGAAGGTTAACCCCCTGGGAACAACTAATGACACTTCCCCTCCCCCCCCGTTGCTAACCCTCTCGCCAGCCCTACTCCTACCCCAAAGGCTACACCAATTCCTAAACCTCGAACCAAGGCAAATACTAACAATCCTTCGAATGGGGCAATGGTGACCACTACCCAACCGGTGGCTGGAACTTTTCCGCCATCTCTTCCAGCCATACCCGGCCCAAGGTTACCACCGTCGATAGATCAGCCCAATTCGAGGCAAAATGGCTTGAATATTAAATACTCAACATCATCGAGCGCCAACAGCACTAGCCATACACGCTTAAGGGGTTATGTAGATCTCCCCCCTGAGGTCAGTTCCTATGTTGTGGTGCTGACTGGGGTAACTGAATTGGTACACAACCAGCAGGAAAACTTTGCTTCTCTGAAGAACAAGGTGATCCACTGGTTCGACTCCAACAAACCAATACCCAACCACCTAAGGAGTAAAATCCTTATGGTTCGTAGGGTACCCTGGGTAGGCACCACACAAAAGTCCATTACTGGCGACTGTGTGATTGTATCCTTCGAGGATCCAAACACTGCACACGCCATCTACTCTTGGACCAATCATAGCACTATTTCTACAATAATAGCCAGACCTCTCACTTTTTTCTATCCACCTCGTCTTCAACCATCCCAGGGGGGGAATTGGAGAAGGGTCCCGGAGAGGAATCGTACATGGGGAGGGCAAAGTGACAACTGGCAAGATGCATTTGGTGGCTGGCTCGGGCTACCGATCTCCAATAGATACGGGTGTCTAGAGGAAGTGGACTGACTTCCACACCCGGCAACCACTGCACCTTCACCATCTTTTCTGAAGAGCCCTAATTCTAATTTAATGGGTGATCTATTAACCCACACTGTCTTAAATGTACACACGGGCAGCAAAACGCCTTTACTGACATCACATCATCGAAAGGCTGACACCATTAGTGCAGTGCGAGGCTGGCATGACTCTCGCACACTAAAGCCGTTAAACATTGATCCCCGTGTGAGGATCAAGGATAGCCCCCCTGATTTAAACAGCCACAAATTAAACAGTGCCCCATTGGATGCTCTTCCCCCTAACCAACATGGCAAATTTTGAGCACTTAATAGTTCCCAGACATCAAACACCACTAATACACCAGAAGCTGGGGGTGTAATTTCTATTCTCTCATGGAATGTGGCGGGGTTATCCAACAAAGTAGATACGCCGGAGTGGGGAGATCTTACCGAGGGCTACGATGTATGTCTTCTACAAGAGACATGGGCAAGAGGAAAATATTCTAGGCAGGGCTTCGCTATCTTTGACACCGAAGCTAAATGGGGAGGAAAGGGCCGACCCTCTGGAGGGCTCTCAATTTGGGTCGGGTCCCACCTGGGATGTAGGGCCACACAGCTGGAAACCAATTCCTGTGATTTCCAGTGTGTCACCCTTGAATGGCCATGTGGAGGGAAGGTCACTTTGATCAACATATACTCAAGACCAGTGGGGGTTGCTGCCACGTCGGGAACAGTAGAGGATCTAGCCCAGTTCCTTGACACAAATAATTTTTGCTCCCCTCTAATTGTAGCTGGAGATTTTAATCACCAATATGAACCACTCCCTGACTACCTGGTGGGGATATCGAGTGAAGAGGACGAATTGTGGAACATCCCCACTTTGTCAGACCCAGTGACTAGGGCATGTTCCCCACTCGCAACCCAAATATTGTCCCTCACGCTTAGCCACTCACTGAGGGCCTGTAATGGCCGGTTTAAAGGCGACATCCCGCCTAAAAATACCTTTAACAGGCTGGGCTATGAGTCACGGATTGACTACATAATGGTTCCAACAAGGGACTGGAGGAAAGTCAAAGAATTCCAAGTTATCCCCAGACTCGACAGTTACCACAACTTACTCTCACTAAAATTCGAGATTGATGGCCGGCAAATAGACAAGGCCGACAGCAATTCTGCACTACAGTCTGATCTTGTGCTATCCAGCAATAGGCGCAAAATTAAATGGGCCAAATTGCTGGAGAACCCTACTAACATCGAGAGACTCTATGCATTAGCCGTGCCCGCCCTGGAAAAAGTAGAGCGTTGTATGTATCACTCAGCTAGCAATTCTGAAATTAAACTTACAGGTAGTTTAGGGGTATCCATTCCCCTTCCGTGCAAGCGGGCTCAATTAAACGAACTCGGTAATATTCACACTGAATTATGCACTAGTGTTGCAGAGGTGCTGAACCCTGTGGCCAGGCCTCACAAGCCCAGGCAGAGAAGAGCCACCTGGTTCAATGCCTCTTGTAGGGAAGCAAAATCTATTTTATTGAAATCCCTTAAAGCACGAGCCAACCCAAACGTAATCAGGGAGAGACGTTTAGCTTATAAAACAGCCCTCCATGATGCAAAAATAGACTGGGACGAGGGGAACTGGACCAACATAACAGCTGCCCTTGCATGCCGAGACTCACGAACATTCTGGCAGATCGTTAGGCACGGCTCCGCCGAACCACTAGCAGCAGTTGAGGGCAATATAGCACCATCTGTATGGGAGGATCATTTCAAAAATCTATATGAACCACATAGTAGTGATCAGGTGACTAATGAACCTCCAGAAGTGCACCATTCCACCACCTTTAGAGCAATTGGCATGGATGATTTTAGTATAGATGAAATCACAATGGCAATAATGTCCTTGCCGGCTGGTAAAGCGCCGGGCCTGGACAGGCTTCCAGGTGACCTCTACAAGCACGAACCCAAAGTCTGGGCTCCTTATCTTGGGGTGCTATATAACTCCATTTTGAAAGGCATGCCAATTCCTCTAACCTGGCCGGGGGCTGAAATAGTTCCTATTTTTAAAAAGGGCTCTCCCCTCCTCCCGGCCAATTATAGGCCTATAAGCCTAATTGATGTATCCCAAAAACTCTTCTCTAAGCTACTGCTAAACCGCCTACACGAGTGGATTAGGGACTTTAACATCCTCAGCCCCTTTCAAGCAGGCTTTAGGGAGAAGGTCTCCACTATTGACCAGGTCTTTCGTCTTGCCCTCATATACTGGAAAACGGTGCAGTTGGAGGGTGGCAGACTCTATACTGTATTCGTGGACCTGAGGGCAGCTTTCGACCTGGTCCCCAGGAACAAGCTTTGGGAGGTCCTTGCTAAATTGGGAGTTCCGGAAGGCCTGCTGAAAATGATAATTCGCCTTCATACCAATAATTTTGCCCAGGTTAGATGTGGTAGAATGGGTGCAATGTCCAAGAAGTTCCCCGTTGGCAGGGGGGTAAGGCAGGGTTGTGTGCTTGCACCAACCCTGTTCTGCCTCTATGTCAATGGGGTAATCTCCCATTTAGCGGGGGTACCTAACTCTGATGCTTCAAAACTAGCCGCTGAAAGGGTGCCAGCCATCATGTTTGCCGACGACACACTACTACTATCTAAGTCGGCTACGGGCATCCAGCGCATTCTAAACGGCTTTGTGGACTTCTGTGAGGCCCATGGATTAGAAATAAACGCCATCAAAACGAAATTCATGGTCCTCAACCCCCCACAGAAATTCCATTTTAGCCCAAGCATTGCACACATCAGGCTTGAAAGAGTGAAAACCTTCGAATATCTGGGCATTGTGCTAAATGACAAACTGACTTGGAACACACACCTGGAGAAGGCAGTACTCAAACTGACCCAGCACTCAGGGGGCATTCTAAAACTTCTCGCAAACAACAAATCCTCAATAAGGCCCATCGGTCCTCCAATACTGATATATAAATCTCAGGCCAAGGGGGCCGTTATCTATGGATCGGAACTTTGGGGCCATATTGATACATCAAAGCTCCAGAATGTTGAAAATAAATTTATCCGTAATCTTGTTGGGCTGCCGATGAGTACTCCCCTTGTCCCCCTCAGGATGGACTTAGGCCTATGCCCGCTTGACGAGGATCTGGCTCTACGCCCACTGGCCTTCTGGCGTAGATTGTGGACAACACCGGAACTGGCCAGTTACAGAGAAGGACTCCAGGAGGTCCTTGCTATCCCAGGCGCTGGAAAAATCAAATGGCTTAATTCCATCAAACTTGGACTGGAGGCCTTGGGCCTTTCATCTATGTGGTCCGATCCCTTGAATATGTGTCACCTCCTCTCCAAAAAGGAATTGGTTAAGTCTTACCGTGACAGTAAACTGTCCTTGCTACTTAATCATCAAAATCTTGGGACCTTGACAGCCTCCTTTTTGTCCAACAAGGCCAACTACAACATGGAACCAACTTTGGATAAAATTTACCCCTCCATTTTGAGGAAATTATACCTGCAATGGAGGCACGGATCCCTCCCCATTAGAACTCTCACATCTAAATGGAGTGATGATGTAAGCAGCACCTGTCCAGCATGTAGAACTATGGATGAAACTGAACTTCACATCCTTTTCATCTGTCCTGCCTACCGAGAGATCCGAAGGCACTGGATCGCTCCCCTATGCAGGAATCTGGGACTCGCGAAGTGCATGGTTGCCTATAGAGTCTTAAAAACTGATCTCTCAGACCATATTGTGTTTGCTATGGCCAAGTACTTGGGTGCTTTTTGGTCCATTAGAAGGAAATGTCTTAAAGGTCTGCCTTGATTTTCTGTGCAATGGGACGTTGCTAAAGAAATCCTCCTATAAATTTTATATTTACTGTATAATTATTTTAAATGTGTCAGTTTTTATTGTGTATGACAAACGTCTTTTATGGTAAAGCTTTACCGAAATAAAGATATTTTGAATTGAATTGGTTAGAGTCTATCAGGGACACAGTTAATAGCCTAGCAGTTAAACATGGTGATTTTTCACAAGTCACTGTCACGTTGCAGAAGCCAGGTGACTCAGTGGCTGATTACATCTTAAGGTACAATGAAGCATGGGATAACAGTGCAGGGGTGCCACACACATCTGATGCCTTTGAGGTTTTAGCTGCTCAAACACTTAAGAATGGATTGCTAGCTTCTGTGGCCCACAGTTGTAAACTACGTCACCCTGATTAGTCCACTAAAGGTTATCACAACTTGTGCACGCTTCTCATAAACATGGAAAGAGATGGTATTTTTAGGGTAAGGAAGGACACCCCTAAAATTTACAAAGGAATGATGTTGCAGCAAGTACAAAGAGAGTAGGAGCCAGAGGGAATGTACTATCAGGGGGCACAGCATAGACAGGCTAATGGGCAAGGATACCAGAGACGAGACAGGAGAAGGGATCAGTGTTATATTTGCCGGAGGTATGTGCACTGGGGACCCAATTGTACAAATAATAGAGGCAGAAGAAACTGGAATGAGAGAAGCGACCAGTATAATAGACATGATAGAAACAACAGGAATGAAAGGTTTGAAAGAAAGTAGATCTAGCCATCGGCACCACCCATGGCCGGAGACCTGAATCAGCCCCAGCACTCCCTGAGGAATCCTTTCCAGGAGCAACGTGGATCAGCAAATGGCCACGTGGAGAGAGAGATGGGACAAACTGCCCAGTACTTTATGATGAAGGTATCCTGAGGAGAATCCCATGTTTCCAATTAAAGTAGGAGGTAAAGAGATCGATTTCCTAATAGACAAAGGTGCAACCCTATCTGCAGTAAGAAACAAGTTGGGGCCTAATAGTGGTGAAAAAGTCACTAGTGCAGCAGTAAATGAAATGATGATGCATGAAGAAGAAATGTCAGAACCCTTACCAGTTTCTGTTGATGACTTCACACTGACCCATCCGTTTTTCCTGTCACCAAATGCACCCATCAATGTGCTGGGGACAGACCTCCTCTGTAAATTGCATGCAACATTATATTGTTCACAAAATGGGATTTATCTACAAGTACCTGAGGACAGCTTAGAATTGGCTAATAGAGCATTTACAGCATGCAAACTAAGTGAGGACTCTCTGTTATGTGCACCGCATGTCTTGTCTCTCTCTCTCCACATCATAAGAGGTGGTATGCACACCGTCGTTTCTCTACGTATATTACATATTTTCAAACTTCAAAGAGTTGTGAGCAAGACTGGGCTGTGCCTTGCCCTAATGCACCATGATCAGTACAATGCTGTGGGGAGCGTGTGTAAACGCTCCTCTCCCAGACGCACAGCGTGAGTGGATATTGTATCCTGCTCCAGATTCGACTTTTTAACCTTATTCATATTCATCCCGTTTAATCCACAATACTTGCTAGAACTTTCATGTTGTCCTTTTCTTTATCCACATGTATAGCGTCCTATATTTTGAATACTTCCCATATTTCAGTGTGCCCATCCGGACCTCTTCCACAATACGAACAAAATGCAGAGAATCGTTAAGAGCAGCATCTTCTTTATTAGGAACCCAATGCATTTCGGGGTTCTATCAAACCCTTCTACAGGGGTACTGCAAGTTAACAGTTTGAAAACAAACATTACTAAATGTCCTCTATATAACATAATCATCACATCAATTCATGATTCATTGTACAAAACATTGTCCCCCTGTGCTTATTACTCTAACCGAAACAGAATCAATTGCATTTAAACTCAAAGTTTCGGCCTCCCCTTAAACACCCATCCATTTTTGTTCACTCCCCAACCCGTGCTGTGCAAAACTATACATGTGTAAAACCACGTTCCCCTCTTGTATCAAACCCCGCCCTTTCTATGCTTCGTATCACCACCTAGTTCTGGCAAACATTGTGGATTGAATGGGTTGAATATTATTAAGGTTAAAAAGTCGAATCTAGAGCAGGATACAGTCTCCACTCACGGTGTGCGTCTGGGAGAGGAGCGTTCACATGAGCTCCCCACAGCATTGTCTCTCTCTCCAACACGTTACCAATGGACTCCATTACATGGAGATTTTTATAAAAACTTGTTCCAAAAACTGTTTAAATACAGCCCTGACATTGAGAATGAATTAGTCCCTCATTTGGTGCAGTTGACATTAGTACCTCGGCCCATACACTGTACTGCAGCATTTTTCACAGGAGCAGTCCCTGAATGGTACACCTACAAGGCAGACAAACATTTGTACTGGACAATGGAGTTGCTTGAGTACACATTACATGTAGGAAAAGAAGGGTGTGCAGTGAGCATTGAATTAGGACCACGGGAAATGAGATTATTTCAAGTGCCAGATTCTGAACCACACGTATCCATAGCTTTAGCACCAGGTTACTCCCCTAATGCTTTGGGCCCCATGGTCAAACGCCTTTAGGAGTTACCTAGAACTAAGGATTTTACATTTCCTTTAGGAAGTGTGTCTGTGTTGGGAGATGGAGAAGGAGGGTGTTGGACGTTGTGTATGCTCTCTAAGAACAGAACTGCAGTTTTTGACAAGCTTGAAGGGAATATGGCTTTACAGCTGACTGAAAACAAGGCCCTAGAGCAAGTGAACTCAGACGTTTGGGCAAAACACAAAAATGAGGCAGGACTATTGAAAACATGCCCTCCCAATAAAGAGACAATAAAAGAAAATGCATAACTACCTTATGTCCATCAGTACAGACTGTCACCTCTGGCAGAGGAGGGAATTAAACCAGTGATTGAATCTCTCTTGCAACAGAGAGTTTCAGGGACTGTGGTTTCTGGCTCCAGTGGACAACAGGGGTCAGGGAGCACATCTGTGCATTCTCCAAACGACAGCCACAAAACAAAGGCATCCCACGAGAATGGCAGACCTCTGCCATTTGAGGGCTGAATGAGATAGATTGTAGATAGAGGTTGTGACGATCAAGGCCCCACTAAAGATTAAGATCTTCATTCAAAGGCACCATGGCAGACAGGCCTACAATTTTGGAGAGACATCTGTGGTTCAAAGAGAATTCCCCAAAACCAACCTAACTTCAAAGACACATGACAGTATAAATATGGGTGCCACACTTGTGGGGACATGGGACATGGACCGGAGAATAAAGACTGACCCGGGACGAGAACCTGCTGAAGTGTGGCAACCTGAAGAGTGCTCTCCAATGGCCTGGTGGCAGGCCTCCTGTGCTCTCATAGATCTCAGGGACATCAAATATCCCCCCTGAGGGACCTACACCATCTACCTGTGATATCTGAAGAGCAGTGCCCTCTCAAATGCCCATCTTGGCGACCAAATCCAAACTGGTAGCATGGTACGTGCATGGACTTAAGACTTGCGTCTGGAGACTAAATTGCCTAGTGCAGAGCCCCAGAAATCTTGGCAGCATCTGAGGCATGTAGTTCCTGTACTGCGGGACAGTGACACTCATAAGCATCTATGAGCGGATTCATCAGTTGCGGGACCCTGTGTCGCCAATTTCGTCAATTGGCCTCATTTCTCTCGTGGGCGCGCCACCTGTATGCTCATTGTGTGTGGTTTCTGATTGTCAGGGTGTGACTCTTAGAGGTGTGGATGTACCTGAAGTACTGCCTCATTCTAACTAAAGTGGCTCTGCTGAACTTGTGAATGTTTGTGTGTGACAGGACTGGTCTGGTGCAACCTGTATAATCATGCATCGGACACTGTGCCTCATCTCCAGAGAGGTTTAGAATTGCAACTCTTTGCTGTCTGTGCTACCGTAATTGCCTGGTGCAACCCAATTTGAAGGCCCCCTCTCATTGAGCATCTTTACAAGGGAGGTGCGGAATTTGCAACTCATTGTCTTTGAAATCTGAAGTGCTTATTGCGACTAATCCCTATGTGCACCAGTCACTGTACCCAGAACACCAGGGCACAACCCGGATCATCGTGTACTGATCGGGGCGCCTTATCCTACTTAGAGGCTCCCCTGTGTTACTCCCCATTAATTGGTTGTTCCCTTGTTGACCTTCATCACTGCGGACCAACTGCCCTCTTCACACCTGGCCCCTCCTGAAGACATCCTGTCTCTGGGTACTAGAGAGAGAGGGATTGACTGGGTTGAAGAAATGCTTACAAGACAGTTCAGAATTGAGTCAAGAGACTGAGTTACTTTACTGACCTGTGGGTGAACTTCCTGAGTGGCTGCTTACCTCTCTCTTAATTATGTCTTACTCCTAATTAAAACTGTTACATATACCAACCTGCTTCCCGTGGACCCAGACTAAGTTTGACCTCGGCCATGAGCGGCCCAGTGTCCGGGAGGCTGGGCTGGTTATTTTCCGTCCAGGGGTATAAGACAATAGGGCTGAACTTGAGGGTGGAGGGAAGCCTAGGCCATGGTGTCTGCAGAGAGTGACCATAATCTGTGCTGTGTACAAGTAGCACCTCATTAGGGTGCTGAGTGTGTATGTGTCTGAAAATCATGCTGTATGGGCTGTCTGATACCTGTCACACCGCGTACCAGTGCAGACTGAGTGTGTGTGAGTGGTAGTGATTGTGTGCGGACCACCTGTGATTCACAACACTGCTCGGCTGCGCTGCCTTGGACATTGAATGATGCCAAAAGCACAATATCTTTTGAAATTGGGTTTCTCTTGCGTGGCTTCGGCTCGCCGTGCTGCTAAAAAGTGTTATATGTTTTGTGTATGTACATAATCTTGATAACGTGCACCGCATAAAGGTACTCTCTCTCAATTGGGGGGGGGGGATAGATTAGGAATTGCCCATAGTTTGCATACTGGTAAAATCATAACAATACGAGTGGATCTAGTACTTCGAATAACATTTCGAATTGTGTTTTATGCCCAAAAGCATTTGATAGTCATGTTATAATGATTGAATATGTGTGCTTAATGTAAACTTTTTTACATACATCCAGTGTGAAGTCTCCTTTGTGATGCTCAGTGCATTTATTGCGAGTGACTGCTATGTCTTTGTTTTACACATTGCCTCTGTAGTGAACCTGACTGTTCAATGCCAAGCTACCCAAGAGTAAGCACGGGATATACATTGAGTGTAATCACCTGCCCTCTACAGGAGCAGTAGTTATGCCTGGCTTGGAGCATCCCTTCAATCAACCAGACACAGCTGGTTCCAACAGTGAGTGAATATCAGGGCTGGCTTTTCCCTACCTGGTGCTGAGTGCTGGTGCTGTGCTTAGAAATAACTCATGGGTTTAAATGCACCCACTGCACAGTTCCTTGTGTGTCCAGCCATTGTCAAGCAACAATATAAATGCCACGGTAACGCTGGTGATTAATGTTTCTGCTAGAAGGAGATGGGGTTTTATTTAGTAGCAGTTTTGACTCATCAGTGGAAGGTCAATTTGCCTGCTGCTAAGAACCAGTATCAAGAAAATGAGAGAACTGTATTTTATGTGGATAGCTCAATGGGTTACTGCTTTTGTCACAGAGATCCTTTTCTCACTGGCATTTCATAGGGTACAATCCTAATATAGCACAGTGACCTATAAAATGTCATCAAAGAGCTGCATGCAACCTGCAAGGTATAGCTTGTAACATTATGTTTTCCCTCAGTCTTTCATTAGTCTAATGTTGCAAAAAAAAGCGTTAGTTTGGGTAGAAATACATTATTGTTCGCAAAGCCAACCATGGTGGTACATTTTGATTCCTAAATGTGTGCTTCTCAATGGCAAACCTCATATAAAGTGTAAAAAAATAAAATTAAATGTAGTGCTTATATAGCGCACGTATCACCCCCAAGAGGGTCTCAAGGCACTGTACACATACCGCTGTGGAACCCTTCCTGGCCTTTCCCTGTGAAGTGCCCACTCCTGGGCACCGCCAAGGTGAAGCCAGGCATCCTAGCGCTGTTGGGGCCGTTGTGGAGATTAAGCAAGCTATTGCCCAGAGTTGCAGAGTGGGACCCATGCTTAGAAAAGGCACCGAGGTGAGAATTATCAGGTCTGGGGAAATTGAGCCCAAGACCCACCGAGGTGGTAATTGAACCCTGGTCGCGGGCCAGACCTCTGCATCAGGGTCTGCCGCTCTAACCATTGAGCCACACTTCTCCACACAAAGTGTGTGATGTAAAGTGGGATGAGTAGCACTATAAAACACATGAATTCATGTGAGCTCGGGCCTCTGGAGAGAGTAGGGGCACTGTTGGAGGGTGGTGGTGAGGGAAACTATGCAGCAGGAGGTCACGGGAGCGGGTGCAACAAAATTGAGTGTCGCATCGGGCGCCTCCAGTGCTAAAGCCGTCACTGTGAGAACATGTACCTTGCAGTTTGCAATGTGTTGCTCAGCTGGACTAGGTAGAATAGGTTGACATTCCCTCCCACCTTTTCCTTGCTGATGCAGCTTCCCATGACTTTGTACCACACTGCAGTGTTAGTGGGGGCTGCAGGACTGCGCTGGTATTGCCCCTCTAGGCGAAGAGTGATGTGACACTGAAGTGGGGGTTGGGGAGGAGAGCGGATTAATGCGAATAAGAAAAAAAGGTGCTGCAGTCCCAGCCAAGAGCAGGATCTTACATCTTTGTGCTGCTACATGTGGTACACTCTCCCCAATGACATCATCAAGCAGACATAAAGACATCACCGAATGCAGAACTATCAAGTTTATAAGGACCACGCCTGAGCAGCTTATCCGGTTCAAGTTTTTTACCTGCATTCTTAAACGTGCAGGGCCTCAAATGAGGCTAGGCTATGCGTCACTTTTACGCCGCCGGTGCGTCACTTTTTGTGACGCACCAGTGGCGTAAAAAATTCACCTTGTTGCGCCATATTTACAAAGTGACGCATCTAGGTAGATGCGTCACTTTGTAAACCCCTGCGCCACATAATACCTGCGCCAGGTATAATGTGTGCAAGGGGGCGTATTGAGGCAAGAAAGGGTCGTAGAAGTGACGCAGTGAAATCTATGTGATTTCACTGCGCCACTTCTAGGATAAAAATGCGTCAATTTCTTACGCCTGCCTCACAGCAGGGGTAAGACTGACGCAGGCTCTTTCACATGGGGCTTGCCCCATGTGAAAGGATGCATTGCTGGAGTTGCGTCACTTTTGTGACACACTCCAGCAAAGCGCCACTTTTGCGCCATACAGATACGTCAGAAATACTGACGTATCTGTAACTCCTGGCGCAATGATGCATCATACTGTAAATATGACGCATCTTTGGTGGTGCAAGGAGGGCACAGTGAAAAGTGACGCATCGCTGTTTTCACGCAGCGATGCTTCACTTTTCATAAATGAGGCCCGTAGTCTTATAAGTTAGTCCAATATAAAATGGGGAACAAGTCCCAGAATGCTAAGTAAATATCTGGTCTCAATAAGCTGCTCATGCACCGGGCAGCTGCTCTCCCGCATGGAGACAAATTTACTATTTAGTTTTACACCCCACTCTCTTTGACGTTCACCTGCAGCCACTTTATACAAGTTAGATGAACATGAACTAATAAACCTGACATATGTAATCCATTGTCTGAAACATAGAGGGGCAGATTTATGTTGTCTGACGCATCTCTGCAAATCAGCAGAGATGCGCCAGAATAGATACGGCAGGCAAGTTTATTCTTGCGCCACCCATGATGCGCCGCATTTACAATGCGGCTCACCATGGCGCAGGAATAAACAGATGCGTGTCGCATCTAGGGAGTGAAGTTGGCGCAGTGCTGAAGTTGTGTTGCATGCGGCTCGCAACTCCAGCACTGCGCCAACTTGCCCTATCTGTTAACATGGTGCGTCAAGCCTTACGCCTGCTTCAAGCAGGCGCAGGGTTTTGACGCATCAGCGTTAGTAAAGTGACTCAATGAAATCTTGTAGACTTCACTGAGTCACTTTCCAGGGGCGTTCCTGCGACGGAACGCCCCCCCCTTCGTGGAAACGCCCACAGGAAACCTGACGCAGGTTTCATGTGGCGCAGGGCTGCACATCGTGACGCATCTCTCAGATGCGTCACGTTGTAAATATCCCGCATCATGGCGCATCTTTTGCGCTGCCGCTGCGTCACAAAAGTGACGCAACGGCGGCGTAAAAGAGGCGCAAGGGGCTCGTAAATCTGCCCCAGAGTTTCACTATTCCTTGTTCACTCCACCACAGAGGCTCTGCCTTGGCTGCCTGGGAAAGAGCCTGCTCTGAACAGACTGTTGAATCTGTTGATGGTTTTTTGAAATATGTCCCTCATTAGTGGAATACACTTTGTACAATGCAATTGTTTCAAATGATTGATGCAAAGCCACACGAAAAAGAAAATTAGTCTAGATGAATAACAGAGCTTAAGGTTATCCCTGACCGCATCCCTCTTCCAACAATCTATTTTTGTTCCTTTGCATCTTTCATCCACAAGCTCGCCAGATGTGTGAGCCAAGATAGACGCGCCAACTGCTTTTATGCAATTTACAGAAAAAAACATTTACTTGCTCGGGAAAATATACACTTGTGGCTAGAATAAAATCAGCTCTCAACCACAACCAGGTCCAGACAGCGGATTTCATTAATTTCTAACGTTTTGCCTTTACGTAACAATTTCTCCTTTTATTTAGAATTATGGAGTGGGTTGTATTGAAATTGTAGTTACCTACTTTACTGCGCTATGCCCCTTAAGGAGGCATTGTGAGGGAAATGGCCACTACAACGCGGCCGTTTCCACGAAAACCTTTACCACGCATGCATTACAACGCATGCGTGGTAACAACGAGAGGATTTACCACGCATATCTTTACTACGAAATACGTAGTAAAGGTATATGTGGTAAATGAAAAAAAAGGGGGGGTTTGGGGGGTTTCCCCCCCTAAACGAAAAAATCGAGGGATAAAAAAAGGGGGGTTAGGGGGGCTTTCCCCCCCCAAAAAAAAAAATACCTGAAGTGACGAACATCAAGCGATCAGCGTCGTAAAAAAGGAAACGGAATTAAACTTCCGCTTCCTCTTTAGGACGTACGGCCGACGTAACCAAGAAGAAAGACGTAACAAAGAAGATGGACAGGAGACGAGTTGAAAAGGTAAGGGAAAATGATTGTTTTTTTTTTTTTTAAATAAGGGTTAATGGCAGGTTTATTGAAAAGGAGTAGAGGCTGGGGACGTGAAAGAGGACAGGTGTAACCTTTAACAAGAATATGCCCTCACCATGCATAAATTAACAACGAAAAACGTTGTTAATCTATGCGTGGTAAAGGAATATTAGTGGTAAAGGTTATGCGTAGAAGACGAATTCCGTTGTAACGCATGCGTGGTAAAGGCATGCGTTGCAAATGAATTCGTTGTTACGACATATAACCGCATTGTGAAACAAGTACACTTCATATGATGTTGCACAAAGGAAAAATTCACACCCGTAATTTCCCCTTGGGTTTGGTGGATGAGTTATTTTGTCTGTACGTATGGACAGCTGCTAAGATTGTACGTCAGAATTAGTAATGAGAAATACAGGGGCATATTTTCAAGGAGGGCGATAAGAGATTAGCACTGCTTTAGTGGCCGTTTAAGGCCGCTAAGCGGCGATAATTCTGTTGCCCTATTAGCAAGCTGTCGCTAACAGCAGTTAGCGACAGCTTGTAGGCGATAGCGAGCGGTTTGGGGCTCGCTTTGCATGTCAGCGATATTTATCGCTAATGACATGCAAAGCGGGCGTACCCTACCTGTTAGCGACAAAAAACAGTCGCTAACATCGCTATCGCCTATTATCAATGCCGGTGTAGCGATGGAAATATTCGTGCCAAGAGCGAATATCTCCAAAAGCTAACGCCTGCTCAGACCAGTTGTTAGCCATTATATCCATTGTGAGGAGGATATTATGGCTAAGACCCTATTGGCGTTAATGCGTGAATATCGCTGTATTCTCAGCGATATTCACGCATTTCGCCGCTATCGCCGGATATTTTATCGCTTCAGAGAAAAACGTTGCTAATAGTATGTTATCTCTGCGATAATATCCGGTGATGCTTGGCGATAAAAAAAACTTGCTAAGCCCATTTTGCGATAAATATCGCTAGTTGTTGGTAATATGCCCCACAGTGTGATGTAAATATTCTTTCCTAAATATCATCTATTTATATGTCACCCTGTTGAGTGTAAATTTCTATTATTAACTCCAATTGTGCAATATTTTTGTAAACAACCTTTAGAGCACAATATACTTGTTAGACCTGTCTGCCTCTGTGAGTTCCCTTACCATTATTATTTATTTATTTTGTCTCCCTTAGCCCCTAGTGTTATCAGGTTTTTTTCTGTAATGTCCACCTGGATTTTGCTAGTGTTGTCTGGGGGCTAGGTGTTCCTTGACGCTATTCCTCCATTTTCTCTTTTTGAGGCCTAGCCTACCTCCTGGAAATTGAGGGAAACCAAAGGGCCTAAAATGGTGGCCAGCAACTGCCATAACGGTTTACATAGGGAGGCTGACCCATTGGACCAAGTGAGGAAAGTTCTGGAACCCTCTAGCATGTTCTAGTAGTCAGGGGCTAGCCTATAAAAGGCCAAGTCCAGGGCGGCCATTTTGTAGTACACACTGACCAGAGGAGAGTGTAGTGGTCAAGGACAGGAGGGAGGCAACTAAATGAGGAGGACAGCGCTTCAATAGGGAAGGATCGTCCTGTGGGCCGGCTATCGCCCTATACTGATGCTGACCCTCTTGGTTTGACTGAACCCTGACCTGAAGGACCCATAACTAACGTTTAAGCAGGTCCAATAACTCTACCTCACCAAGGTGCTGGAGCGTGAAACTGCCCTAGAGACTGCCAGAAAGTGAGAGTTACGCTTCAAAAGGTGGTTGCCAACTTAAGAGAACTGGAACCTCTCATCGCTTTGCTGTGAGAGTGAGTATCCCCGCTGCGGGAGTGACGTTGTGTGTGAGACATCAGCTGTCAGCCCTTGGTCCGAACCCGACCGCTGTGGTGGAGGCGGGGCTCAGCAGAGGCCGGCTGACAGGAGGAGGAGATCCGCTGTGACGCTGCGAGAGAGGCAGCGTCCGGAACCAGGAAGACCCCTGCGGCATCGGAGGAGGTGCGCCCGAAGCGAAGGAGGCTGGTCGGAAGAGGCGGAGCCTGTGTCGGAGGGATCGCGGAAGGAGGAACAAGCGCCGCCACGGTCCCGCCGGAGGAGCAACACGAACTGACAGAACCAATCGATGCAAACTCCAGCTGAGTCCTCTCATCGTCGGTGCTTGAACGGGTAACCGGAGCGCGTAGGCAACTCCAGCCGAGTTGTCCCTTCAGTTCGAAGTAAGCTGGGAAATCTGTGGAGAAGCGGGAGGCGGCACAGCGAGTGAACTGTGAACACTGACTCGCCGGACTAAAGAATAACTGCAAATAGACATCCCGGCTTCGGGACATTAACCTTTAGAGTCCTGATTTAACCCACTTGAGAAACCACTGAGGTATTGAGGGTGTGAGAAGGGAAACGGTGCCCCGAGTAAACGAACCCTGGGCACGAGTGCTAAGAACCCGACTACAGGGTGAAAGTAACAGCCAGAGATCATTGTACTATTAACTCCTCAGGGCAGTAAATGACCTTTAAGAGCCAGAACGTCCCCAATAGAAGTAGAGCATAAAAGTAGCAATAAGAAAGTGTAATTAATTTGCCTGTCTTCTTTTGGCCGTATAGCTGGCTGTGACCATTGCCAAGAACGCTGCTGGGGGTAGAACTCTGTGGAGCCGTGAGCTCGAGCTAATTTAGACCCTGAGTTCGGATCGGTAACGTACATGTCAGGTTATATAATGTGGTGCATTAATCTTGTACAGTGACTTACCCATTCTGCACTATTTAAGTTGACAAGCAATATTGTTGATATTGATGGTGGTTAATCTCAAATGAAATGTAACCAGAATTAATCTTCACTGAATTGAGAAAGTTGATGAATATTGCTAATTGAATGTGGAAACTTCTTTTGAACTAAATGTATGCACTAATTTGACTGAAAAGGAACAAAGAGAACTTTTATAAAAGGTACTGGTATTTTTCTAAACTGGTGTGGCGTCCTTTATTTTTGATGGTAAGTCGCTGAGTTATGGTGAGTGGGATTGTAAGCACTACACAAAAGCCTCGGAGTTTAGCTTTGTCCACTGTACCAGGCTACCCTATGTAGACTAGGTTCCCTAGGTCTAACAATACTCTTTTCACAAAAGCCATTTCGGTATACCTAAAGTAGGACTACTTTTCGCACTCCAAGTTGTATGGAGGGCTCCACCATGGTGCTGGTGATCTATGAACATTTAAGCATAGGTTTTAGTCATCCATGTAGAAGAGACGAGGAAGTGTTTAGAAAGTGCTTAGTTACTCGCAGATTGGGAGTGGCGTTATGGCAACTAAAGGAGGTGTTTAGATAGGGACATTCTTAAACAAAAAGCTAAAACACAAAAGGTGATGAGATGATCCCTGCAATAAGTGTAAACACTTTCAGTCACTTGGGGTAGCATTTAATGGGCTCTGATACACCCAGGTCTAGCCTGAGCTATATAAAACTCATCAAATAATTAAATAAAAATAAATTCGACCAATTTTTCTTCTGCTGACCCTGACATCTCAGATTAGACCCAGCCATATGCTAATCAGTCTTGACCCTGCTCCAATAGGAACAGTCCAGTCCGAACTGGCAAACCAGGTCGCCTTTTAACTGAGACACAAGCAACCCAAGTCTAGCTTTGCTTTGATTGGGGCTCTTTAGTGAGCTGTAGCTTGTTTCCTAAAATACATGGAGCAAAGTACGCATGTTTGGGCATTCCCTTCATCACTTAGGGCAGTACATCAAACACACAAAAGGTGTCGGAAGTATGTTTACAATAAGTATAACTGCTGGCAATTGCTTGGAGTAGTATTCCAACCCATCCTTTTTTTGCCCACCATGCCACTTCAGATTAGACCCAGCCGTATGCAAATCAGTCTTAAACCTGCTCCAGTAGGAACAGGCCAGACCGAACTCTCCTCTCTGAAATGGAATACAGGAAACCCAATACCGTTTGTGCCCTGATCGAGGTTATTCCGTAAGGTGTAGCTTGGTTCCAGTGCACAGTGAGCAAAGAACCCACATCCAGCAATACACTTGGCAATTAGGGCAGGATATCAAACCACAAAAGGTGATAGGAGTGTGTCTGCAATAAGTCTAACCACTGGCAATCCTTATATGGAGCATTCAAACACATCATTCTTTAGCTCATTCTGCGACAACAGATTAAACCTAGTCATATGCAAATCAGTCTTGGCTCTGCTCCAAATGGATATATTTCTTGGGTGCTATAACTCAACACTAGAAATGGCATCTATAAATCCACCCAGAAATGAAGCTGAATGTGGAGCACCAGGAGGAGCCTGTGAAAAAAAGGAAAGAAAGTATTGTCTGGACCTTTTTCTCAATTCCACCTGGGGGAAAAAAAGTAAATGCACGCAAAGTGACTTGCACTTTGTGTGAAAAAGTTTTATCTCAGAGCTCCAAGAAAAAGTACTCCTGTGGAACCTCATCAATGATGAAACATCTGCAGTCAATACATCCTAACAGTCTCGACAGAGAGCAGCACCAGTAAGAACTGGAACAACAATCACAGGATGATGAAGTGCAACTACTACTTTAACTGCTAACACAACCTTGCTCGTACCTGAGTTTGCTGGTTTAGAGCAACACTGCTTAAAGTGCAAGAAGCTTCTTTGTTCTGGAGAGCAGTCTATCAGAAAAGTTATTCTTGCTGTCAAAAATCACAAATGGTAAAAAAAATAATTTTTGGGCAATACCGTTCTAATTGCAAGATGTTTTTACTGCTTTACAGAAGTTTGTTGCCTTATATTTTGGATTACTGTTTTTTAAAAAAACACCGAAAAAATAAATATGAGAGTTAGGAAAACATAAAAAAATTAGAATGTCTATTTGGTTAAAGATAGACAAACTTGTATGTGTTGTATGAATGAATACAAGGGTAGTGCCGGGATTATTGGATGACTGTATGGATAGTTAATGGGTGATTGGGCGAGTGTATGAAAAGGGCCTGGATGAATGGGTGAGTGCAAGAACAGTGCCTGTGTGATTCGATGAGTGCATGTGTAGTGCCTGGGTGATTGGATGAGTGCATGGGTAGTGCCTCAATGACTGCATGAGTCCATTGGCAGTGAGTGGGTAAATGGTTGCATGCATGGATAGTGCCTTAATGAATGGGTAAGTGCAAGAGCAGGGTCTTGGTGATTCCATGAGTGCATGGATAGTAGCTGGGTAAATGAATGAGTGTATGGATAGTGCCTGAGTGATTGGATGAGTGCATGGGTAGTGCCTGGGTTATTGGATGAGTGCATGAGTACTGCCTGAGTGGATGCGTGAGTGCATGGGTACTGCATGACTGAATGCTTCAGTTGAAGGATAGTGCCTGAGTTATTGGATGAGTACACGGGGAGTGTTTGAGTGAATAGTTGAGTGCAAGGTTAGTGTCTGAGTGAATAGAGGAATGCATGGGATGTGTCTCAGTGAATGCTTGAGTGAATGAATAGTGCATGAGTGACTGGATGACTGTATGGGTACTGCCTGAGTGAATGGATTAGTGTAAGGGTAGTGCATTGCTCATTAGGTCACTGCATGGTCAGTGTTGGACTGAATGGATAAGCACATGGGTAGTGCCTGGATGAATGAGTGAGTGCAAGAGCAGTGTCTCTGTAATTCCGTGACAACATGGATAGTACCTAGGTGAATGGATGAGTGTATGGGTACTACCTGAGTGATGGGTGAGTGCATTGGTAGTGCCTGGGTGAATGGATGAGTACACGAGTAGTGCCTGGGAAATTGGTTGAGTGCATGGGTAGTGCCTCGATGACTGCATGAGTCAGTTGGGAGGTTTGAGTAAGTGGATGAATGCACGGGTAGTGTCTGAATAAATGGTTGAGTGCAAGGGTAGTGCCTCAGTGAATGCATGGGTGCATGGGTAGTGCCTCAGTGATTGGATGAGTGCATGAGTACTGCGTAAGTAAATGCATGAGTGCATGGGTACTGCTGAACTGAATGGTTCCGTGGAAGGATAGTGCCTGAGTGATTGGATGAGTACATGGGTAGTGCTTGAGTGAATATTTAAGTGCAAGGATAGTGTCTGAGTGAATAGAGGAATGCTTGAGATGTGTCTCAGTGAATGTCTGAGTGGATGAATAGTGCCTAAGTGACTGGATGACTGCATGCGTACTGCCTGAGCGAAGGGATTAGTGTAAGGGTTGTGCATGGCTCATTAGGTGTCACTACCCATGCATTCATTCAATTTCCCAGGCACTACCCATATATTCATCCATTCACCCAGGCACTAGCAATGCACTCATCTATCACTTAGGCACTATCCATGCATCTTCCCAATAGGTTGAATGATGTACTCAAAACTGTGGCTGGAGAAATAACATATAAGAATTTGGTAATTGAGAAGGCAATCTAGCTTTGAATTCCAGGTGGGCATCATTGCAATGTGTCCATCCATTGTTACACTTAATTTGTATTTATTTTTATTTTTGTAAGGAGTTTTATATAGCGCTAGCCTGACCTGAGGGTATCAGAGCGCTTCACAACAGTTTTTGAGCAAGATTCATACAATAAGCAGTATTCAGCATATAAGTTTGGCGGTCCAAGTGTGCTGAGCAGCATTGAGGTAGTATGTGAGTCCCGAGATAACCTCATAGAGTGCATGTTGTCTTGGGGTTGATACAATAAAGCAGGATTCTTCATAAAAGGTTCTGAAGTCCAAGTGTGCTGAGCAGCATTGAGGTAGTCCATGAGTACTGAGATAACCTAATAGAGTGCACATTGTCTTGGGGTTGAACCAATTAAGGAGGGGGAGAAGCAGCTGGGGTTCGAATAGCAGGGAGGAGGTAAGTCTAAGAGCAACAATGTCAGGAAGAGACGACGAGCAGGGGATGGCGCTTTGATGGCGGGTATCCAGTCCGAGGGAGCGGTTGAGGAAAAGGACTTTAAGTTCTTTTTTATTTTTGTGAAGGACGGGATAGTCCTGAAAACGACTGGGATGGCGTGCTGGATTTTGGTTGCGTTTCTGGGGAAGGACCGTGCAGCAGTTTTTTGTTTGCATGTTTTCTTTGGGATGAGTAGTAGAGTGCTGGAGCTCCTGAGGTTCTTTGTCTGACCAGCCCTCAGGAGTTTGGCAGCCAAATACTCAGGTTTTCCTGTGTGTAGGGCTTTATGTGTGAGGCAGGCAGTTCTGAATATGGCACACAGTTCGATTGGGAGCCATTTTAGTTCTCTGAGTGCTGGTGAGATGTGATCGTATTGCCTGATTCCAGTGACCATTGTAGCTGCTGCGTTGAGAGTAGGTTTGAGGGGGGCTAGGTGCGATCTAGTTGTACCAGTGAGGGTGGCATTCCCATAGTCGAGTCTGGATAGCACCAGTGATTGTGTGGCATGTTTGAGGTTGTTTGTTGGGATGAATTGTTTTATGTTGTTAAGTAACTTCAGGTTGACAAAGGCACTCTTTGCAGAGTTCTTGATGTGATTGCCCATGTCGAGTTTGAGTCTAAGGTAATTCCTAATGATTTAACGGAGTGGGTCAGAGTGTGATTGCCGTTAAGAGCATCAAAAGCTTTTAGCCATCCTGAAATATGGGGGTTCTCCTCTTTGTTGGAGATGAGGAGTATTTTGGTTTTGTCTTGGTTGAGTTTTAAGTGGTTAAGCGACAGCCAATGTTTGATTTCTTTTAGAGTGACATTTAGTCTGTGAATGTCATCAATGGAGGAGGTTTCAAGATAGATTTGGGTGTCATCTGCAAAGAGGTGAAAAGGGATGTTAGCTTTTTTGCGTATGGTGGGGAGGTGTCCCATGTAAATGTTGAACAGTTGAGGTGAGAGCACTGTACCTTGGGGGATGCCCCTGTTGACAGGGTGTAGGTCGGCTGTGTAAGAAGGAGGAGAAACAGTGTAGGACCACCTCATCAGTTCCTACCCTTTCTTGTAAAGCCTTGATGAGAAGTTGGTGATCAACCTTGTCAAAGGCTTCCGATAGGTCTAGGATGATGAGGAGGCAACATTGGTCGGTATCTTGGGATTTGTAGATGTCTTCTGTGATGTTAAGGATTGCGGTCTCGGTGCTGTAGACTTTTCTGAAACCCGATTGGTGGGGGTCAAGAAAGTTGATGGATTTTGGATAGGAGGGGGAGATTGGAGACAGGTCTCAAGTTATTCAGTTCCTCTGAGTCAAGGCCTGCTTTTTTAGTAGTGGCGTGACTTGCCAACTTTGAGGCATTCAGGTATGAGGTCCATTCTCAGGAAGCTGTTAATGATCTTGCACCAGAGTGGGGCTATGAAGAGACTCCGTTTTTTAGTCAGTTCGATGGAAATCGGGTCAAGGACGTGAGAGTCTGGTTTGGAGGTGGAGATCAGCTTGAGGATCTCGATATCCGGGATGGGGTTGAAGGACTTCCAGGTTTTGTGGGGTGCTTGGGCGATCTCTCTACTGTCATTGGAGTCAGTATAGTGTCCAGATGTTGCAGTAATTCCTTCATGAAAAATAATACATGCTGTTGTATAAGTTCTCCCTGAAATAGATATTTGACAGGCTTTTAAATGTACATTTTTGTTGCCAATTTTCTTCCATTTGCTCTACAAATTTGTGACATTAAAATGATATATTTTACAAATCTTTTTATATGTTATGTAGACAACATCTCTGCTCTACAATGTGAACACGTAATATCCTAATTTGTTGTTTTGATCAATTTGTTAAAAGGCACTGACTCACAGTCTGGTATTGTTACGTATAAGAATCGTTCTGCTTGTATTTGAGTGTAGAAGTAAATGAACACTTTTCACAGTTATGGTCCCAACTGTAATTTAGTCCAAATAAGTTATCAATGTGTATTCCCTCATGTTCTAATAGTCCAAGCATGAGTATTAGAAATTCTTCTACATCTTGTTGTATGTGTAGAGTAAACGTCAATTAACCAGTACATATATCTATAAGATATTGAATGCCAGAAGCAGTATGTATTTCAGTTCTGTCACTTACCAACTGTTAAAATACATGATGTTGTGCAGAACAGAATATTTTTTCACGGTTTTCCATGATTTCATGATAAAGATATGGTAGATGGAACACAATATTTAGAATCACGTTAGCATACCAGTTGATACCTCAACTATTTTCTAACTGTTATTCCACAATATCATCAACACTTTCAATTTTAATTTTCTTACACTTTCAACTTTCTCTTCAGTTGCTTTCTTTTTTTTGAACCTCAGTTAGATTGTTGACGTATTTCTGTTTGGACACACTATATGTTTCTCATATATGGGATACTCACCTTAATCAGGAGCATAAAGTCTTCTTAAATGATTGTACTCTCTTAAACAATTTACATCAGCACTAATCTTTTTCTCATAAAAATCTATAAAATACACACCAGACAATGGGGCATATTATCAAGAAGCTGCGAAAAATATCGCAGAGTGCGCTTAGCACAAATATTTCCATCGCCAGCTATCGCTCGAATATATCACCATGCTAAAGCTGTATTAGAAACAATTAGCGCTATGGTGATATATATTCCAGCGATAGCGGGAGGGAAGGGCCAACATCGCGAGAAAACCAGCGATGTTACATGGGGAAGGTGAAAAACCTTGCTGATACGAACCTGTGGTCGTATCAGCATAATTCACCCCCCCATGTTAGGTATTGCTAACTCCTGATATTAGCAGGTGTTAAAAAATCGGCGATGACCCTGTTTAGCGCGACTTTTTACATCGCTAACCGGGGCCAGGGCCTCCTTGCTTATAAGCAATAGGCCTGTTAGAGGCTGTTTTTCAGGTCTGTTGGTCGGGAACGCCTACTTTGCATGTCATTAACGATAAATATCGCTGACATGCAAAGCGGCACTCAAACCAGTCGCTTTCATCAGAAAGCTGTTGCTAACTGCTGTTAGTGACAGCTTGCTGATAGGGGGATACAAATATCGCTGCTTTAGCGGCCAAAAGTGCCGCTAAAACGGCGATAAGGCCCTTCGTAATAAGCCCCAATGTTCTTACTCAAGACTCAATGTATGCCATTCCCTCTTTGTACACTGTAATTCCATTATTTATAAACGCTGTGTCTATACTTAAACCTTGAGATATATGTATAGTTACTGCATATGCTGAAGACAGAGGAAACTTGTCTGCAAGCAAACAAACCTTTTACAAGCAAAAAATGTACAACACAATGCCCAATCTGTTTTACCTCCCTAATCTGTTATAAACAAAAATGATATTCCATCTCTGTTCTGAAAATTTACAAAATCAACAACTTTTCCTATTGCTGCATTTACTAAACCTTCTTCTACATTCAAATTACACAGCACATTTACCTGACAGTTTATACATACAAGTAAAGTCTTTTGCAAGCCTGTAGTTTTAGATACAACTTTTCCAAAGAATGCAATTTAGCCTGTAGTTTCTCTGTAAGAAGAATTGTCACTCCCTGGTGTTCAATTTTATCAATAGCTTCAATTTCCAAAAATTATTGTTTTTTCCAGTTTCAGAAGTTGTTGATTACAAGTAGAACACTTGCAGGAGGCATTAGACAAAGTATAGACTTGTTTTCTATAAACATATTGTACATTTCTTCAGCTGCTGTGTTTCCAGTTGTAAACAAGTTCCTTAGTAGTCGACTTTCTAAAGCTTGTTTACCATGATCCGTCAAGACACCAATTCTTGTGTCTTGAAGAATATTTCCATAATCTTCTTAACTTGCTTATCGCATATTCTTAACAAGTTCCTTATATTCAAAATGTAACCAAATGTTCACATTTCCAATACTTCCCAAAGATTTCTTTGTGTCTTCATGTACAAGTGTTTTAAAAAAAGGTTGTTCTTTTACAGGAGTAAGTTGTAGAAGGTCTCCAAAGACAATTAAATGTTTCCTCCAAACAGAACATCGTAATCTTTTTTTTAAATCTGTTGCATTCCTAAATGTACAAAGGCAAGCATTACGTTTAAGACCATGCTCACCTAATCAATGATTAAAAGTGTCATTTTCTTCAGTACTCTTGAGACTTCATAAATAGATTCTACAGATAGCTTCTGAAATTTCAAAGTATTATCATGTTCAACAGATAGCACAAATAATCAATGTAAAGTAATACCTATAATTTTGTCAGCTGTTAATCCAGTTGGAGCTGTAACAACACAAGATAAATGTGATTCTGTAGTTTTGTGTAGATAACTGGTCAAAACTTTAATTAAGAAACGTTTTCCTGTTCCAGCTTGACCACTTATGTATAGTAGAATAGGTTAAAATGATGAACATTGGCATTCTTTTTTTCATGCAGCAAACCATTTTGTAGCTGCTGTTTGACTTGTATATCTATATTTACTTTTGCTCAATATTTAGTTGTTCTTCCAACTTTTCCAACGGAATAATATCATATTGTGCTTGTTGCATTGCAGTTTCTACCTCATTCGTGGTTATTGCTGCTCCATTTTAAATAATTGGTTGTCCCTTTGGATCTTGACTCAGTGGACCAGTACTTTGACTATTTGGGGAACTTTCAAGATGTGGACTCCTTGTGGGATAGTATGCATCCAACATATTAGTTTTAACAATATCCATACTTTCTGGTTCATTTTGTGCTAAGTATTCTATTTCTTCCCAAATTTCTTTCGTCTCTGTCTTTTCAGATTTAGTTATATCTGATGTAACATAGCTAGCAACAGCAAGTGAATTATCTGCAACATACTGAAAATCCATGTTTGCATTCCACATTTTCAAAATAACTGGATTGTAGTCACTAATGTACTTTGAAGCTTCTGTTCTTTTTAAATGCATGTATTCTTGGGAGATTTTTGAGTTATTGTATGTCTTACTGCTGACAAAAAACTATTTACAGTTCCTTTAAAAAAAATAGGAAGTGTGAATCCAAAACGACATTTTGCATATAATTTTCCTTTACATTTACATTTTCGTCAGCAGTATTTCCCACATCGATGACTTTGAAAAGCGTAAAACTTGTTGTCTCAGGCACGTCTCTCTACCATCTCTTGGAATGGCACATGAAACATACTGTTCAATGAAAGACAAAACAGTTTCATCACTATCTGTTCCAAATTTCATCGCATTCTTTATCCATAATAGCATGTGTATATGAGGAGCACCTATCGCTTAGTACTTCTTTCTCCAAAAGAATTCTGTCACCTCTCCAAGAGGTGGGCTATTTTTATTGCAGATAAATTACATCAAAGCTTGAAACCTATGATTAAAATATCAGCACACATTTACAGGAAACAAGGTCACAAATAGACACATACCTCACTCACAAGAGCACGCAGACCTTTAAACGTGGCAGACTGTATTTCTCATTTGAAGCAAACACCTAAACTTATATGGCCTACTTCAAGTGTACCTTTCGATAAACTTATAGGGCCTCATTTATGAGACCGTGCATCACTTTTACGCCGCCGATGCGTCACTTTGTAAACCCCTGCGCTACATTATACCTGCGCCAGGTATAATGTATGCGGGGGGCATTCTGATGCAAGAATAGGTCATAGAAGTGACGCAGTGAAATCTATAAGATTTCACTGCACAACTTCTAGGACGCAAATGCGTCAATTTCTTACGCGTAAGAGTGACGCAGGCCCTTTCACATGGGGCTTGCCCCATGTGAAGGGACACATTGCTGAAGTTGCGTCACTTTTGTGACACACTCCAGCAATGCGTTACTATTGCGCCATACAGATACGTCAGAAATACTGACGTATCTGTACCTCCTTGCGCAATGATGCGTCATTCTGAAAATATGACGCATCATTGGTGTCGCAAGGAGGGTGCAATGAAAAGTGACGCATCGCTGTTTTCACGCAGCGATGCGTCACTTTTCATAAATGAGGCCCATAGAAAGTAGTCTAACCTTACTTTTCTCTTGCACCTTCAGTTTTCACCAACTGCTCAGAATGTTAGGTCTAGCCATATTTAAAACAGCAGCCCTTCCCATGTCACTGTTATAAGTCTCACCATGCTTCTCAAAGTATGCATGCATCAGTCTGTGCCCTTTGCTAGTGGCATGAGACATAAAAGGATACATACACATAGTTGAATACGCGTGTGTTCACAGCTCATGCTCTCTAAACTTGTGTTGAAGAAAGTGTATGTATTCCTTTCAGCTCATAAAATAGGGCACCTGGGTATTGAACAGGTTATTTCAGAGGCTCCATACCACCTACATACAGAAGACATCACAGGCTGTGCGACCGAATGACAGAGCATAACTGATAGATTTATCTATCTGCAGGATAACTGACCAGGTTTTCAAGCTACCATCTTCAGATGCATAAGACATGAGAGAATACATGTACAAATAGACACATACCTCACTCACAAGAGCACACAGACCTTTAAACTTGACAGACTGCATTTTTCATTTGAAGCAGCAACGTAAACTTGTATGGCTTACTTCAAGTGTACCTTTCCACAGATCCATAGGAAGTAGCCTAATCACGAATCCTTTTGCCAGCATGTTGTAAAACTCACTTTTCTCCTGCACCATCACTTTCCACCAACTGCTCAATTTTAAAACAGCAACCCTTCCCATGTCACTGTTGTAACTCTCAACATGTTTCTAAAGGCGGCAGATCTTTCTCCCACCTAGCTGCCAAGACTTGGAACACCCTCTCCAGCCACCTGCGACAGACCCATGGGTGAGTAGTGCACTCTGCAAATGTTCTGATTGATTGATTGATTTCATGCCTGTGTGTATGTATGCCTTTTGCTAGTGACATGAGACAGAAAAAACATACAAATAGTTGAATACCTGCCTTTCACAGTACATGTTCTCTAAATATGTGTAAAACAAAGTGTATGTATTCCTTTCTGATCATAATACAGGACACCTGGGTACACAGTTATATACGCTTTAAATACATCTACCAACATATTTTAAACATCAGTTTTCTCTGCTACATTCATTAGACATTCAGCAACAACACAATTACTATACACAACCTATTTCAATCTTCATATCAGTACAATAAAACAAACTACATTTCACATTCGTACTTTTGATAGCATATTTCAAATATCACATGTATCAAATGTTTAGCAAACTTTATAAGTAATGCATTACAAGCTTAAAAATAGCATTTCAAACACTGAAGCACTGCTACGCAATATACAACACACTTTACACATTTGTAACTCACCTCTGAAATACTATTGCAGAATATGAAAATGTCGGAAACTCCAAAAGGTTTTTCTTTCCGACACAATAAATGTGGTGTACCACTCTCAACAAAGTAAAACCAGTAATGACAAACTTTCCCTCTCGTTTTCCACCCAAATGAATGTAAGTAACAAATCAAATTGCTCCCTTCTTTTTAACAAATTCAAAAACCCACTTCTATTGAATACTCATATTAACCCTTTATTACACCCTTCTAAATGTACACAATCTCCTTCTATAACTTAGAGGAGTTGCGACTCCACTGCGGTGCCGTAGTGTGGGTTCGTGTAGGAGTCGCAATCCCTGACTGGAGTTCAGAAACCTATTCTCAACATTACTAGTACTACTTTTTAAGAACATACCACTTCGAAACATAGCACTGATTTAGGAAAACTTACTTTAAAACTATCACTCATATATAACTTACCATTTCATATTTTAAAACCACAGTTAACTTCCAACCCTTACTACAATATACTAGCACACATAAACCGATATCATTGTGATTCATATGAATAAAAACAACAGCAGTTGGTGTTCTCGGTCTTATTCTCTTTCTTTATTCCAGTTGATCCTGCCAACACGTGTTTCGTCGCCAGTTGGGTGGTTCACCCGCGACTTCGTCAGGGCTGTTTCACTGGTGTGTAGATCCTTTGGCCTTCCAACCGGTTGTACTTCCGTCCCGGCCAAAGTGTCGGCCTGGGTATGGAGAGGATTCAGTGGTACTAGTCTGGAAATTCAGTACTCTTGAATTGGTCACTCTGAAGTCTCCACAAATGTAAGGAAGATTCAGTCGACCCGTATGTGATCACGTCGTATTCCCCGGTATATGGATGGCTAAATTCCAATGCTATAATTTGATTCCGAAAGTGGGTTAGGTTCCAATCCGAACCTCGCGGCTATGTATGGCCTTCCAACCCTTCCCACATTCTGCTAGATTCAATAGTAACAGTTTCTGCAACATTCAACTGTACTGCCAGGTCGCAAGTTCACCATATTGTCAAGTTTTCAATCACCATATCTTCAATTAGCTTACAAATGCAAACAGCAGGTGTGGTTGAGTCTTGCACCAAAGACCTCCAGGCCTCCAAGCGAACCTGCCGAAAATTTGAAAAAAACTGGATCCGTGAACGAACACCAGAAAGCTACACAGCCCACAAGAACGCTACCCGCAGACACCACCACGTCATCAGATCCGCCAAAATAACCTCCTTCAAAGACTGCCTAGACAACTACGCACACAACAGCAAAGAGCTTTTCAACATCGTGAAGGAACTCTCCAACCCCAGCTCCAAAACCAACAACAAACCACCATCACAAGACCTGTGCAACTCGCTGGCCACCTTCTGCCATCACAAGATCGCAGACATCCACAACAGCTTTGACGCCATCACCTGACCAACTTCCTCGAGGAGAACAGCATCCCGGACCCGTCCCAGTCCGGGTTCCGCAGCAGCCACAGCACCGAAACTGCCCTCATCGCCGCCACTGACGCCATCAGGACCCTGCTTGACAACAGAGAAACAGCAGCCCTCATCCTGCTGGACCTGTCAGCCGCCTTCGACACGGTCTGCCACAGCACACTACGAACACACCTCCATGACGCCGGAGTCCAAGAGAAGGCCCTGGACTGGACAATCTCCTTCCTCTCCGACAGAACAGAGCGTCCGCCTCCCCCCCTTCCCCTCCGAAGCCACCAAGATCATCTACGGCGTACCCCAAGGATCATCCCTCAGCCCAATGTTGTTCAACGTCTACATGGCAACGCTCGCCCATGTCGCACGATGACACAACCTCAACATCATCTCCTACGCCAGCGATACCTAGCTGATCCTATCCCTCACCAATGACCCCACACAGCCAAAACAAACCTCCATGAAGGAATGAAGGCCGTTGCCGACTGGATGAGAAACAGCCGACTGAAGCTGAACTCAGACAAGACAGAGGTCCTCACCCTCGGATCCACCCCCTCAGCCTGGGACGATTCCTGGTGGCCGACTGCACTAGGAGCACCCCCTACACCCACCGACCACGCACGCAACCTAGGGGTCATCCTTAACTTCAGCCTTTCCATGACAAAGCAGGTCAACACAGTCTCCTCCTCCTCTTTCAACACCCTCCCCATGCTTTGCAGGATCTTCAAGTGGATCCCCACTGAAACTATGACGGTCACCCAGGCCCTCGTCAGCAGTAGACTGGACTATGGAAATGCACTCTACGCAGGAGCCCTGGCCAAACTCCTGAAACAACTCCAACGCATCTAGAACGCCTCAGCACGTGCGATCCTCGACATTCCTCACCGGAGCTACATCACACCCCACTTGAGAGACCTGCACTGACTCCCAATTTAAAAGAGGATAACCTTCAAACTCCTCACCCACGCACACAAGGCGCTCCACAACACCGGACCAGCGTACCTCAACAGCCGACTCAGCCTCTACACCACCACCCGCCAGCTCTGTGCCTCAGACCACCCCCTCGCCACCGTCCCCCGCATCTGAAGAGTGACCGCCGGCGGCAGATCATTTGCCCACTTCGCCACCCAGACATGGAATATCCTCCCCTCCTGCGGCAGACCAAAGACCTCCTAACCTTCAGGAGCCTTCTCAAGACCTGGCTCTTCGAACAGTAGCAGCCCCCCCCTTAGTGCCTTGAGACCCTCACGGGTATATAGTGTGCTTTATAAATGCTATGATTGATACGATTGATTGACTGTATCTTTCAAAGTGTTTTCTATACCCAAACAGAAAGATGCGGTTTCTAAAAAGTAACATGCATCTTACTTTTTACTACACAATTATTATGAACAGCCAATCAGTTATGTGCTTTCTCCAAAACAGCATCTTCTCCACCATTTTAGATACTTCTTATTCTACCAACTGACTTACTCAGCTACAAATGTTTTGGGAAACCCTTTCACTCATCCCTTAAAAATGCTATTAGTATGGATTGTAGGTCACAGCTATGTTTTCTGGGGCAAAGGGTATGATGAAGATAGAGGTATTGACAAATACCTAGATTTGCAAAATGTGCGTATTAAATGGTTTGCCCAGAGAAGATAAAAAGTGCCACCAATTGCTGCCTTTGTTTAAAACCTTCTTGCATCACCAACCCCCTGACCTCAAGGTTGAGCACTGTAGTGGCAATGACCTAGGCACATTGACTGAGGTAGGATTGGAAATCACAATGAAGGATACCTTTGCCCAACAGATGTCACTTTTCCCCCACACTGTCTTTGTGTACTCTAATATATTCCAAAGACAGAAATGGAAGTGGTCAAATCAATTCTGTCCAAAGATTGTGAAGACTAAAAAAAAGAATGTCAACAAAGCTGTTTCTGCTTCCCTCAGAGACCAATACATGGGCTCTAACTATAACAAAAATCTACGGTTTCACATGCATAACATCTACAGAAGTGATGGACTTCACTTCACAGATGAAGGGAACTGGGGGGCATATTATCAAGGACCGGTGTTAAAATTATCGCCGTTTTATCGGCAGGAAACTGTCAATAAAACGGCGATAATGGGCTTGATAATACGCCCTTGTTAATTCCCATAGATGCCCATGTTCTTGTGTTAACATGGGCTTCTATGGGAATTAACAAGGGCGTATTATCAAGCTCATTATCGCAGTTTTATCGGCAGTTTCCTGCCGATAAAACGGCGATAATTTTAACACCGGTCCTTGATAATATGCCCCAAAGTCTTTCTCAACAACCTTAAGCTGTGCATCCACACTTACATGTAGCTTCAACAAAGTCATAATAAACATAACAGCTCTTCTTAGAGCCACCCTATAACCCAAAAGTGAAAGTTATATATTTTTTAACATAGATACAATTTTTAATTTTTTTCGGATTCGCGAAGCCATTGCGAAATCGCAAAATAAAAGCACAAATTCAATGTACTACAACACATATAACCTTTCAACTTTAACTTTTAATTTCCATTTTAAAAATTATATCAAACTCTCACAATTTTAATGTGATTATGAAGTTCATTCTCAGTACATGCATAAAAAAGTCCACAACTGTAACACTGTCTTCTGAATTATTAGGATTTGATTATTTATTTAAGATGGATCTGTGAATCCCTTGTGACCTTACATGGGGGTCGCACTGAGCTCCACAATAGGGTTGCGACTATTATCACAAGAAAAAAAAAAAGAATAGCCCCCTGTTCCATATGGCCATTTCAGCACCGGGGACCCCACGCCCCTGGACCACAGAATTTCATTATTTTAAAATTAATTTTAATGAGGGGGCCAGCAGCAATCCTACCAAGGCCGATAATGGCCCTGGGGACCCCATCCCCTGAGGGCCGACAATTCATTTTAAAAAAAGAAAAGAAGGGAGTGGGACCCCTCCTACCCATTTTCTGTCCAGGGACCCCATCCCCTGGGGCATGGCCACCATTAAAGGGACCACAGGGAGCCTAAAGGCCTCTTTGGTCCCGACCGCCTCCCACCGCCTGCGAGTAGCAGAATTGCTTTTTGCCTCCAGGGCCCTGCTGACAATGAGCTCCCTGAAGGCAAAAACAAAGTGCTCCACTGTGAACAAGTGAGAACAAAGTGCTCTCACTTGTTCACAGTGGTGTACTTGTCACTATGAGATTTTATTTATTTATTTATTTATTTGTGCGATTTTATATAGCGCGAACTTTACCCGAAGGTGTCAGAGCGCTTTACATAAGAACCAGTTGAAAACATAAGGACTTAGGATTACATGCGTTAAATAAAGGATACAAACAGAAAAAATTGCAAATGTACAAGAGGTAAAGTCACACAAGGAGGAGACACAAATGGATATACTCTAAGAGTCACATAGGAATGGTAGATAGTACAAAGGTCTGCTGCATATACTAGTGATTAGAATTATCTCTATCTACATAGGGAAGGGATACACATGGATATACTCTAAGAGTCACATAGGAATGGTAGAGAGCACAGCGGACTACTGCATATACTAGTGATTAGAGTTATCTCTATATACATAGGGAAGGGATAAGACTGGATATACTCTAAGAATCACATAGGAATGGTAGAGAGCATAGCCGACTACTGCATATTCTAGTGATTAGAGTTATCTCTATATACATAGGGAGGGGATATGACTGGATATGCTCTAAGAGTCACATAGGAATGGTAGATAGTACAAAGGTCTACTACATATACTAGTGATTAGAGTTATCTCTATATACATAGGGAAGGGATACACATGGATATACTCTAAGAGTCACATAGGAGACTAGTCGTTAGAGTTATCTCTATATACATAAGGAAGGGATACACATGGATATACTCTAAAAGTCACATAGGAGACTAGTCGTTAGAGTTACCTCTATATACATAGGGAAGGGATACACATGGATATACTCTAACAGTCACATAGGAGACTAGTCGTTAGAGTTATCTCTATATACATAGGGAAGGGATATGACTGGAAATACTCTAAAGGTCACATAGGAATGGTAGAGAGTACAAAGGTCTACTGCATATACTAGTGATTAGAGTTATCTCTAGAAACATAGGGAAGGGATATGACTGGATATACTCTAAGAGTCACATAGGAAGGCTAGATGGTACAAAGGTCTACTGCATATACTAGTGATTAGAGTTATCTCTATATACATAGGGAAGGGATACACATGGATATACTCTAAGAGTCACATAGGAGACTAGTTGTTAGAGTTATCTCTAATATACATAGGGAAGGGATACACATGGATATACTCTAACAATCACATAGGAGACTAGTCGTTAGAGTTATCTCTATATACATAGGGAAGGAATATGACTGGAAATACTCTAAGGGTCACATAGGAATGGTAGAGAGTACAAAGGTCTACTGCATATACTAGTGATTAGAGTTATCTCTAAAAACATAGGGAAGGGATATGACTGGATATACTCTAAGAGTCACATAGGAATGGTAGCTGGTACAAAGGTCTACTGTATATACTAGTGATTAGAGTTATCTCTATATACATAGGAAAGGGATACACATGGATATACTCTAAGTCACATAGGAGACTAGTCGTTAGAGTTATCTCTATATACATAGGAAAGAGATATGACTGGAAATACTCTACGGGTCACATAGGAATGGTAGATGGCACAAAGGTCTACTGCATATACTAGTGATTAGAGTTATCTCTAGAAACATAGGGAAGGGATATGACTGGATATACTCTAAGAGTGACATAGGAATGGTAGATGGTACAAAGGTCTACTGCATATACTAGTGAGTTATTTCTACATACAAAAAAGCAGAGTTCCATAAGTGTGGATGCAGTCACAGCACAAAGGGAGGGTGGGAGGGATGCAAGGGTGTGGAGAGAAGGCAAAGCAGAAAAGGGAAGAAACATTTGAGGATCAACAACGGGGAAAAGGGTTAAAGGACGAGGGAATGGATGGATGGTCAGAGTCCATAGAAAACTGTCCGCAATCAGCAGTAAAATGGCGGCCAGGACAGAACAAAATGTAAAGAAGTCCAGGAGAGCAGTGCTCCTGCCATCCCATGGGCACCCCGGGACATTGCTTGAGCTGGCCTGGGGGGTGTGGTCCCTGCCCTGGGCCAAAAAGGGCCCCAGGACGGGGGCCCTGTGGCCCCCCTCCAACATTTACAAAGCCCCAGAGGTGGTGGTCCCTCACTTTTAATCAATCTGTGCCCCGGGGAGGGGGTGGTCTCCGGGGCAATGTTGTGGGGGCTCAAGCCCCCATACCATATTTTCAAAGTTAAGCCCGGGGAACTGGCAGTCCCTGGGGCTGCGGGGGTCTTCTTGGCCCCCGTAAATAAAAAACATAGCCCCATGGAGGTTGTGGTCGCTGGGGCATCAGGGGCCCCTGAGTGCCCCCGCACTATAATTTTGCACTGCCCCCGGGACCTGGTCCACCCGGGGGCTTAAAAGAAATGCGGGAGACTGCGCTTCATTTTTTGAAATATTCGTCCGAATTCGTGGACCCTACGTGACTTCTGCAGAAAAGTTTAAAAAATATCTTTTTGGGCAGGTCTAGGGGGTCAGGGTGTTTGAAATCTGCCCCCTTTCCTTAATTTGTAACCTTTTTTCTTGTGCCAACACTTCCTGGTTTGAAGTGTTGCAAGATCTCAGTGTCGAGATCGGGAGGGTTCGCGGTTCCACCAGGGCCACATTACTGAATGGATTTACACCATTTAAGAAAATGGTCTCTTTCTGAAACAAGAGCTACTTTTTGGCCAAATTTGCTGTAATTCCGTTCAGCATTTCGGGCTGTAGCCTTGTCTAAAGTTTCTATGAAAATTAAAATGGAGAAAATGCATTTTGGGACTCCTCTTTTTTCTCGTCCCCCCTTGACAAATCACCCCGAAACTTTTAACATAGCAGCTGACCTGACCGCCCCATTAGTTTTGAAAATGTTGCAAAGATTCATCAAACAACACCAAAGATATTGGCAAATCAATCAACGCTTTTCCTAGGGAAACTAGGTCCTAACTAAAACTATCTACTGGCGAGCTATATCAACTTCTCTGCTTCAATCACTTCTTTCTGTCAAACAAAGACAGATATGGACCACCATTGAATTGTGCGATTTGATTGATTTCAGACTGTCTCCCACAACGCAGCCATCCCGCCCTCTGAGAACGCCAGCCAGCCCACCATCTCCTCCTGCACACCGACCATGACTGAAGATACTGCCTCCACCATGAAAGGCATCCACTCAGGGGCCACCACAGACCCCTGCCAACCACACCTCTACCACAGAGCCGCCATCGCACCTGAACTACAATGCACCATCAATACCACTTTCGAGACCGGCACCTTCCCCGATGACTGGAAACATGCAGAAGTCAGGCCCCTGCTCAAGAAACCCTCAGCAGATCCGACTGGCCTCAAGAACTATTTGCCCATCTCGCTCGTCCCCTTTGCGGTGAAAGTCACTGAGAAGACCGTCAACGCAGACAACACCGTCCTCAACCCTTTTCAGTCCGCATTCTGCAGCAACCACAACACCAAGCCCGCCCTACTCATCGCCACAGACAACATCCTCCTCGACCAAGACCACAACACAGCCCTGATTCCACTCGACCTGTCAGCAGCATTCAACACCGTATCCAACCGCACACTTGCAGCCAGACTACACAACGCCGGCATACAAGGTACTGCCCTCGACTGGATCCAATCGTTCCTCACAGGCAGAGCCCAAAGGATCAGACTGCCACCCTTTCTTTCCAAACCCAGGGGAATCAACTGCGGAGTCCCACAGGGATCATCGCTCAGCCCAACTCTCTTCAACATCTACATGGCCCCCCTCGCAACCATCATCCGTCAGCAGGGCCTAAGCATAGTATCCTACGCTGATGACACCCAGCTCATCCTCTCCCTCACCAAGGACCCCACCACCACCAGCCCCAACTTCTAGGAAGGATTGCACGACATTGCAGCCTGGATGAGCAACAGCTGCCTAAAGCTCAACTCATAGAAGACAGAAGCCCTCGTCCTCGGAACCACGCCATCAGCATGGAACAACACCTGGTGGCCCACCACCGCGGCAGCCCCCGGCCCCCACAGACCACGCCAGAAACCTCAGCATCATACTCGACTCCTCCCTCTCCATGAACCGACAGGTCAACGCCGTCACCTCCAGCTGCTTCAGCACCACTCCACATCCTTCATAAGACCTTCAAATGGATCTCCTCCAAGTCAAGGAAGACAGTCACCCACACACTCATTACGAGCTGGTTGGACTACGGAGACAACCATCATAAACAAGTCTCTACTAAGCAAGCTCCAGAACACCACCACCATGCTTGTTCTTGTTATCACCTGACAATAGCACATCAGCCAACACCTACGAAAGCTCCACTGGCTCCCTGTTGAGAAGAGAGTCACTTTCAAGACACTCACCCACGCCTGCAAATGCCTACACAACACGGACCCCAATACCTCAATGACAGATTCACCTTCCACGTACCCAAAAGAAACCTCAGATCCGCCTACCTCATCCTTGCCAAAACCCCACGCATCCACAGAGCCAAAGCAGGGGAGAATCCTTCTCCTACATCACGGCCAAGACCTGGAATGAGCTCCTGATCGACATCAGCACGCCCCCCTCCCTGAGCACTGTCAGGAAAGCTCTCAAGATCTGGCTCTTCGGCTGAATGGAACTGCTGACCCTCCAGCTCCTTGGGACCCTTGTGGGTGAGTAGCATGCTTATAATTCCCTGATTGATTGATTGATAACGCGTATCGGCCTTCCACCGCCTTGACCACATGACTGCTGATTTGTGGGATCTGCTTACGTAAAGAGATAAGTGCTTAGACCATAAATGTGGACACTGACTACAGACTGCTTAAACAAATGATGATGTATATATATCCATTTAAGATAAATATATATAAATACATACGGAAATAATTTTAAATGTAACAATGCCAAATACATCTGACCTGTAATACATGGTTTTAAAAAACAATCATGGTAAAATACCAAATAAAACCTGTAATATCAATATTTATGTGCCCATACACATTGATAACTTATATTATATAGAGTGCCTATCATCTAAAATGTTGGTCTAAATGCTCATTCTATAACTCTTTGCACAGTTATCAGAACTCATCATTAAGCAGCCTAAAGTGCTCCAAGATAAAGTGCCAAAAGTAAAGTGCAACTGTGCATCACCAACTAAGTCAAATTGTTTATTACCCTATAAAGTGAATACGTGACTTAAGAAAATAAATGGCAGCAGGACTATCTGCAACTGTTGGTAATACTGCTAACATTTCAGAATTGTATTATTTCCCTCATAATTCTTTTTTCTTTTTTCGTTCTCATAGGTCCGTGTGACGGCAAGAATGTCATATTGTCCAAATCGTATCAATTCACAAACGTGTTCACTAGAAGGTGGTGATGGACGGAGGGTTGACAATACAAGCACACACCCCCAGTCAACTGATCTGGGTTTAATCCATCACCGTTCTTTAGCCCACTCTGCCACCCCAGTTCAGACATGGCCATATGAAAATCAGTTTGACCCTGTTACTCATGGGAACAGTCCAGCCTGAACTGCCAAGCCATGCCTTCCCTGGACCGGAAACAAGCTTCCGAGGACCGGTTTGTGGCATTACAGCCGCCTTCAGCCCGGCTTGCTTGAATCCAGTGGCAAAGTGAGCAAGGGACTCACGCCTGAGCATACCCTGCCAACTTATGGCGAACAAAGCAAAACCAAAGATGGTGATGGACGGAGCGTTGACAATACAAGCACTCATGCCCAGTCAACTGATCTGGGTTTAATCCATCACCGTTCTTTAGCCCACTCTGCCACCCCAGTTTAGACATGGCCATATGCAAATCAGTCTGACCCTGTGCCTCATGGGAACAGTCCAGCCCAAACTGCCAACCCATGCCTTCCCTGGACCGGAAACAAGCTTCCGAGGACCGGTTTCTGGCATTGCAGCCGTCTTCAGCCCGGCTTGCTTGAATCCAGTGGCAAAGTGAGCAAGGGACTCACGTCTGAGCATACCCTGCCAACTTATGGTAAACAAAGCAAAACCAAAGGTGGTGATGGACGGAGCGTTGACAATACAAGCACTCACCCCCAGTCAACTGATCTCGGTTTAATCCATCACCGTTCTTTAGCCCACTCTGCCACCCCAGTTCAGACATGGCCATATGCAAATCAGTCGGACCCTGCGCCTCATGGGAACAGTCCATCCCGAACTGCCAAGCCATGCCTTCCCTGGACCGGAAACAAGCTTCCGAGAACTGGTTTCTGGCATTATAGCCGTATTCAGCCCGCCTTGCTTGAATCCAGTGGCAAAGTGAGCAAGGCACTCACGTCTGAGCATACCCTGCCAGCTTATGGCGAACAAAGCAAAACCAAAGGTGATGATGGACGGAGCGTTGACAATACAAGCACTCACCCCCAGTCAACTGTTCTGGGTTTAATCCATCACCGTTCTTTAGCCCACTCTTCCACCCCAGTTCAGACATGGCCATATGCAAATAAGTATGACCCTGTGCCTCATGGGAACAGTCCAGCCCGAACTGCCAAGCCATCCCTTCCCTGGACCAGAAACAAGCTTCCGAGGACCGGTTCCTTGCATTACAGCGTCTTCAGCCTGGCTTGCTTGAATCCAGTGGCAAAGTGAGCAAGGGACTCATGTCTGAGCATACCCTGTCAACTTATGGCGAACAAAGCAAAACCAAAGGTGGTGATGGACGGAGCGTTGACAATACAAGCACTCACCACCAGTCAACTGATCTCGGTTTAATCCATCACCGTTCTTTAGCCCACTCTGCCACCCCAGTTCAGACATGGCCATATCCAAATCAGTCTTACCCTGTGCCTCATGGGAACAGTCCAGCCCGAACTGCCAAGCCATACCTTCCCTCGACCGGAAACAAGCTTCCGAAGGACCGGTTTCTGGCATTACAGCCATCTTCAGCCCGGCTTGCTTGAATCCAGTGGCAAAGTGAGCAAGGGACTCACGCCTGAGCATACCCTGCCAATTATGGCGAACAAAGCAAAACCAAAGTTGGTGATGGATGGAGCGTTGACAATACAAGCACTCACCCCCAGTCAACTGATCTGTGTTTAATCCATCACCGTTCTTTAGCCCACTCTGCCAACCTAGTTCAGACATGGCCATATGCAAATCAGTCTGACCCTGTGCCTCATGGGAACAGTCCAACCCGAACTGCCAAGCCATGCCTTCGCTGGACCGGAACAAGCTTCCGAGGACCGGTTTCTGACATTACAGCCGTCTTCAGCCTGGCTTGCTTGAATCCAGTGGCAAAGTGAGCAAGGGACTCACGTCCGAGCATACCCTGCCAACTTATGGTAAACAAAGCAAAACCAAAGCTGGTGATGGACGGAGCGTTGACAATAAAGCACTCACCCCCAGTCAACTGATATGGGATTAATCCATCACCGTTCTTTAGCCCACTCTGCCACCTCAGTTCAGACATGGCCATATGCAAATCAGTCTGACCCTGTGCCTCATGGGAACAGTCCAGCCCAAACTGCCAACCCATGCCTTCCCTGGACCGGAAACAAGCTTCCGAGGACCGGTTTCTGGCATTACAGCCGTCTTCAGCCCGGCTTGCTTGAATCCAGTGGCAAAGTGAGCAAGGGACTCACGTCTGAGCATACCCTGCCAACTTATGGTAAACAAAGCAAAACCAAAGGTGGTGATGGACGGAGCGTTGACAATACAAGCACTCACCCCCAGTCAACTGATCTCGGTTTAATCCATCACCGTTCTTTAGCCCACTCTGCCACCCCAGTTCAGACATGGCCATATGCAAATCAGTCGGACCCTGCGCCTCATGGGAACAGTCCATCCCGAACTGCCAAGCCATGCCTTCCCTGGACCGGAAACAAGCTTCCGAGGACTGGTTTCTGGCATTATAGCTGTATTCAGCCCGGCTTGCTTGAATCCAGTGGCAAAGTGTCATCCTCCAATTCCTCGGGATCAACGTGATGTAAAGGAAAGGCCACCTCCTGATCTATCCAAACCTTGAATGCTATGATAGCCAAAGGTTAAGGAAGGATCAGACGAGGGCAATAAAGCCCGCGGGGAAGGGAGGGAACTGCGGGGAAGGAGATCTGAAACGACAAAACAAAGAACGAGGATTAAACCCTTCTTCTCTCTACTACTAGCACAACACAACATGAAGTACCCTAGTTTCCTAACCCTTCGTAACGTCTACCTGTAAAGGAAATGAAAGGGCTGGTAGATGTGGAAGATAATTCTCTTCACCCACTTCCTGACCGGAGAAGACTGTGAACCACGCTATTCCCACCTGTAACACAAAGCACAACAACAACCTCACACCCACTCCTGATAGAGAGCTAGAGGAAAGCAGATCAATAGGATAGACTGCGTACGTACCCCCTTTTGTAATAAGTCTTACTTCGAAAGGAACGTCTGGGAGAAATAGCGTAGCCAGAGGTATTACTTGAAATAAAACCAAAATGATCCTGAGCGGGTTGCTTCACCCGTTTCAGTGAGAAAATAAGTCACAGTACCTCTTAGTCCAAGGGTAGAACCAGCATAAACGATGCACTCTCTGATTTCACCTCTAGGATACCCAAGCCTGGGCAGCAGGACGCTGTAATCCCATGTGAAGTAAACGTATACCAAGCCTGGTAATACGATATGCTGTGTAGCGATATCGTCCTCCGCACGAGCCACGTTTCAGGCTCACCAACGGAGGGCAACGGTTGCAATGTGCTGATTAATCCGCAAGGAAGAAAAAACAATGTTTCTCGTCCTCCGCACGAGCCACGGTTCAGGCTCACCAATGGAGGGCGACGGTTGCAATGTGCTGATTAATCCTCAAGGAAGAAAAAACAATGTTTCATCGTCCTCCGCATGAGCTTCAGAAAGCTCGTCCAACGAGAGGGCAATGACGGGTGAGACGACTCGATTTACGATGTAATCGTCCTCCGCATGAGTCAATCCGACTCGCCAACGGAGGGCAATGTAGGGCCAAGGAAACTATCGAGCGTGCCAACGAAACCGTCCTCCGCATGAGTCTGCCTGACTCGCCAACGGAGGAACGATAGATTTTTGACGGCAAAGTGCAGAGCACAAAAGCGCCTGGTAACACAAAGTGGCTGAATTCAACAACAAAGAGAACGTATCCGCACGTCTCATTCAGGGGGTCTGTGGTTCGAAGAATATCCGACACCAGGAACAGGAAATGAGTTCCCTATGTAACCTTCCTTTGCACCGCAAAGGACTCTGGGATATGTAGTTTTGTGTGAGAGGTCACCATCCAAGTGTACTGTGGCGGCGCTCAACCAGAACATGACAGTACATCCCCCTCCTCACGGAGAGCGCCGCAAAGGCCCAGGACGCAAGGGATACCTCCTATGGAACAAGGACAGCAGACGAGGCGCATGAATCCCAGACGCGGGTTCCCACGTATTGTCCTCCGGGCCATAACCCTTCCAAGAGACCAGATAACTGAGGCCTCGGCCCCGCCACCGTGAGTTCAGAATGGCATCCACCTCGTACTCACAGCCATCAGGAACCGCCAAAGGCGGAGTGAGCCGACGCACAGAGGAACTAGAAGGCTTCAGTAATGACACATGGAACACCGGATGCACCTTCAAGTGTCTTGGGAGTTTCAGCCGCATCGCCACAGGGTTGACACAACGCTCAATAGGATAAGGGCCGATGAAGCGAGGATTGAACACGCTGTATTTACGGAATCTGATGTTCCGGGTAGATAACCACACCAAGTCACCGACTTGATACAAAGGTCCGGAACGACGATGTTTGTCCGCTGCGCACTTGTAAGCTGCTTTGGAAGCGACGAGATTGCCCTGAACCTTTGACAAGGTTTCCTTGATATGCAAGACCCTCTTCGCCGCCTCCGGTACCTTGTCTTCCTGAACTGGCTGGAGAAACGGAAGAAAATGAGGATGGTGACCGTATGTACAGTAAAAGGGAGACACCTTCGTAGCACTATGAGTAGCGTTGTTATATGCCACCTCTGCCAACCACAAATAGTCCACCCAATTGTCCTTCCCCTGATCCACATAGCATCTCAAGAATTGTTTCAAGGTCTGATTGAGACGCTCCGTTTGTCCATCCGTCTGTGGGTGAAAACTGGTGGAAAGTGCTGTCTTGATATTGAAGGACTGGACTTTTTAACAGTACCAGCGGTGCCAGGGAACAACACCTATAACCTTCATGGGATACCTGTTTCGGCGCACAAACTACAGAGACACGGGACACTTCCTTCGGCGTCAAAGATTCAAGGTTTATTTACTGCAGGGAACACAGAAGTCACAACAAGTACAACACGTGCAACTTGGGGAGACTGCTTCAAATTGGTTCTGTGGAGCGCTCCTTTTATACAGAATTTACTCATAGGACAACATGGTACACAAAAGTTTACAACCTGGTTCCCATAATTATCCCCCAGAGGGGTCGCTTTGGTCACTTTGGTACACATAAGGTCCGGAACATAAGTGCGGAAACATTTGGCGGTTCCCAACTGTAAAAACCCATCTTCCCAACATTAGTGAATTCCAATCGGCAGTAAAACAGATCGAAATAGGGACAAAGACAGGTGCAGAGGAAGATGGAGACAGTGGGAGATTGAAAAGGGTGTAAAAAGGGGAGGTATCGGGAAACACGAGATACAGGAATCAAAGGGACGTGCCTAATGAGATGCACGGCTGAGACAATAAACCGGCACGGCAGAAGCGGGGCCATCTGCCTTACAGTATCATCCCCCTCATCGTAAAAGATACTTACAAAGAACATGTGTCTTCCACAAATATCTTGAAAAGTCCCAGGGTAACGAAGCGGACAGTGTCCGTTCGCTGGCTACTTGAGGGCAAGAGACAAAATGGATGCCGTATCTAAGATGGAACCCGTGGGTACAGATGAAAAACCCACATATCAAACGAACGGTTTAAGTTAGCACAGCGAAACTGCGCATACTTACTAAACTCGTCATTTGCGGTTCTTAGATACCAGACTCGACCATATTCGTGCGAGTCGAAAACATCCCTTACAATTGTCACGGAACCTCAGACGCTCCTTTTGCCCTCATGTAGGCAAGCACTAGTTGGAATCATATTCGATATTCATCAGACCCTCGAGATGTTGCTGTAGCATAGCTCTGTCCAACCGAGACCCTTTGGTAACAGGTGGCTGTCTCATACACGTTGTAGCACAGAGGCCACATAAGGCAGGACCGCACTGCACGCAAAGGCAACACGTGAACAGGAACGTTACAACGACTCCAATGATCATCAGAATCTTCCAACCCCAAGTCGACATCAGGCCCCAAAACCATCCAAGTAGCGTCCAATCCCCTACATCCACGTGTATGGATTCGGAGATCTTATGCAACTTCGAGATGGCTTGATAGACAGTCGGAGCGTTATCAGGAATGAAAATACAGCAGCTCGAATGGATCACCTTACATACCCCACCTCGATCTGCTAAGATCACGTCTAAAACCATACGGTTTTGTAACGTCATAAGTCTATCCGCCTGAAGTTCTGTGGTGATGTTACCAAGGGCACTGGCAGTAATATTAGCTGTCGATTCTACCACTCGAGTCAACTGTCTCAGGTTCCTACTATTAACCATAGGTCCCCAAAATGGGAGGAAACCCTTGAAAAAGTCTCCTGCCTCTTGACCGGCAGTATCCTCTTCGCTAATTACGCCTCTCACAACTCTAGTTTTGTGATAATCTGCATCTACAGTAAACGTCGGAGGCAACAAGTTTGCGATAAAACATGAGCCCATGAAGTCAGAGGATAACCATGCATACGCACGATCATGACAAATAAAGTATGTACCCTTGGCAGCCAAAAACACAGGGGACGAGACCATTGGCAAAATATAATTTTCAGTGCAAGCACTCTCTCCAAGTCGGGCTTTCGATCTATGGCCGCGACCTATCAAACAAAAATTACCAATGTGGGGTACGACCCATATCGGAGGCGAGCTTTTAAGCTGTTTTTCACCAGTGAACACACTATACTCGCCTCTACTTAGGACCCTATAGGCTTGTACCTCTTCTTCAGGGATAAGCGAGGGATCATAGATATCGCTATCTAAATCCTCTATTGCTATAGACAAAGATTTTTGGTACGAGGTAGGACCAGAGTAGGGGGAACGTGGTTCTCGAATGGGGTGGAAACCCAGTGCGCTTTGAAACATTGTTTGAAATGCTCGAGCAGACCCTTGGGAGCTATACGGTAACACCAGATATGGAATTCCCTTATCCGTAGTATGCGGCATCAACCCACACACCCAACAATTAGTAGTGTTAACCACTAACTGATGCTGATGAAGGAGCTGAATAAAGGAATTGTTGCGGAATTCTGCACGTCTAGCCTGCTCGTGTTCAGGTAAAATGTGAAAAGAATGAGGAGAAGCAGTGGAGGTGAGTTTAAGGTCAGGGGTAGGAGTAGGTATGGTAGAAGGCAAGAAGTAAGACATCGTGTAATATACTCCACCCACCAATAACGCAGAAACAGTCACAAACAGTACGAATATTTGGAACACAAAACATTTGGTACGACTGAGTTGCTGCAGCTTGAATCTTTGTGCTTGAGCTCTTTCCAAGTCCATCAGCTTTGAAAATGCCATTCCCTATGACCGTCCGCAACGTTTCTTGACGCACTTCGTTCTGTGTAGTAATAGTCAATTCCTAGGAGTTCCCAGGAACCGACGGTCTTTAACCTAGCGTCAAGACCTACTAACCAGGAGGAAGTACGCGCGCGGCCCTACGGCCTTCATTTCATATATATATATATATATGTGAAAACAATGTCTCTCAGCTGTGGAAACAAAAAGTGTAAGGAACGAAGCTCAATGAATATGTACAAAATAATTACAATAGTATGAGTGTTCAAACTGATCATGGAAAACGGGATAATGCACTTGTCAAGGGACAGAACGGGGTTTTTTATTAGTCTTTAGTGCTGGATCGCAAAAGATATCGGGTTTTCCCAGGACGTGTCTGTTCGTTAAACAAAAGATCTGTCGAAGGGACAACGCCCTGTTGATCAGCTGAATGTTCTGGTCTTGAGTCTTCTGATGACAAGTGTTCAACAATGCCTTTTTGCTGCACTGAGGATTCTCCGACAGGTTGTGCGTCGCTGAAAGGTACAAACGCCGGCAATCCTTCGGTTTCAGTTGATGCACTGCCTTTCCTCACCCACGAGTCTGCTGGCAACGGGATGGGGACTTTCTTGGTATGGGTGGCATGCACCCAATTCTTCCGCCCCTCGAGACGAACTGCAGTTCTCGTGGCAAGGAGGACCTGATAGGGTCCAGTGAACCTGGGATCCAAATTGTTCTTGCGCGAAAAGTTTCGTGTTACCACCCAATCTCCGGGCTGGAGCGGGTGGCCTGGACCCTCCGTCTGCGTCGGCAATGCTTCGTGAACCTGTTGGTGAATTAACCTCAGTTTAGCAGTCAAGTCATAAAGATAATCGATCAACATTGGATACTCAAGATCACAAAAGGCACCCGGTCTAGGGACCCCCCAAACATTGGCAGGGCGACCGAACACTATTTCATAGGGGCTGAGCCCTACTCGGGAGTGTACAGTTGCCCTTGTTGACAGCAATGCTAAGGGTAAAGCGTCAGGCCATGAAAGCGTTTTCCACAATCGTTCTCAATGTAACTACAGCATACGCAGTTGTCACATCACCGTTCGGCAACTTGAAACAAGAACCATCCACATACAAAGTACCATCGGGATCTGTCAATGGAGTATCTTTTAGGTCAATGCGACCCTTGGTTTCCTCTTCAGTTCTGAGATAGCAGTCATGTACTGCTTCATCACTTGATTCTGTGTCGATCGGCAGCAATGTTGCTGGATTCAACACATTACATCGTCTTATCCGTATATGACTGGCCAGCAACGTCAATTCATAACCAGACAATCTTGCACTTGTCAGATGTTGAGTTTTCGTTCGGTTCAATAGAGTGTCGACTGCATGCGGAACCATTACCGTGAGCATATTATCCATGACTAGACCTGCGGACTGTCGAATGGACGCCGCAGCTGCCGCTGTTGCCCTTAAGCAACTTGGCAAGGCTCTTGCTACTGGGTCTAAAGTCGAAGAAAAGTAGGCACATGGGCGTTGCTTACCACCAAAAGGTTGTGTCAAAACACTCAACGCGCAACCATCCCTCTCGTGAACGTATAGTGTAAACGGCTTACTGTAGTCAGGAGTGCCCAACACAGGAGCCGAACACAACGCATCACGCAATTCAGAAAAACTTTTCTGACATTCTTCAGACCAAGGTACTGGGGATGAAACATCTTTGCATGTAAGGGCTATCAATGGTTTCGCCAACAATGAAAAATTTGGAATCCATTGTCTGCAGTAGGACGTAATACCTAAAAAGGCGCGAACATCTCTTTGGGTTTTTGGCACAGTCATTCGGGAAATCGCTGCAATTCTCTCTGGGGTCAACCTTCTCCCTTCTTTTGACAATAAGTGACCTAGATAGGTAACTTCTTGACAACAATACTGTAGCTTTGAAGGCGATACCTTGTGGTGCAAGTCATGTAGATAGTGCAATAATGATACTGTAGCCGTTTTGCAAATAGCTTCTGTATCAGCTGCCACTAAAAGATCGTCAACGTACTGAATCAAAGCTGCACCTTTAGGTAATACAAAGGCATCAAGCTGTCCTTTAAGTGCTTGGCTGTAGATTGACGGACTCTCACAGTAGCCCTGTGGAGCGCGTTTTAGCCTAAAACTGCGACCACCTAATGAAAATCCGAATAGGTCTCTGCTTTCCTCTGCAATTGGGATGCTAAAGAAAGCATTCTTTAAATCAATCACTGTGAACCAGGAGGCAGATGCCGGGATCATTGTTAATAAAGCCGTAATGTCAGGGACCACGGGGAATTGTGGAACCACTATTTTGTTTACCTCTCTCAAATCTATAACGAAACGGTACACAGGAGGTTTAGTTGGGTCAGTTCGTTTCAGAATTGGCAATACAGGGCTATTACATACATTTCCACGAGTTTCTTCAACAACACCCTTTCCAATGAGATCATGAACGATTGCTAACAGCGCTCGTTCGCCCTCAAGAGAAATACGATATTGAGGTAAACGCGGTAATCGCGCATTTGGTTTCAATTGAATCACATAGGGTGGAATGTCTAACAGGCCCACGTCATTGGGACCTGTGGCCCATAAAGACGCAGGGAGGGAACTCAATTCTGGTGGGAATTTATCGACTGACAAATACATGGGAGAGATCACTCTCCGTCCCAATGTAAGCTTCACTCCTTCGGGGGAACAATACAATGTTGCATATAATCGTTTCAACAAATCCAGGCCCAAAAGATTTTCACCACAACCTGTAGATAGAATCAGTGGAGCCGTTAGCTCACGAGGTCCAATCATAAGAGGCAAAGGATTAGAGACTGGGTTACTAACAGGGGCGCCAGAGAATCCAACGGAAACATTCGTTAAGCCAGACAAGGGTGCGCCAGGGAGTTTTGAATGCATGATGGAACTTTTCGTCGCACCAGTGTCTAACAGAAAAGGCTCAACTACACCTGATGTAGCCACTGCAACGTAAGGCCCACTCTGATCGACCGGAACTGACACTACTCCCTCTCTTTGTCGTTGGCTGTCCTAGTAATGGTCATTTACAACAGTTTCATACTCTACATAATAATCATCAACATTATACTGTGCAGATCGAACTGACCCCGCATTTCGCTGGTCAAAGTAATTATTTACATCCGATTGATTTTGATCACTCTGATTGTGGGATGAACCACGACCTCTACCACGAAGTGCCTGTTGAGGACCACCACCACGGTTTCCACGTGTCGACACACCATTCAGACGGTCCCGTAAGGCAAGACAATCATATTTTAGATGTCCCTCTCTCCTACAATATGCGCACTGATTATACCCAAGTGAAGATCTGGAATCAAAGTTGTCAGAGCGCGGCTGTGTTCTATCGAGCTGTGCTCGTGGTCGATACTGCTGTTGTGCATCATTTTGGTTTGATCGTGGAGGGTATGCTTGCTGCAACAAAACCTTCGTTTTGAGCTCCTTCGTTTTCTTTTCTACACGATCACTTTCTTCCTTTTCCCTATTCTCATAATACTGAGCCGTTGCTAGTATTTGCGCAGGGGTTGAAACTGCCCACGCACTTTCTGAATTCTTTAATTTGTTGCTTAGTTCAGGCAACAAATTCGACACGAATTTGTCAACGAATAACCGCTGGCCTCCCTCAGCGCCCATGTCCTGGCCGCTGTGGTCGACAAACGCTTCCTCAAACCTTGTAAAGAAATCCGAGACACTCTCATCTTTCTTTTGCTTACAAGCTGATAACTTATCCCAGTTCACCTTCATCGCTGGCATGAGAGTTTTCATGAGCGTAATGATTTTCTGAGGCAAATCCAAGATCAACTGTTCAGGCTTGGCCCCTCCGACTTGTAATGCATCAGCTGCTAGCAGTGCAGCCCAATCACCCCCTAATTCAGCTGCGTGATTGGCTTGACGAATTTTAGCCCAAACTGGTTGCGGTACAACATTGCCAAACAACATGTCGATGTCAGCAATATTCATAACAGTAGCTTCTACCAGTTGTGATAATTCCTTATAATAACCAGCCGGATTTTTACGCGGATCAGGTAAGGATTGCTTCACTTGCAAAACTTCTGATCGTTTCCATGGAAGATGTATCCACACCCTTCGAAAATGCGGTAGCACCACAGGGTTTGCATTAGGATCACCAGGCACCCACAGTGGCGGAACCTCTCTCATAGGATACTGACCAGGAACCGCTTTCCAGTTCTCAGTGGTATCATCTAATGATATCCGAGAATGTGCTGTGGGTCTGAATGCTAATAAGCGTTCCACGGCACGTCGTACATCGTCTCCTATAATCATACCGTTTGAAAAGTGACTCTGAAGTTCAATTATGTCGGACGGTACATTATCTACATCATCATTATACCATTCTTCCCTCAAAAAGTTACACATCTCCTCAAATACGAATCTCTGCGTAGGCTCATTAAACTGAGAAAACGTATCAAAGACTACACGTGGAGTGTAGTTAGCAGGATGTCTTATCCACCTATGTGCCATTGTTACTAACGTCTCTTTCTCCCTACCACAAGGGATCTGACTCCGTCTCTGAGGAGTTTCAGATGAATCAGACGAAAATAACGGACCAGAAAGAGGTGAATAAAGAGTAGCAACAGAGTTAGGAACACGCTTACGAACAGAAGGAGAAAGAAAAACAGGGGCAACAACACTGGAGGTGAAAGAAGGCATAGTAGGAACGGACAAGATAGTTGGAGTAGCAGAAACAACAGTCTGCGAAGGTACAGGTACAGGAGCAGTAGGAACAAGAACAGGTGGTAAAACAAACGTAGGGTTAACAGCGGGCTGGCCCGCAGCCGCTGGAGCAACAAGAGGTACAACAGGAGGTACTACAGGAGCAATTACAGGAGCAGTAGCACCCTGTACATAAGGAGGTGGTGATTTCATCAAGTATGACAGCAAGGAATCCTCCTTCAAATCTTCTTTTTTCTTTTCTAGATTATTCGGTAAAACTGGGTAACATTTATCTATTTTCATGTGATGCAATCTAGTAGCGATTTCCATGTCTTTTTCTTCTTTGTCTTGTCTACATTCTTTTATAGCTTGCATTACAGGAACGAACTCTTGTTTTTGATCCTTTTTAAGTTGTTTGATTTCTTTCTGCTTGGCCTCTTTACGCCATATCCGAAAGGAATCAAACATAGCTGGCCTAGCTTTCTTTAAAAATAATTTAGCCTCAAGATTATCTAAAATCGAAAGTTCAAAAGTTCCATGGTGTGGCCATCTAAGATCACCGTCTTTCTTTGTATAGCGGACCCAGTATTCATTATATATTATAGGACCCACCCCATGTCGACTATAAAGATCATGTATCGGAGTTCCAACTGGAGGTATCGGACACGAGTCCTCCAACCGGGAATCCATTGCGCAACATTTGAAAATACGAAACAAATCACTATGGCTAGGCATCGTGCACACTAACCTAGTATCAAACTTCAAGGATTACCGAAGCAATAAAACCTCGTGTAAGTCAAAACCCTCGGTTTTTGGCAATTGCAACTGTCAAATAATACTAAGGACCAATACTAAGAACCACAAATGCAATGGAACCATGCAATACAACAAAGCCTTAAGGCTATCACAAAGCTCGGAGAGCTAACCACAAAGCCTGAGGAGGCTATTACAAAGCTCAGTGAGCTATTACCACAAAGCCTTAAAGGCTAACAACAAAGCTTTCAAAAGCTAGAACAACCACTAAGGACTGGGAGCGACCCACTAATACTTAACTCAGAACTTCAATGGCGTCACCAGGAAGGCCCGTCTATCGTCTCGCTTGTACATAAGGTCTACGCCGGGCGTCGAAGACAGGTCGACAGTCAGGGCATCGGTCCGTCGCAGCCGTCAGGAGGCGGGAATCTTCGCAGGGAAAAACTTCGGGCCACTTATTTCGACAACAGGATCGATGAAGCGGGGTGCACCTTCCCTCGGAGATTTCACACGAAGTTCCTCACGATCATCAGGCTTTGGACCGGTACCGCTGAAGTCGCCCCACGTTGGGCGCCAACTGAAGGACTGGACTTTTTAACAGTACCAGCGGTGCCAGGGAACAACACCTATAACCTTCATGGGATACCTGTTTCGGCGCACACACTACAGAGACACAGGACACTTCCTTCGGCGTCAAAGATTCAAGGTTTCTTTACTGCAGGGAACACAGAAGTCACAACAAGTACAACACGTGCAACTTGGGGAGACTGCTTCAAATTGGTTCTGTGGAGCGCTCCTTTTATACAGAATTTACTCATAGGACAACATGGTACACAAAAGTTTACAACCTGGTTCCCATAATTATCCCCCAGAGGGGTCGCTTTGGTCACTTTGGTACACATAAGGTCCGGAACATAAGTGCGGAAACATTTGGCGGTTCCCAACTGTAAAAACCCATCTTCCCAACATTAGTGAATTCCAATCGGCAGTAAAACAGATCGAAATAGGGACAAAGACAGGTGCAGAGGAAGATGGAGACAGTGGGAGATTGAAAAGGGTGTAAAAAGGGGAGGTATCGGGAAACACGAGATACAGGAATCAAAGGGACGTGCCTAATGAGATGCACGGCTGAGACAATAAACCGGCACGGCAGAAGCGGGGCCATCTGCCTTACAGTATCATCCCCCTCATCGTAAAAGATACTTACAAAGAACATGTGTCTTCCACAAATATCTTGAAAAGTCCCAGGGTAAGGAAGCGGACAGTGTCCGTTCGCTGGCTACTTGAGGGCAAGAGACAAAATGGATGCCGTATCTAAGATGGAACCCGTGGGTACAGATGAAAAACCCACATATCAAACGAACGGTTTAAGTTAGCACAGCGAAACTGCGCATACTTACTAAACTCGTCATTTGCGGTTCTTAGATACCAGACTCGACCATATTCGTGCGAGTCGAAAACATCCCTTACAATTGTCACGGAACCTCAATATGCAAAGAGGAACACCAGGTCTTCCAAAACTGCGCGGTGAATTGCGAGCCCCTGTCTGAGACTATGACAGCCGGCAACCCATGCAAACGGACGGCATGTACCAACAAAAGATGAGCCAATTGTCCTGCCGTAGGGACTTGAGGGCAGGCAATGAAATGTCCCATCTTAGACAAGTAATCGACCACCACCAGGATCGCCGTATACCCCTGATCTCTAGGGAGTCCCACCACAAAATCCATCGATATACGTTCCCACGGAACATGAGGCGTGGGCAAAGGCTGCAGCAGCCCAGCAGGGCGTCGATGATCCGCCTTGACTGTCGCACAGACCACACACTTCGCCACCCAATCCGCAACATCAGCCCGTAGAGAAGGCCACCAACACCTTCGATTGATGTATTCCACTGTTTTCTCCACCCCAAGATGACCGGCACTGGGGGAACAATGACACCATCTGTATACCTGTTTCCGAAGGGAAACCGTAGGAACCAAAAGCCGTCCCTTATTCACTGGAAAGCCATCCAACAGTTTCCATTCGACGTGACTACGCAGCCAAGACCTCCAATAAAAGGTGTTAATCCCCTTCCGAATCCCTTCCAAAAAGGCATCAGGTTGTATGGCACACACACTCTGAGCCGGATTTATGATGGCCTTTTCTTCCCCGATCTCAGGAGTACAGGAAGAGGATTGGCGAGTCAAAGCGTCAGCCTTCCTGTTGGCCACCCCTGGTCTGTACGTGATAGTAAAATGGAATTCAGAAAAGAAGAGCATCCACCCGAGCTGTCTGGGCGTAAGATGTCTCGCAGCTGTCATAAACTGTAAGTTACGATGGTCAGTATAGACAGTAACCAGATGCTTTGCCCCCATCAAGAAATGCCTCCATTCAGTGAAGGCAACCTTTATGGCCAAAAGTTCCTTTTCAGCAATGCAATAATTGCATTCCGCTCCATTCAGTTTCCGGGACATGTATGCCACTGGATGCAGCTGCCCGGTCTGGTCATGTCTCTGAGACAACACTGCTCCCACAGCTACGCTAGAAGCATCTGCTTCCACTATGAAGGGCTTGTCAGGATTCGGATGTGCAAGCACTGGAGCAGAGACGAACGCCTCCTTCAAGGTTACAAAAGCCTCATGAGCTACAGAGTCCCAAACAAAAGGTTGAGCCTTTCGCAGCAGCCGAGTGATAGGAGCAACCACTCTAGAGAACTGATGGATGAAGCGCCTGTAAAAGTTGGCGAAGCCTATGAAGCATTGCACATCCCTCACGTTTCTAGGAACAGGCCACTCCTTGACCGCCTTGATCTTCCTTTCGGCCATTTCCTGGCCATGGGGGCTGAGCATAACTCCTAAGAATTCTACCGTGGGGACGTGAAAGTCACACTTGCTCAGTTTGCAGTATAGGCTGTGCTCTCGCAAAATGCTCAGTACCTTTTGGACATGGTGTACATGGGCCTCTTCAGAGTCAGAGTAAATAAGAATGTCGTCTATGTAGACTATGACGAAACGGTCCAGTATTTCCCGCAACACATAATTTAAAAAATACTGGAACGCCGCTGGGGCATTGCAGAGACCAAACGGCATGACTAAATACTCGAATAGCCCATACCTGGTCCTGAAAGCAGTCTTCCATTCATCCCCTTTTCTCATTCTCACCAGATGATATGCACCCTTCAGATCTAACTTGGTATAGATGGTGGCAGACTTAACCTGTTCTAATAATACACTGATTAAGGGGAGGGGATACCTGTTCTTTGTTGTTACTGCGTTCAAGGCCCTGAAGTCTACACATGCTCTCAATTCTCCGTTGGCTTTCGGAATGAAGAATAGGGGAGAAGCCGCCGGAGACATGGATGGACGAATGAAACCAAGCTTTAACAGCTTATCCAAATATTCTCTTAAATGCGCATTTTCGGGTTCAGTCAAAGCATATAGGCGTCCACAGGGAACCACCGCACCAGGGACCAGATCTATTTGACAATCATACTGCCTATGTGGAGGGAGAGTCTCAGCTTGTACTTCATCGAAGACCCCTTCAAAGTCTCTGTATACTTCTGGTAATCTAACATCTTTTTCAGCTGCTGTAGCTACATGCTCGATACATGCTAAAGCCAAAGAAGGTCTTTCGTTTCTTTCGTAACAGGTCTCCCTACAATACGGGGAATTCAGAGTAATGATGCCTGTAACCCAGTTTATTTCAGGATTGTGTTTTTTCAACCATGGGATACCCAGAATGACACCATATTGTGGAGCGTTTATTATGCTGAATATGACCTTTTCTCTATGATCCCCAATCATCATGTCCATATCACCTGTGTGATAACCAACAGGGCCTAAATCCAACTGTCTCCCATCCACGGCATAAACCACTTCACGAGTGTCTCTAGGGATTAACCCGATCCCAGCTCTCCGTGCTTCAGACGAATCCATGAACATGCCTGTAGCACCTGAGTCTACCATGGCATGCACAGTGATCCAGCTGGCCTGTACCAACAACATAACTTCAATGAAAAGGTGCTGAGCCCCCGTCATATTCTTGAGCAGAGAAGGGACGAACTTACGACTCCAAGGAACCCCTTCGTTCACCTCAGAGTCATCTAGTTTTCCGAAGGTTTTTCGGCTGCTGCAGAAATCCCTTTGAAACTGCGGAATCGAGACGTCTTGGGTTTCACAGGACATTCCCGCACAAAATGCCCCTTCTTCCCGCAATATAAACAGAGACCGTGTTTACGCCTTAGTTCTTTCTCAGAGGAGGAGAGAGCCGCCCTAACAGCCCCTATATCCATGGGTTCGGCAGCATGGACTGTATCCTTATCTGTCATTTTCGAAGGCCCGGAAGAAGGGACTGTTCTTCCCTGAAGTTTAGGATCGCCCTTACGGTCCCTCATTCTATGGTCCAAACGTAAAACTAGATTAATCAAATCCTCGCAGGTGGCTGGCTGGCGGTCAATCTGAGCTATTATGTCCTTCATATCTTCTCGTAAACCTTGATGGAATAGGGAGGCTTGTTTGGCATCAGGCCACTTTGTTTCGGTAACCAGCCTCCTAAAGGAATTGAGATATGTCAACACATCTTGATTTCCCTGTCTCAACTGTAACAACTCCCTATCCGCTGCATAGGAATCTGCCCTGCGGTCGAACACCTTAAGGAACTCCTCTTTAAACGCCTCCCAATCGTGTATGACCGGATCATCCCTTTGTAGTAGGGATACCGCCCATTGGGCGGCATCACCCGCCAAGTAAGACATGAGAAAAGCCACCTTGGCCTGGTTAGTGGGAAAAGATCGTGGCTTACAAGAGAAATGCAACACCACTTGTGAGAGAAAAACTTGTACCGAGCCCGCGTCCCCCTTAAAGCGTTCCGGATTAGCTAATGGAACCGTGGTAGGCATTTCCACTACCACCGGACCTGGTGGTGTGGTACTAGAAGTCCCTGCATTAAATGGGTTCCTCTGGATAGCATCTACTCGGTTGCGGAGTTCCGTGGTCTCTTGTCTAGAGGAGATTAGTTCTGACTGGACCAGCACTAGGGCCGCTAATACATCGTCTAAAGTAGCCATCTGTTACACCCGTTGACCAGGAGGAAGTATAAACTTGGGTCGGATATTCTGTTATCCTCCAATTCCTCGGGATCAACGTGATGTAAAGGAAAGGCCACCTCCTGATGTATCCAAACCTTGAATGCTATGATAGCCAAAGGTTAAGGAAGGATCAGACGAGGGCAATAAAGCCCGCGGGGAAGGGAGGGAACTGCGGGGAAGGAGATCTGAAACGACAAAACAAAGAACGAGGATTAGACCCTTCTTCTCTCTACTACTAGCACAACACAACATGAAGTACCCTAGTTTCCTAACCCTTCGTAACGTCTACCTGTAAAGGAAATGAAAGGGCTGGTAGATGTGGAAGATAATTCTCTTCACCCACTTCCTGACTGGAGAAGACTGTGAACCACGCTATTCCCACCTGTAACACAAAGCACAACAACAACCTCACACCCACTCCTGATAGAGAGCTAGAGGAAAGCAGATCAATAGGATAGACTGCGTACGTACCCCCTTTTGTAATAAGTCTTACTTCGAAAGGAACGTCTGGGAGAAATAGCGTAGCCAGAGGTATTACTTGAAATAAAACCAAAATGATCCTGACCGGGTTGCTTCACCCGTTTCAGTGAGAAAATAAGTCACAGTACCTCTTAGTCCAAGGGTAGAACCAGCATAAACGATGCACTCTCTGATTTCACCTCTAGGATACCCAAGCCTGGGCAGCAGGACGCTGTAATCCCATGTGAAGTAAACGTATACCAAGCCTGGTAATACGATATGCTGTGTAGCGATATCGTCCTCCGCACGAGCCACGGTTCAGGCTCAGCAACGGAGGGCAACGGTTGCAATGTGCTGATTAATCCGCAAGGAAGAAAAAACAATGTTTCTCGTCCTCCGCACGAGCCACGGTTCAGGCTCACCAACGGAGGGCGACGGTTGCAATGTGCTGATTAATCCTCAAGGAAGAAAAAACAATGTTTCATCGTCCTCCGCATGAGCTTCAGAAAGCTCATCCAACGAGAAGGCAATGACGGGTGAGACAACTCGATTTACGATGTAATCGTCCTCCGCATGAGTCAATCCGACTCGCCAACGGAGGGCAATGTAGGGCCAAGGAAACTATCGAGCGTGCCAACGAAACCGTCCTCCGCATGAGTCTGCCTCACTCGCCAACGGAGGAACGATAGATTTTTGACGGCAAAGTGCAGAGCACAAAAGCGCCTGGTAACACAAAGTGGCTGAATTCAACAACAAAGAGAACGTATCCGCACGTCTCATTCAGGGGGTCTGTGGTTCGAAGAATATCCGACACCAGGAACAGGAAATGAGTTCCCTATGTAACCTTCCTTTGCACCGCAAAGGACTCTGGGATATGTAGTTTTGTGTGAGAGGTCACCATCCAAGTGTGCTGTGGTGGCGCTCAACCAGAACATGACACAAAGTGAGCTAGGCACTCACGTCTGAGCATACCCTGCCAGCTTATGGCGAACAAAGCAAAACCAAAGGTGATGATGGACGGAGCGTTGACAATACAAGCACTCACCCCCAGTCAACTGTTCTGGGTTTAATCCATCACCTTTCTTTAGCACACTCTGCCACCCCAGTTCAGACATGGCCATATGTAAATCAGTTTGACCCTGTGCCTCATGGGAACAGTCCAGCCCGAACTGCCAAGCCATGCCTTCCCTGGACCGGAAACACGCTTCCAAGAACCGGTTTCTGGCATTACAGCCGTCTTCAGCCCGGCTTGCTTGAATCCAGTGGCAAAGTGAGCAAGGGACTCACGTCTGAGTATACCCTGCCAAATTATGGCGAACAAAGCAAAACCAAAGGTGGTGATGGACGGAGCGTTGACAATACAAGCACTCACCCCCAGTCAACTGATCTGGGTTTAATCCATCACCGTTCTTTAGCCCACTCTTCCACCCCAGTTCAGACATGGCCATATGCAAATCAGTATGACCCTGTGCCTCATGGGAACAGTCCAGCCTGCACTGCCAAGCCATCCCTTCCCTGGACCAGAAACAAGCTTCCGAGGACCGGTTCCTTGCATTACAGCGTCTTCAGCCTGGCTTGCTTGAATCCAGTGGCAAAGTGAGCAAGGGACTCATGTCTGAGCATACCCATCCAACTTATGGCGAACAAAGCAAAACCAAAGGTGGTGATGGACGGAGCGTTGACAATACAAGCACTCACCCCCAGTTAACTGATCTGGGTTTAATCCATCACCGTTCTTTAGCCCACTCTGCCACCCCAGTTCAGACATGGCCATATCCAAATCAGTCTGACCCTGTGCCTCATGGGAACAGTCCAGCCCGAACTGCCAAGCCATACCTTCCCTCGACCGGAAACAAGCTTCCGAGGACCGGTTTCTGGCATTTCAGCCATCTTCAGCCCGGCTTGCTTGAATCCAGTGGCAAAGTGAGCAAGGGACTCACGTCTGAGTATACCCTGCCAACTTATGGCGAACAAAGCAAAACCAAAGTTGGTGATGGATGGAGCGTTGACAATACAAGCACTCACCCCCAGTCAACTGATCTGTGTTTAATCCATCACCGTACTTTAGCCCACTCTGCCACCCTAGTTCAGACATGGCCATATGCAAATCAGCCTACCCTGTGCCTCATGGGAACAGTCCAGCCCGAACTGCCAAGCCATGCCTTCCCTGGACCGGAAACAAGCATCTGAGGACCAGTTTCTGGCATTACAGCGGTCATCAGCCCGTCTTGCTTGAATCCAGTGGCAAAGTGAGCAAGGGACTCACGTCTGAGCATACCCTGCCAGCTTATATGGCGAACAAAGCAAAACCAAAGGTGGTGATGGACGGAGCAGTGACAATACAAGCACTCACCCCCAGTCAACTGATCTGGGTTTAATCCATCACCGTTCTTTAGCCCACTCTTCCACCCCAGTTCAGACATTGCCATATGCAAATCAGTCTGACCCTGTGCCTCATGGGAACAGTCCAGCCCGAACTGCCAAGCCATGCCTTCCCTGGACCGGAAACAAGCTTCCGAGGACCGGTTTCTGGCATTACAGCCGTCTTCAGCCCGGCTTGCTTGAATCCAGTGACAAAGTGAGCAAGGGACTCACGTCTGAGCATACCCTGCCAACTTATGGTGAACAAAGCAAAACCAAATTTGGTGATGGACGGAGCGTTGACAATATAAGCACTCACCCCTAGTCAACTGATCTGGGTTTAATCCATCACCGTTCTTTAGCCCACTCTGCCACCCCAGTTCAGACATGGCCATATGCAAATCAGTCTGACCCTCTGCCTCATGGGAACAGTCCAGCCTGAACTGCCAAGCCATGCCTTCCCTGGACCGGAAACAAGCCTCCGAGGACCGGTTTCTGGCATTACAGCCGTCTTCAGCCCGGCTTGCTTGAATCCAGTCGCAAAGTGAGCAAGGGACTCACGTCTGAGCATACCCTGCCAACTTGTGGCGAACAAAGCAAAACCAAAGGTGGTGATGGACGGAGCATTGACAATACAAGCACTCACCCATAGTCAACTGATCTGGGTTTAATCCATCACCGTTCTTTAGCCCACTCAGTTCAGACATGGCCATATGCAAATCAGTCGGACCCTGTGCCTCATGGGAACAGTCCAGCCCGAACTGCCAAGCCATGCCTTCCCTGGACCGGAAACAAGCTTCCGGGGACCGGTTTCTGGCATTACAGCCGTCTTCATCTCGACTTGCTTGAATCCAGTGGCAAAGTGAGCAAGGGACTCACATCTGAGCATACCCTGCCAGCTTATGGCGAACAAAGCAAAACCAAAGGTGGTGCTGGACGGAGCGTTGACAATACAAGCACTCACCCCCAGTCAACTGATCTGGGTTTAATCCATCACCGTTCTTTAGCCCACTCTGCCACCCCAGTTCAGACATGGCCATATGCAAATCAGTCGGTCCCTGTGCCTCCTGGGGACAGTCCAGCCCGAACTGCCAAGCCATGCCTTCCCTGGACCGGAAACAAGCCTCCGAGGACCGGTTTCTGGCATTACAGCCGTCTTGCTTGAATCCAGTGGCAAAGTGAGCAAGGGACTCACGTCTGAGCATACCCTGCCAGCTTATGGCGAACAAAGCAAAACCAAAGGTGGTGATGGACGGAGCGTTGACAATACAAGCACTCACCCCCAGTCAACTGATCTCAGTTTAATCCATCACCGTTCTTTAGCCCACTCTGCCACCCAAGTTCAGACATGGCCATATGCAAATCAGTCTGACCCTGTGCCTCATGGGAACAGTCCAGCCCGAACTGCCAAGCCATGCCTTCCCTGGACCGGAAACAAGCTTCCGAGGACCGGTTTCTGGCATTACAGCCGTCTTCTGCCCGGCTTGCTTGAATCCAGTGGAAAAGTGAGCAAGGGACTCACGTCTGAGCATACCCTGCCAACTTATGGCGAAGAAAGCAAAACCAAAGGTGGTGATGGACGGAGCGTTGACAATACAAGCACTCACCCCCAGTCAACTGATCTGGGTTTAATCCATCATCATTCTTTAGCCCACTCTGCCACCCCAGTTCAGACATGGCCATATGCAAATCAGTCTGACCCTGTGCCTCATGGGAGCAGTCCAGCCGAACTGCCAAGCCATGCCTTCCCTGGACCGGAAACAAGCTTCCGAGGACCGGTTTCTGGCATTACAGCCGTCTTCAGCCCGGCTTGCTTGAATCCAGTGGCAAAGTGAGCAAGCGACTCAAGTCTGAGCACACCCTGCCAACTTATGGCGAACAAAGCAAAACCAAAGGTGGTGATCGACGGAGCGTTGACAATACAAGCACTCACCCCCAGTCAACTGATCTGGGTTTATTCCATCACAGTTCTTTAGCCCACTCTGCCACCCCAGTTCAGACATGGCCATATGCAAATCAGTCTGACCCTGTGCCTCATGGGAAGAGTCCAGCCCGAACTGCCAAGCCATGCCTTCCCTGGACCGGAAACAAGCTTCCGAGGACCGGTTTCTGGCATTACAGCGTCTTCAGCCCGGCTTGCTTGAATCCAGTGGCAAAGTGAGCAAGGGACTCACGTCTGAGCATACCCTGCCAACTTATAGCGAACAAAGCAAAACCAAAGGTGGTGATGGACGGAGCGTTGACAATACAAGCACTCACCCCCAGTCAACTGATCTGGGTTTAGTCCATCACCGTTCTTTAGCCCACTCTGCCACCCCAGTTCAGACATGGCCATATGCAAATCAGTCTGACCCTGTGCCTCATGGGAACAGTCCAGCCTGAACTGGCAAGCCATGCCTTCCCTGGACCGGAAACAAGCTTCCGAGGACCGGTTTCTGGCATTACAGCCGTCTTCAGCCCGGCTTGCTTGAATCCAGTGGCAAAGTGAGCAAGGGACTCACGTCTGAGCATACTCTGCCTACTAATGGCGAACTGTAAGCCTTGATTCCTCGGGATTGGGTAACCTGAACCACAAGAATAGAGAACAGACCGGTCGTGGTATGGAAACCAACTCTTTATTACTGCACTGTACTACCAGATGAAAACAGTAGACAACACGAAAACGGTAGTTGGTCCAACCGTCCTCTGCACGAATGCCGGTCCTAGCATCCACCAACAGAGGACACCGTGCTAAGCAGTGGCCGACAATGCCACTCGATCTAAGAGCAAGAAGGTTTGTGCTCTTCAAGTCGTCCTCTGCAGTCGTGTCGGTCCCGACACTCTCCAACGGAGGGCAAACAAAGAACTGACCGACTTGATACGGCCGTATGTGAATGTTCCTGATTCCTCTCACTCGAAACCCTCGAGCGGGGACTGGCAGGAGTCACAAGGGATAAGGAGTCCCAAACGCTCGATAACCCTCGAGCGGGGATGGCAAGTTCAAGGAGGGGACGGAGTCCCAAGCGCTCGATAACCCTCGAGCGGGGACTGGTAAAGTTCAAGGTGGGGACAGAGTCCCAAGCGCTCAATAACCCTCGAGCGGGGACTGGTAAGGTTCAAGGTGGGGACGGAGTCCCAAGCGCTCGATATCCTCGAGTGGGGACTGGTACAGTTCAATGAAGGGACGGAGTCCCAAGCGCTCGATAACCCTCGAGCGGGGACTGGTAAGGTTCAAGGTGGGGACGGAGTCCCAAGCGCTCGATAACCCTCGAGCGGGGACTGGTACAGTTCAATGAAGGGACGGAGTCCCAAGCGCTCGATAACCTCGAGCGGGGACTGGCAAAGTTCAACAGGGCGGACGGATTCACAAACACCCACAATCACACGGAACCGTTTGTGTCTTGACGCTATCCGGCAATAGTGTCCTAGGCTTCCACAACTCTCAACCGCAATACAGAGCTTACCTTCCTTGAAGCCTCGGCGATGCTGCCTCGCGTCTGGAATTCAGAATATCCGACGCCGTCTGCTGGCTTCCTGATTGGTTTTATGGTGACGCCCTCCGCGCATATTCTGTTGCTAAGCCCTCTGGGAATTGTAGTTCTGGGTGGGGGTGGTTCTGGGACTTGTGGTTCTGTGTTTGGGTTCCTACCGCGATCTGCGGCGGGACTCCGATATGTGTCCAAACACCAACAAAGCAAAACCAAAGGTGGTGATGGACGGAGCGTTGACAATACAAGCACTCACCCCAAGTCAACTGATCTGGGTTTAATCCATCACCGTTCTTTAGCCCACTCTGCCACCCCAGTTCAGACATGGCCATATGCAAATCAGTCTGACCCTGTGCCTCATGGGAACAGTCCAGCCCGAACTGCCAAGCCATGCCTTCCCTGGACCGGAAACAAGCTTCCGAGGACTGGTTTCTGGCATTAAAGTCGTCTTCAGCCCGGCTTGCTTGAATCCAGTGGCAAAGTGAGCAAGGGACTCACGTCTGAGCATACCCTGCCAACTTATGGCGAACAAAGCAAAACCAAAGGTGGTGATGGACGGAGCGTTGACAATACAAGCACTCACCCCCAGTCAACTGATCTGGGTTTAATCCATCACCGTTCTTTAGCCCACTCTGCCACCCCAGTTCAGACATGGCCATATGCAAATCAGTCTGACCCTGTGCCTCATGGGAACAGTCCAGCCCGAACTGCCAAGCCATGCCTTCCCTGGACCGGAAACAAGCTTCCGAGGACCGGTTTCTGGCATTAGAGCCGTCTTCAGCCCGGCTTGCTTGAATCCAGTGGCAAAGTGAGCAAGGGACTCACGTCTGAGCATACCCTGCCAACTTATGGCGAACAAAGCGAAACCAAAGGTGGTGATGGACGGAGCGTTGACAATACAAGCACTCACCCCCAGTCAACTGATCTGGGTTTAATCCATCACCGTTCTTTAGCCCACTCTGCCACCCGAGTTCAGACATGGCCATATGCAAATCAGTCTGACCCTGTGCCTCATGGGAACAGTCCAGCCCGAACTGCCAAGCCATGCCTTCCCTGGACCGGAAACAAGGTTCCGAGGACTGGTTTCTGGCATTACAGCCGTCTTCAGCCCGGCTTGCTTGAATCCAGTGGCAAAGTGAGCAAGGGACTCACGTCTGAGCATACCCTGCCAACTTATGGCGAATAAAGCAAAACCAAAGGTGGTGATGGACGGAGCGTTGACAATACAAGCACTCACCCCCAGTCAACTGATCTGGGTTTAATCCATCACCGTTCTTTAGCCCACTCTGCCACCCCAGTTCAGACATGGCCATATGTAAATCAGTATGACCCTGTGCCTCATGGGGTCAGTCCAGCCCGAACTACCAAGCCATGCCTTCCCTGGACCGGTAAAAAGCTTCCGAGGACCGGTTTCTGGCATTAGAGCCGTCTTCAGCCCGGCTGGCTTGAATCCAGTGGCAAAGTGAGCAAGGGACTCACGTCTGAGCATACCCTGCCAACTTATGGCGAACAAAGCAAAACCAAAGGTGGTGATGGACGGAGCATTGACAATACAAGCACTCACCTCAGTCAACTGATCAGGGTTTAATCCATCACCGTTCTTTAGTCCACTCTGCTACCCCAGTTCAGACATGGCCATATGCAAATCAGTCTGACCCTGTGCCTTATAGGAACAGTCCAGCCTGAACTGCCAAGCCATGCCTTCCCTGGACCGGAAACAAGCTTCCGAGGACTGGTTTCTGGCATAACAGTCGTCTTCATCCCATGAGGCACAGGGTCAGACTGATTTGCATATGTCCATGTCATAACTGGGTTGGCAGAGTGGGCTAAAGAACGGTGATGGATTAAACCCAGATCAGTTGACTGGGGGTGAGTGATGTATTGTCAACGCTCCGTCCATCATTTCCTTTGGTTTTTCTTTACTGCTTATATCACATCATATCTTAACAATGCAAACTGGTGAAAAATTCCTCACTAGTATTGAGTGCCCCTGGTATTTTAGTCTCCAATTCTAAAATATATAACGTTTCCAATTTTCTTACCAATGCATCTCTGTTGCCACCCCTCTTGAGATATGGAATTGCATCTAAAAAATTATATTTTAGGTTTTCAAATCATTCTCATATTTTTCTGCGCAGTGGCGGGCAACAGGATAAGTGGGGTCTGAGTTGGTAATACCCCTAATGTGCTGTATTATTCATTTGTGAGCCTGAAGTTTGGTACTCCCAACGTACTTGAGTCCCCAACTACATTCCAGCACGTAGATTACATATTCAGTTTTACATATGAGGAATTTGTTAATATTTAGTGCTTTTCCACAAAAAGGGGTTCTGTATGATGATCTGTTTTCCCTAAATTGGCACGCAATACATGTTTTTCATTTAAAAAAGCCTTTTCTAGTGGATAACCATGTTTCCCCTTCCCCTACCTCTGGACTACTTTTAACCAGAACAGTACCCATAGAGGCAGCTTTTCTATATGTGATGGAAGGGGTCTTAGGCAATGTATGGCCAATAACGGGGTCATCCAATATTAATGGCCAATTACGCCTAATAATGATCCTTAGTTGTTTTTCTTGTTTTTTATATGTGAAAATCAGTCTAATTTGATCTGAATAATGACTTGTCGGTGAGCGATGACAAATTGTATCACATCCAGTACTGCCGAACAATATTTTGGTTCTATTTCGTAATTTTGACTTTGCTATTGCTGTATCTATCTTCTTGATAGAGTAACTCCTTGATAAAAAATCTCAATTTGCTCTCATGTTGCCTAATTATCAAATCCTCACTATTGCTGCAAATGCGCCTCAATCTGAGCATTTCCCCATAGGGGATGCTTTGGGTCAGGTGCTGAGGATGGGAGCTTGTGGCGTGCAATACTCATTTCTAGCTGTTTCTTTGTGATGTAGTTAGGTTACTAGTTTGTTGTATGAGATACTGATCTGTACATCTAAAATGTTGACTGTGTGCAAACTAGCTGTTACTGTAAAATTCAATTGAATATCATTTTCATTGATTATAGGCACAAACTCCAAGGCATTGTTTTATGTGCTCCGCCATATGATGAATAAATCATCAATATGAACTTACATATTTACCTTGAGAACTAGCTCCTCCCACCAGTCCATATATATAGGGTGGCAAGGGTATTTTAAGGGTTTAGGGTGGGTATGGGTTTTTGTGTGGCAAGGGTCATTTTAGGGTTTAGGGTAGATGTGGGGTTTGGGGTGGCAAGGGTATTTTTAGGATTCGGGAGGGTGTGGGTTTTTGGGTGGCAAGAGTAATTTTAGGGTTTAGGTTGGTTGTGGGTTTTTGGGTGGCAAGGGCATTTTTAGAGTTTGGGGTGGGTATGGGTTTTGGGGTGGCAAAGGTAATTTTAGGGTTTAGGGTGGGTAGGGGTTTTTGGATGGCAAGGGAAATTTTAGGGTTTAGGGTGGGTATGGGTTTTGGGGTGGCAAGGGTTATTTTAGGGTTTAGGGTGGGTATTGGTTTTTGGGTGGCAAGGGTAGTTTTAAGGTGGGTATGGGTATTTGCGAGGCAGTAGCACTTTTAGAGTTTAGTGTGGGTATGGGATTTAGGTGGTAGGGGCAGTTTTAGTGTTTAGGGTGGGTATGGATCATTGGGTGGCAAGGGTAATTTTAGGGTTTAGGGCAGAAATGGGTATTTGGGTGGCTAGGGTGTTTTTAGGGTGGGTATGGGTGTTAGGGTTGCAATGTTAATTTTAAGGTTTACAGTGGGGATGTGTTTTGGGTGGCAAGAGTAATTTTGGGGTTTAGGGTTGTTATGGGTTTGGGTGGGTTTAGGTTGGTTAGGGGTTTTGGAGTGGCAAGGATATTTTTAGAGTTTAAGGTGGGCATGGGTTTTTGGGTGGCAAGTCTAATTTTAGGGTTTAGAGTGGTTTACGGTTTAGGGTACCTTCGTCTCGCCTGACGCATTTGAAATGATTCTTCCTCAGAGGCTTAGCGATCGAGATCTCGTGCAAACTCCCACGTTGCTAAGCTTCTGAGGAAGAATCATTTGAAACGTGTCAGGCGAGGCGAAGGTACTGTTATCCTGCCTGCGTGCGTGTACAATCCATACCAATTAAATAAAGGTTAAGGGTCATACCTTTGCAGCTGTTCGAGTGTTCTGTAAGTATTTTACAGGTACATACAAACCCATTACATAGATATATATGAGGGTTTAGAGTTACCTGTAAAATAGATACATTTTGGTGGTATTATGGTAAAGGAATTTGTCGTAAAGATGTATTTGTTGTAAAAAATAGTTGTTAAAAACTGTTGTGATTAAGACTAATTAGTCGTTGTAAAGGCTGACATTGTTCCGGCGGTTGTTGTTCCATCATACAAGTCCAGAAAAGGTGTCAATTCAAGATACTGGCACATGCCAACAAAACCCTCCATGACCAAGGACCAGCATACATCAACCACCGCCTCAACTTCTATTGACCTTCAAAACATATGCGCACTGCCTCCCACACCCTCGCACACACTCACAGCTTCTGCTGAAGCCACAGTGGATGTCGTTCCTTCTCCCACCTCGCCCCAAAACTTGGAACAACCTTCCCCTTCCCCTTCAAATATCACTATCTCTCACTGACTTCAGAAATGACTTCAAGACTTGGCTTTTCGACTTATCCCAGCGAAACCTCAGTGCCTGGATAACCTTATGGGTGAGTAGCTGTGCTTTTTAGATACTGACTGATTGATTGATTGCGCACAGCAGTTCTTCTGACAGAGACCAGCTGTAGCTCCCTAAGTGTCTGATCTGGTGAGGTCAGAGCCCCAGTACGTGTACCCAGTTACGCCTTTGAACTAGTGGTGAAATCAAAGAAGGGTCTTTGAAGTGCACAGAAGCCTTTACCTCCTTGTCCTTGCTCCATATTAACTGTAGAGGGTAATCAGTCCTTTGTGTGGGGACACAACCCAGCCTTTTCAGGCGTAAGTGCCAGTTCCTCCCTCCCTTCCTGCCCAGGAAGAGCCTTCAGAATACAGAGGCATACTCAGACACACCTAACCATCCTGTGTTCGTGGCTGTCTAGAGGCAATGCACAAAGTGCAGCTGTCACCCACCACAGACGTGTATTGGAGATAGGTAGTATGCGCACAGAGCTGCAAGAGCAGAGAAATGTCCACTTTCTAAAAGAGGTATCTCTAAAATAGTGATGTTAAATCCAACTTTACCAGTAAACAGGATTTATCATTGTCATGCCAAAGATATAAAACATAAAACAGCTTCTCCTTTCCAATCAAGAATTACAGATTAAAAGTGTGTTAAGAAATTCCTAATGTTAACCTATGAGACGAGTAGGCCTCACAGTAGGTGTTTTTTCACTACCAGGATATGAAAAACTTAAAAGTACATGTCCTACCTTTTATTAGCCCACAGGGCCTTACCCTGTGGGCTACCTAGAGCTTACCTTAGGGGTGACTTATGTGTAATAAAAGTAGAGTTTAGGACTTGGCCAAATGCCAAGTAATAGTGGTAGGCCTGCAACATGTTCAAAGGGGTACTTGTGTGGGTGGAAAAATCAGTGCTACGGGCCCATTAGCAGCATTAAATGTACAGGCCCTGGATATATGGTATACCACTTTACAGGGGGCATAGCAGCAAATTAAATATGCCATTTGTTTATACACCAATGTTACCATATTTAGGGGAGAAGCACATGCACTTCAAAACTGGTCAGCAGTGGTAAAGTGCTCAGACTCCTTAGGCCAACAAAAAGAATTAAGCAAAAAGATGAGAAGGAAGGCAAACATTTTGGTGTAACCGTTCAGAAAGGGCTATTTTCCAATTCCTACCCAAATTGCAGTTGTGAAATGTTCTGCTCATCATAGTGAGGATGACTATGTGCCAGTAGGCAAAAGATGTGCATAGGAAGTTGGTTCTATATATATATACTACACCAAAATGAGGTACAGTAATGGATCCCCAGAGATTTTATTGGTAGATCCCCCAAAGACTCTGGGTGCAGGGGTGTCCTTTGGTGTCAGAAATCAGCTTACCGGTGCGGTCGCGGTTGGGGGGCCGTCATCCAGAGACTGTAGGCACCAATGTGGATTCCAGCAGGGGTCAATTCATGAGGTACTCTTGCTCAGGATTGCTGGGGAACCTTTTCTGGACCAGTGGGTCATATGGACTCGGGCTGTTGGCCTTGGGTACAGAGATGGTCGGTTTCAGTTCCACAGGCAGAGCTTTGGTCGTGGAACTTGGTTTTCTTTTAGACAGGTCTGCCGTCCATAGGAGATCAGGAGTCTTTTTAGTAGGCAGGCAGTCCACCCAGGGTTCTGGAGGTCACTTGTCTTTGGGATGAGTCTTTCTTCTTTAGCAGGGTCTTTGAGGGCTGCATACAGGCCGGTAGGGTTGGGCCACGTTAGTTGATGTTTTCAATCTTCTCTGCTCCACAGCTCTTCTTTGTCCTCTTCTTTGTAGGTCTTCGGTAATCTGTGGATTATGATTCAGGGGTGCCCCTAAATACTCAATTTAGGTGTGTTACAGGGATTAAAAGGTAGTAGCCTATGGGCTACTTCTTTGTAGGGTGATTACACCCTTTGTATGTCCACTCCCTATGGGGAGGGGGCATAGCCCTGATCCTATTGCCTAGAATCCTCCAAAACAATATGGAGGGTTCTCAAAGGAGGGGGGTCACTTCAGCTCAGGACACCTTAGGAGTGGTCCAGGCTGAGAGAGGACACACCTCTCTTGTTTACTAATTTTCCTTCAGACCTTCCCGCCAAAGTGGGGCTTGGATGGTTGGGCGGACATCTACAGTAGCTGGAAGGGCCCTGGTCAGCATAGAAAAAAACAGGAAGCATTTGAGGTTCACTGCCTTTTAACGCTGTTCTTGCTTGCGCATGGGTGTGAAGCATCTCCACCCGGAGGAGGCTTTCTTTCTGACCCACAAGAGCAAAAGGCTCCTACCTCAGGGGGTCAGTAAAAAGTTTAGATGTGGCAGGCTGGTGCAGGGGCACCTCTGAGGTACGCTCTGAATGCATTTATTAATTAATCCAACACTGGCATCAGTGTGGACTCATTAAACTGAGATGTTTGGTACCAAACATCTTAGGGTTTGGTGAAGCCATTATGGAGCTGTGGAACTCGTAGTGACAAGCTCCGAGGCCATTTACTCAGTATGACTTCAGTTTGCAGTTATAATGACTAAGAATGGACTTAGACCCATGCAAATGGACTAACAAGTGGGGCCCATGGAACAAGTTCAGAGGATTGCTATGTACTCCCTTTGCGGATGATGCCCCATATAATGTGGACTCTGAGTCTCCTTAAGGACTTGGTGTCCCTGCATGCCTACATTACCCACTGTATTGTTTATTTTGATTTCATGAGTTGTATATGTTATATGTCTATTTTACGCGATGTGCTAATTCTGACAATTGCTCTTTGTTGTATGTTGTTGTTTTTATGGAATTGTTATTTTGTGTTTTCTTAATAAAAAGATTTAGTTAAAAAAAAGAATGGACTAAGACACTATAAGGGCAAACCTGCTCATGCAGTTATGCCCTTACATGAGGTATAGTGCACCCTGCCTTAGAGCTGTAAAGCCTTCTTTAGGGGTGACTTACCTATGCTTCTTGCAATGCTGGAGGACCTGGCGCACAGGGAGGTGTGCCAGGTTGACGCTTCACTTTTATCTGAACCAAAACACACAGGCTGCAGTGGCAGTGTGCATGTGTTTGGTGAGGAATCTCTTAGGGTGGAATTATAAATACTGCAGCCCTTAGAGACCATCCCTGGTCACAAGGCCCTTGAAACCACCAGTACATTTTACAAGGGACTTATATGTGAGCCAGAGGTGTGTCAATTGTGGAAACAATGGTACAGTTTTGGGAAAAAACACTGATATTGGGAACGTGATTAGCAGGGACCCAGTACTCTACAGTCAAAGTAGCATCACAAGGCAGGCAAAACTTGGGGGGGATACTGCTACAGAAACCCACTTTCCTACAATATGCTGACAAGGTTGCACAAGACTGAGCCCCTGAAGCTTGTACATTTTACAGTGAATCTAGAAATGAAGGGGAAGATGATGTAATCATATCCTTTTAACATATATGGAGGTGCACCAGGAATTAGAGTCCAATTCCAGCCAACGTGTTTCATTCTGTACACTCCTGGAACTTCTTCAGAGATACAAATTGTATATAACGATGTATTTTAATGATTCAAATGACTTGGTATTACATCCATAGTAGTTGGATGAAATGTCCTCCTCCACATTCAGATGTTCCAGCTATTATATGGCTACTGCAAATTCCGACAAGCATCATCAAGCCTTGAATCTGTTGACCAGTGGCACGAAATGGCAGCAGGTGCTGGAAGAATTGTACACAGGACACTTTACTTGTGGTAACTGGAGATTGAAGTTCAGCCTGTACAGTCCACCACTGGATTGTTCTTCTTTGTTTCTAATCACAACCTTTTGTTGACCACAGCAGACACGTAGGAGGAGATTAAGAAGTTAGAGGAAAAATAGTCAGAGGCTGAACAGCAAAGATAGATTAGGGGACGATATGTCAAAAGAGATGATCAGATTTACGTTTCCAGGAGATGGAAGACCTATGTTGCTAAATAGTTTATTGCCCCCAGTGATGAGACATTGCCACAGCCTGGATCATTTAGGAAGGGACGCTATGGTCAGACAGTTTCAGTAGACATGGTTCAACCCTAGATTCAAGTTGAAGGCTGAAGGGCTGTATAACAGATGTATTGCGTGCCAACAGATGAACATTTGGAAAAGAACCTCAATGATACTGAGCCACAGAGGAAAATCAGGTGGTTGCTTCAACAGGATGCAGTTGGACTCTATTAAAATGCCTGTGTGCAAGGGGCTGAGGTATGTCCGAGTGATTGTGTGCATCTTCCCGTGTTGGGTCGAAGCCTACCTGACCAGAAGAAATGATAGTCTCACAGTGGCTAAATTGTTGTTGAGGCAGCTTATAGCATGGTTCGGTTTCCCGACTTCGGGACTCATTTCAATAATGAGATCCTGAAGATGTTGTGTGCAACACTGCAAGTGGCGCAAAGATTACATTGCAGCTATCAACCTGAGGCTTTAGGAATTGTGAAAAAAGTAAATGGAATGCTGAGATGCAGATTGGCTAAAGTGTGTCCTTCGACATCTTTGAAATGGCCATATGCTTTACCCCTTGTGTTGATGAGTCTCCGTAGTGTTTCCGATCAGAGGACAGCATTGTTCCCACATGGAATCATCATGGACAGGACAATGGGATTGCCAGCTGTACCTCCAAATGCACTTGTGAACATTACAAATTATATGATTCTTGATTACTGCAAAGGACTGGCTGACATGGTGAGTTCTGTGTCTCACCAGGTTGGAGCCGCAACTGCACCGCCTCATCAGGAGCAGTGCCATGACCCCAGCGACTAAGTCCTGGTGAAGAAACATGTGTGGAAAACATGACTGGAACCTCGTTGGCGTGGCCCTTACTAAGTCATTTTGATGACTACTAATGGAGGGCACTAGATGCTCTGGCCATGAGGAAGGAGAAGGAGCGGCTTCCCAATCTGGACTTCCTGGTGCAGTGGACCACGGCATGGGAGAGCTGGGCTGATCGTAGGGTCCTTTGGTGTGTGTGGAATTTGAGTTAGTAGTTCAGGTGTGCTAGTCAAGTGTTGTGGAGGGCTTTGTGTGCGTGGGTGAGAATCTTGAAGGCGATTCTTGCCTCGGTGGGGAGCCAGTGGGGTGTGCGCAGGTGCTGGGATTTCGGAGTCCAGGATGATTCTGTGGTTGCGTACCTGGTCCATGGGGGTGGACGGGCTTCCGAGGGCGGGGGGCAACCAGGTGTTGTTCCAGGCATCGGGGTGTGGGCCCATGATGAGTACTTCTGTTTTGTCGATGTTGAGTTGTAGACAGCTGCTATTCAATCATTTGGCGACTGCTTCCATGCCTTCTTGAAAGTTGTGTTTGGCTGCGTTGGGTTCGTTTGATAGGGAGAGGGTGAGTTGAGCGTTGTGTGAGAATGAAACAATGTTGAGTCTGTGGCTTCCGACGATGGGGGCGAGTGGTGCCATGTAGACGTTGAACAGCGCGGGGCTGAGGGAGGATCCTTGGGGTACTCTGCAGGTAGTTGTTGTAGGGTCCAAGAGGAAGGGAGGGTGTCTGACCCGCTGTGTTCTACTGGACTGGAATGAGCAGATCCAGTCGAGGGACTTGTCCCGGATCCCTGCGTTGTGAAGTCTGTGTGTTAGGGTGCGTGAGAGACTGTGTCGAAGGCCACTGAGAGGTCGAGGAAGATGAGGACCACTGTCTCGCTTCTGTCCAGGAGGGAGCGGATGTCACCGTTTGTGGCGAGGAGGGGGGATTCTGTGCTATGGCTCTTTCTGAAGCCGGATTGGGAGAAGTCGAGGATTTTGTGCTCTTCGATGAATATGGTGAGTTGGCTGTTGATGGCTTTCTCTGTTACTTTTACGGGGAACGGGAGTAGGGGGGTGGCTTTGTAGTTCTTGAGGTCGGTGGGGTCCATCGAGTGTTTCTTCAGGAGGGGGGTGATCTTGGCGTGCTTCCAGTCATACGGGTAGGAGTCGTTCGTGAGGGAGCAGTTGATGGTGTGGTGAAGCATGGGTGTGATGGTGTTCGATGGCTCTGTTGAAGATGTGGTGACTGCAAGGGTCCGTGGGGGCACTAAAGTAGATTGACTTAATTGTCTTCAGTGTGTCTTCGGGGGTGATGGCTGTCCAGTTGTCAATTGTTGGTTTCAAAGTGTTGGGGTAGTTGGTGAGGGTTCTATGAGTTGTCTGTCTTCTTCAAAATTGTCGTAAAGGTTCTTGAAGATGGTGGTGGAAGAAGGTGCTGAGTTTGTCGCAGAGGTCTTGTGAGGGAGGGATGTCTGTAGACTCACTGATGGGGAGTCTTGTTGAGTCAATAATCAAAGTATATCGACTTACAAGACCAATCTCCAGGAGTTAAGATGAGTGGTGGGCTAGGTCTAAGGCAGCACCAACAGTATACCACCAACAGCATGAAGGCGGCCAGGTGCAGAGTGCAAATCAGTGGCGGGAGCCCACTGCTTTTCAAAGGGCATCGGTTGCTGTAAAAAGAGGCTGCAGGTTCTGGCTAGGAAGCCAGTCGGGCTGAACCAGCAAGAGGGCTCAGGCCTTTTGATGCTCAGGGACGGGCAAACACTTTTGGTCCTCTTCTCCCAGGCCCAGGGGCGATGGGTGCAGAGGTGTTTAGGCATTGTGTTTTTCCTTACCAGAGCAGTCACAGTAAAGGGGAGGGGTGAAACCATGATGGAATCGAACTCTGGAGGGCTGGGGAACCTTGCTGACACTGGTGGCCCACATCAACTCGGGCCAGAGGTGATGGGTGCAGAGATGGCTTTGGGTGATGGGTTTTGGAGATTCCAGAGGCCGCAGTGCCTTCCCCTTTGGAGTTTATTCAGAACAGGTCTGCTGTTCTAGGGAGGTCTTGATCTTTATTGAAGGCAGGCAGTACTCCCAGGTTTGGAGGCACAACTGCTGCAAGACGAGACAACTTTGATGTAGTTTCGATGAGGAACAGCTGACAGGCCAGCAGGCTGAGGCCAAGTCAGTTGATTTCTTCAGTCTTTTGCTTTTGCAGCTCCTCAGTGTCCGCCTTCTTCATAGGTCATCAGGATCTGCTTCTGTAGTGTCAGGGGATCCCCCTAGATACTGAATGTAGGTGTGTTAGGGGAGTGTAGGGTAGTAGCCAAAGGGCTACTGATCCTTGGGGTCACTACACCCCCAATATGACCACTTCCTATGGGAAGTACGCTAACCCTGTCCAAGAATTCCTAAGAATGCCATCACAAAAAGAGCTACTTCTGAATAATCGTGTCCACCTCACAGTAGCCTACCTTAGGGTTGGTACTAGTCTGGAGGTGGCTACCTACGTGACTAGCTAATTTTCCACCTGTACAGGTGTTAAGGGGGCTCTGAACAGGGGTCTTCCTCTCCTGTGAGGGGAGCCAGATTCAAATTTCCCAACGTAGCAGCTCCTTTGAAGCTTGGCAGCCCAATGAGTTTAATCATCAGGTCATCCTGTGGGAGGCAGTGTTACACCCTCTTCCTGGGCCAAGCCTGTGTTCTGGGTCTCCTGAGAGCAAGGGCTCTCACCTAAGGAGGTCAGGCCGGCAGAAACTATTCAGCAATCACACCAGTGGCTGGTATGGTTTTAGGGGGCATATGTAAGGTGACCTCTGGGTGCATGTATTGGTAAACCCAACACTGGATAACCAAATATCTGTTTTTCCAGTGAAGACAAAATGTAGCTGTGGTACTTATTTTCATTATTATTAAGGATGGGCACAAAATCCGTTCCGCTCGCGGATTTTTGGCAATTTCGCGATCCGTGAATCTCTGGAAATTGCCAAGAAATTCACAAATCCACTCGCGGGTGGATTTTGGGCAGTTGAGTAGTGGTATCGCACAAACCAGTGGAGTCTTCTTGGATAAATATGGGCAGGGTTCATTCTGGCACGATGCTCCTGTCTCAAAAATTAAACCTCAACAGGAAGCACTTACAGCTATAAATAAAGCAGGTGCCGAGTTGAAGCTCAAGTTCAGTAATGCATTCTTCAGCCCAAAAACAATTGTGAGCTTTGTCGAGGCTGGGCAGGTGTGCTTTCTCTCCATATCTACTGTCGAAAATTAGCTGTGATGATGGATAGAGGCCTTTGCATCCTTCACTTTCACGTGCGCAATCGTCTTGCATGTTCCTGTGACCAGGAGTTTCTTTCTCCTCATCTGCTGCTCTGATCGGTCTCTGACCTTTTATACACACAAGAGGCATGTGAACTCGCATAGAATGCCGGCCCATTTGGCCCAGCCCACACACTAGCGGTGTGCATCGTCTTCCCGCCATTTACCCACTATGATGGACAGCTCACTCAAGGGACCCCGGCGCCCTTCGGCGCGATGGCATAGTAACACACACATGGTCACTGGAGACAACTCTTCTGGCACTTTACGCAGCTGTAGTGTAGGAAAAGCACTATACATTTACCCAACGAGGTAGCACTTACTGATTAGCCAGTAGACAGTGGCAAACAGTCTATTCGGTCAAATCCGCGAGTTCGCACATTTTTTCGTGAACTCGCGGATTTTTTTGCAAATTCGCTCGAATTAGCGGACCGCAGATCCGCAAAATTTGCCCATACTTAATCATTATCCAGCACTTGTGGGTATGCCTCACATGTATTATTCAACCCCCTGTCTTAGTGCTGTCTGGCCTGCTGTAAGGGTGACTTATACATATTGCATGCAGTGTTAGGGACACGGCACACAGGGATGTGTGACATGTTGTGTTTTCACTTCTGACCGCACAAAGACACGCATTTTGCAATAGCAATCTTGAAATGGCATTCTTGCATGTGCCTCGTGAGGGGTCCCTTTGGGTGGTACAATTCATGCTGTAGCCCTTAGGTACCCTGTTTAGTACCTCAGGGCCTAGGTACAGGGTAACATTTACTGGGGACTTACAGAGCGTGCTAAAGGTTTTGCCAATTGGGGAACAGTACAGTTGTTAGTGATAGAACACAGATACTGGGGACCTAGTTAGCAGGAACCCAGTACACTTCAATCAAAGTTGCATCTAAGACTAGGCAAAAGTGGGGGGTACTGCAACAAAAACCCAGTTTCCAACAATAGGCTTTGTTAAATTCCCGAGGCTGCTGAAGGAGTGCAAGGGTGTCATTTAGTAGAACATGGAGAAAGGCTAAGGACAACTCACAAAGACCTTCCAAATTACTTCATTTCACATGGTTGAACTCTTGAACTCTATTTTGCCATTTGTACAGGTGGAAACTGTTAAAAATGGGGGTTTCTAGATGGCAATGGTATGCACCCTGTCCAAGTAGAGACCCTTCCTTCTAGCCAGGATGAGTACAGTACACACCTAAGTTTGCCTGTGCACACACTCTGGTAGCCTGGCACAGAGCAGTCAGGCTAAACTTCAGAGGCAATGTGTAAGGCATTTGTATAGAACCCACAGTAGCATAGTAAAAGTACCACAAATGGACACCACACCAGTTTTGAAAAATAAAGTATCTTTATCTAAAAACACTGAACAAAATGACAAAATTCCAACATACACTGCCCAAAACATGACTTTTAAAGTGTCACTTTTGCTGCAAAGTATCTGGGATGCGTCAAAATAACAAGATAAACAGGTAAAGGGAAGGTGATACATTGGTTCCTTATGCACAGGGAAGGTGATGGGTCGGTTCCTTACTGCCACACAGGGGAGGTGATGTGTCAGTTCCTTATTGGAGATGAGGTGATGCATTGGTTTCTTATTGTGCTGGGGAGGTGATGCATTGGTTTTTTACTGCAGCCCCAGCTTTGATGTAGATTTGGCGCACAGGTGTGATGTGTGGAAATCTGAATGCGCTGGTGGTCGTTGCAGTGGCGGTCACACATGCACTGTATTGATTTCTTCAGCTGCAGTCCCACAATGTGTTGATTCTTTTAGCCGCAGAGCACGACCTGCGCCAAGAGTCCATGCGCTGGTCTCGGACTTTGGAGACACGGTGCACTTGACTCAGTGTGCTGCAGTTTTTCGGGCCATGGGCAGGTACTGTGTTGATTATTTAGCGACACAAGACTATGCGTCAGAATTTTCTCCTGCACAACGGTGCTAAGTTGAAATATATAGCCATTAGCAGAATGAAGCATCAACGTTCAGGCTTTCACAGCTTTCTGTAGCAGGAACAAACTCCAGTGGCCCAGAATTAGAATTGGCACCACCTGGCAGGTCAGAACTCCCTGCAGTGGAGTTCAGTAAAGCTGTAGGTAAAGTCTTTGGGTCACTGACACCTCAGAACAGGAAGCACGCTCTACATCAAGCCCTTGGAGATCTTCTCAAGCAGGATTCACAGTAAAGTTCAGTCTTTGCCGTCTTTAAGGTAGAAACAGGCAACTGTAGTCCAACCCAGCAAAGCAACACACAGCAAAGGGGCAGCACTCCTTCTTACAGCTCTTCTTCCCTTCTTCTTGGCAGAGGTTCCTCTTGATCCAGAAGTAATCTACATTTCTGGGGTTTTAGTTCTAATACGCATACCCCTTTTTCCATTAGAAGTCTTTGTTCAAAAAGTCTCTCTTGCTCAGTAAAACCAGTTCTGTCCTCCCTGGTCCAGCCACATTAGAAGGGGTGGAGAGAGCATTTCCACTGCAGCCACAGCCAATTCAGGTCTTAGTGACAACTCCTCCCACCACACTAGGCCAGGAAGATCCATCAGCATATGCAGGGCACACCTCAACTCCCTTTGTGTGAGTGTCTGGAGTGAATGCACAAACAGCCCCAGACAGTCTAAAACCAGTTGTTGATTCCACAGGCAGGCAGAGGCACACAGAATGGTGAGGGAAGAAAATGCACACTTTCTAAAAGTGGTATTTCTAAACACACAATTTAAAAACCATATTAACAAAATTATGTGTTTTTAGGTTCTGAGTTCAGGTAACCTAAACTCCAAATTTCCATCTCTTCCCAATTGCAAATTACACTTGTAAAATGTTACAAGGCAGCTAAAATGATAACCTATGGGAGAGACAGCCTTTGAATAGCGAAAAACGAAATATACAGTATTTCACTATCAGTACATGTGAAATGCACCTCTACATGTCCTATATTTTACATACACTGCACCCTGCCCAATGGAGCTAACTTGGGCTTACCTCAGTGGTGACTCACATCTAAGAAAACAGAAGGTTAGGGCCTGACAAGTGGGTGCACTTGCCAGGTCGAAATGAAAGTTTAAAAACTATGTGCACAGACACTGCAGTGGTAGATCTGAGACACATTTGAAAGGCTACTTGGGTGGGTGGCACAGTCAGTGCTGCAGGCCCACTAGTGGCATTAGATTTACAGGCCCTGGGCACACAGTGCATCAGTAAATCAAATATGCCAATTATTGATTACCAATAATAATCAAATTTACAAAGGGAGCCTTGCCCTTTGGCACTAATCATCAGTGACTATTCCAGAGTACCTAAACCAGCAAAAATGAAATCCAGCACACAGTCAAAAATACAGGAGGTAGAGGCAAAAAAACAAAGGAAGCCATGGCAAGGATGCTAGGTCTAAAAGAAACCGACAGAGAAGACTCTGTGGCTGCTATTTTCAACTCATTGTTGTGTTCCTAGAGAAATTATGGAAATTAACAACCAAAGTAGCCTTAAGTACATATTAGCAGCCATGTTAGTAGCTATAGTTATAGTACTAGTTGTTTTAATTGTGAGATTGAATTTACCCACAAATTATAGTTTACTGAAGATTAAGCCAACACGTATCCCTAAAGTCCCACTTCCTGCTGATGGTAGTTTGCATTCACTTGATGATAAAGAATTGCGCATAGATGCATCTAGAGGAGATTTTTCTTCAAATGATTAGTTTAAACTGCTTTATGAATATCTTGACACTATGGATGCAAGTATTTCCTTTGTCTGCACTCAATTACCCACATGAGCTGCAGAGGGCTTCACATACCATCATATCCCTTTGATGCGAGGTGCTACTTGTAGCATTTTGCTGACCCTTTTCTATGGATAAGGTAATTTCCAGTATTATTTTTCAAATTGTGATTTCGTTTTTTCAGAAGTTTCCATACTTGAGCATTTAAATTGTCGCCCCAGACCTAAAGAGATAGGGATAAATGAAATATTCTTTAAACCCATCATGACATTAGACACTGCCTGTGCTCACCTAAACAATTTGGCATACATTTTAACAGATGCTGAGAAGAAGTTTCTAAGTTTAGTAGAAGACAGGAGGAGGAATATGGAATTTAAGTCAAAAGCAGATCAGAGTATTAAGGATCAACATAAGTGGACTAGAGACGAAATTGAGCATTTAGAGGCAGGATATTAAGCAGCATTATCTTTGGATTGGAAACATAAAGGGACATTTTGCATACTTACCGATAAAACTTCAGTTGGCACTACATTTCTGGGAAAGAGTGAATGTGATTACACATTTGAGGTTAGAGGAAATTGGAAGTTATTCTTGGCAGGTAAAGATCCTGTTATATCAACACACAAATCCTTAGGATTACCTAGGGGGGGAACTAGAGGGTACGGGGTGATCAGGGTGAGCAGGCCTCCAAACCTATCATGCACACACAAAATAAAGCTACCTTGAAAAACTGGTTGTTAACAAAATGTAACCTTATCCTTACAAAGCACTAAAGTGCTGACATCTCAAGAAATGTGAAAGACTGTCCTCATTCACCACCAGGTGTGATATTTCATCATTGACAGTCCTCACTCCCTAAAAACCACGTTTGATAGGGAGTGAACCTACACCTGGAGACAGGAAGGCACTTCTAATGATCTAAGTGGGGGCCCATGAATAAGTGATTTTAAAAACCAATGTAATAACCCTAATACATGTATTTGCTGGGTACTAACAAAAGTGTGAGGATTGGGGGAATTATTACCCCATCACCTCCCTTATCGTCAACATGTTTCTGCCAGTGGCCCAAGTTGGTCTGTGGCATTCATCAGGACGAAAAATAGGACTCCTGTCTTACCAATACGGTTCAGATGTTGACATAAAGAATTTGGTTTAGTCCAGACGGAAATTACTGAAACCCATGAGGTTTTGACTGGTCCAACTGATAAGGATTAAATCTTGATTGTGATGGCTAGAATCTTTAAATTGATAACATATTCCTGATTTTTCTATTTACTGGAACAATTAGTATCTTGTAACACACCCACTTAACTTTAATTACTGATTCCTGGTTCTTATTGTGTTGTCAAATGGGTCACACACACTCTAAATTGTTTGTGCTTCTCAGTCAACCAGAAAGATCTATCAGGTGAGAAATAATGACCCCCTTCCTGCGAGCTCCCATGGACAAAATTCACTTACAAACACGCACAGATACACAAGTGCAAAAGCAGTTTTTTGTATTTGTAAATGGATTTAATCACAAAAAACATCTTCGTATTAGTAAATCTTCTAGCAGAGATGGTGAGATGACAAGGAGTGCCCTTTATAGAGCAGGAATGCCTTGTGAAGTTTTGCCCACCTCACCACAAACTCATCTCAAACTCTTTCCCATCCTGGCCAACCTGGAAAAGGTCGGAGATCTACTCCTGCCAAGTGAAAAAGTAAATTCCTTAAAGGGAATAGGAAGGAATCAACCCAAACTTGTATGGGGATTAGCTGGAGAGGTCTTTCCACATTGAAAATGTAGTCCATGTGGACAAAAAAATAGAAGAAATTATGTACAAATGCACTTTCCTAGCCATAAACTGTGAACTTACTGCCTTTAGACAACATTATAATTAGGGGCAGCAAGATTCCATCTCAAACCCTTTGTTTTGATTAGATTTCATGGACTTTATCTGAGAATTTAAATGATTGGTGCCACTGATTTCTAATAGCCAAAAAAGAAAAAGTGCGTACCAGGGATTTAACATGCTTACCACAAAAAAGTTTTTTTTCTTTCTTTCTACTTTGTTATTGTGCATTAATTGAAAGATCTACAAACACATTTCTGCTGTAAAAATGTAGGTCCTCATTTATGAGGTTTCAATGTGGGGCAGTGCTGCAAGGAATCTTGCTGCGCTCCCCTACATCAAAACAAAGGGGCAGAAATGTGCCTAATCTATGTGATATAGTACAGTCCTGTCTTTTTCCCCTGCGCTGGTGCACAATGGGCCGTCATGTGCCACCGCAGCTACCTTTGCACCATGGTGCAAGGGTGCCTGCATTTCAGGGCTGATTGATTTTGTGCAGGAAGGGAAACCTTCCTGCACAAAATCATTCAATTCAGGCGAGTTCCTCTTGCTATGTGTGCTGCAGAATGCAACACACATAGAAAAAGGAAAAACGATGAGTAATGAAAACATTTCTCCTCATTGTGCCTCCCTAACACCACCCCTGAGGTGGCATTAGATTCTGATTCATTCCCAGGTTTACAATTTTTCGTAAATCTGTGAATGCGTCAGATTCCATGGGTGCTGTGTCGGAACACCCACAGCAACACCGATGGAACGCCCCTTTCACGCAGTGTTCTGTGTGAAAGGGGCACATATTTACAAGGCCATGAAAAGCCACGTACAGTGGCTTCACGTGGCCTTGTAAATATGCTGTGGCACATTATGTCACCACAACATCAAAAAAGTGACATTCCGGCGGCGCAAGGGGCCTCATAAACAAGGCCCGAAATATGGGCCCTATTAGGATGGCGGACGGACCTGCGTCCGTCCGCCATCCCAGAGGTGGAGGGACCGTCCGCAGGGGCAGCGGCGGTCCCTCCGTGCAAATTAGGATGTGACCACCACCCTGGCGGTCACATCCTGTATTTTTAACATTGCGGCGGGTGCTGCTTGAAGCAGCACCCGCCGCAAGGTTAAAAAAAAGCATGTTTACCTTTGCATGCACGAAGCGGCAGGCACCGCGTGGTGCCTGCCTCTTCGTGCACGCAAAGGCAGGGGGGTACCATAGGTACCTTCCATGTGCACTCCCCACCCCCTCTTCACCCCTGGGGGCCCGCAACGGGCCCCCAAACAAAAGTCCGTATGCCTTTCCACGGTGGAAATGCCGCCGGGGAAAGGCATAGAAATGCAGACATCCTAATATGCCTGGCGGTGTCTGATAGACACCGCCAGACATGTTAGAGCTTTTCCGCCGCGGTCGGAAGGCGACCGCGGCAGAAAAGCGGCAGACGGTCTTCCAGACCCCCCGGCCATCCTAATCTGGCGGGGTTCTTTGAAGGCTCCGCAGCGGTTTTTCCGCATCCTCCGGGCCGGGGGACACTTCCGCCGGCCCGTAGAATGCGGAGAAACCGCAATCCTAATCGGCCCCTATGTTTGTGCAAAGTGTCGAAAACTCTGGTCAAGAGGGTGAGGAATGCTTGTGGTGTAGCACAATATGGCTAAAATGCATCTTTGCAAAGAACAACAGATGCTAATCGTGTGTCTGACTCGAAATGATATGGGTGTGTTTGTTTCCGATATTGTATGTTTCTGCTGGCTGGTTTTCTGCAGGCAGCCTACTGTGCAAGTGCTAAAAAAGCTGACAGGGCTGCAGCGGCTCTCTTGGAGTGCAAAGTCTGTGCATCCAGATTAAATAAATGTTCCATGGGAGGCAGAGGGGAGCGGCTGGTTACAATGGCTCCAAGGCACGTGCTTTGGCTGTGCTTGTTTGTGCGAGTCCTGCTTCAAAACATAAATAGAAAAGACACGCGCTCTTTACTCTAATCACACTTTGGACCGGGTCCCGAGCTCTGTAAGGAGCACACCCAGGTGACAAGGTGAAAGAGAGGAAAACTATTCCCTCTGTCCTTCTTGTTTATTCCCTGCAGCTACAGAGTGTACAAAGTAAACCGTGAATGCATGTATTAAATTGAATTAAGTATATGTAGAATGCGTGCAAGAAACGGATGTGAAGTCCCTAAAATAAAAGTGGCAGCAAAAGTGACATTATGCACGCTTATACCATGACACATCACTGGATTGACCTCGTGGTCCCAAAAATAGGGACTAAATATGGCAACTGTGCAACTGCAATAGTAGACATTGGTGCATATTCACAAGGGCATTGCGCCGAACGTCACATTTAACGATGTTCTGGTGGCTCAATGAACTGCCCCATTTTTGCAAAGTGACGTCAAGCCACTTTGGGTGGATTGATGCAGCTTTGTAAATATGGTACACTTTCACACAGATATCTGCTTGAAAGGGGCGTGCAATGGATGTTGTGGTGGGTGTTCCACCGCAACACTCAATGCTTTTTGGCGCTGCTCCAGATTTACACAGATCTGTAACGCCATTCAAAAGTAGGAGTTAGATTGGCACGAGGAGAAATACTTTTATTCTCTTCGGTTTTTTTGCTCTTTTCATGCGCTCTGCATTCTGCAGCACACATAGAAAGAGCAAAATGCTTTTAAAGATTGTTTATGTGCAAGAAGTTTTCCCTTTTTGCACACAATCATTCCCTGCAACACAGACACCTTTGCACTGTGATGCAAGGGTGCCTGTGTAGCAGGAAATCATCCCTGCAACGCAGGCACCCTTGCACTATGGTGCAAGGGTGTCTGTGATGGCGCTAGGAACATATTTTTGGCACCAGGGAAAACTCAGTGGAGCGCTGTATTCACAAGAATACGGCGCAAACCTGCGTTTTTTAAATGATGTAGCGTGGTGCTACAAAATTTGCTGCAGCGCTTCGCTGCTCCATTTCCTTGTGAATATACCCCATGTTTCTTAGACTTCTGGGTACCTTCTATCACACACATTGCCTTCATGCCCTCTAAGGACAAACAGCAACACAGGAATAGCAGCATAAGGCCACAAATCACCTAGGAGTAGAGGTGCTTCCATTGTTAAGATGGAAATAAATCCCTTTCCCCCATCTGTCTGAGACATGTTTAGTAGTATCTCAAAGCATGGCAATCCATGCTGAGAGGGAGGCTACATTTCAACCCTCCCGCATTGATGAAGGAATCCTGCATTTGTTGATATGCCCATATCCATCAGGCATTGGATGACTGTGTCATTCCTCGTCTATACATTTTTGTCCTTGCACCAGTATAGGACAGTGTCAGATGAAGGATGGGTCTGTCCTCTGTGCTTTGTTGTTTCCCCTTTGCAATGCTGGAACGGTGAAGTGTTAATTCACTGGGGCGGCACGGCTACTTCCAGTGGTAGCCTGAGAGCTAGATAACACAGGAAATGCAAAGTTGATGTTGCCACAAGTGATCCTGAGAGAAGCACCAACTTCAGCCATGGATACTAATGATCTGGAGCTTCCTGCGGATTTGTCCCTGCACTATCTGCACCCTTGTCAATGTCCATTTCTGGAGTTTCAGCTGCTTTGCTCACATTTCTACATTTTTTTTGTGCTCCCTGTGGGCAAGAGGCCCTCCATCCCTTGACTTGTCGACCCGCCTATGAGTGCCTGTCGCTCTCACCAGCATACGCAAACCTAACCACCGTCCAGATAGAAAGTGCACCATGGACTGAAGTGATGAACAAAACGTCAACTTCTGTGAGGAGATGAGCCATGGACTTTAGTCAAAAAACTATACCTCATCCTTAAGCAATGATTTAACCTCACCTGTTATGCTACAGGCATGCACGTTGGTCTGCTGTTGCTAGGCTGCCTCTCAGCATGAGCAATGTAGTTCTTGCCAGTGTTAACGCGGGATTACTGGTTACTAGTTACCTTACCAGATCCAAACCAAGTCGACTGGATCGTTGGTACCTGTCATTGAGTAAAAGGCAATCTAACAATAATTCAATCTATTAAGAACTTACACCACTCTAAATGACCACTGACCAAGATTAAGTTTCAAAGATTTAATATAAAGTCAAAGATAACTGAAGATACAAACTTCTCAAGATGAGATTCAAAAGGTAAACTGGTATCACTATGAACATGAATTCTTTGAATAGTCTAAGTCTACAAAACAGAATAATGAGTACAAGTTCAAAAATCATGAGCGTTGCCAAAATGGATACAAGTTGCAACCTCAAAGTCATTACAGAAAGAAAATTCAGGTTAGTCTGTCCCTACACTACACTAAGTGACATCCCTACTTAACAAGATCTTTACCCCTCTAGGTGTCAGCCGTGGTGACTTCCTAAGAAGATCACGCACTTCTCTTTGTCTCTTCTCTGATAATGGGTCTCTCCTGATCAGTCTATCTGCCTACCCATCCGCTTCCTTAGGCTCCCAAAATCATCTGCACTGCCCTCCTCCCGGGTCGCTTTCCCTAATACCAAATCACATTTCCGATAGGAACGCCCCTTGGGACGCCCCTCACGTGGTACATCTTTGCGCGGTAAACTCCATGATGGTACTCTTCAAGACCCTCGTTAAAGTTGACCTTGGTTCCCAGGCTTCTTCTTCAGTGTGCCGATACCCCCTGAAATTCCTGAAGACTCCTACAGGCCTGCGCCAAGCGCCACTGAACAAAGCTCCATTCATTTCGACTGATTAGGACCCCTCGCACCTGCATACAGGCCGTCCTACAGTGGGCCTCAAATTCCGGGCTCCACCATATCTATAGGTCGTAAAGCAAATGCAAAGCTCTGTACTTGGCACCTCTCGGCTTCTCCTCTAACGAGCACATTGCACATCAAAGGAACAACATTATCAGTTCGGGCCTACTTGATTTACATGAAGCGGGTCCCTGCATTCTGGAAACCTTTAACTTGATTTAAACAGCATTCTTAACTAACATATATTTCTTAAAGCAACACATCTGTAAAGCATATATTTCAATACTAAATTCGATAATACATTTTGGAAGAACCACGTTAACCCCACCTCACATTATTTTAGCAGCACGTTTAGATTTTCTGTGAATTGCCATGAGGCCTACACAATATACTGGATTGCAAGTTTCCACTTAACTCTTACATGATTCCTTTAACATGAGAACGTGAGGTTTTCATATTCATTCCAACACTTCTACATTAATCTCACACAGTTATGATTATTGTTAGTCTACTTAAACATTCTATACATTTCACTGCTGAATATAAGACACTCTGGTGCAAAGCATATGTTAACTAACTACGTGCTTGTAAATATGATGCACTTATACATTTTTTTCTCAGACTAGTGCTCTCTCAGTCCCCCCTTTAATGACCTTCAGGGGTCATCACCATCAAAACACCATCACAAAAATGTAGGACTCTTCAAAGTGAGGTCGTGGCAGTACCACTTCTTTTCATTGTCTCCAATGCCTTCAGATTCTTATATTGTGTATCTTGCATTGCTGTCAACCTTTTCTCCTGTTCTCTCATAGATCTCTGCAATCTGTTTGCTCTATACCACTGATACAAACGCACCAATCCCCACAAAGTGATTACACAAATCACAATTATGATGATGGGTTTCAGTATGTACCAAACGATACCCTTTCCTAGGTTGGCAAACCAACCTCCAACTTTACCCATTCCATGACCTACTTTTTCCCACACGTTTATCTTTGTCAGATCCTCAATTTCGTGGTGTATGGCAGTGATGTTTCGTATGTACTTCTCTAGAGGTTCTGAATTGTCTGGAATGTAAGTGCAGCACTCCTGGACCTTCAAAGCCTTACAGACTCCTCCCTCTTTAGCTAACAGAACGTCTAAAGCAAGTTGGTTCTGAAGAACCATTGCCCTAATCGATTGCATCTCACCTTCCACCAGCATTAATGATCTAGCAGTACTGGCAGATAACCTATCTACGACGGTAGCCAATCTCCTAATTTTGATGTCATTCAGTATCACTCCTAGGATAGGAAATGCAGCACCGAATACATCTCCAATTACTTCTGCTGCACCTAGCCCTCTCTTCCCTCTAGTTGGTATTCCTTTCTTTGTCGTTTCTAAATTCTCAACATGATATATTTTAGGGAAGACAATTGCTAGATAGCATGATCCGTACCAATTATCTGGTAGCTTCACATAGGCATTTCTTCCACATACAAAATATACATTTGGAATTGCTTGCATCTCTTTCAGAAAATCCTTGGAGTAGTACTCCAATTGAAAAGCATGCTCACAACTGACTTGACCTACATACAGATTCTCATAATAGGAGTAACTCCTGTGAATGCACAGTTTCCCCCATTTCTCCTTGTCTAAAGCAATTGGGCCAAAGCTACCCTTTCTTTGATGTATCCTTTCCTCCTTGGTCCAATCTGTTTCCCATTGTCCTGAGGCCTTTAGAATCTTCTGCCTCCTGTATCTAGTATCTACCTGCCCTATAAACTTTTTCTCGATTTCTGACACTTGACAAGTCAGATTATTTCTTCGGGCATGTGAAGTATCTAACGTTTTCCATGGAATGAACCATTTGTGTAATCTGTCTTCGCTCTTGTAATAGTCCCACTTGTTCAGATGCTTGTAATTTGGGACCTCTGGCAATGTCGAATCAAAGTTCGAGAAATAATACTCGAACCCCTCTCGTCCATAGAATATGCTCAACAATAAACTACATGTAATTCCATATGTCAATGGAAGATGATGGTATCTGATTCCCTCCTCTACCGAAGCTGGTAATTGCATACAAACGTAGCAATTCTTCGCTTCCATGACATCAATGTATTCGTAGAGCAATTTGGCATAAGCATTTGACCTGAAATTTCCCTGTGACTCGTCAGTGTGTAACCTTTTTATTTCTGCATCTAACAACGCTTTGTCTTTATCATTGATGTTTCCCTTATAATTAACAGTAGTAGTTCTCGGTGTTGACACTCCCTTGACTTCCCTGACTGCAGTTGCATCCCTCTCGTGTCCCACTATGTATGAGACAGTAACCACTAAAACTATCAGGGAAATCACTACTCCTAACAGTGTGCCAACTATACATTTTGCCCTGCGGTTCGGGTTGCCAGCCTCCATGATCTCAAACAGTGTAGTTATGGATGTTCTTCCAGCATCAACTTCTTCTTCTCTCCAAACAAAGACTTTCTTTCAAACAATGTCTCTCTTTTGAACACTTAGAAGCTGACAATTTGCTCCGCAAAACAGTTTAAAGTCCTGTAAGAAATAGACAACCCTAGCCCTTTTCCATCCTCTAAAAGGGAGACCCTATCATTTCTTCTCCCACTCGGCGCTAGGTTATCTTGCAGCAATATTTTTCAAAGTCCTTTTCAAAAAGTCTTTTATCAAGCAGAATCTATGTATGTTGCAAGAAGTGACACTACGTCTTCATAAATGTCCATTCGAAGAAACATTCCCTCAAGCATTGGGCATTCCTTGCAGCAACATGGGAATTCAACTGTCTCTAAGATTATTCTCCTTATTTCACTCTGGACCAGGGGACGAACAAAATGAAGAGTTAATGTCTTTTCAATCTCCACTCCTGGTACTATCAGTTCTACATCCACAGTTACAAAGGGGTCCGTTCTGACCAGGATCACCTTCTTCACTTTCCCAGTTCTGCGCCCCTTTGAAGACATTTACAACAAGGTATTAATCCAAGACAATGAGTGTTCGAAGAACTTCCACTACTCGCTCAAGCATTTCCAGTCGAAGAAGAGTTCCCTCCAACACTGGATATCGTGAACAACAAACCGGAAAATCAACTGTCTCTAAAATCAATTTCCTTATTCCGCTTAGGAGAGGAGGATAGACGATGTTGAGTGTCAGCAACCTTTCGGTCTCCGCTCCTGGCAGCAGGAATCTTATTTGCACTGTGATGTTCGGATCAGTTCTGATCAGGCTCACTTCCCTGATCCTCCCGGTTCGGTGTCCCACAGACATCTGCAACGAGGTAGGTCCAATCGGGAGTAGAGTACCTTCTGCTAGGCACTCGCACCCTCCTTGATCTTCTAAGACCCTCCTCGGCCTGATCCTGGGTATCTTCTTCTGGATCCGAGTCTTCGGATATAGGGGCAAGCGTTTCTTCCTGAGCCGACCTTAAACTTAGCCTCCTTCTTCTTTCCGGCCAAGTGGCAGCTCCAAGCCTTGTTCCCCTATTTCTCGTCCTCACACTCGGTTCTTGGTCGCTCTGGTACTGATCTGTGTCTGAGTCGTAGTCACTGCAGCTCTCTCCTTCGGTTGCGTCTTCAGTCTCACTGCCGTCCTGTCTTCTCTCTTCTTCTGGATCCGATGCGTTCCCAACTTCTTCCGACACCCCCTCAGCTGATCCGATCCCCTCCTGTGACTCTTCCTCCACCACTGAACTTTCGTCTGGGATAGGAGCTGTTTCTTCTAGAGGTGCTGGAACTCTTCGAGTATGGGATGCATGGATCCAATTTGGCAGCCCCCCGCACTTCACCGCGGTGTTCGTGATCAGGATTACCTGAAAGGGCCCACGCCAGCGTACATCTAGGCAGTTCTTCCGGACGTGCTTCTTGACCAACACCCAATCTCCTGGGTTCAGGTCATGACACAGATTTCTTGATGCTGGAACTTCAGCCGCCTGCACCTGAAGGGACACAGAATGGATGGCGTCAGACAGTCCCTTACAATAATCCAAGATCAGATCATCTGTAATATTCAATAGGGCAGCAGTTGGAACTGTGGGAAGTCTCATGGCCCTCCCCATCAGAATCTCGTGTGGAGAGAGACCTGTCCTCCTGTCAGGTGTGCTGCGCATGCTCATGAATACTAAAGAAAGAGCATCTGGCCAACTCAAAGATGTGGATGCCACTACTTTAGCCAATCTATTCTTCAGAGTGCCGTTCACTTGTTCCACAATTCCTGAAGCTTCTGGTCGATAACTACAATGCAGTTTTTGATCAATCTTTAGAGTGGAGCACAACATCTTCACTATTTCGCTGTTAAAATGTTTTCCTCTGTCCGATTCCAGAGAGGCAGGCACCCCGAAGCGCGGTATCAACTCCCTGAGCAACAATTTAGCCACTGTGAGTGTATCGCACCTACGTGTAGGGTACGCTTCAACCCATCTGGAAAATATACATACGACCACCAGCACATACCTAAGGCGGTTAACTCTTGGCATTTCAATAAAGTCTAATTGCATTCTATTGAAAGGCCCCCCTGACCTCCCAATGTGACTCAGTGTGACTGGTGTCCTTTTGCCTATGTTCAGTTGTTGGCAGGTAACACATCGCTTGCATACTGATTCTGCTGCTATTCTAAATTTTGGGCAATACCAAGTCTGCCTAAACACTCTCTTCATAGCATCTCTTCCTAGGTGTACAGGACCATGTATTTGCCTTGCCATGGGATTCGCTAGTTCCTCAGGTAACACAGCCCTCCCATCTGCTGAAATCCAAAAATCCATTTCACTTCGCACGCAACCTGCTATTTCCCATGCCTTTTTCTCTGTTTCAGGTGCGTTCTCCTGCATCACTCTTAAATCCTCCCAAGTGTCTACAGTCTCTAACATCATGCTTAATTCTGTCTTTTCTTCAGCACCATCTATTTCCACTTTTGAAAAAGAATAATCTTGTTCCGCACAATAGCGTGCGACCTCATCAGCGTACCTGTTGCCTTGTGACACAAAATCTGTATTCTTAGTATGAGCGACACATTTCACTATTGCTATGGCAACTGGACCTTGTAGTGCTTCTAACAATAATCGCACAAATTCTCCATTTCGAATGGGCGAACCAGAGGAGGTCATGTAACCTCTCTGAGACCACAACTGCCCGAAATCGTGAACCACACCGAAACCATATTGGCTGTCAGTGTAGATGGTGACTCTCTTTCCGTTTCCTGCTATGCAGGCACGAGTTAGGGCAATGATTTCTGCTACCTGTGCGGAATGTACTCCTTCCAGGCAAGCGGCTTCCACAACTCCAGTAATGGTACAAACAGCATAAGCTGCTCTCAACCGACCAGTATCGTCTCTTAAACATGAGCCATCAACAAAATAAATCTCATCGGGGTCAGACAATGGCTCATCCACAATATCTGGTCTGGGTTTCGTGCATAGTTCAGTCACATCAAGGCAATCGTGGTCTTCACATCCTTCGCCTTCTATTACAGTAGGTAATGGCATCAAAGTAGCAGGATTCAAGACAGAGCATCTCCTGAGGGTCACGTTCTCCGCGGCAAGAATAACTTGCTCGTAGCGCGTGAGCCTACTATTGGTCAGATGCTGCGTCTTCGTCCTGGTCATTAACAATTCAACTGAATGCGGTACATACACCACTACTGGATGTCCCATCACAATACTCTCGCTCCTTTCAATGCTGACACCCGTTGCAGCAACGGATTTGAGACATCCGGGCAACGCTGCGGCTACTGGATCTAATGTAGCCGAAAAATATGCAACTGGTCTACGGGCATTTCCGTGGGTCGTGCCAAGACTTACAAAGCACAACCCTCCCTCTCACAGCAATAGAGTGAAAATGATTTCTCGTAGTCGGGCATTCCCAGAGCCGGAGCACGACACAAATCGTCTCTCAGCTGCAAGAACGCCACCAGACATTCTTCGTCCCATGGTACCGGATCACTCACCTCCTTGTGCGTCAGTTTCTGTAAGGGCTTTGCTTTCAGTGAGAAGTTAACTATCCACTGTCAGCAGTAACCCACCATCCCTAGGAACATTCTAACTTCTCTCTGTGTTGTAGGCGCATTCATCTTCATTATCGCCTCAATCCTCTCTGGGGACACCTTGCGTTTCCCTTTTTCTAACCGGTGCCCTAAATACTGTACTTCTGTCAGGCAGTACTGCAACTTGCTCGGAGATACCTTATGTCCATTTTCAGCTAAATGGTTCAATAAGGCAATGGAATCTACTTTACAAGCTTCCTCAGTCTCTGACGCAACAAGTAGGTCATCTATGTACTGGACCAGAACCGAATTCTGCGGCAGTACTAGATTTTCGAGATTCTTCTTCAACAACTGGTTGAAGATAGATGGGCTGTCTGTGAATCCTTGTGGGATTCGACACCATGTTAAAACGCGATCTTCCATTTTAAAAGCGAAAAGATACCTGCTCTCTTCATCCAATGGGATTGAAAAGAAAGCCTGGCAAAGATCTATCACTGTGAACCATTCTGCTTGACATGGTATTTGAAACAGTATCACTGATGGATTCGGTACCACGGGACAACATGAAACGACTATATTGTTAATTTTTCGTAAATCCTGAACTATCCTGAACTTCCCGCTAGGTTTCTGCAAACCCATAATCGGGGAGTTACAGGGACTACCCACGATTTCTTTCAGTATTCCCTGTTGTATCATTGACTCGATCACAGGTTTTATTCCTGCAATCGTTTCCTGGGACAATTTGTATTGAGGCGTTCTTGGAAACTCAGCATTTGGCTTTACCATTATTTTTACTGGTTCTACCCCTTTAATCAATCCTATTTCTTCTCCCGTGAAATCCCATACCTCTGACGCTACTGTATCTCGTAAGTCTTGGGGAAGATCTTCTACTGTCAGAGTAGGATATAATTCTACACAGGATTTTGAATTGGCTACCTTGAAAGTAGCATCATCGTCTGTAGTCTGTACCTCCACTCCTTGCGGGGTGCAGTTCAATTTGCACAACAAATCCCTTCCTAACAGACATACCGGACTCGAGTCGCAAACCACAAACTGATGCTCGTTCATATGGTTTCCTATCTTCACAGACACGGGTTCTGTCAATGGACTAGTCAGCCTTTTGTTTGCGACTCCTACCACCTGAATTGTTTCCCCTGACATCGGCAAGTCCGGAACCACCGCTGATCTCAGAGTTGATCGAGTAGCTCCAGTATCCACTAAGAACGTTGTAGGACACCCTGCCACTTCTGCCTCAACAAAGGTCCTCTCTGATCCACCTCTAGGACTGCCCCGAGGGTACAGTCTTCTTCACTACTCACACGTTGCCCTGTCAATGGATCAATATAATAACACTTTTCTTCCTCGATAAAGAGAGGCATTTGTTTAAAGACCTTTCCCCCTGTCGCTACTTTCGGTGGCTGTGGGAACTGGGCCCGTGGAGCCGAAGTCCCCCCTTTGGCCACCTTGCTTCCTGGAACTGTCACCTTTGGAGCTGGAACTTCTTGAACCTGCTCCTCTACTTCTAGCTCTCCATTTTCAGGGTTAAAGGGACACTCGCGTCGCCAATGTCCCACCTGGTGACACAAATGGCACTTTGTCGTTTTCTTTAAAGTGGCAAAGTCTACCCTAGGTCTCTGCCCTTCTTCATTATCTTTGTTCTGACCGTTTGGTTTTCGTCCCATTGTCCCCGTTCCCTGTTTCTGCTGTCCGCCCTTCCCGGCTGACTGCATTTGCACCACCATCAATTTCTCCTTTAGATTCTTGGCTTTAGAATCTATTTCGTCACTACAGTATCTCGCATACCGCAGGATCTCATCTAGTGGTTTGTTTTGCCAACATATTAAATGTTGCTGAATCATCAAACAAATATCAGGTCTCAACCCCAAGACAAACTTTGACACAAACTGCCCTATATCTTTGGGATCCATTACATCGAGTCCACTGTATTGCTTGAATGTTTTCAATAATCTCTCATAAAACTCGTGAACGGTCTCCTTTGGTTCTTGTCTCGTTCGGTCTATTTTTACCCAATCTATGTCCTGCGGTGGTACCTTATCTTTCAGCCAAGCTATTACCCTTTCATACTTTTGCATGACAATCTCGGACGGTCCATTAGTCCGAACATCCCTCACTGGTTCAGTATTCGGCCATTCAACACTAGTCTTGCATGGTGTCCATAAGTCAGATGGAACCACAATGTCAAACAATGTGTTCAAATCAATCCACAATACCTTCGAGATCTTTACAAACCTTTCTACCTGCTTATACCACTCTACTGGATTGTCCCTTAACTTCGGAAATGAGTTGGTAAACGCAGCTAAATCTCCTCTACTCCAGGGCACATGTACATAATTTCCGTTCGATATTTCTCGCAAAGGGAATGCCTCCATCTGCATTACCCTTCCCTCTGGGGTCATTACACTTGTACTCCGTCTAACGGTGCCCTTTTTCGACCACCTCTCTTCCCATTTGTCCAGTTCTCTCCACACTCCTATTCCTGATACCAACTCTCTTATGTGTGTTTTTAATCCAGTAGTTCTCTTCTCATCTAGGTCTTGGTCTGAGTACTGCAATCTGTGGTTACTCTGCAATGCCCTTGTCCTAGATAAATCTACGGCATATCTGTCTGCCAAACTGGTCAGTTTCTCATGAAACGCTCTAGCTTTCCTAGTAATATCCTTTGCCATGAACAACAGCTCATCCTGTTCATACAATTCTATCCTTTCTAAAGGCAATGTACCATCAATTATCTCATCGACATCTGATTTTAAACTGGTGACATCAAGTCTCTTTGCCTTAATTTCAGCTTTCAACACACTAAATTTAGTTACTCCATCCGCATCTCTCCCATCCCAGCTCCGAGATCTACGTTTAGGCACTGGTGAGTTATAGGGAGTCCTCCCCTGTTCCCATCTCTCTAGGTCCCATGCCTTTCCATCTTCTCGGGGTGGATGGTGAAACACTCCTTCACGCCTCATAGCCCCACGTTCCCCATCCTGTCTAGTTTCACGGGATGCATGGTAAGATATTCCGTTACTCCCTCTCTCCTCACTACTTCCCTGTGATTCCTGATTATTCGAGACATGGCGGGACCTATCACTGTTCTCCTTTCTCCAATGTTGAACGTCTTCTCCGAGTACATGATGAAGGCACCTAAACCTATTCTGAAAAGCATGTACCATTTGGTCTCCACTTTTCTCCCAGAGACGGGACATCTCCTCACACTCTACACTCCTACCATTTTGCTCCTGTTGTTCCCTCTCATCCGTAGGACGTGTAACTCCTCTATTCTCCTGACTTTGGCCTTCCCGCCCCTGACTGCTTTTGCTGGCCCCACAATGAGATACAGTCCCGTTACCTCTGCTTTCCCATTCTGGTTCTATTCTTGACCTGTTACTCGGGGTTACTGCGGACCCATCCCATTCCCTCAAATCAGCTCTTAATTCTGTATAGGACTTTGGCCGCGGTGCCCCTAGGTCCATCGATCCTCTCTGACCTCCCTGTCCTGTGTTGGGACCTACAGATGTATCTAATGGGGTGTTCCACGTTACCGAACCTGGCAATTGCTTCCATGCATTTGTCACGTTATTCCTCCTTTCCATCTCGATCCTTTCTCTATCCAATTGCCTCTGTTCTTCCTCTCTATGTCTCTCAGGGTTATAGATCGATACTATAGGTCCTATGGTAACAGGCACTTGAAGAGCGTCTGGCAATCCAAAGGACTCAACCCTTTCGGTGGCTGGCGTTTTCTGCACCACAAACCTTCCCACTACACTCTGTACTGTACTAGGTTGAGGTGTCTCCCCACCTTTGATAGGTGTCCATTCCGATATAGGGAGTGGTGTATACCCCTCTATGGCATTCCCATCTTCCCTTGCGAGCCCTCTATCTTCAATTTCCTCAACTCTCGGAGGTGGTCTGTCCATCAATAATCTATTTATCACATTGTCCTCAAACTCGCTCTCCTCATCCTCTTCCATGAGGTTCCTCCCACCTACCACCTCCCTCATTGGATACAACTTCTCCACCTCAATAGCCTGTACCCTCCATCTCTTTGCCTCCTCGTCCCATTTGGAATCTCGCACTGCTCTTACCGATCGCGTCAATCTTTGTTGACGCCTGTCCAAATTTCTATCGTGTGCCGCCCTAATCCATGCATTAAGGGCCTCAAACTGTGTTGGTCTAGGTGAAGGTTTCAATGAGGACATGGTTGCTTTTAGCCGATGTAACACCTCTAGCTTAAACGTTCCGTACTTTGGGAACTGCATTTCCTCATTTCCTTCCGTGAGCTTATTCCAAGCCCCAATCCATAATATCGTATGCAGCCCCACATTCGCTGCCATATAATGAGCTGGTGTACCCTCCGGCGGTGCCTCTTCCCCGTAATAATGTTCACTTCTTTTTCTTTTAAAAATCCCTTTCAAACACTTAAAACACTTCATGATTTCTCTTTTCTCCGTGTTTGTTTACCTCCTAATGACAATCTACCAATCACCGTGCTGTTTCCGCTAACTGGCCTATCCGATCGCGACTTTTCACTGACGTCGCACCAGCCGCCCAATCGCGTCGCGGCTCTTGCCGACGTCACACCAACCGTCCTATCGCGTCGCGGCTCTTCACTCCCCACCCTATCTCAGCGCGGCTCTTTTCTGACGTCACTCGTCCCCCTTTGCAGCAGTTCCCCTCCTTTTTCAGCTCGTCTCCTCGGTCACGCATGCATCTCATTCATACTCTAAAAATGATTACTTCCGTCCAAGCGATCACCTTTCTTGACTGTACGCCCACAGTCTTTTCTGTAGTTGTCACCTTAACTTGAAGAAATGTCTTTCCGTTTACGTCCAGACAATCGCCTTCTCTGATAGGTTGCTCACACACAGTAACTTTCGACCAGCGTCCGTTACTCATACGCTCACTCTTACACTCCCCCTATCTCGGTCCCACGGCGGTCAATGGTACCTCGTGACCTCCGTACTATGGTCGACAACTACTCTGGATGTTCGATACACCCAAAACCACTTAAGCGCTGGCCTGAACTTAAGATTTGCCAGTTCACCCGTTTACCAGGTAACCGGTTCACCAGGTTGCGCGCGCTCACAACCTTCTCTCATTCACACTACAGGCATTCAACTCCGCAAGACATTACAATACAAATACAACACAAAACACCGCAATCTGTTCACGCATGACCCTTGTTATACTCACTCTCCTCCGATACTGCTGCTTTTCTCGCACCGTCTGCACCTTCGGCGCACGATTCTTCCGCTGCTCGTCTCTCGATGTCTAGGGGCCTTGGGGTAAACTAACCTCTCTAGATTACCTTCCTCAAGAAGATAACCATCCTACTCTGCTACCAACTGTTAACGCGGGATTACTGGTTACTAGTTACCTTACCAGATCCCAAACCAAGTCGACTGGATCGTTGGTACCTGTCATTGAGTAAAAGGCAATCTAACAATAATTCAATCTATTAAGAACTTACACCACTCTAAATGACCACTGACCAAGATTAAGTTTCAAAGATTTAATATAAAGTCAAAGATAACTGAAGATACAAACTTCTCAAGATGAGATTCAAAAGGTAAACTGGTATCACTATGAACATGAATTCTTTGAATAGTCTAAGTCTACAAAACAGAATAATGAGTACAAGTTCAAAAATCATGAGCGTTGCCAAAATGGATACAAGTTGCAACCTCAAAATCATTACAGAAAGAAAATTCAGGTTAGTCTGTCCCTACACTACACTAAGTGACATCCCTACTTAACAAGATCTTTACCCCTCTAGGTGTCAGCCGTGGTGACTTCCTAAGAAGATCACGCACTTCTCTTTGTCTCTTCTCTGATAATGGGTCTCTCCTGATCAGTCTATCTGCCTACCCATCCGCTTCCTTAGGCTCCCAAAATCATCTGCACTGCCCTCCTCCCGGGTCGCTTTCCCTAATACTAAATCACATTTCCGATAGGAACGCCCCTTGGGACGCCCCTCACGTGGTACATCTGTGGCGGTAAACTCCATGATGGTACTCTTCAAGACCCTCGTTAAAGTTGACCTTGGTTCCCAGGCTTCTTCTTCAGTGCGCCGATACCCCCTGAAATTCCTGAAGACTCCTACAGGCCTGCGCCAAGCGCCACTGAACAAAGCTCCATTCATTTCGACTGATTAGGACCCCTCGCACCTGCATACAGGCCGTCCTACAGTGGGCCTCAAATTCCGGGCTCCACCATATCTATAGGTCGTAAAGCAAATGCAAAGCTCTGTACTTGGCACCTCTCGGCTTCTCCTCTAACGAGCACATTGCACATCAAAGGAACAACATTATCAGTTCGGGCCTACTTGATTTACATGAAGCGGGTCCCTGCATTCTGGAAACCTTTAACTTGATTTAAACAGCATTCTTAACTAACATATATTTCTTAAAGCAACACATCTGTAAAGCATATATTTCAATACTAAATTCGATAATACATTTTGGAAGAACCACGTTAACCCCACCTCACATTATTTTAGCAGCACGTTTAGATTTTCTGTGAATTGCCATGAGGCCTACACAATATACTGGATTGCAAGTTTCCACTTAACTCTTACATGATTCCTTTAACATGAGAACGTGAGGTTTTCATATTCATTCCAACACTTCTACATTAATCTCACACAGTTATGATTATTGTTACTCTACTTAAACATTCTATACATTTCACTACTGAATATAAGACACTCTGGTGCAAAGCATATGTTAACTAACTACGTGCTTGTAAATATGATGCACTTATACATTTTTTTCTCAGACTAGTGCTCTCTCACCAGTAGCAGTTCGAGCTGGGAGTGGCAGTCAGCGTGACAGATGAAATCATAACCCTTCCCTTTTTTGGTATTAGATTGCTGCTGATTCAGAATTCTCTCATGCATGTATTTGTGTAGCTGTGTGAGCATCTGTGCATTCATGTATACGTGTCTGCGTGAACATCTGTGCTTCTGTGTGTGTTTGTGAGCTCAAGTTTATGTGTCTGTTTTTGTTCATGCATGCATTCCTGCATGCCTGAGTTTCAGGTTGCAACTGTATTTCAAATATAACCAATCTAAGCAGGTCAGTTAAAGTGTGGTGGTAATGAGACATCTGTAAACAATTGAAGTATGGCCTGCCACCCACCACTCACAACCCCACCTCATCTAGAAGTCATGCTGTAGTGGTGCTTCCCACATCAAAGTTGCTAACTGTTTCTGGGGTAGGGAGACCCATTTAGCAAGGCAAGGATGGGCTCTTCATCAAGGCCATGGTGCTTTGTGCATGGTTACATTGTCCAAGTTTTTAGGGCTCGGACTCCTCCCCACTGAAAGTGGGAGGAGTTAGAGAACTAATGTTAAAGAAGGAAAAAAAAGAAGTATCTCCTAGGGCCTTGGCGAGAGGAATTCCACACATTCCTTAGCGTTTTCTGTCATCTGGCCAGTGATTCGTCTTCCTTGTGTTTTCGTTTTAATAGGCTTGAAGTGATAGGGTAAATGTAGTTTTGTTCCGCCATTTTGGGCATATTTCGTTCGTGCTCGCGCAAAGAAGTACATAAATTATAATTAGGAGCTGTCAGGGTGCCTCCGTTAGTGAATCCAGATGGCCGGGCGCGTTCACAATTCTGCAGCGCTCAGCGCGCAGCTCCCTTGTTTTATTTCGTAGTCGTTTTAGTTAAGCAGCTTGAAAAAATTCACAGTGCACTTTCGTTTAAGTACGACTTCAGGCAACAGTGTGCCTTTGTTAATTGTATTCACAGTATTATTTTATATGTTTCTTCTCCAAATAATGCGTGCCATGATAGTGCTTTCCCCGGTGAAATGTAAAATTAATATTACGTATGGATCGGTTTCACTTCGCAACACACAGCAACCCTTTAGCTACCCTCATGCATTCTGCAAATGCATACATATTGTACCAAATAATGTGTTGCAAGATAACACTCACTGAAAACAATTTGAGCATGATAAACCAACCATCTCTTCTAAAAGCCTGGTATGACTAGACAGCTACCTTTCACCAGCCAGAATTGCCTATATGCGTGCTGTTTCCAAGCCAGGTTTATACTGACATTTCGCCCAAACAAATGACAGCAGAACACATTATGATCTGCAGGAAACAAGTCTAGCCCACGATAATCTGCGCATTCGTAAACAAACAATATATGCGAAACACAAAGTATAATCCTGGTATAGGTGACTCGGGAAGTCAAAATAGAAGAGCTCAACACAGATGCGAACTGTTAAGACCCATCCTCACAAGCACCTTGTGCAAAACGAGGCTAACACGATATTTAATTATGCATGTAACTTGCGTTTCCGAGAGGGGAGTGCGCGCGCAAGCCTCCACTGATCTACTGCTTCCGATGGTGTCTGCCATCTGTGGTGTGTAAATCAAGGCTCAGACAACAGGCCACGCGGGAGGGGGCACCTCTGTAAACATTACGTGCTGGATGAGGCAGCCACATCCAATGTGGAGGAGGAGCCCCACCTCTGTAAACAGAACGTAAATGAGGCTACCGCAAACCAACAGAGAGAAATGAAGGACCCTTCTTAACCCCCAATATTTTAAACACTGTGTTTAAAGGGTGCATATGCAAAACCTACCAGGAGGGATAATCCTGAGCCGGTAATCTCAAGGCTCCCAAGCGAACATACTGTGCACGGCACCCGTCTGTCGTTTACGTTAAAGAGCAGCGCTACGGTGCTGTTGAGGGCAGAGTGCTGTGTGCTGTTGAGTGCAGAGTGCTGTGTGCTGTTGAGTGCAGAGTGCTGTGTGCTGTTGAGTGCAGAGTGGTGTGTGCTGTTGCGTGCAGAGTGCAGTGCTGTGTGCTGTGAGTGCTGTGTGCTGTTGAGTGCTGGTTGCTGTTGAGTGCTGTGTGCTGTTGAGGGCAGAGTGCTGTTGAGGGCAGAGTGCTATTGAGGGCAGAGTGCTGTTGAGGGCAGAGTGCTGTTGAGGGCAGAGTGCTGTTGAGGGCAGAGTGCTGTGTGCTGTTGAGTGCTGTGTGCAGTTGAGTGTTGTGTGCTGTTGATGGCAGAGTGCTGTTGTGGGCAGAGTGCTGTTGAGGGCAGAGTGCTGTTGAGTGCAGAGTGCTTTGTGCTGTTGAGTGCTGTGTGCTGTTGAGTGCTGTGTGCTGTGTGCTGGTGAGTGCTGTGTGCTGTGTGCAGGGTGCTGTTGGGGGCAGAGTGCTGTTGGGGGCAGAGTGCTGTTGGGGGCAGAGTGATGAGTGCTGTTGAGTTCAAAGTGCTGTTGAGTGCAGAGTGCTGTTGAGTGCAGAGTGCTGTTGGGTGCAGAGTGCTGTTGAGTGCAGAGTGCAGAATGCCGTTGAGTGCAGAGTGCAGAATGCTGTTGAGTGCAGAGTGCTGTTGAGTGCAGAGTGCAGAATGCTGTTGAGTGCAGAGTGCTGTTAAGTGCTGTTGAGGGCAGAGTGCTGTTGAGGGCAGAGTGCTGTTGAGGGCAGAGTGCTATTGAGGGCAGAGTGCTGTTGAGGGCAGAGTGCTATTGAGGGCAGAGTGCTGTTGAGGGCAGAGTGCTGTTGAGGGCAGAGTGCTGTTGAGGGCAGAGTGCTGTTGAGGGCAGAGTGCTGTGTGCTGTTGAGTGCTGTGTGCTGTTGAGTGCTGTGTGCTGTTGAGTGCTGTGTGCAGTTGAGTGTTGTGTGCTGTTGATGGCAGAGTGTTGTTGTGGGCAGAGTGCTGTTGAGGGCAGAGTGCTGTTGAGGGCAGAGTGCTGTTGAGGGCAGAGTGCTGTTGAGGGCAGAGTGCTGTTGAGGGCAGAGTGCTGTTGAGGGCAGAGTGCTGTGTGCTGTTGAGTGCTGTGTGCTGTTGAGTGCTGTGTGCAGTTGAGTGTTGTGTGCTGTTGATGGCAGAGTGTTGTTGTGGGCAGAGTGCTGTTGAGGGCAGAGTGCTGTTGAGGGCAGAGTGCTGTTGAGGGCAGAGTGCTGTTGAGGGCAGAGTGCTGTTGAGGGCAGAGTGCTGTTGAGTGCTGTGTGCAGTTGAGTGTTGTGTGCTGTTGATGGCAGAGTGTTGTTGTGGGCAGAGTGCTGTTGAGGGCAGAGTGCTGTTGAGGGCAGAGTGCTGTTGAGGGCAGAGTGCTGTTGAGGGCAGAGTGCTGTTGAGGGCAGAGTGCTGTTGAGGGCAGAGTGCTGTTGAGGGCAGAGTGCTGTGTGCTGTTGAGTGCTGTGTGCTGTTGAGTGCTGTGTGCTGTTGAGTGCTGTGTGCTGTTGAGTGCTGTGTGCTGTTATGTGCTGGGTGCTGATGAGTGCTGTGTGCTGTTGAGGGCAGAGTGCTGTTGAGGGCAGAGTGCTGTTGGGGGCAGAGTGCTGTTGGGGGCAGAGTGCTGTTGGGGGCAGAGTGCTGTTGGGGGCAGAGTGCTGTTAGGGGCAGAGTGCTGTTGAGTGCAGAGTGCTGTTGAGTGCAGAGTGCTGTTGAGTGCAGAGTGCTGTTGAGGCCAAAGTGCTATTGAGGCCAGAGTGCTGTTGAGGCCAGAGTGCTGTTGAGTGCAGAGTGCTGTTGAGTGCTGTTGAGTGCAGAGTGCTGTGTGCTGTTGAGTGCAGAGTGCTGTTGAGTGCTGTTGAGTGCAGAGTGCTGTGTGCTGTTGAGTGCTGTGTGCTGTTGAGTGCAGAGTGCTGTTGAGGGCAGAGTGCTGTTGAGGGCAGAGTGCTGTTGAGGGCATAGGGCAGTTGAGTGCTGTTGAGTGCTGAGTGCAATTGAGTGCAGAGTGATGTGTGCTGTTGATAGTGTGTGCTGTGTGCTGGTGAGTGCTGTGTGATGTTGAGGGCAGACTGCTGTTGGGGGCAGAGTGATGTTGGGGGCGGAGTGCTGTTGGGGGCAGAGTGCTGTTGGGGGCAGAGTGCTGTTGGGGGCAGAGTGCTGTTGGGGGCAGAGTGTTGTTGGGGGCAGAGTGCAGTTGGGGGCAGAGTGCTGTTGAGTGCAGAGTGCAGAGTGCTGTTGAGTGCTGTTGAATGCAGAGTGCTGTTGAGTGCAGTGTGCTGTTGAGTGCTCTTGAGTGCAGAGTGCTGTTGAGTGCAGAGTGTTGTTGAGTGCAGAGTGCTGTTGAGTGCAGAGTGCTGTTGAGTGCAGAGTGCTGTTGAGTGCAGAGTGCTGTTGAGTGCAGAATGCTGCTGAGTGCAGAGTGCAGAATGCTGATGAGTGCAGAGTGCAGAATCCTGTTGAGTGCAGAGTGCAGAGTGCTGTTGAGTGCAGAGTGCTGTTGAGGCCAAAGTGCTATTGAGGCCAGAGTGCTGTTGAGGCCAGAGTGCTGTTGAGTGCAGAGTGCTGTTGAGTGCTGTTGAGTGCAGAGTGCTGTGTGCTGTTGAGTGCAGAGTGCTGTTGAGTGCTGTTGAGTGCAGAGTGCTGTGTGCTGTTGAGTGCTGTGTGCTGTTGAGTGCAGAGTGCTGTTGAGGGCAGAGTGCTGTTGAGGGCAGAGTGCTGTTGAGGGCATAGGGCAGTTGAGTGCTGTTGAGTGCTGAGTGCAATTGAGTGCAGAGTGATGTGTGCTGTTGATAGTGTGTGCTGTGTGCTGGTGAGTGCTGTGTGATGTTGAGGGCAGACTGCTGTTGGGGGCAGAGTGATGTTGGGGGCGGAGTGCTGTTGGGGGCAGAGTGCTGTTGGGGGCAGAGTGCTGTTGGGGGCAGAGTGCTGTTGGGGGCAGAGTGCTTTTGGGGGCAGAGTGTTGTTGGGGGCAGAGTGCAGTTGGGGGCAGAGTGCTGTTGAGTGCAGAGTGCAGAGTGCTGTTGAGTGCTGTTGAATGCAGAGTGCTGTTGAGTGCAGTGTGCTGTTGAGTGCTCTTGAGTGCAGAGTGCTGTTGAGTGCAGAGTGTTGTTGAGTGCAGAGTGCTGTTGAGTGCAGAGTGCTGTTGAGTGCAGAGTGCTGTTGAGTGCAGAGTGCTGTTGAGTGCAGAATGCTGCTGAGTGCAGAGTGCAGAATGCTGCTGAGTGCAGAGTGCAGAATCCTGTTGAGTGCAGAGTGCAGAATGCTGTTGAGTGCAGAGTGCTTTGTGCTGTTGAGTGCTTTGTGCTGTTGAGTGCTGTGTGCTGTTGAGTGCTGTGTGCTGGTGAGTGCTGTGTGCAGAATGCTGTTGAGTGCAGAGTGCTTTGTGCTGTTGAGTGCTGTGTGCTGTTGAGTGCTGTGTGCTGTGTGCTGGTGAGTGCTGTGTGCAGAGTGCTGTTGGGGGCAGAGTGCTGTTGGGGGCAGAGTGCTGTTGGGGGCAGAGTGATGAGTGCTGTTGAGTGCAAAGTGCTGTTGAGTGCAGAGTGCTGTTGAGTGCAGAGTGCTGTTGGGTGCAGAGTGCTGTTGAGTGCAGAGTGCAGAATGCCGTTGAGTGCAGAGTGCAGAATGCTGTTGAGTGCAGAGTGCTGTTGAGTGTAGAGTGCAGAATGCTGTTGAGTGCAGAGTGCTGTTAAGTGCTGTTGAGGGCAGAGTGCTGTTGAGGGCAGAGTGCTGTTGAGGGCAGAGTGCTGTTGAGGGCAGAGTGCTGTTGAGGGCAGAGTGCTGTTGAGGGCAGAGTGCTGTTGAGGGCAGAGTGCTATTGAGGGCAGAGTGCTGTTGAGGGCAGAGTGCTGTTGAGGGCAGAGTGCTGTGTGCTGTTGAGTGCTGTGTGCTGTTGAGTGCTGTGTGCTGTTGAGTGCTGTGTGCTGTTGAGTGCTGTGTGCAGTTGAGTGTTGTGTGCTGTTGATGGCAGAGTGCTGTTGTGGGGCAGAGTGCTGTTGAGGGCAGAGTGCTGTTGAGGGCAGAGTGCTGTGTGCTGTTGAGTGCTGTGTGCTGTTGAGTGCTGGGTGCTGATGAGTGCTGTGTGCTGTTGAGGGCAGAGTGCTGTTGATGGCAGAGTGCTGTTGAGGGCAGAGTGCTGTTGGGGGCAGAGTGCTGTTGGGGGCAGAGTGCTGTTGGGGGCAGAGTGCTGTTGGGGGCAGAGTGCTGTTGGGGGCAGAGTGCTGTTGGGGGCAGAGTGCTGTTGAGTGCAGAGTGCTGTTGGGGGCAGAGTGCTGTTGAGTGCAGAGTGCTGTTGAGTGCAGAGTGCTGTTGAGTGCAGAGTGCTGTTGAGTGCAGAGTGCTGTTGAGGGCAGAGTGCTGTTGAGGGCAGAGTGCTGTTGAGGCCAAAGTGCTGTTGAGGCCAAAGTGCTATTGAGGCCAGAGTGCTGTTGAGGCCAGAGTGCTGTGTGCTGTTGAGTGCAGAGTGCTGTTGAGTGCTGTTGAGTGCAGAGTGCTGTGTGCTGTTGAGTGCTGTTGAGTGCAGAGTGCTGTGTGCTGTTGAGTGCAGAGTGCTGTTGAGTGCTGTTGAGTGCAGAGTGCTGTGTGCTGTTGAGTGATGTGTGCTGTTGAGGGCAGAGTGCTGTTGAGGGCAGAGTGCTGTTGAGGGCAGAGTGCTGTTGAGGGCATAGGGCAGTTGAGTGCTGTTGAGTGCTGAGTGCAGTTGAGTGCAGAGTGATGTGTGCTGTTGATAGTGTGTGCCGTGTGCTGGTGAGTGCTGTGTGATGTTGAGGGCAGACTGCTGTTGAGGGCAGAGTGCTGTTGAGGGCAGAGTGCTGTTGAGGGCAGAGTGCTGTTGAGGGCAGAGTGCTGTTGAGGCCAAAGTGCTATTGAGGCCAGAGTGCTGTTGAGGCCAGAGTGCTGTTGAGTGCAGAGTGCTGTTGAGTGCAGAGTGCTGTGTGCTGTTGAGTGCAGAGTGCTGTTGAGTGCTGTTGAGTGCAGAGTGCTGTGTGCTGTTGAGTGCTGTGTGCTGTTGAGTGCAGAGTGCTGTTGAGGGCAGAGTGCTGTTGAGGGCAGAGTGCAGTTGAGTGCAGAGTGATGTGTGCTGTTGATAGTGTGTGCTGTGTGCTGGTGAGTGCTGTGTGATGTTGAGGGTAGACTGCTGTTGGGGGCAGAGTGATGTTGGGGGCGGAGTGCTGTTGGGGGCAGAGTGCTTTTGGGGGCAGAGTGCTTTTGGGGGCAGAGTGCTGTTGGGGGCAGAGTGCTTTTGGGGGCAGAGTGTTGTTGGGGGCAGAGTGCAGTTGGGGTCAGAGTGCTGTTGAGTGCAGAGTGCAGAGTGCTGTTGAGTGCTGTTGAATGCAGAGTGCTGTTGAGTGCAGTGTGCTGTTGAGTGCTCTTGAGTGCAGAGTGCTGTTGAGTGCAGAGTGCTGTTGAGTGCAGAGTGCTGTTGAGTGCAGAGTGCTGTTGAGTGCAGAGTGCTGTTGAGTGCAGAGTGCTGTTGAGTGCAGAATGCTGTTGAGTGCAGAGTGCTGTTGAGTGCAGAGTGTAGAATGCTGCTGAGTGCAGAGTGCAGAATCCTGTTGAGTGCAGAGTGCAGAATGCTGTTGGATGCAGAGTGCTGTTAAGTGCTGTTGAGGGCAGAGGGCTGTTGAGGGCAGAGGGCTGTTGAGGGCAGAGTGCTGTTGCGGACAGAGTGCTGTTGAGGGCAGAGTGCTGTTGAGTGCAGTGCTGTGTGCTGTTGAGTGCTGTGTGCTGTTGAGGGCAGAGTGATGTGTGCTGTTGAGGGCAGAGTGCTGTGTGCTGTTGAGGGTAGAGTGCTGTGTGCTGTTGAGGGCAAAGTGCTGTGTGCTGTTGAGTGCTGTGTGCTGTTGAGGGCCGAGTGCTGTGTGCTGTTGAGGGCAGAGTGCTGTGTGCTGTTGAGGGCAGAGTGCTGTGTGCTGTTGAGGGCAGAGTACTGTTGAGGGCAGAGTGTTGTTGAGTGCTGTTGATTGCAGAGTGCTGTTGAGGGCAGAGTGCTGTTGAGGGCAGAGTGCTGTTGAGTGCTGTGTGCTGCTGAGGGCAGAGTGCTGTTGAGGGCAGAGTGCTGTTGAGGGCAGAGTGTTGTGTGCTGTTGAGTGCTGTGTGCTGTTGAGGGCAGAGTGCTGTTGAGGGCAGAGTGCTGTTGAGCGCTGTTGATTGCAGAGTGCTGTTGAGTGCAGAGTGCTGTTGTGTCCAGTGATGTGTGCTGTTGAGTGCTGTGTGCTGTTGAGTGCAGAGTGCTGTTGAGGGCAGAGTGCTGTTGAGGGCAGAGTGCTGTTGAGGGCAGAGTGCTGTTGAGGGCAGAGTGTTGTTGAGGGCAGAGTGCTGTGTGCTGTTGAGTGCTGTGTGCTGTGTGCTGGTGAGTGCTGTGTGCTGTCTGCTGGTGAGTGCTGTGTGCTGTGTGCTGGTGAGTGCTGTGTGCTGTGTGCTGGTGAGTGCTGTGTGCTGTGTGCTGGTGAGGGCAGAGTGCTATGTGCTGTTGAGTGCAGAGTGCTTTGTGCTGTTGAGTGATGTGTGCTGTTGAGTGCTGTGTGCTGTGTGCTGGTGAGTGCTGTGTGCTGTGTGCAGAGTGCTGTTGGGGGCAGAGTGCTGTTGGGGGCAGAGTGCTGTTGGGGGCAGAGTGATGAGTGCTGTTGAGTGCAAAGTGCTGTTGAGTGCAGAGTGCTGTTGAGTGCAGAGTGCTGTTGGGTGCAGAGTGCTGTTGAGTGCAGAGTGCAGAATGCCGTTGAGTGCAGAGTGCAGAATGCTGTTGAGTGCAGAGTGCTGTTGAGTGCAGAGTGCAGAATGCTGTTGAGGGCAGAGTGCTGTTGAGTGCTGTTGAGGGCAGAGTGCTGTTGAGGGCAGAGTGCTGTGTGGTGTTGAGGGCAGAGTGCTGTTGAGTGCAGAGTGCTGTTGAGTGCAGAGTGCTGTTGAGTGCAGAGTGCTGTTGAGTGCAGAGTGCAGAATGGTGTTGAGTGCAGAGTGCTGTTGAGTGCTGTTGAGGGCAGAGTGCTGTTGAGTGCTGTTGAGGGCAGAGTGCTTTTGAGGGACGAGTGATGTGTGCTGTTGAGGGCAGAGTGTTGTTGAGGGCAGATTGCTGTGTGCTGTTGAGGGCAGAGTGCTGTGTGCTGTTGAGGGCAGAGTGCTGTTGAGGACAGAGTGCTGTTGAGGGCAGAGTGCTCTGTGCTGTTGAGTGCTCTGTGCTGTTGAGTGCTGTGTGCTGTTGAGGGCAGAGTGCTGTTGAGGGCGGAGTGCTGTTGAGGGCAGAGTGCTGTGTGCTGTTGAGTGCTGTGTGCTGTTGAGTGCTGTGTGCTGTTGAGTGCTGTTGAGTGCTATGTGCTGTTGAGTGCTGTGTGCTGTTGAGGGCAGAGTGCTGTTGAGGGCAGAGTGCTGTTGAGGGCAGAGTGCCGTTGAGGAAAGAGTGTTGAGGGCAGAGTGCAGAGTGACTGTTCCAGAGAGAGCAGGGTATGCTTGTGCGCTTACACGGTGCACTGGCACACAGGAGCTAAAACAAAGAACAGCTGAACACATGTCTTGTTACACAAGGTTCCAAAACACAAAGGTAGGTTACACTATGCTTAATTCCACAAAACTCACGCTATATACGGCTGAAAAATAGCACAAGGCGAGGATAATGAAATTCAACAGTACTGGAAAAGCATGGCTTGCATTACAAACAAAGTCTTGCAGTTGCCCATTGTAAATGACAATGCCATTTATTTAAGGATTAAGCTATTGGCAATGTAAATGACAATGCCATTTATTTATGATTTAAAGAAAAAAAAAGAAATGTCATGAGCAATGCCAATAGCACTACCTTTAATGATGCCGAGACCATTGCATTGTAAAGTGCAGAGTGCAGAGTGGCGGTGCAGAGTGGCGGTGCAGAGTGGCGGTGCAGAGTGGCGGTGCAGAGTGGCGGTGCAGAGTGGCGGTGCAGAGTGGCGGTGCGGCGGTGCAGAGTGCAGAGTGGCGGTGCAGAGTGCAGAGTGGCGGTGCAGAGTGGCGGTGCAGAGTGGCGGTGCAGAGTGGCGGTGCAGAGTGGCGGTGCAGAGTGTCGGTGCAGAGTGCAGAGTGGCGGTGCAGAGTGGCGGTGCAGAGTGGCGGTGCAGAGTGGCGGTGCAGAGTGCAGAGTGGCGGTGCAGAGTGGCGGTGCAGAGTGCAGAGTGGGGGTGCAGAGTGGGGGTGCAGAGTGGCGGTGCAGAGTGCAGAGTGGGGGTGCAGAGTGGGGGTGCAGAGTGGCGGTGCAGAGTGGCGGTGCAGAGTGCAGAGTGGCGGTGCAGAGTGGCGGTGCAGAGTGCAGAGTGGGGGTGCAGAGTGGGGGTGCAGAGTGGCGGTGCAGAGTGCAGAGTGGCGGTGCAGAGTGGCGGTGCAGAGTGCAGAGTGGCGGTGCAGAGTGGCGGTGCAGAGTGCAGAGTGGCGGTGCAGAGTGGCGGTGCAGAGTGGGGGTGCAGAGTGGGGGTGCAGAGTGGGTGTGCAGAGTGGGGGTGCAGAGTGGGGGTGCAGAGTGACAGTGAGTGCAGAGTGACAGTGAGTGCAGAGTGACAGTGAGTGCAGAGTGAGTGCTGAGTGACAGTGAGTGCAGAGTGACAGTGAGTGCAGAGTGACAGTGAGTGCAGAGTGACAGTGAGTGCAGAGTGAGTGCAGAGTGACAGTGAGTGCAGAGTGAGTGCAGAGTGACAGCAGAGTGCAGAGTGACAGCAGAGTGCAGAGTGACAGCAGAGTGCAGAGTGACAGCAGAGTGACAGTGAGTGCAGAGTGACAGCAGAGTGACAGTGAGTGCAGAGTGACAGTGAGTGCAGAGTGACAGCAGAGTGACAGTGAGTGCAGAGTGACAGCAGAGTGACAGTGAGTGCAGAGTGACAGCAGAGTGACAGTGAGTGCAGAGTGACAGCAGAGTGACAGCAGAGTGACAGCAGAGTGACAGTGAGTGCAGAGTGACAGCAGAGTGACAGTGAGTGCAGAGTGACAGTGAGTGCAGAGTGACAGCAGAGTGACAGTGAGTGCAGAGTGACAGCAGAGTGACAGTGAGTGCAGAGTGACAGTGAGTGCAGAGTGACAGTGAGTGCAGAGTGACAGTGAGTGCAGAGTGACAGCAGAGTGACAGTGAGTGCAGAGTGACAGCAGAGTGACAGTGAGTGCAGAGTGACAGCAGAGTGACAGCAGAGTGACAGTGAGTGCAGAGTGACAGCAGAGTGACAGTGAGTGCAGAGTGACAGCAGAGTGACAGTGAGTGCAGAGTGACAGCAGAGTGACAGTGAGTGCAGAGTGACAGCAGAGTGACAGTGAGTGCAGAGTGACAGCAGAGTGACAGCGAGTGCAGAGTGACAGCAGAGTGACAGTGAGTGCAGAGTGACAGTGAGTGCAGAGTGACAGTGAGTGCAGAGTGACAGTGAGTGCAGAGTGACAGTGAGTGCAGAGTGACAGTGAGTGCAGAGTGACTGCAGAGACAGTGTGTCAGGGTGCACATTGTGTGAGTGTGCAGAATGAGTGTGCAGGTTAAACAGTGTGTGACTATGCAGGGTGACATTGGGAGTGTGCGGGTGAGCAGTGTGTGAATGTTACGGGGCAGTGTGTGAGTGTGCAGAAAACACCACACACACATACACCACACACACATAACGCACACACAAACCACACACCTCAGTCTCTCAACACCACACACTTGTCACCACTCAACACAACACACTCACCACCACACTCACTCCCCAGGCTCACCCCCACAGACTCACCAGCACACACTCACCAGCACACAGAAAACAACACACACAACAACACACCCCCAGCCGTCAATGAATGCTTTCACCATGCACAAACACCAACAGCCATCATCCATCTGTGCACGCTTTTACCAAGCACACACCCACCAGCCGTCAGTGCACCCTTCCACCAGGCACACACACCTCCAGCCGGCAGTGCACTTTTCCACCAAGCAATCGCAGTATGGTACACTTTACTTTTAAACATATTCATATAAAGCACAGCATGCCACCATTGCTAAAATTACAATTCAACCAACATACTTCCACTACACACCACATGCACACACTCCATAACACATGGCAAAAAGACATTGGCATTTACAATGCCATTAGCTCAAACTCAAATAAATCCGAGCCCGATTGCATTTCTAATGCTTGTTTTTTTAGATGAGGCTTCAAGTAATACTGTCGTTACACTGGAGCCAGTATATGCACTTTGATGTATTTACTTAGCTGACAAGGTCACATTTTAATTACTGGTTTATGGCATTACTTTTAGGAAGCACATGTTGTGTGGATGCATTAGCCTGTCATAAAAATACAAAGCTATTCATTATTTACCCTATATTGGTCATTTGCATTGGCTTGGTGCCTCGATATCATATTGGTGCATTGCTAGATTTACCGTTTTTATATTAAAAAAGTAAGGACATATGCACACATACACCTTCTTTGTCAACATTATTTCTATGTCCTTTGTGGCTTTTGAGTTTCCCACTTACAGCTTTGTCTTCTGACTGCTGTTGGTAACAATCTTCTTTGAGGATACATCATAAGTACTAAGACAGTCTATTCAGCAAAAAGGACCTATTCCTAGCTGCTTTCTGTGTGGCTTCTTTGCTGTTATCCCTTCCTATCACACACCATTCATAAGCTGCCGCTTTGAGAAAAGGTCAACTAAAAGACAACAACCCTCAACATTCTGGTTTTTCATTGATTTACAGGAGACAAAAAGACTTTGGAAACAACTGGAAAGAAAATGGAGGAAGCATTAAGAAGAGGAAACAAAAGGGACATACAAAGCGTCCCTGAAAGCATTCCGTAAGAATATCAGACGTGCACAGGCTGAGGCTCTGGCTTGCAATATTGATAAATCTAACAAAGACAGAGATATATTTAAGATCATTCAAACTTTCCTGTCCCCAGCCGCACCCAACACAAAATTCCAACCTCTCAGGAACCACCTGTCAGAGTATTTCTTTTTCCATAAGAAGGTAGATGATCTCTTCTCTCATTTTGATAGTCAGATGAAGGTTGTCAATTCGCACTATGATTCCAGTGGAAGGAGGAATGCGGATGGCCATTTATTGGCCAACTTCAAGCCTATTTGGCTTATTGTTTCAGAGTCAGCTGTCCTCAATGCTGGTTCTGGTTCACCTTTGTACCCCTGTCCACCTCATATTTTAAAACCGGTGGCTTCAATAGTGACTCCAGTAATCAATAAGCTGCAGTGGTGTAACAAAACTTAAGCCCCCCGCAAAGTACATGCGGGTGGCCCCCCTACCAGGCCCACCACCTACCACTTTTGTTGAGGGGGCCCCTGGAGCACTGTGGGGGCTGCAGGGGCTTTTGTTATGCCATGGATACATTGTCTAATCAATCTGTGGAACTAGGGGGCATATTATCAAGACAGGCGATAAAATTATCGCCGCCCATTATTGCCCTTTTTGGCGGCAGTTTTCTGCCGCTAAAGCGGCGATAATTGTATCGCCTGTCTTGATAATATGCCCCTAGGTGTTGTCCCCCAAGACTGGAAAAAGTTCAGGTCTTCTCTCTTCTGAAGAAATCTAATGCTGAGTGTCCTATTATGAGCAACTTCAGACTAATCTTGCTGCTTTAAACATTATGGAAAGTGTTGGAAAAATTGGTGATCAAGCATCTCTTACAGTTTATTGAGAATAATACTATCGTGCACGCCACATAATCGGACCTCCACCCCAGGTGCAGAACTGAGAAAGCACAGACACACAATACTTTCTCTGTGTGTTGCTGATATCGGATCTTTACTCTTTATTTTGCAGTCTTTATAGCATTGATCAATTTTGCCTCAATTCTTGGATTTCCTATTATAATAAATGCATAAAAAGTCTTTCTCATTGGTACTATTTAGGAGGATAATATAATCTCACTGAACATGCTGACGATGATCTGACGTTTATGACATTAATTGTATCCTTCGAACAAGATTATCATAAAAATTAGTTTTAAGCAAATTGTGAAATCTGTCCTGGATTTATTTAAAGAATTGAGTGCACATCGCTATTTTTCAGCAATATCAACGTGTGTAAAAAACAGGGCTTTAACATTTTAAAATCACTATGTCCTAGAATCCTAAATTTGACCATTTACCTAGCTAATAATTATATGGATTTACCTTGGACACCAGAAATGATATCCATACTAATATTATAAAGAGAGAGCCCAGACATTTAAGGCGGGTAATCTCAGTAACCACAGCACCAATCACAACACCCAATACAGCGTCCGAAAGGGCAGTTGCAGCAAAAGGACATAGGCTATGCAGACGGCCACCATATTTTTTTTATTTTTTTTTGCAGTTTTTTATATAGCGCGAACTTGACCCGAACTGAATCAGGTATCAGAACTCTTTACATAGCACCAGTTACGTTATATGAGGAAACACATTCATTTTTGTTAGGCACGTGGAGATTAAGTGATTTGCCCAGAATCACAGGATGTTTGGCGTCGTTACCAAGACTCAAACCCAGATCCCCAGGTCCAAGGTTGAGCGCCTTAGCCGTTAGGCCAACTCCTCTATACATTTAAAAGGTAAAAGAACCGTGCCAACAAAGCGGTCCCTTGTGGGCGTGTCTATGTTGTGCTGTGGGCGTGGGCTGGGGGCCTAACTAACGCTGGGGGCGTGCGGTACGGCCATCACATCGTGGGCTGTGGGCGTGTGCTGGGGTGTGACAAACACTGGGGGCGTGACAAACGCTGGGGGGGTGTGTTCGCCCTTCATGCCATGGGAATCGTACATACAAGCGCCAATTACGTTGCTGCGCAGCATCAAGGGGCACGCTAGGGGCATGAGAAACGCTCGGGGCGTGTGTCCAGCCTTCATGCCTTGTGAACGCAATTGCGCTGCATCAAGGGGCACGCTGGGGCATGAGAAATGCTGGGGGCGTGTGCTACGTTCCGCCCTTCATGCCATGTGGGTCGTACATTAATCAGAAGATCGTCTGCTGTGGCCGTGTGCTGGGGGAGTGACAAACGCGTTCACCTGGAGGCCTGGTAGGTAACGTTACTGCAGCCTCTCCTGTGCGATGTTACTGAACTCTCTCATTCAACGAAATTACACGCGCCAGCTACCATTAACCAGGGCTCTAGCCGGGCTCAGGTGGTGGATCAGTACACTAATTACACGCGCCTGATAACATCAACCAGGGCTGCAGCTGGGCCTCAAGCGGGGGAACACGTGCCTGCTAACATCAAACAGGCCTGCATCTGGGCCTCAAGCGGAGGAACACGCAAATGAGCGTGTCTGTGGGGACAATTACCACAGCCTCTCCTACTTGCTGTCACTCAACTCTCTCATTAAACGGATTTACCCGCAGCTGATGACTCTCTCATTCAACAAAATTACACGCGCCTGCTAACATCAACCAGGGATGTAGCCGGGCTCAGGCGGCGGATCACCACACCAATTGCACGCTTCTGCTAACATCAACCAGGGCTACAGCTGGGCCTTCTCCGTCCCTATTCTCATGAAACAAAAAATGTTGTCTACCGCGAGATTTTTAAATAAATTGCCCTTGCCAAATACACACATTACACACATTATATTTCATACCTGGACAACGTCGGGACGGGCTGCTAGTACTTTATATTTGCCCAGGTGTTACTTCATGTGGACACTTCTAACTTTGACACTGTGTTTTTGAGAATAGTGTTAAAAAAACTACATCGGAGGTTGCTGCCTTTTGTTCTGCAGGTTCAGACAATGTGGTACATGTTGTATTTATCTTATAAATGCTGAAGTAGGTCTAATATCTTAGACCAGCTCCATAGCTAACAACTGAAAAGAGATTAATCTATCTTCCAGGAGTATGAGGAATTAAAATATCCATTGTAAGTAACATTTATTTCACTTTTTGTATTGAGAGTCCAAGAGGATTAGGATGGGTGTCCATCTGCCAGAGGCCCCTGGAAGTGTGTATGTCAGAAGGTTCACCTAAGTAGGGTATACCTTTTGACATATATTTTACCTGCCTGGGTTTAAAAAGTGAGGATAGGTAAATCTAGGTGGGTAAATATCTCATTACGCAGGAAATAAACTACTAGCCTTTCAAGAGCATTTGGTTTTGAGAAACATACACCCGCTTTTGGGATGTTGTTTCTGAAATTCAATAAATTCAGTGGGCTATGTATGTTAGTGAGAGGAGATCCTGCGAAAATGGCCAGCCTGGTGCTAAATATGAACCTAAGGGGGTAGATATACAACCATTTTCCGCTGGGTTAGCATCACAAAAGTGATGCTTATCAGCATACTTTTTTTTATGTGCTTTCCAGCGAAAAACTGGTTTTGCGCTAAAAACCCTAAAAGTAACATGAAACAATGTGAAGCGTGAAACTGTTTTGCATTATTTAGTGCCAAGGAGGCGTTACATGGGTGGTACATGGGCATTCCCATGCAACTACCCACGTCTTTTGATGCAAAACCCTATCTACAAACATTTGTAGACAGGGTTTAGCACCAAAAGTTAACGACACTTCGAAGGAGGTCATAGCAGGAGAAATGTTTGTATTTCTCCTTTCTTTTCCGACTTTAGATGTGTCCTGCACTGTGCAGCACACATACAAAGTGGGAAAAGTGTTGAAACCTGTCCAGGCATAGTATTTTCTATAAGAAGGGCAGCCTTTCTGTGCAAAACCTATGGTAGACTCAGGCACGCACCCTAGCACGATGGGGCTAAGATGTGTGCCTGGTGCACGGCAGCTGAAATCAGCACCGGCGCAGGAGAGAGGGGAGGAAAAAGCCATATCTCTGTGTGGATATAGTGCTCGCATGCTTCCTCCCTGTCATGCAATGCAGCACAGCCTCTTTGGGTGCTGCGCTGCGTTGCATGTCATTTTTGAAAATCTGTCCCTAAGTTGGTTAACTTTTAGTTTATTAGTCTAACTTGTTCTGCGAGATAAAGTGTTGTGTGAATCTTTATATGAAACGTAATCAAAATTATCTAAGCTTTTTATTGTAACAGTTTGAATTATTCAAACAGGATTTATAAATATTATTATGTGTAAGGCATTAGGAAATTGTCAGACCCATATGGGATCCAGTCATATCCAGTCATGATTTTAGCCTACACATTTATAGGCGAAAGGCGTACAAATATTAAATGCAGAATTTGGCTACTGAATGGCTCTAAGATTTAAAGTAGGATTCCTGACACCATAATTACTTTGCATTACAAACGTGTCTTTGTTACACAAAGACATCCTCATAGACAAGTCACTGCTGTATTGTCTGCCATTGGCTTTGTCATCATAAATTTACAGGCATTATCAATCTGGTGCTAGAAGCAGCACAGTCATTTGACAAAAGTGAACATGATAGTAAAAATGTGGAAATTATTAATTAATATACATCACCTTCAAATGAATTCATTATAAAAGGTCACTTGACTTGCAAATTCTTTTGAGGTGATTCATAAAAGTAGTACACCTTCATTCAGAAGGGTAGGAGTATGTACAGGTGGAGCTATACTTCTTTCTGTTGTTTACAAACATTCCAACTAGCTGCCTGGAAGGTTGCATGAGGAGCAGGTTTTCCGGTGTATTGTTGAGAACAGGTTGTATGACAGAGCCACACATGGCTAAACAGTGTGCTGCTACTTAACGAGGTGAGAAAAGGCAATGCATCTTAACAATACATTACTTTACGAGGCAAGTCTTCATAACGACTTGCCTGAGCACTGGACTTTGAAACAGTATAATTTACTATTCCAACTACAGTCTGCACAACAGAGTGAAAGCGTTGGACTTTAAATTCCAATGCGGCTTTACCTAAGGCATGTTGTTGTAACAACGTGCATGGTAAAGGAATGCGTGGTTAAGGTGCATTTGTTGATCCGACTGTATTGCAAAGGCAATGTGTGGTTCAGCTGTCCTTGTTATTGCTGTTTCTCTTGAAAATAACAAGCCACACAAACCCCAGACTCCTATTCCACTCTGCATAATTCTACAGGACTTAGGGGCATATGTATCAAATACTGTTATTGCGATTTTCAAAGAGCGATTTTTAGAGAATCGCTATTTGAGAATCGCACAACGGGACGTAATAAAAAATTCACAAATATTTTGTGATTCCTTGGCATTCCTTAATTGTGTTTAGTAAATTGCGAATCGCAATTAAGGAATACCTTCCCATTCATTCTTATGGGCTAGGAGGCCCATAGGAATGAATGGGAAGACATTCTCAATTTGCGATTCGCAATTAGAGAATCGCAAATTGAGAATGCAATTTCAAGGGTGCCAGGGTGTCATAAGGACACCCTGGCACCCCTGAAATATGTATGTGGGCATGTATGTGCGCCACGTGGCACTTAATGCTACAAAGTGCATTTTTCAAAGAAATCGCAAATTACCACCAACTTCAAGTTGGTGGTAATTTGCGATTCTTTAAGGGCACATTTTACTTTTTCTGTGCTTCATACATTGCATTTAAGGAATCGCAATTTGCGATTCCTGTGCAGTTGGAACAAAATGTTGTTTCCCTCAATTCTTCTGATTCCAAGGTGGACCCGTTGTGCGCACAAGTTTCAGCTCTCCAGAGGCAAGTTGAAAATTTGAAAAATAGAAACAGAAGAAACAATCTCGCATTTATGGTCTTCCAGAAGGATCAGAAGGTTCTGATTCAATCGCTTTTTTCAAATTCTTCGTGCCAAAAATTCTTCAACTACCGGAAAGCACTAATCTTAATATACAGAGAGCGCATCGTTTGGGCCCTCCACCTAGTGCGTTGTCTGCCTCTGCCACCAAAAGACCGAGAGGTGTTATCATTTACTTCCTTGAATACACTGATCTGCTTAATATTCTATCAGCTGCCAGAGCCATGAGTCTACTGCAAATCGACGCCATGAGTTTCTGTCACTCCGACCACAGCTTCGCTCTTTGGGAGCACGTTTTGGGCTCTTCCACGCTTGCCTTTTCAAAGTAACTCTCAATAATAAAACCACTACTTATGATGACCCGTTGAAGCTGAAGAGCTTTCTTTATTCCCACACTGTTATCACGATGGATACTGCCTCTACATCGAGCTCTAAATAATTTATTTTTGCTGATGGTTTATGAATTTACTGCATTCATAGTTGATGTTTATGCTTATTACTTATAAGAAATGTATTACGATATATACTTAGTCTACTTTTTTGCTCATTAATTTTGTTGTGCATTGTTATCTTTTCTCTCCATACAGATTTCCTTCCTATGTGTTATTTCCCTTCCTTATGTCTTTGGAGTCCGTTGGGGACGCTTTCCCTTCCCGCCCTCCCTCCTGAGCTTTGGACGCGTCATTGTTTTGTGTGGCCCCCATCCTCCCACCCCTTGTATGTTTTGGACGTTATGTAAGTTGATCACTATTTCTAATATCTTCTTATTTCCTGTCGTCTTTTTTCTTCTTTGTCTCTCTCTTTCTTCATGTCTCTCCTTTGATCTTCCTTTCAAATTCACAACTTCCTCTGTTCTGCTTTTTCTTCATGACTTTCAATTGGCATTTTGCTATATTCTCTTTCTTATCTTCTTCTTCTTCTTCTTTTGTTCTCAGTTGTTTCTCTTTACATACAGTTCGATTTTTGCTAAATACAGTTTTTACTTTTTACGATGCTGCTCTAATTGGCCTTTAATGTATATTTACAGTTTTCTTGTATGCCTTTAAAAATTATATCCTGGAATGTCAGGGGTTTACATTCACCTATTAAGAGACAGAGAGTTTTAACACATCTAGCAATACTTGGTACATATATCGCTTGTATACAGGAGTCACATCTATCTGCTGAAGAATCAGTCAAATTAAAAAGAGGTTGGGTGGGGGAGGTTTTCTTTTCCCCGGGCGATGGTAAACGCAATGGAGTCCTTATTTTGTTTCGGAAATCCCTCTCAGTTAAGATAATAACAAATTGTACGGACCAAATAGGCAGATGGGTTTTTGTTAAATTTACAGTAGATAATATTCCTATTTCCCTTTTGAATCTTTATGCTCCTACGACTGGTGAGGCCTCCTTCTGGACCTCCTTCGCTCCACACATTACACAGCATTATCACGATAACTTCATACTAGCAGGTGACTGCAATGAGGTTTTTGATCCTTTTTTAGACAGACACTCCTCTAGTCCATTCCTCCCACACATGTCTCATAAATCTTTTACACAAACTGTTAATCAATACAAACTTATTGATGCATCGAGGCTATGTAATCCTACTTTGAGAGAATATTCCTTCTACTCACCGACACATCACACTCAATCACATTTAGACAATTTTTTCTTTCTCACCACCTTTCCCAATCACTTATAGCAGCTGATATTGGCTCCATTTTGATTTCTGATCATGCTCCCATCACTATACATCTGGATATACTGCAAAAACCCACCCTTACTCGGAAATGACGCTTCAACAATTCTCTACTTCTGGACTCGGTTTTTACATCCTCTTTTGCCTCCTTCTTTCAGGAATATTTTCTTTTAAATCAATTGGACACAGTTCCTTTTCCTGTTGTCTGGGATGCATTTAAAGCATCAGCCAGGGATTTCATTCTTAGATATGTCTCCCGTAAGCGGAAAAAAGCACAACAAATCGCCAATGACCTTTAACCCCTTCCACGCTCATGACGAGCTGGGCTCGTCATGCAGTAGCCTCCTCGCACGCTCATGACGAGCCCAGCTCGTCATAAACCAATGAGGATCACGAAATCCCAGCACAGCAGGGGAATTCCCATAGCATCCAAGAGGTTAATCCAAAATCAAACGACTAGAACATTCTTATTATTCTTCTAATTCGCAAGAATCCTTATCTGAACTCATCAACACTAAATTTCAATTAAATAAAAAAGCTACGAATAATGCCTCCAACTGTTTGTTAAGATCCAGTGCTAAATTCTATGGTGGCCAGAACAAAGCCGGAAAATTATTGGCTAATTATTTAAAGGTAAACAGAATAAACTTAATATAGACTCTGTTTATGGCCAAGATCGCTCACTGAAACACAAAGATGATGAGGATTTTAAATGAATTCCTTCAATTCTATAAATCACTATATTCTTCTGAAACTTTCTCATCCGATCAGGGCATATCTTAATTTCTTTCCAAGATCCAACGCTCCCCTGAAGACCGTCCTGATCTCTCATCATTGGAGAATGATCTTACACAGAAAGAACTTCTTGCTGCATTGAATGCTCTCAAAAAGGACAAGGCTCCAGGTCCAGATGGTTTCACGGTAGAATTTTTCACTCACTTCCCGCATTTACTTATTCCCAAATTACATACTCTTCTATCCACTTTCTTACAATCTGGTACCTCCTCTGGTTCTTTCTCGGATGCTCTCATATGCCTCATTCCTAAGAAGGGTAAAGATCCGCAATTGTGCAAAAATTATCGACCCATCTCTTTGGTCAACATTGACTATTAAAATTTCTCTAAAGCTTTAGCCTTACGTTTGGAATCCTTGTTGCCTGACCTATTGGGAAAAGAACAGTCTGGTTTCATTAAGGGTAGATTGCTTAAGGATAATACTCGTTTGTTTTTTTATATCCTTTCTAAGACCTCTCATTCCTCTCATCCTTTGGCAGCCGTAGCTCTAGAAGCAGAGAAAGCGTTCAATAGAGTTGAATGGCCTTATCTTTTTCGCACATTGGATTGGTTTGGCTTTGGCCCAAAAATATCTACTTTAATTTCTATTTTGTATTCTCACCCCAGAGCAGCGGTTTCGGCAAATGGTGGCATTTCTCCATATTTCTCCCTCGGCAGAGGTGTACGGCAAGGATGTCCACTTTCTCCTTTTCTCTTTAATCTCGCCCTAGAACCTTTTTTGTTACGGATTCATGGCTTTAATTTTCAACAAACTGTTGTCAAAATGGCAGCTTACGCTGATGATGTTCTATTATTCTTATCTCAACCCCAATCGTCTCTTCCTGCCTTCTTAGATGAGGTTAACTCTTTTGCGTACATCTCTGGATATAAATTGAATAGGGACAAATGTGAAATTCTACCTCTCACCAAATATACTTTTAAAACGGATTTTGCAAACTCGGGTTTCGCATGGAACTCCAAATCTATTAAATATCTAGGTCTTCACTTCACACCCTCTCTCTCCGGTACAGTTGCTCGTTGCATGGAAGACTGCATACAAAGATTGTCTACCCTAACTACTAAATGGCATCCTTTATATCTATCTTGGTGGGGCAGATTGGACACCATTAAAATGATGCTCTCACCTATAGTCCTCTATACGACCTCCAATATTCCGTTATCCATCCCTTTAAAACATTTTAAGAAAATTAATTCTGTTCTATCTGCTTTTTTATGGGGCCACAGGAAATCGAGGATGTCCATTTCAAAATTAATTCGACCAAAGACAGAGGGTGGGGTGAATTTTCCTGATTTCCTCCTCTATCATAGACCTTTCTTATTAAACCAAGCGTCAAGATGGATATCCGAGCCCTCCACGAGCTATCCTCTTTGGACTACACTTGAACAATCATTTATCTCTCCATTTTCTTTTAAGGAATATCTTTAATTCTCTCGCAAACCACAATCCTTGTCTACTCCTATCCTTAAACATACTCCTAAAATCCTTCCACCTTCCTCTTTGACTTCTTTCTTTGATCATAATACTTCTATTTTAATAAATAATAAGCCGATTTTTTGGAAATCTAGGAGCCATCGGGGCCTTATTTGGGTACATCAGCTATATAATCAAGATCAGACTATTTCCTTCTCACAGGCTGCTACCTCTTTCCGTCTCCCCTCCAATTTTCGTTCTAAATATCTTAAGCTAGAACAGACACTTCAACTTGCTCACACACATTATATTAATTCCTCCTCTGATCCTTGTCCTGAACCTATACATATAACTGCATTACGATATTAGGTGATAGCGAGCGGTTTGCGGCCCGCATTGCATGTCAGCAATATTTATTGCTAATGACATGCAAAGTGGGCGTACCCAACCTGTTAGCGACTGAAAGCAGTCGCTATCATCGCTATCGCCTATTAGCAAGGCAGGCGTAGCGATAAAAAAATTTGCGATGAGCGCGAATACCGCTGAAAACTAACACCTGCTCAGACCAGTTCTTAGCCTGTATAGCCAATGGAAGGTGGATATTCAGGCTAAGACCCTATTAGCGATAATGCCTGAATATCGCTGGATTTCCAGCGTTTTTCACGCATTTCGCCGCTATCGCCGGATACTTTATCACTTTGGAGATAAACGTTGCTAATAGCTTGTTATAAAATCCGGCGATGCTCGGCGATAAAAAAAATGTCGCTAAGCTTCTTTAGCGATAAATATCGCTAGTTGTTGATAATATGCCCCACTATTTAGACACAGTTTAAAAATTTTCAAGCATTTGGTGTGCCGTGAAAAGTACAGCACACATGCATACTTTGACGTAGTTAAAAGAAGCAAAAACATTCCTGCTTGGTAAAGCCTGCCTCAAGCAGGTTTTATGTTTTGCTGCAAATCCTGTCTGTCAATATTAGTAGATAGTCCTTTGCATGAAAAAGCATGGACAGTAGCATTGGAATGCCCATGTACTGCCCCTTGATAAGTAATGCAAAGTAGTACGAAATGCTATTTGTGTACTTTTTAGGCAACTTTCCAAAACAAATATAGGTTTGTGCTGGAGAGTAAATAGCTAATCAAGGCTTTGCACCTGCGTATATTATTTTATGCACAATGCCTTGATAAATCTGCCTGAGAGCAAAAAAAAGGAACGCCATCTTTGAACCTTGGTATTACAAATGTTGTCTAATAGTTCTTGTTATGTGCGTGTTCTCAAGAGTTCAACAAAGGCTTGTAACCTGTTGGAATGGAAAAGTCCTCTGCATGGTAACAAACGTGCACCCTTGCCCTGAGTTCCCAACTGTACTGATGGCTGGATCCCTAATGCTGATTTTTGTCTAATGTTGGTGGGAGGTTACTGCCTTCACCAGGAGTTAAGCAGCATGAGTGCCTTGGTGCAGCATACCATGAAGTGATCAGTAGGAGTGAACAGATCACTAGAGTGAGGTCCACAGGCTCACTCAATTTTCAAAGTTCCACTACTGTGTGCTTTACTCAGTCTTGGCCTAAATCAGATTAGTGTCAAGTGCTGCACAGCACAGACGTGGTGGATCTGCGATGGGTGTATGTGTGCCTGGGAAGTGTACAATACAGGGATAGTGCAGTACTGAGCAATGCATGCATGGTGTATGCATGTGCTGCATGGTTCATGTGCCTATGAGTGGTACAGTACCTGTAGGATGTAGTGCTGTGTAGTGTGTGTAGGATAAGCACTGGATGTATGTGTGCCTGTGAGTGGTACAATATATAAAGAATACAGTGCATGCATGTTAAATGCATATGCTGGTTGTACGTGTGCCTGTGAGTGGTACAATACAGTACATGGAGGATTCAGTAGTGTGAAGGTATTGTTGAAGAATACATGCACTGGGCTGGATGTGTGCCGGTGAAAGATTCAATACATAGAGGGCCCTGCGTTCCATTTTGGGAGACACCGGCCTCCATGGCTAAACATGGAGAGGAGGTAGGGAGATCCCCCAGACAGAATTGTGGTTTGCAGCACTCCTGTACGCCGGATGGGATACACATTGGCGAGGAGAGGACCGGGCCTCCCCTGTTCTCGTCAAAGGGTGCTTTTTGATTCAGTGAGAGGTCACAAGGAAGGGGCTTGGGCACATCTCAGGAAGGAGATGGGGCTGATGAGAGAACCATAAAGAGTAGGGTTCAGTGCCATGGTGTGAGAAGTTGGCCTGGCATATGCTGTCCATTAGTCTAGTGGGCACCTTGCATCAGTCTAAACAACCCTTATTGATAGTAGGCTAAAGACAACCTTTATAGAAAGCTATCCTAGTCATAGCTGTGGAGAGCAGCCTTCAGGCTAAGTCTTGGAGGAATGTAAAGCAACTTGTTTTACCAGTCTATAATCTCGTGAATGACCAAATGAAATGAGAACCACACCAGGTATACATATAAAATATACGTATTTATTCTAAACACATCCCTCTAGCCTCTTTATGAGGCTAGAGGCAAAAATACATTCAGTAAACTTAATTAGCACACAGTAAATTAGCACAATATACGTGGAGCCCTAGGGTCATACCAAACCATATATTAAGAAAGTGGTATAAGAACCGCGACTGACATAGAGACAAGGCCTAGAGCCTGTAGAACCGCTGGGGCCACCAGGAACCATCCAAAGTAGGGACACAGGGAACCCACGGGGGACGCTTGCAGTGTCTAAACACAGCAGCGAATCACCATTCACTTCTATGGGGAAAGTTGCGGTTGGAATTTCAGAGATAAAGGACACTTAGAAGAGGACTTGGAGCAAACCCCTTTAGAACTAGGGGGTTCCAGAGTCAACACCCATGTGAGTAGCGTAGTACTCGAGTTACCTCCCCCAGGGAAGCCGGGTGCATAGGTGTCTTTTGATGTCAGGTTTCGTCGTTGATTTCAATGGGCGAGTTGCTGCAAAAGTGCTGCTAGCGACCAAGTGGAAAATGTCCATGGGGATCTAAGGCTGGATCGGAGTTTTGAAGAACCTGAAAGCAGAGGGGACAGAGTCTAGGTCACTTGCCAGTGACCAGGAAGGCGATGAGCGGATGCCCAACGATGTCTGGTGCTTGCAGGTGAAGAGGTGAAGCTTGACTCTTCAGCCATGAGGACCAGGAGGCGTCTAAGATGACCAGGTGCTGGATTAGAGCTGTCCCATGAAGGAAGTAGAGTAGAGTGAGAAGGGCACGCACAGGAGGCCGGCGTTTCTCAGTGAACACAGCCAGACTTTGGAAGACCCTCCCACTCAAATTAAGGACGGAACCCGATCACTCTCGTTTCAGGAAACTACTAAAAACTCACCTCTTCGCCTGATCCACTCCCCCTTCTCCCTGCCTCTCCACCGATCTCCCCCCTCTTTCTCCCTGGCACTTCATTGACTCTGCTGTCTCGATTTTTTAGCGCTGGGATACTTTCGGGTTACTATGCGCTCTACAAAACCCACATAATAATACGCTCCACCCAGCATTCCCACCGAATCAATCCTACTTTGTGTTCTGCACTAATAACCTCTTTGTCAAATAGATGCTAATTACATTTTTGTAATCCTCCCGCGCACCGTGCAAACATCTGTAGCCACTACCTCTCTGTTACATATATTACATATTTGTACTCCTGCCACACACCGTGCTGACATCTGACATTCCTACGCGATAGCTAATGTCAACAAAACTCCCGGGACCCATAACAACCGGCTCCTGATTGGAGCACTTGATCTTTCCTCTATTGCACTATTGAGAATCAACCTCTCGGCGCTTGACTCGGTTGTCTCCCTAACAACAGACAACATCGCCCCTGATTGGCTCAGGTAACCACGTGATTACGTGATGGCAAGCGCCAGATGACAACACCATTCCCTGATTGGCCTACACTTATGCCTCGATGTAGCCCGACCGCGCCCACCCGGAAGCTGACTAGCGCGATACATTTACTTAACGCTCCCTTGGCCTCGCGCTCATATCTTCGGGATCCAGTCGAGGGTAGATGCAGGTACACAGCGGGTGCCGAGCGTCGAGGGCGTGAGTAAAGGCAAAAACCACCCATCGATTACTTTACTAAGCTAAGTACCTATCCAATGCTATATGATTGACTGTACGTTTACTCCCTTTGTTTCGGCAATTTGCAGGGTGTGCCAATTACGTTCCCACCCCCCTCCTGTGACCCATGGTGTGAATCCTTGACACCACAAAAGTGAGAATTTTAAATCTGTTAGCGCGATCGCGCCTGCATCTTATTTTGATAGCGATTCTGGAAATAATCTCCCTTTTTAAATAACATTACCTTTCTATAGCACGTATAGTACACAGCACTACCCACTTTTAGCGTTCAAAAGTTTGGGGACCATGGTGGTGATAACTATATTGTTATTTTGCCACACAATGTCTCTGAAACCACTAACTGGAGCACAATGGATTGACATAAAGTGATCAGCATCATTAGTCAATGTATGTTCTGTCCTACATGTATGTCCTTGTCATTTTGATCTACAGGTGCAGAAACCGTAAGTTCGGAAGCCTCCTAAACCAGGAGTAATTAGGAAGACACCATATCTTCCTAATTTTTTTGCACTTTACACATTTTTGTTAATTTTCACTTTCTCGTCCCTAGGTAAGGGTGGGCCTTAGAGAGTCCATTCCACCAGGGTTTAATACATGCTGAGTCCTGATGAATGCCAGGTAAATTCATACCGTTTCGTGGCTGAAACATGTCGACTGATAATTAGGAAACTACCACTTAATTAATTGTTGACGAATTTCCAACACATAATTTTAATCAATAAGTCCTTAGTGATCATTAGAATAAAGTTACATTTTGATACACTACTGACTATTTTTAACTATCCACCACTCACTAGTTTTCTTTGCACAACACTGCCTGAACCCACCAATCCGCTCCGCAGTAGTTCTGGCGTTGTAGCACACAAAAGAGACACTCGGTCTCTTTTGTGGGGCCCGATGATGAAGCATGTCATCACTAGGTTGTGAGTGAGGGCTTTCCTTAACGCTTTAAGTGAAGTTGTTTACCTGCTCCTAACGGTGGTTGAATACTACCATTGGACACTCTTTTCTTGTTTAGTGATTAATACTGGGGAATAAGAGTGTCACACTACTCTCCCTTCCTCTCTTTTTGTTTGGACATAACCTTTTGATGCACATATCACTGTGGCTTGCATCCAGCTGTGAATCCCAGTCACTCTCACGGTCAGTGTTGTGGGGCAATCAGCTTCGGATTCACTTCTGCTGTGAAAAACAGATTTTTAAGAAGAAGAGGAAGCAGAGGAGAATGTACTTCAAAAGAAGCAGAACCCCAACATAAGACTAAAACGACTCAGAACCTAAATCACATTTAGTATCTGGAAATGGACTACAGTTTGGGGCAATTGAGATTCCCAAAATTGTCATCTGCCAACCAGCCAGATGGGCTGCATGAGGAAGGGAAAGCTCTGCAAGACGTTTGCCTTTCACCATGGCAGTGGGCCAAGGCCTGCTCGTCTCCCTACTGGATAAGGGAACAGTAAGGGGACATCACCCAGAGAATCCAAGACCACCTTTCCTGGAGCCTGGAGCACCAGGGTCTCCCTGCTTGGCAAGACCAGTGTGAGAGTTGGATGGAGCGAGGTCCAGTGGGGAGATCTGTTTAGTGGACTACCTGTGCAAGGTGTGAGGAAATGGCTGCTGCACCGATTGGTTGTTGCACATGGGTAGGACTTGGTCAGTGACCCCCGTATGCCAGGAAAGGGCCGCCATGAATATCGCCATGTGAAAGACAGCCGTAAGGGCCGAAGTATTGTGCAGAAGTGGTGCTGCAACTCCATATTCCAGGAAAGGCTGCTGAGATAAAGACTGCCATGTGGTAATGACCGAAGCCTTGTGCAGTAGCTCTGTGGCGACTCCTATGTAAGGAGGGGCTGCCGATGAAATGGCTGCTGAGCAGTAAGCACAGAAGCCTTGTGCGTTAGCGATACAGCAACATCAGATATCAGGAGGGGCTGCTGTGGATAACTTCTCCAGACTGCAAATTGTTCTTTCACCCACTGACAGAGAAGTGCGGATTCTGTTGCAGCGCCCCTGCAACTTCACCTAGGCGAGGGACCCACAACAGGATCATCGGTGCTACCCCACATCAAGAACCGAATGCACACTTACCACACAGGAGGAGCTACATAATGCCTCCAGTTGCTTCAGGAGCACAGGTGCAGGTGAGAGAATCTGCACTAGCTGACTGCAGCTGCCTGTGCTGCATGTGACTGACTTAACCAAACTTGGCTGCAGCCGCTCTAAAATTCCTTGGACAGTGAGCATTCTGGATGGTCCAGGGGAAAACTGATGCTAATTTAAGTGTGTATGCTCTGAAATGCTATTCTGACTTAAAACCTGAGCTGCAATGAGCTCCTGAGACTTGACTGCCAGTGGGGCGTACCCTGGATGTAACCAATGTTGAATGGGATATACCCATGCTCGATAATGGGAGGAATGATTTGGAGGGAAACCACCAAAAAAACATTAGAGCTCAAGGGCGGGCTGTGTAATTGTGTGTGAATGCCGTATTTATCTTTGGTGTTGTTGGCAGTAGAAATAAAATACGTCTTTGCCTGAACAATGATTCAGTGGTTCTGCTGAGAGCAGATTGAGTTGGGAGCCTGTGTTCATTCAATAAATCATTCAATCATAGCATTTGTAAAACGCACTACTTACCCGTGAGGGTCTCAAGGCGCTGGGGGGTGCTGCTACTGCTCGAAGAGCCAGGCTTTGGGGAGACTTCTGAAGGTCAGCAGGTCTTGGGTCTGCCGTAGATGGGTGGGGAGGGTGTTCCAGGTCTTGGCAGCGAGGTGGGAGAATGATCTGCCACTGGAGGTCGCTCTTCGGATGCGGGGTCTGCGGCGAGGGCAAGGCCGGGGGAGCGGAGCTGGCGGGTATGGGTGTAGAAGCTGAGTCGTTTGTTGAAGTATGTTGGTCCGGTGTTGTGGAGTGCTTTGTGTGTGTGGGTGAGGAGGTTGAAGGTTATCCTCTTGTTGACGGGGAGCCAGTGCAGGTCTCTCAGGTGGAGCGTGATGTGGCTGCAGCGGGGGATGTCGAGGATCAGACGTGTAGAGGCGTTTTGGATGCGTTGCAGCCGTGTCAGGAGTTTGGTCGAGGCTCCTGCGTAGAGTGTGTTTCCGAAGTCCAACCTGCTGCTGACGAGGGCCTGGGTGACCGTTCTTCTCGTTGCGGTGGGGATCCACTTGTAGATCCTGTGGAGCATGCGGAGGGTGTTGAAGCAGGAGGAGGAGTCGACGCTGACCTGCTTGGTCATGGAGAGGGTGGAGTCGAGGATGACCCCTAGGTTGCATGCGTGGTCGGTGGGTGTTGGAGCTGTTCCCAGTGCTGTCGGGGTTGATCCTTGGATGAGGACCTCTGTCTTGTCCGAGTTCAGCTTCAGCCGACTGTTCCTCATCCATTCAGCGACAGCCTTCATTACTTCGTGTAGGTTGGTTTTGGCGGTATGGGGGTCTTTGGTGAGTGAGAGGATCAGCAGGGTGTCATCGGCGTAGGAGATGATGTTGAGGTTATGCTGTCGGGTGATGTGGGCGAGACGTTCCATGTAGATGATGAACAGCATTGGGCTGAGGGATGAGCCCTGGGGTACGCCGCAGATGATCTCGGTTTCTAGAAAAAACAAGGGGGACCCTGAAGGTGGCTGTGGACCAAGGGTATAAGTCAATTAAGGAAGAACGTATCGCAGCAACAAACCAGTGGCTGCCAGGGCCAGCTCGCTCAGTATCGACGGACATTGTTCCTTCATTTCGCGGATCCAACTATCCACAAGGACCGCAACTTTCAATCCAGGACTACTTAATCCTGCCTGCAAATTGTGCAACCCTCTGCCTAACAACCTTGCAAAACCGAGCCATGTGCGAATGATGGTAACCACACCAACGTTACGAGCTCTGAGTGAGCTCTTACCACCCACAGTGGACCCGAAACCCTCGTGAAGTTAAAACCCGCACCATCGAGGCGTATCATTGTTTTACTTCTATCAAAAGTGAGGGAAGAGGATTTTCGGTCCATTCGGTTCCCCTGATTAGATCCGGAGGTAATCAAAAAATAGGGAATGGACACTAGTATCTACTGAACCATTAGTTCAAAATTGACAACCCTCATAGGCAGCCTGATTTATTCGATGCGGTATATCTTTTTTCCGCCCCGTCAGGTGTCATGGCATATTCATAGGGAAGTCAAAAGCGTGTGGTATGCCTGCCTCACCCGAGGCTACCTCTGGTCCAGGTAGAAGTGTCCAGAAATAATTGGGAGGGTGAATTATTATAAAAGCAGTGTATCTCCAAAAGTTATTTAATGAAAAAGGGGATGACACTGTCGATTAAAAATGTCGATATATATATGTAATCGAGTAACTAGATTACCATATACCTATGTATATATGGGTGCGTCAACATGTTTCAGCTCTCTGGGCCCAGCCGGGTCTATAGAGCTTTCGTCAGGACAAAGAACAAGAATTACTAGTGAATTTTTATGCACCTAGTATTTAGTTACATAAACTTTTTTTGCAAGGGAAAGGTGAAGGAGAACAGGTATTTACATTATATACAGAGAGCATGCTATTAATGCGTGTTAGCGATACTGCGCATCTAGTTGGAGTGGCGTGCAGAAACATGTTAATTAAACTGGCTCCATGGAATATTATCGTAATATACGGGTAAGACCTGAAACTGAAAATCCTGTAACTTTTGCCTATATTCCCTTAGAAAAGACCACGCTTAGCGACTCTCATACCCTTGCTGAAGTCCTCAAAAGAACCTATTAAGGTACCGCTTTTTTTACCATTGATTGCGCGTCTTTTATATCACACAACAGAACGCGCTAATGTTTCTGCACGCCACTCCAACTAGATGCGCAGTATCGCTAACATGCATTAATAGCATGCTCTCTGTATATAATGTAAATACCTGTTCTCCTTCACCTTTCCCTTGCAAAAAAAGTTTATGTAACTAAATACTAGGTGCATAAAAATTCACTAGTAATCCTAGTATGTGTGCTCTAAAAAAGCATTATGCCTAATCACCATAACCACAATACCACAATGTTTTGGATTGTATGTGTTTGTGCTCCTATATTTCAGGTGACAAAATAAGAAACGCTAAAAAAAAATTGCGAAAGGAACCTACACTACTAGTGTGAGTACCTCATTTATGTTTTTGTTTGTTCTTTGTCCTGACGAAAGCTCTATAGACCCGGCTGGGCCCAGAGAGCTGAAACATGTTGACGCACCCATATATACATAGGTATATGGTAATCTAGTTACTCGATTACATATATATATCGACATTTTTAATCGACAGTGTCATCCCCTTTTTCATTAAATAACTTTTGGAGATACACTGCTTTTATAATAATTCACCCTCCCTATTATTTCTGGACACTTCTACCTGGACCAGAGGTAGCCTCGGGTGAGGCAGGCATACCACACGCTTTTGACTTCCCTATGAATATGCCATGACACCTGACGGGGCGGAAAAAAGATATACCGCATCGAATGAATCAGGCTGCCTATGAGGGTTGTCAATTTTGAACTAATGGTTCAGTAGATACTAGTGTCCATTCCCTATTTTTTGATTACCTCCGTATCATTGTTTTATCCAGGCATAATAATTTTGTACAGTCCTGATGATGATCCCAATGTAATTTAGAGCGCGGGATCGAAACGTCGACCTTTTTAAAGTAGTCATACAGTGAAACCCATTTGTATTACTTTCTGTATGTACTACTCTGGCAAACACTTGTAACACTGATTTAAAAAGTGTCCAGATTGCTCACTTTTCATTTGCCTGTGAAATTTCCTCCTTTCTCACAAAGCTATCCTCTATTTCTCCACTGTGCTCTTCGTTCTGAGTATGGCACAGGATTGTGCCCTACATTTATGAAACGTTGCTCATGTATTGAGATGTTATAAATTCAATGATTATTCTAAAAATAAACTCCCTGTCCGGCTGGACTTGGATAAATATATAGCAGCCTATTTTGGTCTGTATATCATTGCCTTACATCTCTGGAATTGCCTTGGACCGCTGTTCTTCCTTAATTAGCAGATGATCTCAGTGGCCTCGGAGCGGAAGGGGGAGGCAGACACTCTGTGTTCTGCCGTTGAGGAAGGAGGTGGTCTAGTCCAGGGCCTACTCTTGGATCCCGGTGTCATGGAGGCGTGTTCGTAGTGTGCGGTGGCAGACCGTGTCGAAGGCAGCAGACAAGTCCAGGAGGATGAGGGCCGCTGTTTCTACGTTATCCAGCAGGGTCCTGATGTCATCGGTGGTGGCGATGAGGGTGGTTTTAGTGCTGTGATTGCTATGGAACCTGGACTGGGACGGGTCCAGGATGCTGTTCTCCTCGAGGTACCGGGTCAGTTGTTTGTTGACGGTTTTCTCAATGACCTTCGCCTGGAATGGGAGCAGGGAGATGGGCCTGAAGTTCTTGAGGTCCTTGGGGTCCACCATGGGATTCTTGAGTAAAGCGTTGATCTCGGTGTGTTTCCAGCTTTCCGGGAAGGTTGCTGTGTCAAAGGAGATGTTGATTACTTTAAAGAGATGGGGTGCGATGGCTGTGCTGGCTTTCTTGAAGATGTGGTGTGGGCATGTGTCTGAGGGGATCTGGAGTGGATGGTGTTCATGATCTTGCAGGTTTTGTCGTCGTGATGTTGGTCCAGAAGAGCAGGCGGTTGGTGCGGGTGGTGGTCGAGGGGGTGGAGGTCTTAGTGGTTGTCAGGGTGATAGTGGCATTGGAACTGTCATGGATGTCGGCGATCTTGCGGTGGAAGAAGGTTGGCCAGCGAGTCGCACAGGTCTTGCGAGAGTGGGATGTCGTTTGTGTTGGAGCTGGGGTTGGAGAGTTCCTTCACGATGTTGAAGAGCTCTTTGCTGTTGTGTGCGTTGTTGTCTAGGCGGTCTTTGAATGAGGCCCTTTCGGCGGCTCTGATGAGGTGATGGTGTCTGCGGGTAGCGTTCCTGTGCGCTTCGTAGCTGTCCGGTGTTCGTTCACGGAGCCAGTTCTTTTCCAGTTTTCGGCATGTTTGTTTGGAAGCCTGGAGGTCTTCCATGAACCAACTGGCATTCTTGCTGGTGTGACTGTTGGAGGCTTTATTGAGCGGGCGAGGGTGTTGACGTAGTCGTGGATCCATTGTCTGAGGTTGTGGGCGGCGGTATCACGGTCGCTGGGGTCGGCAGGTAGGCTCTGGGCGAGGGTAGTGGTTCGCTGGTCATCGGTGACTTTGATCCAGCAGCGACGAGGCATCTGTTGGGTGGGGTGGTGCATGGTGGGCTTCCTGAAGGTGAAGTGGGTGCAGCGATGGTCGGTCCAGTGGGGTTCAGTGGTGTGGTTGAAGGTGACGTGGAGGCTTGCGGAGAAGATGGGGTTGAGCATGTGGCGGGCGGCGTGGGTGGGTGTTGTGATGAGTTGTTTGAGTCCGAGGTTGGCGAGGTTGTCAATCAGGGTTGGTGTCGTTGTTCTCAAGGTGGAAGTACAGGTCCCAAGGAGGATGTAGTCCGTGGAGGTGAGGGCATGTGTACTGATAAAGTCGGCTATGGAGTCGCTGAACTGTGGTCGGGGTCCGGGGGGTCTGTAGACGAGGGTTCCTCTGAGGGCAGTATTGGGGTTGGTGTGGATTTGGAAGTGCAGGTGTTCGGCGGTGCTGATGGTGTCCCGGTGTTGGTCGAGACTTTGAGGGTGTTCCTGTGGACGATGGTGATTCCGCCACCTACTTTGTTGGTGCAATCCCTGCGGGTGATCTTGTAGCCTTCCGGGATGGCTATGGCAATGTCGGGTGCTGAGGTGGGGTTCAGCCAGGTCTCCGTCAAGAAGGCGACGTCTGGAGAGGTAGAGTTGAGTAGGTCCCAGAGTTCAACAGCATGTTTGCAGGCGCAGCGGTTGTTGAGGAGGATGTATCTAAGGTAGTTTGGTTCTTTCCTGGGCGGTGGTTTGACGGGGCGGATGCTGGTGTAGCTGCAGGTCCGGCAGGTGAAGGGTCCTTGGGTACGCTACAGGGTGGCCTGGTAGCATTTGTGTTCTTGTCCGGGGTTGAGTGCGTGGAGGGTGCTGGAATCGTAGCGGAGTCAGTCATCGCGGCGCTCGGCACGGTCCAGGGTGGACGGGTGCAAATGGGCTTGCCTTAGGTGCGCCTGCGTCCGCCATATAAGGAGAGGTGGGAGGGAGGAGCAGCTGGGAGGTGGGAGCGGGGAGGTGAATGGACTGCGAGGGGGGCGGTGCCGCAGGGGACACATCGGGGGAAAGCGGGAATGAGAAAAAAAGCTGGTCAGGGGGAATAGAAGGCAAAGGGGGCTCAATAAGTACAGAGGGACAAAAAGGACAAGTCAAGCATAGAAACCAGGCAAGCACAGTACAAATACAATATACAACCACAGTGCAAGTACAGAAATAATTCAAACGCAAGCAGGACCTACGGCGGTCCTCGAACCCGGTAGCAGCAGGACTAGGAGCACAGGTGCAATCAGGTGGAGCTGCGCAGCGTGGGGAGCGACCTGACTGGAAGCAGGGTCAAGGGTCACTCCCACTGTCGCCCAGCGGCCGCCATATAAGGAGAGGTGGGAGGGAGGAGCAGCTGGGAGGTGGGGAGGTGAATGGACTGCGAGGGAGGCGGGCCACCAGGGACACATCGGCGGGAAGCGGGAATGAGAAAAAAAAGCCAGTGAGGGGGAACAGAAGGCAAAGGGGGCTCAACAAGTTCAGGGGGACAAAAAGGACAAGTCAAGCACAGAAACCAGGCAAGCATAGTACAAATACAATATACAACCACAGTGCAAGTACAGAAATAAATCAAACACGAGCAGGACCTATGGTGGGCCTCGAACCCGGCAGCATCAGGACTAGGAGCACGGTGTAATCAGGTGGAGCTGCGTGGCGTGGGGAGCGACCTGCCTGGAAGCAGGTCGCTTCCGACACTACACTAATTTGTATCTACCGCTCCCACTTTGAGGGAGTCTTGGCAGGGGTGTAACACAGGCCCACACAGCCCCGTGGTGCGGGGGGGCCTCTAGTTCCAAGGGGCCCCATCGGCACTGCACTGTGGCCGGAGAGCTCCGGATTGAGCCCGGAGGGGGCCCCTCTAAATACCGTGCAGGTAGACCCCCTCACTTTTCGTTACGCCAGTGAGTCTTGGTCTGCTCGGATGGTCACGCTATCCTGAGAGTCAAGGGTAGAAGGGGTATTTGGCCCAGTTGTTCTGTAGGAGTAAAAAGACTCAACCCCACTGTTGGGTTTAGTAGCCCGTGTGTGCCCATTGCCCTCTGAAAGGGGTTCTGACACAACCCATCTGCAGCACCAGATCACTGTTTATTGTACATGGGCATACATAGTATCCTGTCAGATATTCTGTTGAATTCAGCGTGCATTTGCTATTTTGCACATACATACTCTGCCAAAGTAAGGATGCAGAGAAACAGTTTGCATAGAATATCCTTCTTGGCTGGGTTGGTATAGAGAGAAAAGTATCTCCCAGTGCACTGAAAAGTGCCTTTGCAACGTGCAGAAAAACTTTTGACTATCAAATTCAGACTGAAAATAGGATTATTTTCAAAGTTTATGAAATGCAAAAACTGGGGAATTTGCAAATGTTTGAGGGCACAGAAAATATTTGCTCGCCCCTTGATATTATTCATAAATCCCTAAAGGGGTAATTGTCGCAAGAGGTTTGTTTTATTTATTAGTATTTTACCTACAACTAGCCATTGGATCGTTCATTATTCAATGCCAAAATCAAAATTTAATCTAAACACTTCTCTGGAATCCCAAGAGTTACTGTGAAATCTCGTATTCCTTTTCATATTTTTTGCAAAACTATCAAAGAGCAGGTTCCAAACTTTCATGTTGAACTTTACAGGAAGCAATGGCAAACACAAATGTTTTCATACTTGCAGTGCCTCAGCAGAACAGGTTGATTATTAAAGCATGTAGTGTGCTCAAAAATAAAAACCCAGGATTTGGATGTAAAGGCACATAAGATAAATATTCCTATTATGTAAAGTACATCATTAAAACTTGTACATTAAAATAGGGATACAATCAGAAATAATGGACAGTGATGCATTATCAAAACAGAGTCCAGTGCTTAATTTGAGCTGGTGGGGGAAATAGCCTTTACAATTAGGTTTTTAACACATTGTGCCTTTACCTTTTAGCTAGATTGTTTTTGCCACACGTGTGTTTTTACAATGCATGCCTTTACCACTCATTTAAGGCAAGTTGGGAGTGGTCTCCCCCCACAAATACATTATTTATCTATATATATAAACAATGTGTGGTAATGGCAAAAGTTATAAAACCATTTGCGTTGTAAATAAATGAGGGGTAAAAAATGTGTTAACCAGGAGCAAGAGAGGGAAACGACGGAAGAAAGGAAAAGACAGAAAAACCATCTCAAAGATAGAAAACAGCAACCTGCAAGAGTGAGATAAATGGGCAGTAGTGGATTAAGGAGGCATGAAGTTGATTCAAAACTCAGACGGCGCGACGACATTTAATAGCGGGTTTATGAGCAGAGCTTTGGCCCCAGCACTCATTCCTTTACAAACTAAGCACCGAGCATGACAGCACAATTACCAAATATTCCAGTATTTGTAGGGGAGACAGCCAGCAAAATATCACTTGTCTACATCACTAAAAGAAATTGCACCAGCCCAGACTCAAAAAAAGGACAATTCAAAAGTCAGCATTTGAACATGACTACTCTTTCATCACCTTCCACAATTTGTTTGTGCTGTGATCTTGAAATATACTTTGACCATCTTTCAAAAATTAGGACTGATGGAAAAAGTCACAAAATATATTCCTATGATTTTATTTTGTTTTCTGTCCCTGTCTAAAATCTGGCATGAGGACACTGAGCGAAGAGCTGATAGATAAAGACGTTGCAAAGATAAAAAAGATGCAGCAACTTCCCAGAGGTTCCACATCAAAGACAACCCACAGAGATGCACCTGAGGATACATGAGAAAACAGAAAACCCATCCACATAACACTATGCATGGACAATTGCACACTAACATGACCATATCCAGTCACAGAATGATAACAAGAATAGGCAGCATGAACCCATCACAAAACCCTTACAGTTCTGCAGTAGCTGAGTTAAAGTGCTGATACAGAGTGTTTGGAAAAAGGTTTTTTAATGCACTACTAGCCACTTCCTGACAAATCTTAATTCATGGGGCCTTATGGCCTCTTTTATATATTGGTAGTCGGAGTTTACTCTGTCATAGAGATGGAATGATTTACTCCGTTGAATTGACGGAGTCCCTTTCCGCCAAATTTAGAAATGGCCACCAAGCAAGCCGTCATTTGATAAGTACTGGCAGGAACTGTTATGCTTATTGAAGTTTGACTCATGGCTCCTCAACCTGATTAAGGCGTCCATCAAATGTATTTTTTTTTCAAGAAGAAAATCCCAAAGCAGGATTTTCTTTAGGAGGATAAAAAAAACAATGCTGCCCTCCTAGCAATGGGGGTTACCTCCCATGGGAAGGGGGCATCAGATGGTTTGGGATCTTTCATTATCCAGTGCAACATCAAAATGTATTCTAAACACTGCTCTAGAATCCCAGAAGTTAGAGTGTAATCTCCCAGGGCCATATGTATGAAGCAAATTTGCATTCGCAAATGCCAAAATTCGCAGAATTTCGGCGTTTGCGAATAGGAATTTGCAAAATGGTATGTATAAAGGAAAATCTGGTGCAAAATAAGGAATTGCAAAATTTGCGATTCCTTATTTTGCAATTACATTTAAAGAATCGCAAATTTTGCGATTCCTTAAATGCAATGTATGAAGCAAAAAAAAATTGCAAATTGTCCCTAAGGAATCGCAAATTACCACCAACTTCAAGTTGGTGGTAATTAGCGAATTCCTTGAAAAATGCCCATTTTTGCATTTTTCAAAGTGCCATGTGACGCACATACATGCCCTTAGGGCATGTATGTGCACCACATGTGCACCCATGCTTATTTGCTTATTTCAGGGGTGCAACAGGGTGTTCTTTGGACACCCCTGCACCCTTGAAATTATTCTCAATTTGCGATTTTCAAATTGCTAATAGCAAAATTGAGAATACCTTCCAATTCATTCCTATGGGCCTCCTGGCCCATAGAAATGAATGGGAAAGTATTCCTTAATTGCGATTCGCAATTTGCCAATCGCAATTAAGGAATACTAAGAATTCGCCCAAAAAATGCGAATTTGTACATACATACCAATTTGCGATTCTGAAATAGCGATTTCTTAAAAATCACTATTTCAGAATCGCAAATGGTTACCTTGATACATATGGCACCTAGTCCTTTTCATATTTTCTGCAAAACTATCAAAGAGCAGGTTCTAACTCGGGGAAGCCCCCGAAAATGGACTAAAATCTGGGCGGCCTGGAATACTTTTCGGGGGGACATCTGTGACCCGCTACCAGAGTTTGATGTGGATAGCTCGGATGAGGACTAAGGGTGGGGTGGGAAGCATAATGGAGACTGTCGTATCGAAGGAACTGCTAAAGGATATACAGTTTAATATTGATTTTGTGACGACACTGTATCCGGAACTATGTAACCTAACCATACTATTTGATTGTCTGATTACTGTCAGTATTGCCTATATGTTGATTGAATATAATAAAAACATTAACAAAAAAAAAAGAGCAGGTTCTAAAGTTTTATCTTGAGCTTTCCAGGAAGCAATGGCACACACACATGTTTTCATGCTTCCAGTGCCTCAGTGGAACAGGTTGATAGATTATTAAAGCATGTAGTTTGCTCAAAAATAAAAATCCAGGGTTTGGATAATAATGCACGATCAATATTCCTTTTCTGCACCATTAAAAATGTGTACGTCAACCAGGACTACAATCAGAAAAATGGGCAGTGATGCATAATCAGAACAGAGTCTAGCGCCTAATTTTGAGTCAGTGGGAGCCAATGGCACTCAATCAATCAGTCAACCAAGAAAAGCTTTATTCGTTTAAAAATTTGACAACAAACCAAAACACAAATGAATAAAAGATCCACTTACATAACATATACAATAAAGAGTACCAAAATACAATCAAATCAAATAAACAAGAGAATCAAGTCATCATTAATTCATATACTGAATCACTGTTAAACACAAATACAAAATATAATTTATCATTTGATGAAATCAGATCGCTTCAAAATATCAGAAGGTGGCAAGAAATACAATCAAAGTCAAGATATTTTTACTTGCCCACCCTCTTCTAGCTTTCACCACAGCAGCACAGTAATTGCACACTATAACACAGACTTGATCAGTTAGCACTGGCACTCATTTTTCCATATCAAGCGTTTACCAAAAGCAAGAGAGGAAAAAGACAGAAAAACAGTTCCAAAGATAGAAAGCAGCTAACTGCAAGAGTGAGATAAATGGGCAGGGAGTGTCTGGTAGTGGATTAAGGAGGCATGAAGTGGATTCAACACTCATGCGGCGCGCCAAAATTTAATAGCTGGTTTATTAGCAGAGCTTTGGCCCCAGCACTCATTCTTTTGCAAACTAAGCACCAAGCATGGCAGTTAAATTTCCTAATATTCCTGTATTTCTAGGGGAGACAGCCCGCAAAATAGCACTTGCCTACATCACTAAAAGTAATTGCACCAGCCTGAACTCAAAAATATGACAATTCAAAAGTCAACATTTAAACTCTTTCATCACCATCCGCAATTTGATTGTGCTCTGAATCTTGAAATTTAATTTGACCATCTTTCACAAATTGGGCCTGATGGAAAAAGTCAAAAAATATATTCCTATGATTTTTTTTCCTTTCCAGTCCCTGACCAAAAGCTGGCTATGCGGACACTGAGAAAAGAGATGAGTGATAAAGCAAATGCAAAAATAGAAAATATACAGCAACTTCCCAGAGGTTCCACCACAAAGACACATAACAAACATGCACCTGTCAATCAATCAATCAATCAGTCATTTGTTAAGCGCACTACATCCCCTCGAGGGTCTCAAGGCGCTGGGGGGGAGGGGGGCCGCTACTGATCGAACAGCCAGGTCTTTAGTATCCTCCTGAAAGTCAGCAGGTCTTGGGTCTGTCGTAGGCTCAGTGGGAGGGTGTTCCATGTCTTGGTGGCGAGGTGGGAGAAGGATCTCCCACCGGTGGTTGTTCTTTGGATGCGCGGGACGGTGGCGAGTGAGAGGTCGGCTGAGCGCAGCTGGCGGTGTAGAAGGAGAGCCATCTGTTGAGGTAGGCTGGGCCGGTCTTGTGGAGTGCCTTGTGAGCGTGAATGAGGAGCTTGAAGGATATCCTCTTGTTGACGGGGAGCCAGTGCAGGTTTCTCAGATGGGGGGTGATGTGGCTGTGTCGTGGTACATCGAGGATCAGTCGTGCCAAGGCGTTTTGGATGTGTTGTAGTCAATTGATGAGCTTGGTCGGGGCTCCCGCGTAGAGGGTGTTTCCGTAGTCGAGTCTGCTGCTGACGAGGGCCTGGGTGACTGTCTATCTTGTATCTGTCGGGATCCATCTGTAGATCTTGCGGAGCATGCGGAAGGTGTTGAAGCAGGAGGTGGAGACGGCGTTGACTTGCTTGGTCATTGAGAGCATTGAGTCGAGGAAGATTCCCAGGTTGCGTGCATGGTCGGTGGGGGTCGGGGCTGTGCCCAGTGTGGTTGGCCACCAGGAGTCGGCCCAGGCTGACGGGTTGGAGCCGAGGATGAGGACCTCTGTCTTGTCCGAGTTCAGCTTCAGATGGCTGATCTTCATCCAGTCGGCGACGGCCTTCATTCCTTCATGGAGGTTGGCTTTGGCGGTGATGGGGTCCTAGGTGAGGGAGAGGATCAGTTGAGTGTCGTCGACGTAGAAGATTATGTTGAGGTCATGCTGTCATGTGACATGTGCGAGCGGGGCCATGTAAATGTTGAACAGTGTCTAGCTGAGGGAGGATCCTTGGTGCACGCCGCAGATGATCTCGGAGGCTTCAAAACGGAACGGGAGAGGCGGACACTCTGGGTTCTGCCGGAGAGGAAGGAGATGGTCCATTCCACAGCCTTGTCTCGGATCCCTGCGGCGTGGAGGCGTGCGTGTAGTGTGCGGTGGCAGACGGTGTCGATGGCGGCAGAGAGGTCTAGGAGGATGAGTGCTGCAGTCTCCCCGTTGTCTAGCAGGGTCCTGATTTTGTCGGTGGCAGCGATTTTGGTTGTCTCGGTGCTGTGGTTGCTGCGGAACCCTGACTGGGAAGGGTCCAGGATTCTGTTCTCTTCGAGATATCGGGTTAGCTGTCTGTTAACGATTTTCTCCGAGAAGGGGAGCAGAGAGATGGGTCGGAAGTTCTTGAGGTCTCTTGGGTCTGCCTTGGGTTTTTTGAGTAGGTCTTTTATCTCGGCGTGTTTCCAGCTCTCTGGGAAGGTCATGGTCTCAAGGGAGAGATTGATGACATTGCGTAGGTGGGGTGCGATGGAGCTGCTTGCTTTGTTGAAGACGTGGTGCGGGAATGGGTCTGACGGAGAGCCGGAGTGGATTGTGCTCATGGTCTTGATGGTGTCATGGACGCTCACGCCGGTCCAGGTTAGCAAGGGGACATGGTTGATGGTGTGCAGAGTATCTGTTGTGTTGCTGTCTGTTGGGGTTGTCTGGGTGTTGAAGCTGTTGTGGATGTCTGCTATCTTGCGGTGGAAGAAGGTGGCGAGGGAGTTCGCACAGGGCTTGCGAGGCCGGGATGTCGTTGGTGTTGGAGCTGGGGTTGGAGAGTTCCTTCACGATGTTGAAGAGCTCCTTGCTGTCGTGTGCGTTGTTGTCGAGACGGTCTTTAAAGGAGGTCTTCTTGGCAGCCCTGATGAGGTGGTGGTGGTTACAGACGGCGTCCTTGTGTGCTGCGTGGCTGTCCGGAGTTTGTTCACTGTGCCATTTCTTCTCTAGTTTCCGGCAGGCTTGCTTGGAATCTAGGAGTTCTGGGGTGAATCAGCTGGCCCTCTTGCTGGTGTCTCTGTGAGAGGGTTTCTTTAGCGGGCGAGGGTGTTGGCGCAGTCCTCGATCCAGCGTCTGAGGTTGTGGGCAGTGACGTCGGTGTTGGAGGGTTCGGTGGGTGGGCTGAGAGCGAGGTTTGCATGTAGTTGGTCTTTGGTGATTTTGCTCCAGGGGCGGCGGGGGATCTTTTGGGTGTGGTGGTGTGTGTTGGGTTTCTGGAAGGTGAAGTGGATGCAGCGGTGGTCGGTCCAGAGGAGTTTGGTGGTGTGGATACATGAGCAAACAGAAAAACCATCCACATAACACTATGAATGGACAATTGCACACCAACATGTCCAGATCCAAGTCACAGAATAATAAAAGGAATAAGAAGCATGACCCTGTCACAAACCCTTCCTGTTCTGCAGTAGTTGAGGCAAAGTACTAATCAAGAGTGTTTGGAAAAAGCTATTTTAATACACTACTAGTCACCTCCTGATAGCTCTTACATTAGGGGGACTTAGGGTCTCATTTATATATTGAAGGACGGAGTTTAGTCTGTCAGGGTGATGGAATAAATTACTTGGTCGCCCTGATGGAGTTCGCTTTCACCAAATTTAGAAATGACCACCAAGTAGGCCGTCAGTTTGTAAGCATTGGCAGGAACTGCCATCACAGTGGTTCCTGTCATGCTTAGTTGAGTGTGACACATGGCTCAGTCAACCTGATTAAGCCGTCCTTCAAACGTATTTTTTTTTCTAGAAGAAAATCCTAAAGCAGGGCACGCACTTTTTCAGTTTAGCAAAATCCCCCCACCCCAGAGCCCTTGAGTGTGGTCAGTGCTTTGCAGAGAGCCAACCAAGGTACGGTTGGAGAATGATAGTCAGTGGCATAACACTAAATAATAGGCTCAGGAGCTGCCCATGCAGGTAAGAGCGGTGGGGAGCGTTGGAAGTCAACATATGATGAGGGAAACTTAGATTTAAAAAAAAGAAAACCATGGTTTTCTTTTTTTATTATTTAAGTTTTCCTTGTCGTCATATATCGAATCCCCCTGCCCCGCCCCGCAAGTATTAAATACTGCCCAAGTCTGGCTTTATCTCAATGTTCGTTGCAGCTAGTATTTATGTGAAGATCTCTTTATGTCTGCAGTTTAGTTGACCCCGCTTACCTTTGCCTTTTATATCGTTTTGAGTAATTTTGCTACTCTATGCATTTTCACCCCTTATGGTACCTCTCTGTGAAAGTAAAGGTAGCCAAATAACACTTTATTTACAGCAGCTGCACTAAGATCAAATTTGAGATCATTACACACAGTAACATGAAATTCACATTACAAAATTGTTGGTACCATTGCTGAAGGAGGGAAGAGGTGTCATGATCAACTTGAGATTGTGCCACTCAAGAGTTATGGCCCTTCCCCAACTCTCAATGGCAGTGCTATGTTAATAAATAGCATAATGGGGGCTCGGAGCACACTCACTCTCGTGTAGGCTATCGTGGAATTTAAAGCACGGCCTTAGTTCAGGATATATGTATATATACAATAAAAATGTTCTTGTCTCTCTAGGCTATCCTGCAGAAAGCACACTATACCACACCAAGAAAAAAATTCCACAAAGCTGTTTCTTTCTATCAGCCTTGCCTCAAAAGTAAGTTCGACTTCGAGGATCTACTGAATATCCCCCTAACTGTATAGTTCCTAGGGTACCGTTCCTAGTGTGACGCAAATTTAGGAATGCGACCACTGCGCCCTCCACGGCCTGGTCGCCCCCCCGCTCCCCGCCTGCTGTGCCTGCCTACCTCTACCTGCTGCCTGCCAGACGCCGATCCGGCGCCCCAGCCGCCGCAGGGCCGCCCACCAAGCCCGCCGTTTTTTCCCGCCGTTCCTGCCGCGACCCCACCCCCCCGCTTGCCGATTGGCCCACGTGCTCCCCGCCTCCCAGCTGACCCTCCCTGCCGGCTCCCTTCTTAAGGGGACCCAGACCACGATTCAGGAGCGACCACTGCGCCCTCCATGGCCTGATCGCCCCCACGCTCCCCGCCTGCTCTGCCTGCCTACCTCTACCTGCTGCCTGCCAGACGCCGATCCGGCGCCCCAGCCGCCGCAGGGCCGCCCACCAAGCCCGCCGTTTTTTCCCGCCGTTCCTGCCGTGACCCCGCCCCCCTGCTTGCCGATTGGCCCACGCGCTCCCCGCCTCCCAGCTGACCCTCCCTGCCGGCTCCCTTCTTAAGGGGACCCAGACCACGATTCAGGAGCGACCACTGCGCCCTCCACGGCCTGGTCGCCCCCATGCTCCCCGTCTGCTCTGCCTGCCTACCTCTACCTGCTGCCTTCCAGACGCGGATACGGCGCCCCAGCCGCCGCAGGGCCGCCCACCAAGCCCGCAGTTTTTTCCCGCTGTTCCTGCCGCGACCCCGCCCCCCCGCTTGCCGATTGGCCCACGCGCTCCCCGCCTCCCAGCTGACCCTCCCTGCCGGCTCCCTTCTTATGACGCCCCCAGAGCGACCGCGCAGCGGACGCGTGCAGCGGCAGCACCGATTAAGCGCCGAAGGTGCGCCAAAGGTAATCCCGTCGGCGCCCGTCCGCGCCTGGCCCGCGCCCAGTGCCAGGACCCCTGGTCCCCACCGCCGGAAGCCGTCCCGACGGACCTACGACGCCACCGACCTCAACGCACTCAACACCGGCCGAACACCGGGCTGCTACCGAGCCACACCGAGACGCACCCACGGACCCTTCAGCTGCCACTCCTGCAAGTTCACCTGCAACCGGACCCACGCCACACCAGCACCCACCAAGCCGATTACCAGCAGCACCCACCTGAAGTGCATCCTGCTCAACACCCGCTCCGTCCACAGACACGCCGTCGAGCTATGGAACCTGCTCGACACCACAGACCCAGACGTCGCCTTCGTCACGGAAACCTGGATGAACGCCTCCTCAGCGCCCGACATCGCCATCCCAGAAGGCTACAAGATCATCCGGAGAGGCCGCGTCAACCAGACAGGAGGAGGCATCGCCCTCATCCACAGGAACACCATCCGTATCACGACCAACACCGACGACACCCTCGCACCCGCCGAACACCTGCACTTCCAGATCCACGCCAACCCCAAGACCACCCTCAGAGGCACCCTCAACTACAGACCCGAGGGACCACGCACACAATTCAGCGAGGACATCGCCAACTTCATCAGCCCACACGCCCTCCCCTCCGTCGACTACATCCTCCTAGGGAACCTCAACTTCCACCTGGAGAACAACAACGACCGCAACACCACCACCCTGCTGGACAACCTCGCCAACCTCGGACTCAAGCAACTGGTGACCACCCCCACCCACTACGCCGGACACACACTCGACCCGATCTTCTCTTCCAGCAAGGACATCGCCTTCAGCCACGCCACGGGACTCCACTGGACGGACCACAGCTGCGTCCACTTCAGCTTCAGAAGGACCACGCTCCACTATCACCAGCAACAGGCTCCCCGCAGAAGCTGGAACAAGATCACCACAGACCAGCTCGCTACTTCCCTGAGCAAGAACCCTCCCACCAGCACAACCAACCCCAGCCAAGCAGCCACCAACCTCACAAAATGGATCAGCGACTGCGCAGATGACCTCGCCCCGCTGAAGACCCCGCCGAGCAGACCCGGCAGCAAGAAAGCCCCATGGTTTAACGACGAACTCAAGAGCTCCAAGAAGAACTGCAGAGCACTTGAGAAAACCTGGCGCAGAGACCCAACACCGGACAACATGACTGCCCTCAAGCTCGCCACCCGAAAACACCACCAGCTGATCCACGCCACCAAGAAAACCGCATTCAAAGAACGACTGGACAACAACGCACACAACAGCAAGGAACTCTTCAACATCGTGAAAGAGCTCTCCAACCCCAACGCCGGAAACAACGACATCACCCCTTCGCAAGACCTCTGCAACTCCCTCGCCTCCTACTTCCACAACAAGATCGCGGACATACACAACAGCTTCAGCACTCAACCGACGCACGCCACGACCGAACCACCGCCCCCCACCACCACCCTCCGCGCCTGGACCCCGATCAGCACCGAAGACACCATCCGCGCGATGAACTCCATCCACTCCGGATCTCCGACAGACCCCTGCCCTCACCACGTCTTCAACAAGGCCGACGCTGTCATCGCACCCCACCTGCGGGACATCATCAACACCTCCTTCGACATCGCCACCTTCCCAGAGAGCTGGAAGCACGCCGAACTCAGCGCTCTACTCAAGAAACCATCAGCAGACCCAACCGACCTCAAGAACTACCGCCCCATCTCGCTGCTCCCGTTTCCGGCAAAAGTCATCGAGAAGACCGTCAACAAGCAACTGGCCGCCTTCCTCGAGACGAACGGCTCCCTCGACCTCTCGCAGTCTGGCTTCCGGGCCAACCACAGCACCGAGACCGCCCTGATCGCAGCTACCGATGACATCCGAGCCCTGCTTGACAACGGAGAAACAGCGGCCCTCATCCTCCTGGACCTCTCCGCGGCCTTCGACACTGTCTGCCACCGTACCCTAGTACAGCGCCTCAGCAACGTCGGAATCCAGGAGAAGGCACTGGAGTGGATCACCTCCTTCCTCGCCGGAAGGACACAGAGAGTCTGCCTCCCCCCATTCAGATCGGAGGCCACCGAAGTCATCTGCGGCGTTCCTCAAGGCTCCTCGCTCAGCCCAACACTCTTCAACGTTTACATGAGCCCCCTCGCAGCCATCGCACGCCAGCACAACCTGAACATCATCTCCTACGCCGACGACACCCAGCTGATCCTCTCCCTCACTAACGACCCCGCCACCGCCAGAGCCAACCTGCACGAAGGGATGACAGACGTAGCCACATGGATGTCGAACAGCCGCCTGAAACTGAACTCGGACAAGACGAAAGTCCTCATCCTGGGATCCTCACCCTCCGCCTGGGACGACTCCTGGTGGCCCCCCGCCCTGGGCAGCGCACCCAAACCAACAGACCACGCACGCAACCTGGGCTTCATCCTGGACTCCTCCCTCTCCATGACCAGACAAGTCAACGCCGTCTCCTCGTTGTGCTTCAACATCCTGCGCATGCTACGTAAGATATTCCGATGGATCCCCACCGAGACCAGGAAGACGGTCACCCAGGCCCTCGTCACCAGCCGTCTGGACTATGGCAACTCCCTATACGCCGGAACCACCGCCAAACTCCAGAAAAGACTCCAGCGGATCCAGAACACCTCAGCACGACTCATCCTGGACATCCCCCGCCGCAGCCACATCTCCGGACACCTGAGAGACCTGCACTGGCTCCCGGTCAACAAGAGAATCACCTTCCGGCTCCTCACCCACGCACACAAAGCCCTACACAACCAAGGACCAGGATACCTCAACAGCCGCCTCAACTTCTACGCTCCCAAACGCCAGCTTCGATCGACCAGCCACGCCCTCGCCGCCGTCCCACGCATCCGAAGAGCCACCACAGGAGGAAGGTCCTTCTCCTACCTGGCTGCCAAGACTTGGAACTCCCTTCCTACCCACCTCCGCCTGACCCAGGACAACCTCGCCTTCAGGAAGCAGCTCAAGACCTGGCTGTTCGAGCAGTAGCGGACCCCCTCCCCCCAGCGCCTTGAGACCCTCCGGGTGAGTAGTGCGCTATATAAATGCATTGATTGATTGATTGATTGAATGCCTTAGCCAGATTAGGGCTTTGAACGTGTGGTTTGTATCGCTTGGGATTCCTGTGCCTGTGAGCTCTTTCGGGCCATTGCTTCAGATTATTTAACTTTGAAATAAGTTTGTCTACAACTTTCTGAGCTCACTGCGTGCAAAAAAAGTTTTGGAAATGAAGAATTATCGAATCTTGAAAACTAAGATACTGAACTCTATATTATGTTATAAAATGTAATTGAATGAATCTTTTTGTCAAAACAATTGCTGTTAGAAATCATGAGCTATGTGTGACACCTAAAACTACTTTTTTCTATCTACCACAGAGTGATCATCATTTTGATGTTACGTTGCCCAGTTTTGTTTCCCATCGTATACTTGCCCTGAAGAAGGTGCGGCCGTAGATCGGGCCTAGCACTGAAACGCGCGTTGGCGTGGTTACGTTTTGTCCTGCTAGTACCATCTTTGTTCCCCAGCAAGCTGCTGAGAGGACACCACAGGACAACTTCAGTGTATCTGTGTACGATGTGTACTGAAGTGTGTTGGAGTGTAAGAAATGAATATAAATGTAGGAGTGTGTGATGAGAGAATAGTAGAATGCCTGTGATGATGAATGGAAGATGAATGGGAAACTTGGCCATTTTATTTAAAGTCCACGTGATTGAATTATTGTTATTTATGTACATATTTGATATTGCACTTTGTGTATACCTTGTGAAAAATATCTACCAAAAATAAAAGATATCTTTTTTCACTTTGTTGTCTGAGTCACAGTAAGCTGCATGAATTGACAGTGAGCTCTAAGTTGTTGACCTAACAAATGTGTCTGGACTCCTTTTGAGCCTTTAAATATATAGGGCAGACCTAACTCTTCTGATTCATGGTTTTTCCTCCCCTGCTTGTCTGCCCTGCATCTGATCCAGGGGGCCCCTAGTTGTATTAGTGGCTGGGAACACACTGCCTCGCAGTCACAGCACAGTTTGCCCCTTTGCTTCCTTGTAAATGCAGTACACAGTTCAAACGTACTTCAAAATTAGCTGGATTTTTTCACCAAAATTGGTGCAGACATTGCTGTATATCTCTAGACGTGTTTCTGGGTTGAGCCCTTCATCAGTAGACAGCAGCAGTATTAGAGAGCAAAGAAAAATCATCTGGGGTATTTATGTTGCACCAACTCTGATGAAACACGTCAGCAAAATTTCAAGTAAGCATTTAAACTGAACTGTATATACCAGGATGCTAAGGAGTGAACTTTGCTGGGAGGTGAAGCAGTGTGCTCCCATCCCCCTTCTGGTTAATAAATAGCATATAACACTCTGTCTATCTATCTATCTATATTTCTATCTATCTATCTATCTATCTATCTATCTATCTATCTATCTATCTATCTATCTATCTATCTATCTATCTATCTATCTATTACCCAACATCAATCGCCTCTGGGTAGTTATAGTTAGGTCTGATTTTCCATGGACTAAGTGTTTTTTGCCGCCATTTGGTGAATCTTCTCAAATTTGTAAAAAAAAAAGTCCATCCACCGCGGTTCCTTCCTGGAAAGTTTCACAGTGATCCATTAAGTGGGGGGCCAGGAAAAAAGGGTGTTCCCAAAACAGAAAATCCCCATGCATTTTTCATAGACTTTTTGGGAAATCGATATTACAGAACTGGATGACACCAAATTTGGCAGGATGGTGACTTTTGCAATTTAGTGTAAATCTGTTCAGTAGGTTTGGAGATGTTAAGCTCCATACATATTTTTATTTCTGGATGGTTAGGTTCAAGGCACTTTCATCCCAATTTTAAATAAATACAACCTTGTGCTTGCCCTTTTCGGGGAGCAAGGCTCTTGTTGGAGAGAAGCTCTGATTGGCTGCCTGCAACATGAGGAGAAATGTTGTAGGCAGCCATTATAGGACTCGAGGACTTTGTTCCCTGTCCAGAGGTTATGAAAACAAATATTATAAAAGTAAAATGCCAGAATTTGTAAAGTGCGCAGCTACCTCCGGAGAGGTGTCCCGGCGCTAGGGGCCATTGGGAAGATTAAGCAAGCTATTGCCCAGAGTCACATGGTGCTGAGCTAAGCTGCCGCCAGCCCAGGGATTGAACGGTGAACCCTCTGGTCTGGAGTCAAGCACCCTGGCTGCTGCGCCACACCTCTTCCACTATGAAGTGGCATATTACGGATACTCTGTCCCCTAGGCCCTGACTCCCATCGGGCAAAAAGTTGTGATCCCGTGGGACTCCAACAAGACTCCTGACACTCCCATGGGATTGAGTCTAATTTAGAAAAATAAATAAATACACGTCAGTCAGGGTTTGAATGTTTATAATATTTGTGGGAGGGAGCATGCACCCCCCTCCCTGAACCAGATATGGGCTCCCCATCCCAGGGGCAAAACTAATTAAAAAATAGAGAGCTGGGGCCCTGGGACCCCATGCCCCAGAGCCAGATACGTTTATAATAAGGGAGGGGTGCATGACCCTCCGTCCCTGAGCCCAAATGGACCCTGGGAACCACTTCATATTGGGCTACAAATTAACTAGAGGGAAGAGGGGCCCTAGACCTCCCCTTGTGGCCCCCAATGTTATCCTTGGCCCTAGAGGATGGGGTTCCCAGGGGCCCATTCAGACTCGGAGAGGGGGGCCATACACCCCCTTCCCATAATATTAAAGTATTTGGCCCAGGGGGAAGGGGACTTCTCACATTTAAAGACTTGGGGAGGGGGACCATGCGCTCCACTGCCCTTTATTTAAGGTATGCGCCCGGGAGGTGGGGTCTCCAGGGCCCATTTAGGCTTGGGGAGAGGGGAAAATGCCCCTCCCCTAATAACATATTTTTGGGCCTCATGGGATTTGGTCTCTGGTGCCAATAGTGGGTTTGAAAGGGGAGGCCACACACCTCCATCCCCTTTATTAAAAAAAGAAGGCACCAGGAGCTGGGGTCTCCCAGGCACCTAGACACTCAGGGAGGGTGATGGGGCACCCATTCACTATTTAAAAACAAAAGGCTGAGTGGCATGTGGTTCCTGGGGTGAATAGTGGCTTGGAGAGGGGGGCTACACAAGCCCCTATCTAGGCAGGGGCCCGATAGCTGGTTGGTTCCCACCAGGGGATTTATCGCATGGCCTTTGACCGTGCATGTCGGGGGGTTGCTTGACCATGAGTGGTTGGCTGCAGAAACTGGTGGGGAATTGGTTTACATATGGCAATAAAATGTTACTATAAACTTTTTTTTTTAACCTAGAAATTCATCAAAAAACCAATGGATAAATGACATTATTGTTAGGTGAAGGTTTCAGTGCCAACATAAAGTTTTGAACTAATAAAAAAACTGAAATTCACCAGTTACAGACGTCTCTAGCATCTATATCTCATGCCCTCCCCATTCACTGCTAATTTCCCCACATATTGCATCACTGTCACTCATGACATCATTGATTACATCACTGCAGCATTTGAAATAACATTATGGATGTGAAGGATATGCATAGTGGAGGCGTGAGTTATAGTTACCTTAGGGCATGAGTTATAGTTACGAGAGATAAACGTAACTGGCGATTTTCAGTTGTTTTTTACTTTAAAAGGTTACGTGGGCAAGCAATTTTCACGTAATTATAATCCTACTTTAGCCTTTGGTTTTCAAAATTGTATTGTAGCTACCTGTATGCAATTATTGCTACAGTTACTCAACTTCGTACTTTAGGGCCTCATTACATGTCTGGCGATCCACTGGCTGCCAGACTCGCAGAAGCGTTGGAGTGGTGGTCTTCCGATTGCCCTATTACCACCAGGGTGGTGGGCTACCCTAGAACCACCACAAGCTCCAGGGATGAGAGATCCCTGGATGTGGCGCAGCAGTCTTGGGGCCGCAATATGCTTTGCAGGGCTGCTGTGGCCCGCCAAGAATATTACAAGTTTCCTCACCGCCACAGCACCGCCATGTAAAGTGTGGCTATGAGGAGACAAAGGGGGCCCTACAGGGACCCTGCAACAGTCCATGCTGTGCAGGTGTTGATTTTCATGTTCCCATTGCGGTGCCTATTTCATTTGCACTGCTGTGGTAACGATAAAGAACCGCCCACCAGACAGGAGAAAACTCCAAATCTAGTGAGCGGTTCAAGTACGAGTTTAGCGGTGCGGAAGTGGGACGGTCCTTCTCCTGTGCTGCAAAACTCATGATGAGGCCACTGTAATTGTTACTATTCTGTTTCAGTGACTACTCTGAAAGCCACAATGTCTTACACTCTTTCTGGTAAGCGCTCTCTCACTCATTAGGTTTTATCCTCGCGCTATTAATAATTAGAACATTGGAATGTTGGGAGCTCCATTGTAAACAATGGAGTTCTCCGGGCTTATAATGGCTGGTATAAGCCTGGAGCTTCAACATTCCAATGTTTCTTTGTTCACAGCTCTGGCTGTGAACAAAGGCTTCAGGGAGCCTGAGGGGATTCCAATCCCCTCCCATAAGGCTTTTTTTTTTTGTTAGAACATTCCGCCCTCTAGTGGCAGAATGTTCTAATATCCTTATTGCCCTTCGTAGCTGGCTATACCGGCTATTAAAGTCCCTTTCCCTTGTTAAAGGCCCTTGCCTTCAACTCGGGCCTTTAACGCTGGAGAGGGCCTTTAATAGCCGGTATAACCCTCTACGGCGGGCTATAAGGCTATAATACGTCTTTCTCCTTGTGTGCAATGGAGGGGTTGCTTTGTCAAAGTGTCTGGCTTGGCAAGCATCTGTGCACTTACCCTACCTCTAATGAAATCGAAGTGTGATATTTAGGCCGCCAGGGACACGTTTTGTATTCATAAAAATCAATAACTGGAGAGAGAGAGATGTTGGCGCCATAACAATCCTTACAGTCACAGTAATTTCTTTTATTTATTTTTTTTTTTTTTATTTCTGAAATTCTTTATTGTATATAGAAAAATATAATTTTACATACATGGAAGAGGCTTATACATGAGTGGAAAGAAGAAAAGAGAGAAAAGAAGAGAGAGGGGGGGGGGGCATTACATACTCTTGAGATCGTTCGCCAGTTCGTGGTCTCATAGTCCAAAAGTCTCATAGTCTGGTAGTCCATATTGCGCCCATTGGTATACCTTGGCGTTTGTTGTCAGGCGGCTTGCTCCCCGCGCCACCCCGGGGGACAGTAGAGAGAAGTCTAGGTTATAGGTTATAGGTTGAGTAGGAGATGTGCTCGGTGCTCTGTTGGCACTAGCCTATTTCGGCCTGTGGCCCCAGATGTTCATGGCGGCTTGTGTGATGATGACAGGTAGTGATCTAATGATCCCCACATGGTCGACTGTTTGTGTGTCTTCGGTGTGTATTTTGCTGTTATGTTGTCCGCCCCCCTCAGGAACGTGACCCAGTTGAGCCACGCCTGTGGAGACGCCTTTGATGTGTCCTTCCAGTTAGTTAGGACGACTTTGACTGCGGCTGTCAGCATGAGATCTATGAGGTCCCTGTCCTCCGTTTTTGTGATCGCCTGGGATGTAAACCCTAGTGCTAGGCCTGTGAGGTCTGTTTGTATGTCTGTGCCTGTGATCTCGTGGATAAGTGTTCTGATCTTCCCCCAGAAGTCCTTGATTTTTGGGCATTTTAGTAAAAGGTGTTCTAAGTCTCCCCTTTCTTCATCACAGTTCCAGCACACGTCGCTGTCTCTAATGCCTACAGTGGCTAAGCGAGCTGGTGTCCAGTATGCCTTATGTATCAGCCAGAATTTTGTCTGGTTCAGCGTGGCCGTTATTTTTTTCCGACTGGTGGACCTCCATAGCTCTGCTCTGGCTTCCTCACTGAGTGCTTGACCTGCTGCCTCCCCCCAGAAGTTCATGACCTTGTCATTGAGTCTGGTGTGTTTGGGGCTTAGGATCTTGTAAAGGTGTGCTACCTGGTGTCCCAGTGTGTTCAGACTGTTAGCCAGCTGTATTATCGAGGGTGTCTGGGTGTTGAGGTTTGCCTTCCTTATTGCGACCTTTATCTTCAGGAAGTTGTATAGTTCTACGCTCTCTAGGTTGTACTCTCCTTTTAGGGTGTCAAATGTTACGTCAGCGCCCTTTTTCTTAAAGTCATTGGCTGTGGATATGCCTTGGCTGTACCAGTCATGCATGTCTAGGACCTTACCCCTGTATTTTAGGGATGGGTTGTGCCAGATTGATTCGAAAGGCCCCCTTTTGATGCTCGTATTTAGCAGTTTGTCGATCTTGAGCAGAGCTCGTTTTGTGTTCCTGAGTATCGGGTTATTTTTTATTGCCGGGTGTTTGGTGGCCGTGAGGAGGGTGATGGGTTTCATGCCGTTTAGCAACCCTTGTTCTAATGTTAGCCATGCCGGGGTGTAGTCCTGTCTTGGGTCTAGCCAGTGCAGTCCCTGTCTAGCTAGACACGCCTCGTGGAATCGCTTGAAGTTTGTTATGTTTAGCCCCCCCTGTTCTTTTGATAGTCTAAGTTTTTGCATACTTATTCTGGCCCTCTTCCCTCTCCATAGGAAATCATTCAGTATCTTGTCTATCTTTTTGTGGAAGTCCTCTGTGTTGGTGAGGGGTAGCATGGCTAGCATATAATTGAGCATTGGTGTGATCATCATTTTAATTGTCTCCACCCTCCCCCACCATGTTGTGAACTTTGGCGACCATCCGTCTACCTTGGCCTTGATTTTCTGGATTATAACCTGTTCGGTATGTTCTAGTGTCGTGCTCAAGTTCCTCTCGAAGAGGATACCCAGGTACTTGATAGGTTTATTTTGCCACGCTAGACCTGATGTGCCGAGTACTGTCCTTGTTGTGTGGATGTTGAGGGGCTTGCATTCTGATTTATCCTTGTTAAGTTTGTACCCTGAGACTTGGGCGTACCTCTCAATTGTGTCTGTCAGTGCCTTGATGGATCTCTCTGGGTCCTCTGTCATTATTAGCACGTCATCTGCGTACGCTGCCAGTTTAAAGTTTTCCCCTCCTATTGGCACCCCCTTTATGTCTTCGTTAGTTCGTATCATTGTTAGGAGCGGTTCTATCGCTAGTAGGAAGAGGCCGGGTGAGAGAGGGCAGCCTTGTCGTGTGCCTCTGCCTAAATTTAGTGTGTTTGAGGTGCCTCCGTTCACAACCACTCGCGCTTTGGGGCTGTTGTAAAGCGCCATCACCATTCTTCTGTAGTTGGGTCCTAGCCCAAACTTCCCCATGCAGTGATCCAGGTAGGGCCATGAGACTCTGTCAAACGCTTTTTCGGCGTCCAGGGCTATCATGACGGCCGCTTTGCTGCTCTGGGCCGAGTGGTTGATGATATGGCATAGTAGTCTGGTGTTGTCATGGGACATGCGGTTTTTGAGGTATCCTACCTGGGAGTTGTGTATGAGTTTAGGTAGGTAGGCGTTAAGTCTATTGGCTAGTATCTTCGCGTATATCTTGCAGTCTACATTTATGAGTGAGATCGGCCTGAAGTTCTTCGCCTCTGTCATGTCTTTCCCTTCCTTTGGTATGACTATTATATTTGCCTCCGCCATTGATGGAGTCATGCGTCCTTTGAGGACGCACTCCTCAAATACCTGTTTCAGAGTGGGTTGGAGTGTTGTCAGGTGTTGTTTATAGAACCCAGCTGTGAATCCGTCCGGCCCTGGAGCCTTGTTCTCTTTGAGGCCGACCGTGGCCTTCTTTATCTCATCCTCTGTGACCGTGAGCTCTAGAATGTCTCGTTCCCTGTCTGTTAGTGTGGGTGTAGCTATGCTTTTGAGCAGTTCCTCGCCCCCATCTTCCTTTAGTGTGTCATCTTTTGTGTAGAGACCCTCATAGAAGTCCCTGAAGACCTCGAGGATGTCTTTATTGGCGGTCTGGGCTTTGTTGTGCTTGTCTTTGATTGCCCCAATTGTGTGTTGTTTTTGTTTCCCTTTCAGGTAGCTTGCTAGGTTTTTCCCCGCTGCTTTGTTGGCGGTGCAGAGGTTAATTGACTTGTATTTGTTGATCCAGGTCCCTGCTCTTTCGCTCAGTATCCTGTTGAGCTCATACTTCCGTTTGGTTAGCTCAGTGAGTGTGTTATTGTCTTCCAGGCTGGCTATGTGGCTGTTCTCTAGTGTTTTGATTTCTTTCTCTAGGTCTGCGATCCTATTGTTTCTTGCCTTGTTCATTTTCCCTTTTATTGTCATTACTACCCCCCGTATGGTTGCTTTAAGAGCATCCCATAGTACCTCTCTAGGCGTCTCTGGTGTGTCGTTGATTGTCAGGTATTCTCGGATTGCTGTGTCTATCTCTGCCTTCGCTTCTGTGTGTTGGAGGAGGCCGTCATCAAAACGCCACCTGCGTGTTGGCTTTTCATTGTGTCTGCCTGATAGTGACAGGCTTATGTGTGCGTGATCTGATATGGTCCTGGGTCCGATCTCTGTGTGGTCTATTAGGTGTGTGTGTGTTCCTGACATCAGTATGTAGTCTATCCGACTGTAGGAGTTGTGGGGGTTGGAGTAGAATGTGTATTCCCTGGCATCCGGGTTGCTTAGGCGCCACGGATCCTTCAGGCCTAGTTTCGAGCACAGGTTCTTGAGGATGTTAGGGCTAGCGGTTGTGTGGCGTCTACAGGGGTGCTTGTCTATAGCTGGATCCAGGACTTGGTTAAAATCCCCTGCAACGATCAATAGATCTTCCATTGGTAAGTTGTGTAGCTGGGCACCTATCCCCTCCCAAAACTGTTTGTCTTCACTGTTCGGGCCGTAAATGTTTGCGACGTGGTAGGTCTCTCCTGCTCGCTTGAGGCTGGTCACCAGTGTTCTTCCCTGGGTGTCAGCTTGGTAGCTAGTGATAGACAGGTTCGAATTCTTGCTTATTAGTGTTATTACCCCATTCTTCTTGTTTTGTGCCGGCGATCCCACCACCTCCCCTATCCAGTTGGCTCTTAATCGCAAAATGTCTGCCTCTTCTAGCCTGGTCTCTTGTAACACATAAATGTCGCTCTTAAGTTTCCTTATGTGGTCAAGCACCTTCCTTCTTTTAACAGGGCTATTTAGCCCTTTGACATTTAGGGAGACTATTTTGATGTCTGACCCTATGCTGCTCTGCCCGTTATGTGTCATTAATGCTGGTGTGCGTTCGCTGTGCTGGTGGGCTTCTCTTAGGATCATTTGTCCCCCTAGCCATGTGCCTGTTTATGTGTTCCTGTTTCTTTGTGCTCCTACTTGGTGCTGGTGTGAAAGAGAAATAAAAGATGCAAGAGATGCAGAGAAAGAAAAGATAGTCAGTAAGCCCATGTACAAAACCTCCCCCTCCCCATTTCCCCTCCTCCCCCCTCCCCCACTCTCGCCTTCCCACCCCCCGCCCTCCCTTACTTGCAAAAAGGGTGTGCGACGACAAAGTTCCTCTGCCCGCATCATCCCTGAGGTAGAGTTGGTTATATCTTTGGCAGTTGTGTTCTTCCATGTTCGGGTTTCTTTTTTGTCTTTTAGCCCTTCATTCTCTCAGTCTCTATCTGCATCTGCATCTTGGGCTTAACCTTCAATCCTATGTGCTGCATATACGCTGCTCTGTGCGTCATGTCGGTCCTCACTGTTCGCTTCTTTACTCTAATTGCTCCTCTAGCGGCGACGCGCTTCTCTTTGCTGCCCCTGGGCTTTTGTTCTCTTCCATGTCTTCCACTGCTGGACCTTGAAGATATTGTTTTAGGGCCTCCGGGCATTCGAAGAACAACGTCTTCCATTTGTCTGTCACCTTGAATTTCGTCGGGCTGACAAAGCTGAACGTGGCTCCTCTTCTTCGCAGGGTGTCTCTTTGCGCCAGGAAGCCTTTCCTTAGTTCCACTGTCGGTTTCGAATAGTCTTGGGTCAGTACTATCTTGCTGCCAGCCCATGTTAGATTCTGATTTTTCCTGGCGAAAGCAAAAATGGCCTCAGTCTGATTGAGTCTCAGCGGGTTACAGATTATCGCTCTTGGGCCTCTGCCTGTGGTTGGTTTTCCTGCTGGTATTCTGTAGGCCTTTTGTACCTCAAAGCCTCTCTGGAAAGTGATACCTGTGAGTTTTGGGATCATCTCCTCCAGCATGGCGGAACAGGAGCCTGCCTTATCTTCAGCTCCCTCTGGCACTCCCAGTATTCTTATGTTGCCCCTTCTGGCCCTATCGTCCTTCTCCGCTAGCTGTTTTTGTACCGCCTGCGTGGCTTTTCTCAGCTCTGTTATCGCCTTGGTGTTCCTGCCCGTTTCATCTTCTACCAGGCTTACTCGGCTTTCTGCAGCTTCTATTCTTGTGTTTGTTTTGTGCAGGTCCGCTCTGATGGCCGCCATCTCCAGTTGCATGTTCTCCAGCTTGAGTTTTGTCTCTCTTCCCACCTCATTGCCCTCGTTTACCTTCCGCAGGATCGTTTCCAGCGTTACCGGTTCTCCTCTTGCTTTGGTTGGGGATCCTTGGTTGTCAAATTTCGGTTTTTTCTGTTGGTCACCTGCCAGCTTCCCGTCGCTGCCTGCCATTGTTCGGATGCCCCTCCTTGACAGGATGTTGATCAGTCTTCCTCCTGCTTGCACCACCTTGGGTGTACTCGTTGTTTGTGCCTTTACCGCCTTGGGTTGGACAGCTTGTCTGTATCTGCTTGGCTCTCTGATGTGTCTTGTTCTCGTTTTTGCTTTTGCTCCGGCCAGCGTGCTGGCTGCCTGGTTGTGGCTCGCACGGCCACTGGTCCGCTGGTCCCTTTTGCTATTTTCGGCTTCGCTTGGCTTCGCGTGGCTTCGCCTGGCTAGAGGGGGTTGTGCTGGGGTGCCTGGGCGCTTTTGTCTTGACAGGCTGGGTATCTCGCACCCCTCCTACTGCTCAGCGGGCTTATGAGCTGCGCTGTATGTTTCCTCTGTTTCTGTTTCTGTGTTTCTTGTGGATATGTCGCCTTCTCAGGCTTGGGGTGCTTGCTTCTGGCTTCTGGCTTCTGGCCCTGCTCGTTGCCTCTCCGGGGCTGTGTTTCCCGCTTCGCCTCAGTTGCGGCTTGGCATGTCGCGGGTCTTCATTTCGCGCTGTTTTCTGCGGGTCACCCTTAGTCCGCCTTAGTCTGCCCTTAATGCAGCCCCACCTTTCTTGGTGTTGCCCCGCAATCGCTGCACCTGTATATTAGGGTCCCCTGTCACGCTGTTTCTGCGTTGCGCTGATCACCCTTAGTCTGCTGTTTATGCAGCCCCCCTTTCTTGTTGCTGCCCCCGCACTCGGCTTGCGTCGGTGTCAGTGCTAGTGTCAGTGCTAGTTGGCACCCTCCCCCTTCGCTCTTGCGTCCTCTGGAGCACCCTTCTGCTGTGGCTGATCTGTGTTAGGCACTCCTGCCTCCAGCTGATCCGTTTGTTCCGTTTGTCTTTGTGTCCTTGTTATTTGTGTCCTTGTTATGCCCCTTGTTATGCCCCCCCTTCAGCGTTGTAATGACTCCTCCGCTTCAGGCGCGTTCGACACACCGCCTCCAGCCTCCGGCTGATCCGTTTGTTCCGTTTGTCTTGCCTTGTTATTTGTGTCCTTGTTATGCTCCCCCCTTCAGCGCTCTAATGACCTCTCCGCTTCTGGCGCGTTAGACACTCCGCCTCCAGCGCTCACCTACGGAGCTCTTGCCGCCGCCCTTCGCGCCTTCCTTGAGCTCCGCTGGGTCCCGCTGGCGCTCTCTGGCATTCGCCTCTCCTGTCTCACCATCACTCTTCTTGGCTGGTATTACTTCCGGTTGTCTGGCTCTTCCGCTTCCGGGTCGCTTGGCAGCCTACCTTTCACCTTCCGCTTCAGATCGGGGAAGACTTCCGGTAATGGCGCCTCACCTCCGCTCACTTCCGGCTGCCTGGCGTCGACCCTCCGGGCTTCGCTTTGAGGACACTCCGCTTGCAAGGTAGGGGGGCACTTACTCTCCGCTCCTTCCTTCCACACTGCAGTTTGGCTTCTTCTTCTTTGTGTTGTCGTCCCTTAGGTGGCTCTCGCTATCAGTCAGCTGGCCTCGCACGCTTCAGTTGCGGGTGTGTCTTGGGGGTGCTCCGGTCCCTCTGAACAGCCTCGGAGGTGCCGCGGTCGCGTCTCCGACACGGAGCTCCTTCGCCTCACTTCTTGTTCACCGCTGTCCTTCACCCCTCGCTTCACACTGCCATCTTGCGTCTCGCTTTGTTGCCTGCCCGGTATGTTCGTGGGCTAATTTCTCCGTCGTTGTTGTGCTTCCCGTTCTTCCTGCTCTTCGGTTCGTTGCGCAGGACCTTCCTACACCTTGTGCACTTTCTATTGTTCCGTGGTAGTCGGTATTTTCCTGTTTGGCTGGTGGTTTTCCCCTCAGGGATGTGGAGCTGCCGGACCTAGACGACCGTCTCCATTGCCGTCCAAGCCACGCCCCCCACAGTCACAGTAATTTCTATATAGAAATAAATTGCTCGCCTTCGTTCCAAATGTATCATCAACAAAACTGTGACTTGAGAAATATTTCTTCTCCGTGGTAGTAGCTACTATACAGTGCAGTAGTCATTCTTAAGTGTAAAAATAACGTCCATTGAGAACAATAAAAAGTAGAATGTGCCCCAAGACGTCATTCAGTGACTGCAAAGATTTCCTATTTCAAGGTAGTTCGCCCCAGGCAATTATCTCCTAAATCTCAAGAGGCAAAGTGGTGTCTTTTGCACACAGACTGTCTACCCTTGAGTGCTCCAAGCACAGGTCAAGCAGTCATCGAGAGATAATGTGTTCTCTTTTTAGACGAGAGACTCCAGCAGCCTGGTAAATAAATGTCTGGTCTGGTCTACATGAAAGATGTAGCTGTTTGCAAAGGACTTCCACAGAGCAGAGTCGACTTGGTCCTAGGGGTGATATAAACTGGGGAATGTGAAACAGCATAGCTTTTTTTCACAATATTTGCAAACTTCTCTGCAGTTGCAAAGTTTTACGACGCTCCATATTTCCAAGAAAATCGTGCCTTTTGATACTATTTGTACTTGCAGAGATATTGTCTGCTTACATATGCCATTGTGTATCGAAAATTGCTGCAGACGGCCGATATGCAGAAAAAGGTCTCCATACATTTTCCATCTTGGCAAGGTTTAGTTATAATGAGTAAAATCTGGAAATATGATGGGAATTGTATTCTGATGTGCAGCATAAATTTGCAAACTTCCAAATTGGGAACTTTGCAAAACAGTGTCAGCATGAAAGCAACTGCCCACACCCCTAACGTAAAGTACTGTGATATGAATCTCAAACCAGTAAGGAGGAAAAATATCTGTGTTCTGTCATTTAGCATTACTGACCACTCTTTCAGTGTAACTCTGAACATTCCAAAGCTCTAATTAAAATTGGTGATAAACAGTGAAAATGTTGTTTCTGGAAAACTTGAGTATTGCTTGAAGTAGAATTTAAATGTAACAAGAGCAAATAATAGATATTGGTTGATAGGAGTAGATACAGAATTCTGTAAGAGTAACATTATTTGCACCTAACTCAAATTTAAGTGCACAAAGGTGTGGAAAAGTTGCATGTTCATTTGAGATTGGTAAATCCTGATTCACAACAAACACAAGGAGATGATGACACAGATCTGGGTTGAATCCGTCATTGTTCTTTAGCTCAGCTTGCGACCCCAGTTCAGCAACAGCCGTATGCAAATCAGTCTTCACACTGTTTCCTATGGGACCAGTCCAGCCTGAACTGCAAAGCCAGGTTTCCCTGGAACGGAAACAAGCATCCTGGGACCAGTTTCGGGCAACACCTATCATCAGCCAGTCTAGATTTAATCCAGTAACAAAATGAGAAAGGGAACAACGTCTGGGCATTTCTTCACATCGTAGAGCGAACAAAGCAAACACAAGGAGATGACGGCTGGAGCACTTAAACTTTTTAGACACTCCCCCCCTCCTTCAGTCACAGATATGGGTTAAATCCATTATTTTTCTTAAGCTCACTTCGCCACCCCAGTTCAGAAACCCCTCATCAGCCAGGCTACCTTGAATTCAGGGGCAAAGTGAGCAATGGACCCACGTCTGGGCAAATTCTGTCAACTTAAAGCGAACAAAGTAAACACAAGGGGATAATGGATGGAGCACTGAAACGCTTCAGACACTCACCCCCAGTCACATATCTGGGTTGAATTCATCATCATCCTTCAGCTCACTTTGCCACCCCAGTTCGGACCAAGGCATATGCAAATCAGTCTTGACCCTGTTCCTCGTGGGACCAGTCCAGCCTGAACTGCCAAGCCAGGTACTCCCTGGAATGTAAACAAGCATCCTGGGACCTGTTTCGGGGCAACACCCATTATCAGCCATGCTAGATTGAATCCAGTGGCAAAATGAGCAAGGGAACCACGTCTGGGCATACCCTCACAATGTAGAGCGAACAAAGCAAACACAAGGAGATGATGGGTGGAGCACTGAAACTTTTCAGACACACACCCCCAGTCACAGATCTGGATTGAATCCATCATCGTCCTTTAGCTCGCTTTGCCACCCCAGTTCAGCCATATGCAAATCCATCTTGACCCTGTTCCTCACTGGAACAGATCAGCCCAAACTGCAAAGCAAGGTTTTCCCTGGAATGGAAACAAGCATCCTGTTTCAGGGTAACACCCATCATCAGCCAGGCTACCTTGTATTCAGTGGCAAAATGAGTAATGGACCCACATCTGTGCATACCCTCCCAACATAGAGCAAACAATACAAACAGAAGGAGATGATTGACGGATCACTGAAACTTTTCAGACACTCACCCCCAGTCACAGAACTGGGTTCGATCCATAATCGTCCTTTAGCTCACTTTGCCACCCCAGTTAAGGCCCAGCCATATGCAAATCAGTCTTGACCCTGTTTCTCTTGGGAACAGTCCATCGTGCACTGCCAACCAGGTTTTTCCCGGAACGGAAACAAGCATCCTGTGGCTGGTTTCAGGGTAACATCCCTCAGCAGCCAGGCTAGATTGAATCCAGTGATAAAGTGAGCTAGGGACCAACATCTGTGCATACCCTCCCAACTTGGAGCGAACAAAGCAAACACAAGGAGATGATGGACAGAGCAATGAAACTTTTCAGACACTCACCCCCAGTCACATATCTGGTAAAATCCATCATCGTTCTTTAGCTGACTTTGATACTCCAGTTCCGACCCAGCCATATGCAAATCAGTCTTTTCTTGACCCTGTTCCTCATGGGAATAGTCTAGCCCGAACTGCCAAGCCAGGTTTTCCCTTGAACAGAAACAAGAATACTGGGACCAGTTTTGGGGTAACATCCCTCAGAAGCCAGGCTAGCTTGAATACAGTGCCAAGGTGAGCAAGGGACCAACGTCTGGGTATACCCTGCCAGCTGAGGGTGAAAAAAGCTAACACAAGGAGATGATGGCCCGGAGCACTGAAACTTTTCAGACACTCACCCCCAGTCACAGATCTGGGTTAAATCCATGATCATTCTTTAGCTCACTTCACCACCCCAGTTCAGACCTAGCCATATGCAATTCAGTCATGATTCACTTCAGGTCTTATGGATTTCTCAGCCATAAACACCTCTTACTGCTGGGCAAAATAATTATATTTTTTATCAGGTCATTCGAAGCTCAGTCTGGGCCCAAACTGATAGTGAAAATACTGAAGGCAAGGAAATTACTGGGCCCTGTACGAAATTGCCATATTTTGTGTGATGTCCTCACAATTTTTGCCCTATCGGTTTTTCTAGTGTTAGAACTCTGTGTACCCTATCCCAGCTAAAAAGAAGTAAATTGCCTTATCCCTGCCACAAAAAGTAAAGGGCATGTGCTCCCCCTTTTAACATGTTAATATTAGCTTAAACCTAATTAGTGCAATTAGCTTTCCTATAAGACCATAGTTTATGTCATAGAAATACACCCTTAGCATGGAAAGTTAAATGCCATCTATGAACAGCGACGCCTATTGTGCGTCTCACAACAGTGGCAGAGAACACCTGGCTTCAGGTCAACCCTCTGTTGTCTGACAGCAACAGTTTGAATCCTGTTACCTACAACTGTCAAAATTACTATTTTGGAGGGTGGGAAAACCTTATTGTAAATAATAAATACGCTAGCCTTAATCGCACTTTGCTGCGCAAGTTGTAGGATGCATAATAACTAAGAGTAAAAAATGTGTAATACTGGAAATGGCATGTTCGTTTAGTGAATAGGTCCTAAACAACATTATCACTGGTTAGGATGAACTTGGGACATAGTAAACGTATAGATTACACCCTTTATTCTATAACTTTTGACATGCACCAACTACAGACTCAATTGAAAGATTTATTTTTATATTTAACAAAAATCCAAGTCAGATATTCAATAAATATATTCGAAGATAACTTTGAAAAGTAACCTTTACAATGAGAGAAGCTGTTGGAGGATAATTTGCATTTGATATACATTAGCTCTCCTGCAACTGCCCTGCCTGTACTTGTCCTGAATATAGTGTGAAAGAGGAGTTAGAAATTACTCCGAGAGCAGAAACAATGGCTTGCAGACAGGGAGGCGTTTTCTTACCCTGGCAGGAAGACCAGCTGGGGGTCTAGGAGCTTAATTTACTTCAAATGGTCCTGGCCTGTCTCCAGAAAATGTTAGGTGACACTTGGAAAGACCCAACGTTTTTCCTGTAGTCAAGCTGGCACCAACCCCAGAAAGGGGAAAGCTGTGCCTAGAACTGGTTTTCAGAGGAGGGGACTGCTCATTAACCTGGACACACCTTTTGGTGTGCTCACAGGCTCTTCACAGGTGGAAAAGGTTTTCCCCATTTTGAGAGTGTGGGACACTGTGGGGTTGTTTACAGTAGGGCAAAGAGGAGCGGCTGAAAAAGTAGGTAGGGTTGCCCCTGGGAATGCTTACCCCATTAGTTAATGAGTGCCCAGGAGTCAGTTCTACCCACAAGCTGGTGGCAAGTGTGGCAGTTCAAGGTACGATCCTTATAATACTTTCCAGACCTGTGGAAGATCATAAGAGCACTAGACATGCTGTCTGGGATCTGAGAGGAGCCCTATGGGATTGGTCATTTTCCTCTTATACCCAAGTCAAAGAAGAGGACTTTAAGGGTCATTTGGCTGACCTCCTGTGTGGCTACAGAGACACAACAAGCTACAAGACTCCTTTTTTATGAAGTACCCAGATGATCTGTGGGAACTGGATGCGACTGAACTTTGCTGTTAGCCTATTCCTGGCAACCTGAGAGTCTCTAAGTGCCTCTATGACGTCCTTTCCAGCCTTAGAAGTGTTCTTCTATATTTGTTCGGACACCAGAAGAAAGTCTGCAAAGTTCTGAACATTTTTCCTAAAGCGCTTCAGGGGGACTTCCACTGCATTGTATTGAACTTTAGCTTGTCCAAACCAAGGCTCCCAGCACCTCTGAAAAAAAAAAACAACAGGCCTGATTACGAGTTAGGCAGTCCAATGGACCACCGGATCCCATGGTGGCAGTCCCTGTAACGCCAGACTGGTGGTCCATCCCACTGTATTATGAATATGACAGTGGGACTGCCACAGGATCGCCCCAACCACCGTGGATCATGGAACCCACGGCTCTGGGCACGGCGGTCAGAGGCCCTAATATACTGGTGGTGCCACTGCGGATACACTGAGCATATTCTGTGTTTTCTCACTGCCACAGTTTTCATGGTGGTGAGGCTGCCATTAAAACTTTGGCAGTGAGGGCCCCCTATTGCCTCAGGGGCGTAGAATGCCTGCAGCGGGGCACATGATGTGATCCCCTGTGTGCACTCACCCCCTTTTCTGCATGGCATGGATTTAACAGTCCATGCTGTGCAAGAACGGTCTTTGGTATTCCCATTGCGGTGCCTATTTAATAGACACCACCGTGTGAATGCCAAATGACTACCTGCCAAAGCACAAGATTATTCATAATCTGGCAGACGGCCAACGCTTCAAGACCGCCAATCTTGTAATCAGGCCCTAAGTCTAATTCACCATTGGAAGTTAGAACATTTTATAGAGAAATTACCCACGATCCACACCTCCAACAGGACCAAAATGCTTCAAGTATCATAGGCTTCAGTTCCGCTGTGGTGGCTACAATTTCAGTGGAAGCACACTCAGGGAAGATTTTTCTTCTCAAAAAATGAGAAAAAATTAGAACTGCGCATGCGCGGGCACCTGCGCATGCGCAGTTCCCAGAAGAAGATGCGATGGAGACGCAGGGGAGATTTGCCTTGTTTTTCCACATAGATCGGGGTAGGCAGAAGGGGCAAATTTCTGCACATTCCCTGGGCAGAACGGAGTTGTCCGCCCACTCCTAGAGAAAAGTAAAGAAACTAAGGGCCCGTTTATATCGCTCTTGCACCACACAACTTAGTACAAGAGTGACACAATTCTTTAGACAGATTTTTGAAGCCACGCAAAGTCACTATGCATGACTCTGAGTGTTTCCAAAAACCTGGAGTAAAGCAATGCTGTGCAAATCACTGTGTTGCATAACTTTGCCCTGGGAAGGCATTCCATGGGCGTTGCAGGAGTGTTCCAACACAACTCTCAATGATTTTTGACGTATTCCTAGATCGACCTCTAGGAACGACCTCTGACCCTGCCCTCAGGCTAGGTCGCCCCCACGCCGCTGCTGCCTGACAGTCTTGGTTCCCTGCCTGCCTACCTTACCCAGGACGGTCCCAGCCGCCGCTGAGCCGTCCATCCTCGCCGCACTTTCCCGCCGCTGCCTCCCTGCGGCCCCGCCCCCACCAAGCCCATTCGCCGCCCCGCTCCTGCCACCCAGCTGCTCCTTCCTCCCGGTTTCCCTCTTAAGGGGGCCGTGCGGCAATGCAGGGAGCGACCTCTGACCCTGCTCTCAGGCTAGGTCGCCCCCACGCCGCTGCTGCCTGCCAGTCTTGGTTCCCTGCCTGCCTACCTGACCCGGGACAGTCCCAGCAACCGCTGAGCCATCCATCCTCGCCGCACTTTCCCGCCGCTGCCTCCCTGAGGACCCGCCCCCACCAAGCCCACCCCGAGGTGCACCCACTGGCCCTTCACCTGCCAAGCATGTAAATTCACCTGCTTCCGAACTTACACCCCGCTCACCGAACACAGCAACAACAACAACAACAACCACCTCAAGTGCATCCTCCTCAACACCCGCTCCGTCCACAAACACGCCGTCGAACTCTGGGAACTCCTTGATACTAGAGCACCAGACGTCGCCTTCCTCACGGAAACCTGGATGAATGCCTCCTCGGCCCCCGACATCGCCATAGCCATCCCGGACGGCTACAAGATCACCCGAAAGGACCACGTCAACCAAACCGGAGGAGGAATCGCCATCATCTACAGGAATACCATCAGCGTCACGATCAACGCCGAAGACATACTCACCACCGCCGAACACCTACATTCCCAGATCCACACCAACCCCCAAACCACCCTCAGAGTTACACTCATCTACAGTCCACCAGATTACACTGGACCGACCACAGCTGCATCCACTTCACCTTAAAGAAAACCACCTCCCACCACCAGACACTACAGATCCCCCGCAGATGCTGGAGCAAAGTCACCACAGACCAGCTAACCACATCGCTGAGCCAGAACCCACCTGTCGACACCCCTGACAACAACGACGCAGCACACAATCTCGCACAGTGGATCACCAACTGCGCCGATGACCTCGCTCCACTGAAGAAACCCCCAGGCAAGACTACCAACAGAAAAACCTAATGGTTCACTGACGCCCTCAAAATCACAAAGAAATCATGCCGAACCCTCGAAAAAGCTTGGTGCCGCAAACGGACATCAGAAAACATGACAGCCCTCAAGAGCACCACCCGCGAATACCCCCAGATGATCCGCACCACCAAAAGGACATCGTTCAAAGAGCGGCTGGACAACAACACCCACAACAGCAAGGAACCCTTCAGCATCGTCAAAGAGCTCTCCAACCCCAGCGCCAGCAACGACGACATCACACCGTCGCTCGCCTCTGCAACTCCCTCGCCACATTCTTCCACCGCAAGATCGCAGATATACATGACAGCTTCGGACCCCAGACTCCACCTTCAGCCACCAAACCAACGACCCCCACCACCAGCCTCAGCGCATGGACCCCCATCAGCACTGAAGACACCACCCGCATCATGAACACCATCCACTCTGGCTCCCCCTCCGACCCATGCCCTCATCATATCTTCAACAAAGCCGACACCATCATCGCACCCCACCTCCGGAACGTCATTAACAGCTCCTTCACATCAGCCACCTTCCCTGGAAGCTGGGAACACGCAGAAATCAACGCCCTTCTGAAGAAACCAACAGCGGACCCCAAAGACCTCAAGAACTTCCGCACATCTCTCTGCTCCCCTTCCTGGCCAAAGTCATCGAGAAGACCGTCAATAAACAGCTGACTGCATTCCTCGAAGAAAACAACTCGCTCGACCCATCCCAATCCGGATTCCGAGCCAACCACAGCACAGAGACCGCCCTCATCGCAGCCACCGATGACATCAGGACCCTGATGGACAACGGAGAGACAGCCGCTCTCATCCTCCTGGACCTCTCGGCAGCCTTTGACACCGTCTGCCACCGCACCATAAATAACCCGCCTCTACAACACTGGGATCCAAGGAAAGGCCCTGGACTGGATCACATCGTTCCTCTCCGACAGAACCCAGAGAATCCGCCTCCCTCCCTTCCGCTCAGAGGCCACCAAAATCATCTGCGGCGTACCCCTGGGCTCCTCACTCAGCCCAACCCTCTTCAATATCTACATGAGCCCCCTCGCCGCCATCGCACGCAAACACAACATCAACATTATCTCCTACGCCGACGACACCCAACTGATACTCTCCCTCACCAAAGACCCTCTCACCGCCAAAGCCAACTTCCAGGACGGAATGAAAGAGGTCACAGAATGTATGAAGCACAGCCGTCTGAAGCTCAACTCGGACAAGACGGAGGTCCTCATGCTCGGACAATCCGCATCCACCTGGAACGACTCCTGGTGGCTCACGACACTGGGCACCGCACCGACACCCACGGACCACGCACGCAACCTGGGATTCATCCTGGACTCCTCCCTCACGATGACCAAGCAAGTCAACGCAGTCTCGTCCTCATGTTTCAACATCGTGTGCATGCTTTGAAAGATCTTCCGGTGGATCTCCACCGAAACCAGAAAGACGGTCACCCAGGCCCCCGTCACCAGCCGACTGGACTACGGGAACACCCTATATGCAGGAACCACAGCCAAACTTCAGAAACGCCTTCAACGCATACAGAACGCCTCCGCACGACTCATCCTCGACATCCCCCGCCACAGCCACATATCCACCCACCTGCGAAACCTGCACTGGCTCCCAGTCAGCAAGAGGATCACATTCAGGCTGCTCACCCACGCACACAAAGCGCTCCCCAACATGGGCCCGAATACCTCAACAACCGCCTCTCGTTCTACACCACCACCCGCCAGCTCCGCTCCACCAGCCTCGCCCTCGCCACCGTCCCATGGATTCGCAGAACCACCACCGGAGGGAGATCATTCTCCTACCTGGCAGCCAAACCATGGAACTCCCTCCCAGCACACCTACGACTGACCCAGGACCATCTCACCTTTAGGAAACACCTCAAGACCTGGCTATTCGAGCAATAGCGGCACCATCCTCTCCTTTCAGCCCCTTGAGACCCTCACGGGTGAGTAGCGCGCTCTACAAATGTATTGATTGATTGATTGATTGATTGATTTACAAGAACTTGTAAACCCTTTCCCTGTCATGCAGTGCAGCAAGATAAGGTTTCTTGATGTGCTGCATTTTTATGACTTCCCCATAAATAGGCACCTATGTTTCCTTTGCCTGCAACAATGTAGCTCATTTTAGGTGACAGAGAATTCCAAAATGCCTGACTTGTGGTTAGAAACCTGGAATCAATTATGAACAATCTATGAGCCAGCTGGATGAACATAGTTGGCTACTAACATCTTAGCTAGCAAGTGAATTCTGCCAATTGCACATAAAAGGACTAAGACATTTTTAAGGCTGGATCAGTTTGTCTAGATATAAAGTTACCTTAGACATTTGAACCTGAAAGTACATTGCTGGCGTCTTTGTTCAAATTTGACTGCTGTGTTGTCTAAGGCAGCAGTTATCACCCTGTGGTACGAGGACCCCTGCTGGTCTACGAAGCAAACGCAGGCAGTGCGCGCCTTCTTAGAAAAATGAATAATATTAACAAACTCATAAGGTGAATATAAAGGAATAAGCAAAATGCAAAATGGAACAAATTTGAACGTTCCGTTAGTGTGAAGGAATTTGCAATTGGAGATTAAAAATTGGTGTCTTCAGATCAATTCGTTGGAGCAGTGTAAATGCATCAAACAGAATACTTTATGGAAGATGGGTGGCCTCAGTTAACTTTTGAAAAGCCCCAGCCTTCCCATTAAAATCAACATTTTAATTTTGTTTATTTGTCTGCAAATGAAATACAATATTTCATAATTTGTACATTTGTTGAATGCTTGCTTTTGTATGTATATATATTGTTTAGGTTCATCAAACTTGCTTAAACTGGGTTCTCAGCTTCCAGTAATGACTCAGTGGAATCCCTGGATTCCAGTAATGATCCAGTGGGGTCCCTGATTTCTAGGAATGATTAAGTGGGCGGATACGTAGAAGTCAAAAGGTTAAGAACACTGGTCTAAGGCATAACACATAGGTCGAAGTAGCTGGTGAAGTCTGTATACAAATCCATTAATGTCAAGAGGGTGTGAAAAACATATGCCCTCACAACCTGAGCCTTCCATAATAGGACATTACTATATTTAATGAAGGCAAAGGCTACCTTTCTCACAAATACAATTTAAAAAATGGGGTATTATTCTGGGTACTTTCAGTCAGTTCCATTGCTATGCACACCTCTTTCCTTCAGGTGTACATTTAGAAGCACAGAGAAGTGTAGGAAAGACATTGAAAATTAGGGACATCTGTTTTTTTTAATTTTATTTTAAATATTTTTATTTGAGTTCCCCTCCCCCTTTTACATTGTACAGAGCACACAATAAAAATTCATTACATTTTACCATGCAGGATTGTCATAAATCATAAAGAAAATTATACAAATAAATCAAGCATAAAAGATAAACTATAAGTGAAGGCAAAGCAGGACATAGTTACAATAAGACAGCAATTTAACATAATTCATTTTCAAATCTACCCCGGATCTCTCTCTTTCCACTTCTGTATATGATCCCATATCTCATATCCAAGTTTTTTACTTATTCTTCCCCTCCTTGCATAAATCGCTTTCTCAAGGTTAAATATAGCTAATAATTTATTCAACCAGTGATGAAAAGTAGGTGGCAGTCGATCTAGCCATGCTGTAGCAATACAGAGTCTTAAAACAGCCATAGCCACAAATACAAAATATTGATAATTAGTCTTATCTATTCGATCCTCTATTCCTAGAAGTATAAGTGATGGTGTTAGAGAGATTTCTATGTTTAATGCTTTTTTAAGGAATTGTTCAATTTCCTCTTGAGTTGTTTTTAGGTGTGGACAAGCAGCAAACATATGGATTAAATCAGCCTGAGCACTGTCGCACCTCGGGCACGTAATGCCAGCCACTCCTCCCCACTGCGCCAACCTGGATGGAGTATAATACAGAAAATACAGCGTTTTAAAGTGCTGTGCCTGGAGTGATGCCGAGCATAATAATTTCTGCCCTAATTCCAAAGATTTAGAGAAACTTTCCTTCTCTATACCCACTTTTTGTACCCATTTGCCTTCATATTTTTCCAGATCATTTGGTTGATATTCTATTAATTCGGAATAAAATCTTTTAATTGTGCAATCTATACCAATCTGTATAGTATCCAAGATTGAATTTGTTGCAAATCCCGCCGGCCCTCCCATTTTTGTCAAAATAAAACTTCTAATTTGCGAGTATTTAAAGTAATGGTTAGTATCCAGCCCATATATTGTTTGTAAATTATTAAACTGCATCACCCCCTGTGCTCCTATCAGATCACCCAATTTGGAAATCCCATGATTACCCCAATCCGTAAATACTGCCCCAGAAAATATATCACCAGGAAAATTTGGATTATTACTCATCCTAGTATAAGCATTATATCGTCCTAGGCCAAATTTTTTCGAGAAGGAAAACCAAATCTTATATGCAGCCATTGCCGTTTTGAATTTAATTCTCTTAAAATAACTATGTTCTACAAACTTCAAGAGAAAGTTTTCCGCTTGATAACCTAGTACTATTGAGTAAATTGCCAACGTTCCTAACTCACAATATCCTTCACTCTCTGCTCCTCCGAGCAGACCTGTCATATATTGGAGGCATGCTGCCCAGTAATATAATTTTAAATCCGGTAGGGCCCACCCCCCTCGTTCCCGCGGTAGCGCCATATATCTAAGTGCCCTTCGGGTCTTCCCATGTGCCCACACAAATCGATTTACCATATGCTCCAGAAGCTTAAACCATTTTCCTTCGAATAATAAGGGTATAGCCCTAAACAAATACAAAAACTTAGGGAGAAAAATCATTTTGATTATGTTAGTTCGTCCTACTATTGAAAAATGTATATTATTTAATCTGTCCAAATCCTTCTTAGCTTTGTTTATTATTGGCGATATATTCAACTCCACAAGATTGTCCAGATCTAGAGTTATTGTTACCCCTAGATAGACTCCACTATGAACCACCCGAGAATCAGTACAAACTATTTTGCTATTTTTAATAATTTGTGTTTTTGCAGTATTGAGGGCATAACCAGACACTTCTCCAAATAATTGCGCTTCTGCCTCAACCAACTCTATGGCTTCTGTGGGTCTAGATGTTATAATCGCCACGTCATTATCATAAGCCAGGAATTTGCAAGGGCCCCTAGCAGTCTCTACTGGGGAGATGTTATCATTTAATTCTATACGCCTTATGTAGGGGTCCATATAGAGGGCAAATAGAAGCGGGGAGCAAGGGCACCCCTGTCGTGTACCCCTCTTTATCTGAAAGGGTAACGTATACCTTCTGTTTACTCTTATACGAGCAGTTGGTCCTGCATATAATACCTGTAGGGCTTTCACTATTCCCTCCCCAAATCCATCCTTCTCAAAATAAACCAAAGAAAGTCCCAGGAGACCCGGTCAAATGCTTTTTCAGCATCCAATAACATCACTGCGAGCGGGTCTCCTGAAACCTCTGCAAAATCAAATAAGGTAATAACTTTTCGTATATGATGGGTAGTACCCCTCCCTGGAATAAACCCATGTTGGTTAATACTAACCAAACTGCCAATTGTCTTCGCTATTCTCAGGGCGAGTATCTTCGAGTATACTTTCGTGTCTGTGTTATTGGCCTATAAGACCCAGGTTGTTCTGGTGGCTTTCCCTTTTTCAAAATTATAACAATGTCCGCCCCTGCCCAACTATTTGGAATTGATATACCTTTCTGTGCTTGCTGCATTGTGGCAATGAAATCCTTTTTAATTATATCCCAAAATATTTTATAAAATTCCAGTGGAATTTGGTCAGGTCCTGCAGCCTTCCCGGGCGTCAGGCTGGTTAAAGCGATCATTATTTCTTCTGGTGTAAACAAAACCTCCAATATATTAGTCTGTTCTTCTAATAGTGTACCTGCTGGTATATTGTCTAGGTAATTCCTTATTTTATGAATATCAGTCAAGCAATCTTGATCATACAAGGAAGTGTAAAACTTTCTGAAAACTTCTTGTATCCCTTCTGAATCTGTAACTACTGCTCCTGCATCATCCTGTATCTCTCTTATTTGCTCTATAGAGACATTCTGTCTTGTGCGAATAGCAAGAGTACGGCCAACAGTTTCGCTAAATTCATAGCTTCTTTATTTGTTGGCTAGATATATTCTCGCTGCCTTGTTAGCTATAGCTTCTTCCGCCTCCATCCTTGCTTTTGCTATTCTCATCTGTACTTGATCTAAGGGGGCACCTCTAAGCACACTCTGAGTTAATTCCTCCTCTGCCTCTACCACTGCTTGAGCTAGTTCCGCCTCCCTTTGTCTAATCCTTCTTCGACTTGCTACACTAAAGCTTATCGTCTCCCCTCTAATGGCCGCCTTAAATGAGTCCCACATATTCCCTGTTGACGTACTACCTCTATTAATATCTAAAAAGATCCTGATCCAATTCCTCATATGCATAAGGTAGGCATCATCCATAACACTCTCTCAAATGTCCAGACTCGGGGCAGGTCCGTACTCACCCCAATATTTAATGGTAAGACCAGGGGATTATGATCGGATATTATCCACGGTAGTCTTTCAATCTTGACTTTTGGTTGCAGAGAGTATGAAATAAAAAAGTAGTCTAGTCTAGCACAGACCTTGTGCGGGGCTGAATAATAAGTAAATCCCTGCTCAGTAGGTTTTAAGGCCCCCCATACATCCACTAACGCATTATTTCTTATAAGTTTATATAGTGAACGCTAAACTCTCTTTTTCCTACCATGGTAATCCCGACCGGGGGAAATTCCCAGTCCTCCTGCCCCATTAATATTAAAATCCCCAGCCAAGATTACATTAGGTGACCATGCGTCTAATTCCAAATCCAAAAAATCCAGAATATCCGGATCATCTTCTGTTGAACCATATACACTGCCTACAGTAATCCATTTCTCATTAACTTTACACTCTATTAGAACCCACCTCCCCCATTGATCTTCAAGTTTCTTCCTTACTGTTATATCCCTGCATTACGCTAATATTGCCACTCCTCTATTCTTAGCCCCTTGCTTAGAATATGCTAACACGTTAAATCCTAGTTGTTCTAGTAGGTGACCTTGTGTCCCTTCTACATGGGTTTCCTGCAGACAAACCAAATCCACATTTAGAGATCTTAACCAAGTTGCAACCCTCTGCCTTTTAATTCGATCATTTAGACCGCAAACATTAACCGTAACTACACGTATACTCATTAGTGTACATCAAATGGATTTCCCATCATGCTCATACAAATAAAAAAATGTTTTTAATATTTATCTCTTGGTATAATACATTCTTCCAATTGGACACATCAAATTTTCCTACACTGTCCTGCATGTGATAACTCAAACAAAAAACACTGTGCTCTGTACCCCTCCTCCACTCCCTCCCCCCTTCCCCCTCCCATGAAATATATCCTATTACTTCCGATGTTTGGGGGCCGCCATCAACGACTTAGAGCCTTCTTTTCTCCCTTTGACCTCATCCAAGTATGCCTGTGCTTTGATTTCTGAGAAGAAGGTTTTTGTATACCCATTAAAAATAACTTTAAGGCGACAAGGAAACATTAGATAGGCCTCACAACCGAGATTTCGAAAGGGGGTTATCAATTACCTCATACGCCATCGCCTTTCCACTGTCACATGACAGAAATCCGTCCGGGTAAAAAATGTTGTGCCGTTGTAGGATCGTCTGGCCTCAGGTTTCGCTTTCTCCATAATTTCCTGCCTTAAGAGGTAATTTCCTACATATATCAAAATTGCCCTAGGTTTATCTGATATTTGTTCTCTCCTTTGTACCATAGGGAACCTGTGAGCCCTCTGTATCTCACTATCCCAATTCCATACCGACAATTCTGGGAAAGCCCCCTTAAGTAGATCAACAACAAATGCTCGCACATCCTGCCCCTCTTTTCCTTCCGCGACCCCTAGAAGTCTAACATTGTTCCTTCGTTGTCTATTTTCATAATCTTCGAGCTTCCAATGGACATCCGACGCCATCTTTTCCTGTTCGTTTTTAAACTCATTCCATTTCCCAACATTCTCCTCTAGTCTCTCAGTTCTGGCCTCCACTTCTGTAACCCTGGCTTCCATGTCTGCATAAAGTTTATTCACCTTGTGTAGTGAGCCCTGTATTTTTTGATTGGCCTGCTTCGCCCTCCGAGACTCACTTCTTGCCTCCCCCTGCATTTGTTTCAAAGGTATTTTTTTGAGTTTGAAGTGGAGTAACGGCACCTTCTTGGTAGAGCTGAGAGGTTGCTGAGTAATCCCAGTCTAATTTTTTGAAAATTAGGGACATCTGAAGGATTTTGGGGGCCCTGCACCAACCTCACCCTGTTTGGAATAGCTTTAAATGTATGATCCAAATTCAGCTCTTTTATGCTCTCTATGTCAACATCTCTGACAGTGCAAAGGCACACTGTTCAAATTCTAAATGCTTTTACATCTAATGTTCAGGAATAGTGATAATATTATAACTCAGGAGCACACTAATATTACTGCAAGTAACCGCTGACGCACTCCCATTTCTCATCGGAGAGCTCCTGTTGTGATCTAAAATAAACTTTTTTAATGGATGTTGCATGAAACATAAACTCAACATTCTCTGTAACATGTATGTAATAGACGTCCACACATCACTACATTAAAAATAAATAAAAGGAAATTATATTTAAAACAATCTGGTTAAGAATTATTCAAGGCCATCATGGCAAGACTCTGCAGAGCAGAGCTGGCTCTATCAGCAAATGTCAGCGAATGTCTATTACATGAATTAAAGGTTTGCGGGTGCAAGCCTCATTTGCAAGGCCCACTCCACTGGCAAAATAACACGTCCCCTCTCCTCGGTGTAAAGTATGAATCAGAAAAAATAATCATCACAGCGGAAATGCCATGGGCCTCATTTATGAGAAGTGACGCATCGCTGCGTGAAAGCAGTGATGCGTCACTTCTCAGTGCGCCCTCCTTGCAACATGATTGATGCATTATATTTACAGTGTGACGCATCATTGCGCAAGGAGTTACAGATACGTCAGTATTTCTGACGTATCTGTATGGCCCAAAAGTGACGCATTCATGTAGTGTGTCACAAAAGTGACGCAACTCCAGCAATGTGTCCTTTTACATGGGGCAAGCCCCATGTGAAAGGGCCTGCGTCAGTCTTACGCCTGCTGTGAGGTAGGCACAAGATATTGACGCATTTGCGTCCTAGAAGTGGCGCAGTAAAATCTAATAGATTTAACTGCATCACTTCTACGACCCTTTCTTGCGTCAGAACGCCCCCCCCTGCATACATTATACCTGGCGTAGGTATAATGTGGGGCAAGGGTTTACAAAGTGATGCATCTACCTAGATGCGCCACTTTGTAAATATGGCGCAACAAGGCACATTTTTTACTCCACGGATGCGTCACAAAAAGTGACGCACCAGCAGCGTGAAAGTGACGCTCGGCCTCATGAATGAGGCCCCATGTATATAAGAATGCATGTCTTTCCTCACATTTGTCTGTAAGCTTTGCAGAGGGACAGCACATAGCTAGAAGTAGAATGAAATGCCACTGGTACCAAGCACCTTTCTTCATGATGCAATGAAAGTTGTAGCCTGGCCTGGAGATATTACAGTTTGGTGTAATGGTGTGTCATTTTGGTAATTTGCCATTATGCTTTTGACGTAATATTCCTGAAGTGATACTATCATCCCGGATCGTGTAACTAAACGCCATTCATGACAAAAAGTGTAACGCAAGAGTACACAGACTTGATTTGATTTCAATTTGTAAAGCGCAAAAATTACTCAGAGGCATCAAGGCGCTTATAAGCAAGTGGATGTTGCGTGTGTTTGTATAACCAGCAAACCTACCACTTTATCTACCTTTACTCCACCAATGTGTGTCAATTACAACTGCAGAAAAATCCCCGTAACTTCCACACTGCTAAATAAAATATGTGCACGTAGAAGCACTGCAAATCTGCTTTTGTGATCATGATTGGATGACGCATGAGAAATTGTCAAATTGTCTGGGCTAAACAGAGAAATTGTTTTCTAAATTCGACTGCTTTATCAATTTCGGAAAATGATATATATATTTTTCTTATTTACACATTTTTGGAGGTCATTCCTTTAAAATAATAATAATAACTCAAACGATAGCGGGCCAGACCGAATCTTTAACAGTCTGTCTGTTTGTTTTCTTTTTTTGCGCTGCCGGTTTTGCTGAAAAGTGTAAGGATAAGGCTCATTAGAAAAGGGACAAAATAATTTAAGAATAGCATCCACTGTTTCCACAATGCCTTGTTAACTGATTCGTAAAGTACATTTATTTTCTAAGAAAATAATAATTCATATCCTTTGTTTTAACACGATCCGGTGTAAAATCTCTTACGCAATCCATCCTCTTATGAACTTCACAGTTATAAACCACAAAACTAGGTCACACAAAAGCAGGTCATGATCCAAATGTCTGCTTCATTTTCAGTCCACTAATCCCTCAAGATTAAAACACAGAATCTTAATTTACTAGAGTATAACCTACCTCCCACGAACACCTGCTTCATATACTTCGAAGCAAGGGAGTACAGTCCAAAGCCTTGGGCTGGCTCCACTCCTTCTTATCCAACCGTACCCAAGCTGTACACATGAGACAGTATCACTCTAAACCAAGCACCATCGGCTGTGGGGTACCACAGGGTGCCTCTTTGAGCCCCACCCTCTTCAATGTCTATGTTTCATCTTTAGCCGACATTGGGAGGAAGTGGGGCATTGGAGTCTGCTCATACGCTGACGACACACAGCTGGTGGTGACTATGGATGAAGGCCCTGAGGTCATCAAATCCAAACTACACAACTGTCTAGGAGAAATGGCCCACTGGATGCACAAGCATTCCCTGAAGCTGAATGCCGGGAAATCAGAGATCCTACTATTTGGGGGAGCAAAACATGTATGGGATGCCACATGGTGGCCCCCTTCACTGGGAACGGCCCCCTCTCCCAGTCAACAGGCCAGGAACCTGGGAATCATTATGGACGATACTCTTTCCATGAAAGATCATGTCAGATCACTCTGCGGGAAAAGTTTTGCCATACTCAAACTCCTTGCTAAAATATTCCCTTGGCTACCCTTGGACTGCAGACGGTCCGTTACGCAGGCACTACTGGTCAGTCGCCTGGATTATGGTAATGCACTTTTCAATGGGATGAACGACCATCTATTCTCACGTCTGCAGATTGTGCAAAACCAGGCGGCTAAACTTATTCTTAACAAAAGTAAGCGCGACTCAGCATCAGAGTGCCTAAATAAACTCCACTGGCTCCCAATGCGTCAGAGGGCTGCCTTCAAGCTACTCAGTCATGCTCACAAGACCCTACATGGAACTGGCCCTTCGATACTGCAAGGAAGGATCGAATTTTACAAACCTAACAGAAATCTGCGATCTTGCCAATCTGCATTGGCAAAGCCTAAACGCATCCATAAGGTCAGAACAGGTGGACGTTCCTTTTCCCACCTAGCAGCCAAGAGATGGAACGAGCTCCCCCCCAAGCTAAGACACACCTCCAACTATCTTCAGTTCAGAAGGAATCTCAAAACGTATCTCTATACTAAACCATAAATCCCAGCTGTCACCCTAGCAGCTTCTCTGGCTCTTAGCGCCGTGATATCCTTCGGGATGATTGATGCGCTCTATAAAAACCACAAAATAAAAATAAAATAAAATAAATAAAATATGCCTTTTCAACTTGTTCAGTCAGACGGAAATCACATTTAAAAGCAGTGGATTCCTGAGGAAATTGATGTATTAATTTTCCACACCTCTGGTAATCCCGAAGAAATGATAGGCTGCAGGCAAACTGATTTGCTGCCCATCTCAAGCAGGCGAAGGTCACTCAGGTGTCAATCACATCAAACATCATGTCGAAAACGAGTTCTTGTTCAAGTTAAGAGCACGTCAGCAGGCTGCAACAAGGAAAGGAGTAACATTGATGCATACATTGTTTTTACTTTTAATGGGTAGCCACACTGAGGAAGGCTAGTGATGCAGTAGATATCTGCTGAATGTTTTCCCATGTAGAGTGGTGGATTGTGTACTTACATATATTTCCTCCCACCATTGATAAATTGATAACAAATAGGTTGATCAGGCTAATTGCATCAAGTCTGTGTCTCATTTCTGCCCAGGCACCATCATTATAATCCCTCCTCCTGGAAGGGGGGGCTAATTGTTACCTCTTACAGACACCCTACTTTGCAAACAGGAAAACATGTTGGGTAGGTGAGTAGGACATGGGTCGGATGAAGAAGCAAGCCGCTGGTGCTACCTGTGGGTGAGGACACAACAATGATATCCCTCAATGATAGTCCTAAAGTTAGGACTACTAACTTCTGTGAATACCGAAATGAGTAAGTGCCTTCTGTGAATACGAAAATGAGTAAGTGCCTTCTGTGAATACCAAAATGGTAGGAAGTTTAGGATTTTGTCTTAAGTTAGTTCTGTGAATCAGGCCCTTTATGTCACTGTGACTTCAGAACAGGAGGCGCACTCTACTTCAAGCCCTTTGCGATCTTCTTCAAGCAGGATACACAGCACACAGCAAAGTATTTGTCCTCTCCTTAGCAGAAACAGCCTCTGCAGACCAACTTCAAACAGCACACAGCTATGGGGCAGTACTTCTTCTTCAGCTTTCCCAGCTCTTCTCCTTCTTGGAGGTTCGTCTTGAGTCCAGAAGTATTTTAAAATTCTGTGGTCTGGGCCCCACTTTTTATAGCACACATTCCTTTGTTCTCCCGTGGCAGAGAAACTCTTTGCCCAGCTAAAACCAGGTCTTAACTTCCTGGTGCAGCTGCCTGGCAGGCGGTGGAGACAGCATTGCCCAAGGCAGATCAGGCCCATTCAGGTGGAAAAGAAATCACCTTCCACTAATCACTCCAAGGCCGGACAGTCAATACACAAACCTAGAAGAGGCACACTGGATGATTAAGTAAGAAAATACCCACTTTCCAAAAGAGGTATTTTAAAACACAGAATGTTAAAATCATCATTACTAAATAATGCATCTTTATATTCCAGGCATACTAATCTTTACCTTCCTATCTTGTTCCTATGGACAGTTATATTTATAAGATGATTACTGTTGAAAGGCTCTCTGTCCTATGGGATGTATGGAATATATATATATACATATATATATATATATATATATATTCACTGAAAAAACCATAGGTTATAGACCATATATAGTTAGGAATTAGCATTTAAAAAACCTTATTTTACTCACACAAAACCATTGAAATTCCATATATAGTTAGTTGCACTAACTATATATCGCGCACCCGCAATCCACTGCTGATCATGTCACATATTACATCATTCATGACATGGTCAGTGACATCACTGATGACATCACTGATGACATCTCAAATGACATCACTGATGACATCACTGATGACAACATCCAGTGACTGTATGTTTCTGTAAAGTTAAATATGTCTTACATATTGAAGAATGAGTGGATGTATAAGTGTCTGGATGAAGGATTTAGTAGGTGCGTGACTGACTGTATGAGTGAGTGATTAAATGTGTCTCACTGAATGCATGGGTTAGTGACTAAACTGTCTTAATTTGTGCATCATTATGTCTGTTGTGATGTAAACTGCTGCATGTGTTGATCATTGGCTATACGAGAGGTTATATGTGTTATTAATTGGTTGCCCAAGTATTTCTATGGGAGATTGAGTTTGTGTGGGGGTGGCTGGAAGGTGTGTGACTCTATGCATAGATGTGTGAGCAGTTTATTCACTAGGTGTATGAGTTCAAGACTGCATGTGGAAACAGCTACATGGGCAGTTGACTGTGTGCATGAGTGTATTGATGAGTGAATGGATATCTCAATGCTACATGTCATAGTAAGTACATATGTTAAACACAGTACATGTGAGAGTTGGCATATATAAATAACTGTGCATGAGAGCCACTGAATGAGTGAGTGGTTGTATCGATCATTGTGAACTTGTATCAGGGATTGTATAAGAGAGTAAATATGTGTTAGTATATGTTTCAATAAGTAAGGTGTGTTTAACTGTATAGTTGAAGAAATGGAGGTGAGATTGTTTCTTTGCATGACTGACTGGGTGTGTGAGTAACTCCATGGATGAGTGGCAGTGTGTGAGTGTCTGTATACACTGAGTGTATCTAAGGTTATATTAGAGTCTGAAGAGGTTTATCGTATTAGCACAAGAATGATGTCAAATGAGATGTCATCAGTGATGTCATTTGAGATGTCATCAGTGATGTCATCAGTGATGTCACTGACCATGTCATGAATGATGTAATATGTGACATGATCAGCAGTGGATTGCGGGTGCGCGATATATAGTTAGTGCAACTAACTATATATGGAATTTCAATGGTTTTGTGTGAGTAAAATAAGGTTTTTTAAATGCTAATTCCTAACTATATATGGTCTATAACCTATGGTTTTTTCAGTGAATTTCAATGGTTTTTTAATAGCAAATATCATAAGCTGTCGAATGTCAAGTACGTGGTAAGTAAAAACATTTTCGTGTTTATGCACACTGATCTGCTTTGAATGCTGCCCCCCACCCCTCATTTCTATTAGGAGTACTCTCTCTTTGCAGATAGTGAAGGGTAGTTAACGCAGGTCTTTGCCCCCGTTGCCCCCGTTGTAATCCGTCGTGCCTGCTTCTCTCTCCATTTGATTGATTGTTCTCTTTGGTTCATTCTCTATTTACAAACAAGCACAGAGTAGCAATACTCTGTTTAGTCTTTGCAGATAGCGAAAAATCGTGTAAAAAAACAAAAGGAATCGAGCAAAATCAGTAGGCCACTAATGGGATCTCTTTTTGACCTCCCTAAAATAGAAACATTAGGAACAACCTGTTGATAATACCAATGTGTATGTACATAAGCGGCGTTCATTTGTGTTCACAGTACCCCTTGTTGATTGTTTGAATCGAGCATTGAATTGTTCGAAGTTGATTCTCTTAAGAATCTTCTCTGCCTGCAAACGAGGAAGAATAGGAATATTCTCTCTCCCTTTGCAGATAGTGAAGGGTAGGTAACGCAAACCTTTAACACGTCGTGCCTATTTCGTTCCTCATTGATTGATTGTTTCCCCAAACATTGACTGTTTGGGAATTGGTTCTTTTTGGAGGTATTCCCTGTTTGCAAATATACGTAGGAAAATCTTTGCAAATAGTGAAAGGGTACGTAATGCGGACCTTTCTCCCCCGTTGTAATCTGTCATGCCTATCTACTCCCCACTGATTGATGCACCTGTTTCACCCGGACCATTTACTAGAGATACGTCATCTGGCCCGACCAGAGAGCACCCCTAGTGAAAAGGACATATGCAATAATAACGAAGTGATCACTGTATCCTGTTAACAGAAACTTTAGCATGAAACAACCTGGAAAGAAAAGAATAGGAAAACGAAAATCAGTAGGCCACTGATGAACATGAACTTTTATTAAACAACGAACAAAGAAACGATAACATAACGTAATGATAAAACCTATTAATGTCCTAGAAACAAGAAAACGTTAAAATATGCCAGTGGTGAGAGACCAGAAAAACAGTAAGAGAAACCAAATCACCCCTCGCTGTCCCACCGCCTGCCACGCCAAAAAAATCGATAGACTAGGGAAAATGCAAGTCAGTAGAACATCCGCCCCCACTCTGGAAACTTCCAAGGTGGGGCAGGGTTGCGGCTACGCCCAGCCGGGAGCAGCCCATATAAGGCGGGTCCTGCTGCCACGCCTCGGCCAGGAGATCCTAACGTAGGGTGTAGCCGGAGGAGAGGCCGAGGCCAGCGGGACCCGGCCAGGGGATTGCCTTTACAACGCTGAACAGTTGCAAGGGGGGGGGGAATGTCTCCTCGACCCTCCCATCTCTCTCCCAGTCCGGCCGCGGTGGCCCTTGAGAGTTGCAGGTAGTCCCGCCACATGCTCTTCCGGTCCGGCCACCAACGGTCGGGGGGCCGAGGCCGACGGGATCCGGCTGCAGCCGATAAACCAAGAAACCCGTTCATGGGGCCAGAGCCAGGGGCGTCCGGCCGACATCTACCGGAAGCCCGGCCCGAAGACGGACGGGACACTTCTTCTTTCTTGAATAATGGCTGCGACAACACTGGGGGGGGATGTCTTGCACATGCCTCCGACCCCCCCCCCCCTCGTCCTCATCGCCTGGTCCGGCCATAACAAATCTCAAGCGAGACGCCGTGGGGTGCACTGGGAGGGAGAGACGGTGCGAACAGGCCTCTCCCGCCTCCCCAGGTGGAGGCTTCCCAGCTGCACCCTCAGAGCTCCAGACGCCCGGAAAAGGGTTCTTCCACTGTGGCCATGCTGCAACGTCTCGCCCGGCAGGGTGGAGCCCGTCCGCTCATTTGACCCCGCGATCGCCAGTAGCTACCGAACTCTCAAAATGGCGGTCGACCTGGCAAGAGCGGGCCCAGCATAAAGAAATGGCCCGGTCACTGGTTGACTCCACCACCGTAGTCCTCCACGACCTTGAAGATTCTAGAGGAGCCGCGGGAGTCTCCGACCCCCGATGGGGAATGACTGCCATGATCGCCCGTGGAGTGACGAAACTGTATCCGCGGGACGTCGGCGCTCCCATGCTGGCGCCAGCCTCACTTTGAATTACTAGAATCCTGCAGACCTCAGTTCCGGTGAAAGCACAGTGTGACCCGGTAGGAAAAATTGTTGCACCCCCTCCCCTTTTTGACTGATAGTTCAAACCACCGATCCTTTCCTTTGCCCTTTTAACGGAACTTTGGACTGCCTCCCCCTCTTTTACATTTTCTAGAGAAAACAAAACATTAACCACTACATTAGCATAGCAGTTGACACCAGAACTGTTTTCAAATTGAAAACCAACAACATCTTCAACAGAATCCTTTTTGTTTCTGCTGTGACCCTGCTACAGCACAGGCATTGTCCCCAGCAGTAATTCTGCAATGCCGGTAAGAATAGCTGTGGTGCCTACTGGACTCACTCACCCCCGCGGCGCCCCACGCCGTTATTTGCTGGGCGGCAACTTACTAGACATCACTTTCGTGCCATCTAGATTTCAGCGCGTTCTGCTGCCTTGGAACTATTCGCACAACAGACTGCTACTGACGACCCACCCCCAGGCAACATCTTCTGAATTTTCATAATTTGAAAGAACTAGTAACATGTCCTCATCAGGAATTCAAAAGAAATTGCCACGGTCTCTTCGTTGTTTAAATGTTTTTACTGTTTTTGTTTTGTTGTATATATTTATATGTTATTAAAGTTTTATATTCCTACTACTTTGTTGGAGTGCTATATATTTTTAATGTGACACATAATTGTAAAAACTTTGATGTACAAAGAGTCATTCCTGGAATCTTCCGCTTCAGGCTCGGTCCCCTCCCCAATCACAATACAGGATGGTTTTCAGATAGTAGGAACACGTGTGGTGTGACGGATCTCATCGGGTGTGGGCCTTGATCTACTATAACTCCTTTGAAGAGGGGTGATTCTTTACAGCTGGGGCCATAAACTACATCTGCAGGGCTAGGTGATAGCCTGGACAATCGGACACAGAGGAAGAGGAGTGTCAGAGGGTGCGGTAGTGAATAGGGCGAAAGGGAGGTGTCGGGCGGGCACAGAGTGTGATTTTCAGGGAAGAGCAGCGCAGATGGGGGGAGGTTTATTGCCGATGCATAAGACAGAGAGCAGGTGTGACCAGTGCCTGGGGAAGATGCTTGCGAGGGTGGGGAGCCATGCTACGAATCGACAGCGTGCAGAGAGTGGGTCTGGTCAAGGCATCTAAAATGGCTGCCGTGCACGACAAAAGTGTGGCATTTCAAAAAAGGCAAGATGGCGCAGACAATGTTTTTCAACACTTCCTCATTTCCTTCGAATCGAACGTTAACAGACGTTGGTGCATATTACCAAAGTTAAGCGATATTTATCGCTAACGATGCTTACCAACTAATTTTTTACCGCTAAGCATCGTCAGAAATTATCGAAGATAAACCTTGCTATTATCAAGGTTTATCGCAAATGCGATAATAAACGGCCGCAATGCATGAATATCGCTAAAAAGTCAGCGATATTCATGCATTACCGAGCTAATGCTCTTAGCCATGTTATCCACCTCCCATTGGATAACATGGCTAAGAACTGCTCAGGGCAGGTGTTACTTTTTGGAGATATTCGCGCTTAGCGCGAATATCTCCAAAAGTTGGTAATAGGAGATAGATATCTTGCATGTTGTAATGCAAATTATTGTGGTATATGGAACTCATACCATAATCTCTCAGGAAAGCAGAAACTGATCCTTTTGGGACCGCCTAAAAAGGCCTAGGGGGTGAGGGGTACTCTACTTTGCCCCCTTTTCACGTTCCGAACTATTTTATTTTACTCTCTTCTGTAATTACACAAAATAGCAGCGATAAGATGCATCGGAGACACACAGTGAGAGAAAGGAGGCCGGAGATGAAGAAGAGATGTCAAATACACATTGGAGATAATATAGTGGCAGAAGGGAAGTAAATATGAGTAAACTTACCATGTAACATAAAAATGTTGCACTCTATACTATAAGTCTCATTTTATACTACAATCACTTCGCTACAACCTCATAAATTAAAAATAAAAATGAATAATGTCTCAAACAATTTTTGATTTCTAAATATAAATTTATTCTTCAGAATTTTCTAAATTTGAAAGAACTAGTAACATGTCCTCATCAGCAATTTCCTCATGAAAAGTCTGCAATGATGATTCTTGTAACTCTATGGTCTCCAAACATTCGATAAATTCGCCATCAACAGATTGATCAAAAAAATCATTCAAGTCATCTCCTCCTTGTGACAATATTTCATTATTGGTGCTGTCAATTTCAATCAATGTAGTGGAATCATTCAAGTCATCTCCTCGTGACAATATTTCATTATTGGTGCTCTCAATTTCAATCAATGTAGTGGAATCATTCAAGTCATCTCCTCCTTGTGACAATATTTCATTATTGGTGCTGTCCATTTCAATCAATCTAATGGAATCATACAAGTCATCTCCTCCTTGTGACAATATTTCATTATTGGTGCTCTCAATTTCAATCAATGTAGTGGAATCATTCAAGTCATCTCCTTGTGACAATATTTCATTATTGGCGCTGTCCATTTCAATCAATCTAATGGAATCATACAAGTCATCTCCTCCTTGTGACAATATTTCATTATTGGTGCTCTCAATTTCAATCAATGTAGTGGACAATTCAAAAGAAATTGCCACGGTCTCTTCATTGTGAGCCATTTTATTTTGAAATTGCTTGCTGTAAATTGCAGAAAAAAATAATCACTTTCATTTATCGTTTTTAGTAATACATAATATAAAACTAACTTTATCAAGTATTTAGTATAACAGAAGGACTGCAAATAAATAACAGAAAACATTTTTCAAATTATCTTCAAGTGTACAACATAGTTCCCCTTACAAAGAAATTGCCACGGTCTCTTCATTGTGAGCCATTTATTTTGAAATTGCTTGCTGTAAATTGCAGAAAAAAATAATCACTTTCATTTATCGTTTTTAGTAATACATAATATAAAACTAACTTTATCAAGTATTTAGTATAACAGAAGGACTGCAAATAAATAACAGAAAACATTTTTCAAATTATCTTCAAGTGTACAACATAGTTCCCCTTACAAATTAACAACTCACCTTTTTAAAAGTAGGAGAAGTGTTAGTACTGTGTAAATCAAACACCAGAAATTCACCACCAAAAATTCCTCACAAATGTACCTCAGACAGTAGTATCACAAAATGGCTGTGGTTTCCTCTCATTTGACATATATACATAACCAATTAACTTTCATCACACACAAATACAAAACCAAAGTAACATTTTAATTGGTTCTAAATTTCAACACTTTCAAATGTGTTTTCCCCATGCAATTTTCCATAGGACATTTACATACGTCTACAGCCTGAATGGCTGAACGGAATTACACCAAACTTGGCAAAATGGTACATCAAACCTAAGAGGTCAGGAAGGATCTACTATGCCCCCTTATGGTCATTTCCCCCTTCGCTTTGGCCTCCTCTTGTCTCTCAATCCTACCGAGAGACAAGATGGCGGCCGCTACGGACTGTTTGGAATGTTGACAGACGCCGGAGAACCAATCAGCTTCGCAAAGCTCCGTAACGCGAAAAGTACGCGAAGCGGAGCGCTGTTACAGATATATATCTTTTTTTGAACGTTAATTTCTCAAAATCCACTGGAGCACATATATTGAGACCTAGCAAAGGCACATCGGGCTACCAGTCCCTAATATTTTGCCAAGTTTCGTGCAAATCCATTCAGCCGTTCGATTATTATTATTATTTATTTTTTTTGCCCCGCGGGGCCCTTTTAAAACCTCCACATCAAACCTAGGGGGTCAGCGAGGATCTACTATGCCCCCTTATGGTCATTTGCCCCTTCGCTTTGGCCTCCTCTTGTCTCTCGATCCTACCGAGAGACAAGATGGCGGCCGCTACGGACTGTTTGGAATGTTTACAGACGCCGGAGAACCAATCAGCTTCGCTTCACAAAGCTCCGTTGCGCGAAAAGTACGCGAACTGGAGCGCTGCCCGGTCCGCTGTTACAGATATATATCTTTTTTTGAACGTTAATTTCTCAAAATCCACTGAAGCACATATATTGAGACCTACAAAAGGCACATCGGGCTACCAGTCCCTACAATTTTGCCAAGTTTCGTGCAAATCCATTCAGCCCTTCGAGCTAAAAGTGAGGCCATCCGCCCTATGGAAAACTGAATGTTAAAAACACGTTTTGGGACCCAACTTTTTTCTCGGCCCCCCCTTGACGAACCCCCCCCAAATTTTCAAGGGCTGCTCAGAAACAAAATGTGCCATTTTCCTGAAAATTTCAGCCAATTCCGTCCACAAACGCCAAAGTTATTAGACATAGAATTTTCAAAAATCCCATAGAGAAAAAATCCTAACTATATATACCTACTGGCGACCGCCAGTAGGTAATATGCACACACATAAATATATACATATGTATATACATATAGCAGTCAGCCGCTCATAATTGGAATAGGATTTTCCCCATCTCCCAAATTACTCCCGCTATTTAGCATTAGTTAATACACCCAGTCATCCAAAATGGGTCTGAGGATGCATTTTACAAAAAAAAACATACTGGTAAGTGCAATAGAGCATAAACACCAGCGTGAGCTGCGCTTGACAATTGTAGCCGAGCGGGAAGACTTTTTCCTCCAAATTACTCTTAATGATTCAAGTGGGTATTATCATGTCATAGAGTAACACTGAATTACTGAAATTACTCTGATTACTCCAGCATAATTTAAATTACTTCCAAGCCTAGTTTTTAAATGGAAGTAAGATGATTTTACTATACTGAACTATAACGTCACTTTAATCTGTGTCTTTTTCAGCGAATTTGAAGTGATTTATTTTGCATAAAGTAGTATGTTATTATATTCCCATCCCCTGTGGACATCTGCCCCCCCCACGATATACGCAGCCTTCAGTCATTTTTAAGATACAGGGTCCGAAGATAACTATAGCTCGCTTATCCGCCATGCACTGTTTTCTCAGCAATAATTTGACAGCAAATGTTGCACTGATATTATCAATGATGTCATAGAGGATATCATGAATTATGTAATATGTGGAGAAATTAGCAGTGCATGGCATGGGGGCAACTTATAGTTACTGTAGGGCACGAGTTACTTCAGATAACTCTAACTATAACTGTGAATTTCTATCTTGTGTGTGTACAATCTGAACCTAACTATAATGGCTTTGTAACCTTTGGTTTTTTAGTGAATGTCTATATGTTTTTAATTCTATTTCCTAACTCTAACAACCGCGTAACCTTTGTATTTTCAGTGAATTTCTACGTTTTTTCAATGGTATTTTCTAACTATATTGTCCCTGTAACCTGTGGTTGTATTCAGTGATGTATAGTTTTTTAAAACATAAAGTAATATTTAATTATCATACATTCATCCAACTGCCACCATTCACTGCCCTGCAGCCAACCCCCACCCCTGAATGCAGCAAACCACAGGCTGCACAAAGCATTTGACTATACATGCCAGTAGGCATGCCAAAGGACCTGCCCTCTGCCTAGGCCCTGTGGCTAAACTCTAAAAGGCAAAAACAACAGGTGATGGACAGAATGCAGAACAATGTCATACATTCACCCCAGTACAGAGATCTGGGCCTAAATCCTTCGTTTTGTTGCTCACCATGCCATTCCAGTTTGAACCCAGCCAAATGCAAATCAGTCTTGACCCTGTGCCCCATGGGAACAGTCCAGCCTGAACTGCCAAGCCAGGTCTTCCCTGGACTGGAAACAAGCATCCAAAGACGGGTTTCGGGCTTTCAGCCCTCATCAGCCTGGATAGCTTGATTCCAGTGGCATGGAGAGCATGGGATTCACGTCTGAGCATACCCATCCCACTCGGGGTGACAAATGCAAAAACAACAGGTGATGGACAGAATGCAGAACAATGTCATACAATCACCCCAGTACAGAGATTTAGGCCTAAATCCATCGTTTTTTTGCTCACCATGCCATTCCAGTTTGAAGCCAGCCATATGCAAATCAGTCTTGACCCTGTGCCCCATGGGAACAGTCCAGTCCGAACTGCCTAGCCAGGTCCTCCCTGGACTGGAAACAAGCATCAAAGTACCGGTTTCAGGCTTTCTTTTTTTTTTTTTCTTATATTTTTATTAGGATAAAAAGTGCATTAAAAGGACATTGTAATTAATTTGATACAAGCAAATAAAGCCAGGATTCACGTTCAGCATAAAATTGATATCAATATACACAGAATCAGCATTAACAATCAAAAAGGTAGTATCGGGTTAATAATAAAAACACGATGATAAAAGAAAAAAAAAAAAACAATTCACATGGGCCAGCCCGGTTAAACTTGTTAGCTCTAACATTATCACACTACCTCCTAAATATATCACATTCTTGCTTCTCTCCATTCTGTTATCGGTGCCCAAATACGTCTTCCCATCTCCCGTTTTTTTGCCCCCTTCAATTCATATAAGCTGGACTCAATATTGTGTATGACCAATAATCTAGAGAGACACATCTGGAAGGAGGGAGCGGTAACATCTTTCCAGCCCGCGGAAATTAAGATCCGAAGCACTGCAACTGACATAAAAACTAGGGCCTCCTCGTCCTTCCCAAGATTCAGCTTAGAGTCCATGCCCAATAGCATCAAGGTAGGGGATAGGTCAATCTTATGACCTAGCAGCCCTCCCAGAATTTCATTATCTCGTCCTTTATTGGGGCCAGCCGATTACAGTAAAAAACATATGTAATATATCAGCTTGCCCAAGGTTACATCTAGGGCAGCAGTCATCTTCCCTTACACCCCAGGTAAATAGCTTGGTCGGTGTATGATAAAGGTTAAAGATTGTTTTTGTAGTGCTGAGCCCGGAGGTTAGAAGCCTGAAATATCTTTTTATTCATGCAGAGAACGAGATCCAGGTCGACATCGGGATTCCCCAGTTTGGCTGCCCACTTACACTCCGTCTTCTCGATGTCGTCCTCGATCCTCTCTACAAGCAGATTATACACTACTTTAATCTTCTTGCAGCCTCTATCTAGTACCTCGACCAAAGGAAGATCCGCCGTGGTGGACAGCTTTGGTCTTAAGGCCTTAAAGGTTCGAGCAATTTGGCTATAGAGAAGCCAATTATTGGCTGGAATACCAAATCTGGCCTGCAGAACATCAAACCCAAGTATCCCATCCCCCTCCATAATATCCCCAAGGGTCTTAACCCCCAATCCCTTCCAGATATAAAGATTCCTATCGGCTCTCAACTGGGGAAAAAGACTAGAGTTACTCAAATGTAGATAGTGCCATCCCACCCCTTTCCCTTGGTAGCGACATAAGATTGGTGGAGCGCCTAACCTTACCATATTGCCAAATGAATCTTATAAATGAGGACTCCAAATTTGTCATTACTTTTTCATCAACGAATAGGGGAATAGCCCAGAATAAGTACAATATTCTGGGAAACATTACCATTTTAATGCATTAACCCTCCCTACCAATGAGAGATGCAGCACATCTATTCTTTTTAATTCAGCTTCTATTGATTTGATAAGGGGGGGGTAATTTTCCTCCACAATCCTATCCACTGATGCATTAATTTTCACCCCTAGGTAAATGGCAGAATCAACGAATCTGGGATCAGATTTGACAATATTTTTTGAACATATTATCTGAGTTTTAGATTCAATAACTAAATACCCTGAGCCAGAGCCAAAGACCTTTGCCATTTGAGCCAGAATAGGAAGCGCCTGCTGTGGGTTAGTAGTAATCACGGCCTAATCATCGGCATACGCCAAGATTTTATTCGAATGGCCATTAAATATCACAGGAGTTATCCCAGGGCAGTCTAAAACTTCCTGGATAAAAGGGTCGATAAACAGGGAAAAGAGGATGGGGGAACAGGGACAGCCCTGACGAGTCCCTCTCTTAATGTTGATTTTATCCGATTTCTCGCCCATTACCGTCACTCTAGCTACCGGGTCTAAATACATAGCTTTGAGAGCTCTGATAATCTTTTCACCAAAACCTCTCCCTGCCAGAATACCCCCAGAGAAAGCTCCAAGCTACTCGGTCGAACGCTTTCTCTGCGTCGAGCAGGATCATGGCCATCTCCCCTCCCCCCCGTGGCAGCCTGCGCATCAAACAGTGTTATTGCTCTGCATATATGGTCTGTTGTACCCCGACCTGGGACAAACCCATGCTGCCATGGGGATACAAGACCAACAATGACCCTGCCCTACCTTTTAGCCCATATCTTGGAATATATTTTTGTGTCCGCGTTGATCAACGATATCGGACGATAGGATCCTGGTTTCTCCCTCGGTTTTCCCTTTTTATGGAAAATTATAATATTGGTTTCCTTCCAGGAATCCGGGACCACCCCTGAATACATAACCCCATTAAACAGATCTACCACGAGAGAAGTGATCTCGGATTCCATAGCTCTGTACACCTCCAGGGGGATCCCATCTGGACCGGATGCCTTACCTGGGGCTAATTCCCGCAGTGCAGCTATGACCTCGCTGTATGTAATATCTTTGTCAAGTTCTTCTCTGGCTGCCTCATCCAAGCAGGGCCCCCTATCTACAAGTTCCTCCCCCTGATTTCTGCTGAGATCTTCCGCATCATAAAGCCTCTGGTAATAATTTTCAAAAATCCTCAATATATCTCTTACTTTGGTATACTCATTCCCACCATCGTCTATACATGAAATTGCATTCTTGGCTTTTTTTTGCCTTAACCGAAGAGCCAGAGCTCTCCCAGCTTGCTCCCCGGTTTCATATCTTTTGGCCGTGGAGGATTGGAATTCGCCAATCCCCTTATGGGTAACCTCCTTCTGTAATGCTGCCTTCAATGCTAGTAATGTATTTTGACTTTCCTTACTATCCCCCCCTGAGGCGATATCCTTAACATGCCATTCTTCTGCTTTGCCTAAGTCCTCCAATAACTTCTCCACCTTGCACCTATCTTCTCTTCTAAGCCTGGCTGAGCAGCTTATAGTCTCCCCCCTTAAAGCAGCTTAATGCCTCCCAGACCCCATTCCGGGAAGTGCTGTATCTGTTTGCTGCAAAAAATTCATCCACCCGTTTGGTAAGATGGTCTGTGAACCTGTTATCTACTAATAATCTTCTTTTAAAGGTCCAGTTTGTCCTTTTCCTTTCAACCCTTCCCAGATCATAAGTTATTACCAGAGGGTTGTGATCCGATATTAATCTAGGGAGCTTTGTAATGCAGACTCTATTTATCTCGGAAGATGAGATAAAAACATAATCCAGCTTTGTGTATCTCTGAGCGGGGTTTGAGAAATATGTAAAACCATGATTCAAAGGTTCTTTAACCCCCCACACATCCTGTAGCCCATGTGAACTAATAAGAGCATTTACTGCCCTAAAGGCTCTGGGATTCCGCCCTGCATAATGTGCTATGTTACCCCAATCCGCTGAAATATTAAAATCTCCCGCTACTACTAAAGGGGTAGGCCAGCTAACTAGTTCTGCCTCAAGATGGTCAAAAATCTCCGGGTCATCTTTATTTGAGCCGTAAATTACACTAAGCGTAAAACCCAATTCCAATTCAGCTATTGCCCATCTTCCGTTGCTATCAACTTTAACTTTCCTAGCTTTCCCCAGAGAAGTTCATACCAGGATAGCGACCCCCCCTAATGGTTGAGGTATGCGTTGAGCATGCCACCAGTTCAAAACCATTGAGGAGCAGCAAGTTCCTCTTGGCCCATGGGACGTGGGTCTCCTGGAGGCATAGAACATCTATTCTGTTGTACTTCACAAAATATGCTAATCTCTGTCTTTTGTTCCAATCATTCACACCCCCCACATTGATCGTGCAGACTCTAATGTTTGCCATTCTGCTGAGCGAAAGCACCTACAGCTTGAAACTGAACCTTAATCATCCTCTTCTTAGTCAATCTTATATCTTGTCCGATAATGGACCCCTTCTCCTTTTTTCCAAGTTTTCCTCCAATAACACACCTACCCCCCTCCCCCTCTCCCACCCTTCTGACCCCACCACCCCTTAGACCCCCCACCCCTGAACCCCCTACCACCCCTACTCTGTGAGGCGCTCAGACCTTGTCTGTGCGTGTGATGAAGCACGGTGATAGCGGTGAGGACTTCAAAAATACATACAAGCCAGTCATCACATCCAACATAGAGCCCTAGAAATCCCCCCAAAAAACAAAACAAGACCAGAAGCTTGTGAAAATCAACCGTTAGACAAAATCATCAAATCCCATATTCTAGTGCCACTAAACTTAGTTAGAACTTCACATCTGACCACCTAAAGAGTCCAAATATTCCTTCGCCTTTATTTCTGAGGAGAAGAACAATGTTCTCCCGTCATTGATGATTTTTAGTTGTGCCGGGTTTATCAAAAATGTCTGCAGCTTCTTGTCCTGGAAGGGCTTGATCACCCCTCTTAATCTCCAACGTCTTTCTACTGTTGAGTGACAGAAGTCAGGCCGGACAAAAAATGAAATCCCTTCACCGCTTCGTCTGGAGTTTGGCCTGGCTAAATCCGATATAGCCTGTCTTAAGATAAAATTGCAGAGAAAGATCAGGCCTGCCCTAGGCTTATCTCCCTCCTTAGTGTTCCTTCTGATTTTAAAGGGGGTGCGGTGTACTCTCTGCACCTCGGTGGTCCAGTTCCAGTTACTCAGCTCGGGGAATGCTTGTTCAAAGAGCTTGATGATATAGACCCTGATGTCCGTGCCCTCGGCCCCCTCCGGGATTTCCAGTACCCTCAAGTTGTTCCTTCGGAGCCTATTTTCCATCTCCTCGAGCTTCCACTGTATGTCCACAACTTGGGAGCATTGAGCATTAACCTTTGAGACAGCCTCGGCCCCCTCTGTATCAGTTGACACTATTCTGTCCTCTAGATTTGAGACTCTGTCACCAGTATTTATGCAGGCTTTTGATAACTTCCTGACAACGTCCTGCATTTTCCTCATAGTTGCCTGTGATTTCCGGTTGTCCTGACGCGTTTCTTCCCTATGTGCAATAATTTCCTGATGTATTGTCTCTAATAATGACATTTGGGCAAGCTCCGTGCCAGGACTACCCTGCAAAGGCTTACCGGAAGAATGATCCCAGCTCAGTTCGCACTGGGTGTGTGCCTGACCTTTAACCACCACTCCTGGGGCCTTTAAAGCAGTCGCCGGTTGATCTAATTCAGGGTCGCTCTCTGAATCCAGACAGGAGCTGCACGCCTCATCCTCCTCGGACCAGCCTGCTCCATCTGAAGCCGAGAAGAAGGCTTCGCTTGGGGCATTTTCTCTTCCATCCCCAGATCCAACAACTGCCACATTATTACATTGAGCCTCTTTCTCTCCCATGGTTCCTTGCTCTGATGGCTCTAGGTGTTCTGCCTCATTAGTATCCATATCCATCTGAGCCAGCAATTGAGGATCAAGGGTAAAAACCCCAGAGTCAGGAAGTCCCAAATGCCCATCCTTCTCCCTCGATAGTACAGCGGCAGCACCAGGAGTCCCTCCATCAATTGGATCCTCTACTTCCACCCCCCCCCTGTGAGTCTTCACCCTGTAGCATGGTCTCAAAAATTAGAGGGAGGGATCTGGGGGGGGACACTGCTAATATCTGTACCGACTTGATGGGCCTCCACATCCACATCCAGTACCACCTCCAGCGGGGCACCCCCTGACACCTTCAATGCCGCCTCGACCACCTTCTCCTTACCGGCTTTAGTAAATAGATCCGCAATTGATGTAGCAGCCGAGCGGGTCTGAGCAGCAGTCTGTTGTTTCTTCTTGAGCTGTTCCGGCGGCGGGGGTGTTTGAATCCCGAGTGCCTCTGGTGCAGCTTCCTTGTGTTGGTTCTTCTTTTTCCCCGCCGCGTTCTTAGCGGTCGTATTCACCTTTGGGGCCATAACTTGCTCCAATGCTGTACTTTGCAGACCGAAAAAGCTCGACTCTTCGGGTAACCCCTCACTGAGAGTTCCTGCTCCGGCTTCCGTCGTCCTCTGTTGCGGCAGCCTTCGACCAGGACTCCGCCCTCCTGTGAATTCCCGACGCTTCCGACCAGGCGAGAGAGCAGCGGGCACGGCAGTCAACTCTTGCAGTAAACGCCTAGCTGATCCGCGGCAAGCCAGCATCGTCAGCATGCCTTCGAGGATCAATCGTGATCGCTATATCTCACACTCCGGTAAGGTAGCTCCTGGCTACGTCTGAGTCTCCATTTGGCACGATTGAAAACCAGCCCTCACCGCTCCGCCGTTACAGCCACAGCTAAGCGGCCGCCATCTTGCCTCCAGCCTTTTCTTCAGGCCGGTTTTGGGCTTTCAGCCCTCATCAGCCTGGATAGCTTGATTCCAGTGGCATGGAGAGCACGAGAATCACATCTGAGCATACTCGTCCCACTCGGGGTGACAAATGCAAAAACAACCAGTGATGGACAGAATGCAGAACAATGTCATACATTCACCCCAGTACAGAGATATGGGCCTAAATCCATCGTTTTTATGCTCACCATGCCATTCCAGTTTGAACCCGGCCATATGCAAATCAGTCTTGACCCTGTGCCCCATGGTAACAGTCCAGCCCGAACTGCCAAGCCAGGTACTCCCTGGACTGGAAACAAGCATCCAAGGACCGGTTTTGGGCTTTCAGCCCTCATCAGCCTGGATAGCTGGATTCCAGTGGCATGGAGAACACGAGACTCACGTCTGAGCAAACCCGTCCCACTTGGGGTGACAAATGCAAAAACAACAGGTGATGGACAGAATGCAGAACAATATCATACATTCACCCAAGTGCAGCGATCTGGGCCTAAATCCATCGTTTTTTTGCTCACCATGCCACCCCAGTTCAGACATGGCCATATGCAAATCAGCCTTGACCCTGTGCCTCATGGGAACAATCCAGCCCGAACTGCCAAGCCGTGTCTTCCCTGTCTTCCCTGGACCAACCACAAAAAGCACAAAAACTCAGGCAAAATAAACCTATAAATGTACTGGGAAACATGACACTCCACACAATATATAAGCAAAAACTGCGTAAAACACCTGAGAGGACAAGTAAAGTCTCAGGCAACCACACCAAGCAAAATAAAATACTCTGTACTGAGGAACACACCACCTCACACCCAGTAAAAGAAAAGCAGGATACACTCACCCACAATAAAAAACTGAAAAAACCACGTGTAAACAACCCATTCACGCAAAGACTGATAAAGTACCAGCCAAGTAGAAAGTTCCAAAGATGATGTTGTATTAAGTTCCAGCTACACAAGATGTAAAATGGTAGATAAGATGCTAAGTTGATATAACGTAGCCCCACCATGAGGAGGCTCCCTGCTGCTCGGCCTGCATCCACCAACTGACACTCTCACAAGTTTCCAAGCAACACATGCATTCATCACATCACCATGCATTCCACACTCATCCTGGCTTAGCAGTAGGGAAGAGGAGCACAAAAGAAAGGAGAGGCGCCAACCAAGTCACCACAAGATCCCATCTTCTGGGGGACACAACCTTTTTTTTGGAAGCGGTACTATCTGCCCCTCCCTGGGTCATATTTATGGGAGAGGGGGCATGCAGCCCCCTCCCCGGTTGATTTTGGCTCTGGGGATCCAATGTCCCATGGTCTAGCCTTATTTTGAATGGGGAGAGAGGCATGCAGTGCTCCTCCCTGAGGCCGATTTTGGCCCCTGATACTCCGTCTCCAGTGTCCTGGCTACATTATTAAGCGGGAAGGGGCCCTCCCCGGGCAAATTTCCCGCCAGAGCACTGGCAATAAAGGGTGGGTGGCCTGGAGCACACCCAGGGCACCCTCTTTACCATTGTTAGGGGCTGCGGGCAGACCACCAATGCCCTGCTGCCCCAGCCAGCTCCGTACCTCCGGGGGTAGGAGCACCTAGAAATTCTGCTCCCAGTGGGCCACGGTGGGCAGGGAAACAGATGAAAAGCCGGATCCTAGCAGGCGGGAGCATTTTTTATGTTACCGCCCACAGAGAGAAAACATAGGGCCTGATTATGACTTGGGTCGTCTTTCAGTCGGACCGCCACCATGGTGGTCTAAATAATACTGCCAAGCCTGCTGCATATTACCAGCCCAATTATAATGTTGTAGCTGGGCTGGCAGGGCCATGGGGGTGGTCCCACAGCAGCGGCATGCTTGGGCTGAGGGTTAAAGCCAGCAGTCATGCCGGAGTCGGAAGACCATTGCCACGCCATGTGCACTATGAGGCATGCACCATGTCATGCATGTGCCACAGTGCACGCATGATGGTGCAATCCTAGGGGGACATAAAATGTGACCCCCTGCTTGTCCCCCTGCAGTACCTTTCCAACACCCTTTTCATGGTGGGGTCCCCGTCCTGAAATGGGTGGTGGAAAAGCAGATTGTAATCTGCTCTGTGGTGCCGGCATTGTCACAGCAATCATTTCCAGCCCCTCTCACCACTGCCGACGACTCAGGATCCTGGATCCCGGCCTTAGCGCTTTTCTCGTGACAGTCCCTCTGCCACCATCAGGATCAGTTAGGGGTCCATATGCAATGGTGGCTGTCAGGCCGCTATTCACGAGTATGGCAGTCCCAGGATGGCCGCACTCTTAATTAGGCCCTTAGTGTTTGCTCTCTCTTTCTCAGGCATGAGCAAACACAGGTTCCCTGCCTGTACCAGGAAAACTGCTATGTCCCGGACATAGCTGGATCAGTCCTGGAGATGCCGTCCCCAGGGCCATTATTGGCTCCAAGAGGGGGGCGTGCCCCCCTCACTTCTCATATGCATGGTCGGGGGCCAGGGTTTAGGGTCCCTTGGCCCAAAAATGGCCTATGGAGGGGGCCACATGTGCCTCCCTCCCACTAGTAAATAAAGAAATCACAGGTAACCACGCTTCATTTTTTAAAATGGATACCCACTGCAATTTTTTTATTTAACGTTTTTGGCCCCTGGTGGGATCCCTGTTGGACCACACCACCAGGCCTGTGGGTCAGGGTGTTCCAACCCGGCCCCCTTAGAGTTTTTTGTCATTTTTTATCGGGACTTGGCCGAGTCCGAGTCCCATGATGGCTGCAAACACTTCTTGGTTGAAGTGTTGCAGTCAATCAAATCCAACCGAGAGATCTTTCAGATTTGTGGAGGATTTGCAAGATGCCTTTAAATATTTTTTCCTTAATAACTCCAATAGATTTACACCAAATTGCAAAAAGGGCTCTTTCTGGACCTAGAGATAGATTTCTGCCAAATTTGATGTAATTCCATTCAGCGGTTCGGGCTGTAGTCGTGTTCAAAATCCCTATGGGAAATTGCATGGGGAAAACACATTTTGGCCCCCCTTTTCTTGGACCCACTTGACAAATCACCCCAAAAACATTCCAGATATCAGCTGAAGTGAGTTGTAAACTATTTTGGAAAATTCCATATCTGCGTGTATATATACATAGACCAAGTAGAAGGCATTTTGCCGAAACGCGTCGGTCCGTTCTGACAGACAGAATGAAGACTGTGTAAAAATGTGCCTTGAATACTAAAATAATTAAAATACCTGCCAGGAAGTGTTGCCTTTTCTGAACTGTGTGCCGCTGGTTCTGGTGTCCGCGATGAGGACGCAAAGGGATAAATATGTATAGATGTATGTAACAGCAATCCCCAAATGCAAAACTTCAGAAAGAAGTGGGCACCGACTCCAGACATCATGGTGATTTATTCTTTCTACTGCTTGCAAATGTCCATGATGCATTTCGGCCACAACCAGATGGCCTTGATCACATGAACACGCTGCAGCCTTACATCCTTATTTAAACCATAACAATGTGATTAAGCAAGCAAATGGGTAGAAACCGACAATAGACTATCGTCCCTACCATTACTGCCTGCTGTAGAAGGCAGATTGCCAAAGCAATTGAATAAATATACATCTCTATTCATTATTCACATAATGCTGTACTAAATTCATTATTTTGATAGAGATTTAAGACATCTATAATTAATGATAAATACTAAATAAATACTCTATAATAATAACTTATCATGACATTTCATTGTGATATTATTGCTGTATATGTGTTAAAAAAACTCTGGGGCATATTACCAAGGGCCTTATCGCCGCTTTAGCGGGAATTATTCCCGCTAAAGCGGCGATAATTTCATCGCCCTATTACCTAGCTGTCGCTAACACCAGTTAGCGACAGCTAATAGGCGATAGCGGGCATTTAGGGGCCCACTTTGCATGTCAGCGATATTTATCGCTAATGACATGCAAAGTGGGCGTGCCAAGATGTTAGCGACTGAAAACAGTTGCTAACATCGCTATCGACTATTACCAACTTTTGGAAGCGCGATTATCTCCAAAAGCTAACGCCTGCCCAGAGCAGTTCTTAGCCATGTTATCCAATGGTGGGTGGATAACATGGCTAAGAGCATTTGCTCGGTAATGCATGAATATCGCTGACTTTTCAGCGATATTCATGCATTACGGCTGATTTTTATCGCTTAGGAGATAAACCTTGATAATATCAAGGCTCCTAAGTGATAAAAATCGGCGATGCTCGGCGATATAAGTTTGGCCGCTAACCAAGCTGAGCGATATTTTTCGCTCATGCTTGGTAATATGCCCCTCTGACTCTCATAAAATTCATCCCAGCCAAATGTATCTGCACAACATGGCTGGCAATTGGCAATGCAGTACAATACTTATGTCCAAAGTCGTCATTTCTCAGAAAAATGATTGCTTAAAGTGCTAAATAAGTCTAGTGCTTGGTGCCTGAAAAAGTGCTTGGTGTTAACACTATGGGCCACTTGGTATTGACAATAGATATTATCCTACTTTCCTGTCGGCCATATGTGGTAATAAGTCTGATGTCATTAACTTCATTACTACCCATGGGTGCATTGTCTGGTTTAATATCAATATCACTGGGAGTTGGAAAAATAATAGATTCTCTAGTTCTCTCATTCGCTTTATTTATGGCCTGTTTTATGATACTAGCATCATATCCCCGTTTATGGAATCTGGTAGCAGCTTCTTTTTGGCTGATGTGCAGATCAGTTTCTGAAATACAGATTTTATGTAATCTCAAAAATTCCCCATGGGGAATGCTGTTTATCAGATGTATAGGATGGAAGCTAGACACATGCAAAATGGGATTGCCTGCTGTACTTTTTCAGTGCAGTCTACATTCTTAAATAGTTGTTTTTGACATATATCTGCACATACTAAAAATAGATGGTGTTAGCATCCATATATGCTGTAAATTCCAAATTCAATATATTTACATTGATATGTTCTACAAACACGTTTGCACTCTCCTTGGTTCCCTTCCAAATGATAAACACATCATCGATGTATCGCTGCCAGCTCACCACATTGTTCTCCCAATCATCACAGTGATCAACCTTAAAAACCTGCACCTCCCACCAGCTCACATGTAAACACGCGTAGCCGGGAGAGAAGCAGGCTCTAATGGCAACACCCCTGAGTTGTTGGAACACTTCTTTATCAAACAGGAGAAAGTTATTGTCTAGGCACCAGCTAATCATGCTGATCAACATCCTCTTATGATTGTACAGATGGGTTGATCTCTTAGTGTTCTACTGCTCTTAACCCATCCCTATGTTCTACACTAGTATAAAAGGAGGTTGTATCCAATAGTCATTAATGTATAGTTGTCTGACCATGGTATACCATATGTATATATATATATATATATATATATATATATATATATATATATATACCGATACTCTCGAACAGGCCATTTTTTGCAGAGATAATTGGTTGTCCAGGTACTGGTAATATGCCTTAACCCGTTAAGTGCAGCCGTCGGCCGTTGAGCGTTCGGAGTACTACCTGGCTGGTGCTGCACACGTTCAATGGCCGATGCAGCCCCGCCCGTTTTTAAAACAGCCGCACTGCTGCGAAAAAACGGCCGCGGTTAACGGGTTAATGAACCTTTGGGATGAAGTAAATGACGGGTAAAACTGGAAATTCTTTATGTAAAATTGAAATTCTTCTTTAGTGATCAGTCCTTCACATTTCCACTTAAACTCTTCTTTGAGTGCAATTGTAATGGCCTGCACATGTTGTAAAGTGGCTTTTTTGTAGCATGTGGTATCATCAAGATGTTTAAGTGCCTCCTTGAGATATTCTTTTTTCTGCCATAGTACTTCATTGCCACCTTTCACATTCAGTTTCTTAATTTCTTCCACTACTCGATCCTGAAAGGTGTCTACCCCATCCCTTGGCATCATACGCATAAAGGTTGAAACAGGTTTAAATGGACTCTTGATGGTACCAGAGGGATTGATGCCAGCTTCTCATCTGGCACTTTTTGTTGAAGATATTGTATCTTTATTTACTTCCTCATTTTGTAGTTCTAGTAATGTTCGTAAGGCATGTGCATCTGACACTTGTAATCTGTCCAAACCAATATTGGTGGAAGCTGGTCCCTGAGATTGATGGCTGGTGGAATTCTTGAGTATGAAATATTTGGAAAGCTTGCGTTTTCTTATCAATTAAACACATGTATCCTTGTTTGGTTATAGTTAAAATTGCTTTCAGGACAAAAAGTAAGGCCCAAAGATAGTAGTTGGACCTCTGCTTGACTCAAATACTATGTCAGATAGCTGTTTACTGTAGCTTGGCTGGAGCTTTGACAGCTCCTGCCAATAAAAAGCAAACACTCCAATTCTCGCGGGTGGGAGCTGTCAAAGTGCTCCTGCCCGCTGGAAGCCGAGGTTTCATATTTCCCCTGCCAGCATGCATGCGTGCAGGAATAGAGAATAAACAATTGCTCCTGCACGGAGGGAGCTGCCTTTCCAGCAGTTCCCTCTGTGCAGCAGCAATGCCGGCTCCACAGGAAGGTGGGAGCAAGCAGGGACAGCTGGGGCATTCTGGTTCCCCCCGCCATCCCGGTCAGGGATAACAAAGGCTGTAATTTTCCCCTTCGGGCAAAAAAATGTTGTCCAGAGATGCACCGTGTAATTGCGGTGTGCACTTGTGCAGTCATGAGCCAGCTAATTGGAGGGTCTCATCAGTGATGTCACTGACCATGTCACAAGTGATGTAATATGTGAGGTCATCAGCTGTGCATTGAGGGGAGTACGTTTTAGCGAGCTCAGGTAACAATAACTGCTGATTTTCTCTGGTTTTGTACAAGTGAAATGTGAGCCTAACTATAAATTACCTGTAAGCTTTGTTTTTTTCAGTGATTACAGTAAACTCGTAGGAGCAGGTAAACTCCCCAGTTTCTCACATCTTCACAGTGAATTACAGAGAGAATTCCTCGGAAATATGCTACATCCACATTTTGCGGTTTAGACAGTTCTTCGAATGAATCATCCTTCTATTATCTCCTCTCCTCCCGGTGAGCACTTTACTATCAGTTGTCTAATTCATAACAAATGCGTATTTACTTACTAAAGGAAGGCTTTTGGAAAGTTACAGCATCTGCAGTGGAAAGGAAAACATCTTACGTAAAACAGCAGCTCATTGTGAAAACCAGGCCTTTAAATGTTAATAAATAAATCCCTGTTAACATGACAACAGGTAAGCTAACTTAAACTAACTTAAACCAACATATTATGTTACTTCACTTATGTGCATATAACTTATGGGTATGACTACCCACTACAAAATTGGTGTTTATTATATGCATGTTATGCAATGTAAATTTTTGCACTTTTTATTTTAATACATTTTTTTTACAAAATGAAGAAATTTGCTGCCACACTGTCAGGAAAAAATGCATTTATTTATTCCAGTTACTTTGTGGTGGTTTATATAATACGATTTAGGTGTACTCATTAGTGGGGGCTATTTGGTTTTAGGTGAATGGATGGTGAGATAGATAGGCTGGGGGAGATTAGGTAAGGGGTTTAAGGTTGTAATCAATGAAATGAGGTGTCAGCCAATTGCAGAATTACAATGAGAAGAATTGAGGTAAAAAGGTGTGAGACTGAGAGGAGTCTATTCTCAGAAACCGAAGATATGCATAGGATAGAAGATGAGAAGAGGATCACACTGAAGAAATAAATGAGAGGAACTAAGCAAGAGTAAGTCAATGTCAACTTTTCATGCAGTATTTAAAAGTACAGGGGGAGAAGGCTTTCTGCTGTCAGTGAATGTAGGCTGTAGAGAGAAACATCATTATACAGAGCGCTCCATATCTGGGGCAGACAGCTTAAACGTGATTCCGAGTGCATACATCATTTAAACATTAAGACCACTGGCCTGGTGTGTGCCAAGCCTGGGACAGCTCTCCTAAACATAGTCTAGATTATACCAACCTTGGTACAGAGTATGTTCACTGCACTAAGGGAGTTGGTGCCAAAAGGGGGAAAGAATTATTTAAAGGTATTCCCTCACTATTCTGTAAATAGACGTTTTTTTCGGCTCACTAAATAATTGTGCACTGGCTGAGAGTGTCTCACCAATGCACAAACATATTTTATACCCTGTCTTGTCACCTAATCCTGTCCAAGTGAAATTTGTATTTGTGACTATTGTAGCACATGTAACATATGTATAAGCGAAGCAGAGTGACGAAGGGCTGTTGGTTCCACTTTGGATGTCCCTGGCATATTTCTGTGTACATTCAAGAGATGTAGTTGTTTTCATAGACAGTGGAAGTGTATTAGGATGCAGAATGGAGGAAACCTAGACAGTGAAGTCGGGACAAAGGAGACAATGCACCTCTAGATATTCGATTAGGTGCTTCCTGTAGCACTGCCACTTGGTAGCTGGTGGGGTAAAGGTGAAGTCTGTTGTTTGGGGTCAGAAGTGTCCTTGAGGTGAGAACAGTCTATTTTCTCTTTCCTGGTCACTCTCTTTGTGGTTGTCCACATCCAGATACAGACCCTCGTCAGCAGCAGACTGGACTACGACAATGCGCTCTATGCAGGAATCCCAGCCAAACACCTACGACGACTACAATGCATCCAAAATGCCTCCGCCCGACTGATTGTCAACGCCCCCCGCCGCAGCCACATCACCCCCCCTCCTGAGAGACCTACACTGGCTCCCCGTAGACAAGAGGATCACCTTCAAGCTCCTCACCCACGCTCACAAAGCACTCCACAACACCGGACCAGCCTACCTGAACAGCAGACTCAGCTTCTACACCCCCACCCACCAGCTCCGCTCCGCCAGCCTCGCCCTCGCCACTGTTTCTCGCATCCAAAGAGCAACCTCCGGCAGCCGATCCTTCTCCTACCTCGCCGCCAAGACCTGGAACACCCTCCCTACCCACCTACGGCAGACCCAAGACCTATCCGCCTTCAGAAGACTCCTCAAGACCTGGCTATTCGAGCAGTAACCCCCCCCCCCCCCCATCGCTTGAGACCCTCACGGGTAAGTAGCTTGCTTTACAAGTACTCTGATTGATTGATTGATAGATAATTCACACTTCTTTGTGCCTCTTTTGTGGGTGCTCCAAGTTGGATACTACTGCTGTGAGGAGCATCAGCTCACACAAAGCCACTCCAAAACAAGTTCTCCTGCCTGTTCATTGTGTTTGCTCCTTTCAAAATCCTTCTCTCATCACACTTTAGAACAACAAAAAGTGTGCTTCGCTCACAACTCCTCATGACCCCCAAGCCCCCCCAACTCCGAGCACACACAGTCCACTCACAAGCACTATATCCTGTAAGAGAAGCCTGCATACATCAATCCTTAAGTGATAAATCCATAAGCAACAGGTAAGTGAAATAGTAAATAGAATGGTATAGAACACTGTTGCAAAGTCATCCTGTGCCCTGGGCACCCCCCAACATTTTGCTGACTGATATTGATGGTAACTGATTTTGACTAACCCTGGGCTCTGCCTAACCAGGCCCCGGGCTAGTGTTAGGCTAAAAGAGACACATTAGGATACAGTTAAAATATCAACATACACTAGGGTACACAATGGTATGGTGGGGTACCCCTGTGATTGGCATGACCTCCTCTATAGCCCCCTAGTAAATAATAGGGCAGGGGGAATTTAAACTTCCTAGAAGTCCACAGTAGCCTGCGGCATGGCAGTTTGAAGGCCAGCAACCTTTTTCTGCACTTGCATGAATGTACTGCTGAAGCCTGAGTTCAGTTTAAAATCAGCCCTGGGTGCCAGGACTGCTTTTAAAAAAAGTAAATTGTGCCTAAATTCGACTTTGGTGTTTGGGGCACTTAAAATTAATAACCTACAATGTTTTGGCATATTAGGGACTTCCAGGGTCTCCCTAGGTATCCCTGGGGTGGAGGGGTCAGGTTTTTATAGGGTACACCCTTATAAAATGAGTTTTTATACGCCTGGGTAAAGTGAAGTTTCACATTTCACTCCCCACATTGTGGTACAGTGCTGCTCAAAATTGACTTTGATACTAGGAGCACTGTAGAGGGAAGATCTGCAATATTGCAACAGATTCAGAACCCCTAAAGTCTCCCCTAGTTGCACATGGGGTGGGGGTCCTGTAGATATAAGCAAGGTACTTATACAATATGTTTTGGTAAGTCCTGGCGCTGGAAAAATGGCCCAAGTCATTTTTCCCATTTCAAATCCCTTGTTTCTTAGGTTAACATGGTAGGAAATTATTGATTAATAACTATTGATAGAAGAGGACTAGAAATGCAATTTGAAGACTTCCCAAAATGGTATTAATAAATCCAACAATATGATATTGTTAAATTTCTCCTAAAGTGTACATACAAGAAGTTATAGAAATTTCTTGTTTGTAAGTCCAAATTCAGCCTTCCAGTGGTCTGCCCTAATTTGTCAGAGTTAAGTTGATTAGCTGGCTGTCTTGAAGAGGTGATAAAGATCCCCTATGGTTAACCAGCTCTGCTGGCAGGGCGGTGTGGTGTTCCATAGGAATCCCAGGCCAGGGGGAGGAGTCATAAACTATGGTCTTCAAAGGGGAGAGCAGAGATCATTGTCATTTACAGCTCCGAACTTCCCACCTTAGGCAGATGGTAGGATTAAGGAAGGTATGAGCAGACGCAGGGGGGAGAGTCTAAGTAAATTAGCCATCCTAGAGGTGTGTTTAGCCAGCTCTTACCTCCTTGCTGGAAAATCAGCCATTATGGATTTGGAAGATTTGAGGCACTCTGGGACAAAATAATGCCGCACTCTAAAAGGAGTGGTCATAACTTTGAGGAGTTACCCTGTTCCCATTGGTCAAAAGTGACCTCCTGCATGACCCAGAGAACTTGAAATAAGTATCTGAGAGGGGCAGAGCCCTCCGGATCTGCTGCCTGAAACTGAAAAGAATCAGAAGGGTCTGTCTGCGCTGAAGATTTTGAAGTGCAATTCCAAAGGCCAGGACTCTAAGTTTGCACCTTTTTGCACCATTGGAAACTACAGCCCTGTGTATCATACCTGCTTCAAATGGACTATAGAGTGGATTTCCTGCAAGCTACAGGTTAACAGAGCTCACCTGGACAGCCCCACAAAGAATTCCCCGCCTGGAGTACCAGTGGATTTGTAAGGATTTTGTTCAAGTGGATTGCGGAATTGAAGTTTCACACTTTCAAGGACCTTTTCGGACATTCCAGAACCTTGGATTGTGTGTTGGATACTTTGGGACCCGCAAGCAGATCTTCAGGAAGGAGTTCTAACTGGACCCCACCATCTGGAGCAGGCGGAACAACACAGTGGTGAGAAATTCTTCAGAACAATTTCTAAAGGTGTCCCTGTCAGAGAAAACAAAATGACTAAAAGGAGCACTGTTGCTTTCTAAGCACTAGAAGGTGACTAATCTTTACAATTTCATATCTCTGGTTCCATACAGTGGATATTTTTCATTTTGGTGTCATTTAAAAGATACAAATATTACCTATTTTTATAAGTTGGTGTTGGATTTTTATTTTGTGTTGTGTCTTAATTTTTTACTGAAATGGTGTTTTTAAATGCTTCACATACCTGTCTTTGAAGGTAAGCCTGTCTGCTCGCAGCCAAGCTACCAAGGGTTGAGCATGGGAATAATTTTCTAAGACCTATGTTGAGTCCTATCATGTGTTAGTGGCCTTATTGCCAGTGGCAGACCTACATTTGCCCCTACCAACAACCCACTTGCCAACAAACACCAACCCCATGTTCCACACACACTTTTCACACTTTCACTGCACTGCAGAAGCCGCAGATGAAACCTCAGGTATGTTTTAAAATGTTCTATAATTGCCAATCCCAATCATAATGTGAGCCAGTAACAGTGGACAAGTTGTGCAAGGCCAAACTAACTGTTGAAAGGTCACGTATTTCTCTGTGCCTCACCTGACTGAAAAATAAGCGTGCAATCCATGTGCATGTAAATGAGACAGTGACTGGCAAAAGGTTGAGGAAGCAACTGATATCATAGTTAGAGTCCTCAGGATTGGAATTACACAGGGATTGGCATTTAGATTACAATTACCAGTACTGTGATAATTATCAAACCCTCAGCGTTTTCCCCCAAACCTGCTGTCTCAGCTCTAATTATTGGTTTTGCCAATGCCTCTTTATTAGCCTATTTGAATGCAATCAATCCATTTGTAGAGCGCGCTACTCACCCGTGAGGGTCTCAAGGCGCTGTTACTGCTCAAAAAGCCTGGTCTGGCGGTGCTTCCTGAAGGTGAGATGGTCCTAGGTCATTCGTAGATGTGTGGGGAGGGAGTTTCATGTCTTGGAGGCCAGGTAGAAGAACGATCTTCCTCCGGTTGTGGTTCTGCGAATCCGTGGGACGATGGCGAGGTTGGCAGAGCGGAGCTGGCGGGTGGGTGTGTAGAACGACAGGCGGTTGTTGAGATATTCGAGGCCAGTGTCGTGGAGTGCTTTGTGTGCGTGGGTGAGGAGCCTGAACGTGATCCTCTTGCTGACGGGGAGCCAGTGCAGGTTTCTCAGGTGGAGAGTCATGTGGCTGTGGCGAGGGATGTCGAGGATGAGTCGTGCAGGAATCATGATGCATGTATGGTGCACAATTCGGCCAGGGGCTTTCTTCAAAAGAAAACACATCACAAGACAGCGACTGCGTTTCAATGAATGGCGGCGATTTTAGATTTACTGATCTAACACAGCGAATGGCCAAGTTACTTTTGTCAATGATCAGTCCTGTGACTGCTTTGAAGGTTGGCATCAGTGCGGTGGCTGGAAAGCTAGTTAGAATTCCTTACTGTTGTGGGTAGTCACTCCAGTTATTCAAGTGTATTTTGTCCTTTTCTATGTCCAAGTTATTTCCTCTCATACAATGACATTCAGTGCAGTAGCCAGGCTTGTAATGGGATGTACATTGTGTCCAGGGCACGAATCTTCAGCCAGGATTGCTTTAACGCGCAGAATGGTGTTAATTCATCTGTTAAACATCTGGGGCCTCATTTGTGAAAAGCGACGCATCGCTGCGTGAAAACAGCGATGCGTCACTTTTCACTGTGCTCTCCCTGCGACACTAATGATGCGTCATATTTACAGCATGACGCATCATGTCGCAAGGAGTTACAGATACGTCAGTATTTCTGACGTATCTGTAGGCGTAAAAGTGACGCATTGCTGGAGTGTGTCACAAAAGTGACGCAACTCCAGCAATGTGTACTTTCACATGGGCAAGTCCCATGTTGTTAGTGCATGCGTCAGTCTTACGCCTGCCATAAGGCAGGCGTAAGATTTTCACGCATAAGCGTCCAAGAAATGGCGCAGTGAAATCTTATAGATTTCACTGCGTCACTTCTATGACGCTTTCTTGCGTCAAAACGCCCCCCTTCCATACATTATACCTGGGGCAGGTATAATGTGGCGCAGGGGTTTACAAAGTGACGCACATACCTAGATGCGTCACTTTGTAAATATGGTGCAACAAGGCACATTAAGGCACAAAAAGTGACGCACCAGCGGCGTAAAAGTGACGCAAGAGCTCATAAATGAGCCCCCTGGTACACAATTACATGGCCGCACAGAGTAATTCAAATGGAAATTATACAAAACAGTGCAGCTGTCGAGCATTTCAGAATAAACCAAGGCTGATGGCTGCAGTTTTTATAGTCCTCCAGCAGGTTCCCTGCCAAGCACCCCACTGCTGTTGTGAATGTTTGTGCTGGAGGTGACCACAGAGACACCTCTTCTTGGAGTGATTTATTTATTATTCATGAACTGTTTACTATTTTCACCCAGCTCTTTGGTCTGCTAACGCGAGAATATTAAAAGCCCAAAAAGGAAGTCCCCCTGTCATTTTGCTGAAAATATTTATCCTGTGCACACATTAGCTAGAAAAACTCAGTGTCAGCAGAGAGTTGAAAGGCTTGGTCTATTTGCTATTGTTTCTCTAATTGCTTGCGTGTTTAACTGCCCTTTTAGCTGTGGAAAGCAAGTTACATCCATTTATTACAATTCTCTATTCGTCATTTCGAAAAAAAAGGTTTTATTGACTGGACACTCAGCTCAGTGTGCTGAGAGACTCATGAGCTATTTATGGGAGGGCGGTCTTCCGGGCATGCATAAGAGACTCAATGTACTTTCTACCTTTCCCTCTTACTTTCGTACACACACTGCCAAGTTTACATTCAGATATGTTAAGTCATTCTGTAATTGGGGTCATCGCAGGCAGCCGGTGGTTTTCACAGTCTGACAGACAGCATATTGATGATAGAGTTAGCCCATATGCATTAATTTCCATAATGATCATAGGATGGTGCACGGATAAATAAAAAAAAAAACAGGCTGCTTCTTATCACAGGTCTATCACATTTTATAACATATTTTCTTTTCTTTTAATATATCGTACAACAAAAGAAACAAGTACTAGCTAATTAAATTGGTCTCTTCTTTAAAAGTCTGAGCTATTTGTTTTGCCAGTGCTTTTTTATTTGCCCCATGTGAAGGCATGCATTATGACGCATATCCGGAAATGATGCCATGGTTTTCTTTTAAAGAAAGCTCATCCCAAGATGGCCGCGGATACATGTGCATGCGTTTAGATGCATGACGGGCATTGTGAATGTATTGATCTAACAGAGCGAATGGCAAAGTTAAATTAAAAGTTAAAAATTAGTAAAACAAAGTGCACAGGAGTGCATATAAAGGAAGCAAAAGTTCCATTGGTAAGTTGGAGTTAAAATAAGAATAAATCTGTTGAAAATAGGACAGGGATTGGGGAGCAGGGTAGTGCATCAGACAGCAGTAGAGGGAAAGGAGAGTTAAACAACAGCAAGCAGGGTGAGACACTTGAACACGCGTGAAAAAACAAGAAAACACATGCATTCTCTTGGTGCTCCTGCTTTCTTACCACTCTCTCGAGCGCTATGTATATAGAGAACATAGGTCTATCTCCTCTCACTAAGGGATTTTCAGAGGTCTGCCTGGGAATCCCATCTGAAATTGTCCTTGTCGTCTCAGTCAACTGGGCGTATAACTAAAAGTGTCCCAAACCGACTCCAGCTCACTTCTGAGCCTCGCCAAATATTTAAAATGTATCTTCAGCATACATAATATCATATGAGTATTTGTAAGTACACATTCACTTAGAAGGGTATCTTGGCGCTGAACAAAAAATGTTTACTGTTACCCAACTAAATGGTACTCCTTTTATCGATCTCAGAAGGATGAAAGGCAGGCTGGACCCACCATGATTTGAGTTCAAACACAGGCCCCTGCAGTGGGTGCATTAGTCCACTAACCTACTAGACCCAGATACAGATCTTCCAGTGTACTGCATCCTCCGTTGATCCATTCTCTGCCATTTATTCTTGGTTGCCACACATGGATATCCTCCAGATCATATGAAGTCTTAGGCACAGAGCACTCAATCGTACTTGTACTCCCTGTGCTGTCTGGCACAATCAAATGTTGAATTCTCTTGAAGCACCATCAACCGTTCACCTATTAGAGATTGTTGAGTTAGTAGGTATATCTCCACTTGAAATGTTATACTTGTGGATTTGTATTATATCATCTCTCCTCTCTTTTAGCTAGCTATAATATATGGTTTACTACATATTGTATATTATCTATATCATCTCCTCCCTTGTCCACCTTTCCTACTTTTTCCTTTCCAGGTTGTATGAGTATCTCAGATATTGTATCTTTTGATATCTGTATTATGATTTTTGTGTTAAAAATCTGAGACGTTAGCATTTCATAGTAATTTATTGTGTGGTCATAATATTATTTATTGTTGAATTCTCTTTTTTTGTGTATTGTTTATATACTGACATGCACTTCTCAATACAAATATGCACCAAAAAAAAGAAGCAACAACAACCATTCTTCTTGATACCTTCTATAAAACTGATTGTAGAAATAACACTCTCTAGCTACATTTGAGATTTTTAGACTTCCATTTCATTATATGATTCTTTGGGTTAATATCTAGGCCTTCTCATCAATCCGCCGTAAAACTAACAAGGAAGTCTAACAGTTCCCGATACATTTTGCTCTGTTGGGGCCCTTCAAGAGAATACCTGAAAGAGTTGGAAATCATAGCATATCAATGAATTCCATTATGGTTGGTAGAGTTACAAAGATTTATTTTAAAGAGAATGTACCTCATGAGATCATCCTGTTAATATTCAGGGATGTTTTTGTCTTTCTCAGTACACATCTCATGCAGTGAGTTCTGAGTCAGTCATTTAAAATGTGTTTTGCTTAACCATGTATTTTCTGTTAGAGACCCAAACTTATTAAGCAGGCAAACTAGCCTTGTATTATTGCTTATATATGATTCCATGCCCATATTGAGGCAGAATACAAAACAGGACACCTGATATTTCAGAAAAACATGTGCTTTAACACGTATGGCAGTTTTAAAAATTTGGATTAAAGGGAATCGCAGTGAGAAATCTAGGAGGTAAAGAAAAACACATGAGCTAGTATATACAATCTACATCATGGGTATTCACAAACTTTCTCTCGGGGGCCAAATTTACAGTGCGGTTTGTTTCTGAGGGCCGCACCGGTGGGGGCGGGGTCAGTGGGGGAGGGGGCGGGGCTAGATCAACAAAGAAACCTATGACCATGAGGTTGACCATAGGTCCCTGCAGCGGATGCCTTCTTCGACTGCGCCACCACACCCGGCATACACACATCTATCTCCCTCCCTCGCTCCCTCTCTCCCTCCCTCCCTCTCTCTGTCTCCCTCCATCCCTCTCTTGCTCCCTCTCTCTCCCTCCCTCGCTCTCCCTCGCTCGCTCCCTCTTTTTCTCCATCCCTCGCTACTTCGCTCTCTCCCTCCCTCGCTCTCCCTCCCTCGCTCGCTCCCTCTTTCTCTCCATCCCTCGCTACCTCGCTCGCTCCCTCCCTCCCTCCCTCTCTCCCTCTCTCGCTCCCTCTCTTGCTGCCTCTCTCGCTTCCTCTCTCCCTACCTTGATACCTCTCTCTCTCCCTCCCTCCCTCGCTCCCTCCCTCCCTGTCTGTCTGTCTGTCTCTCTCACTCCCTCTCTCTCACTCCCTCTCTCTCTCACTCCCTCTCTCCCTCACTCCCTCTCTCCCTCACTCCCTCTCTCTCTCACTCCCTCTCTCCCTCTCTCGCTCCCTCTCTCTCCCTCCTTCTCTCCCTCCCTCTGTCTCCCTCCCTCTGTCTGTCTCTCTCTCTCTCTCTCACTCTCACTCCCTCCCACTCCCTCCCCCTCTCACTTCCGCCCTCACTGCCCGCCCTCACTCCCCCGCCCTCACTCCCCCGCCCTCACTCCGCCACCCACACTCCCCCACCCACACTCCCCCGCCCACACTCCCTCGCCCACACTCCCTCGCCCTCACTCCCTCCGTCGCCCTCCCTCCCTCTGTTACCCTTACTCCCTCCGTCACCCTTACTCCCTCCGTCGCCCTCACTCCCTCTGTCGCCCTCAGTCCCTCTGTTACCCTCAATCCCTCCGTCACCCTTACTCCCTCCGTCACCCTCACTCCCTCCGTCACCCTCACCCCCTCCATCGTCCTCCTCTGTCGCCGCCCTCCCTCTGACTCCCTTTCTCTGTGTCCCTCTCCCTCCCTTTCCCTCTCCCCCCTCTCTCTCTCTCCTCCCTTTCCCTCTCTTCCTCTGTCTCCCTCTCTTTCCATCCCTCCCTCTGTCTCTGTCCCTCGACCTCCCTCTGTCACCCTCTGTCATCTCACCCTACTTGTGTGTCAGCCCCAGGTGAGACAGCTTCCTGACACACACAGCCGCACCCAAGCACTTCACAGGTCGTTAAAGGCCATTTACATGCTAATGAGGCATTGTTGAATTCCACCTCTTCTCAGGCCCCTGCAGCTCCACTCTGGCTAAGTGAGAATCGCCCGACCCTGGCCCCCATAGAGCAGCAGAGACTCTCAGAGTTGTGCTGCAGCAGACAATCTTTAAAAAAAAATACATTGGTAGGATGCTTGAAAGGTCCGTGGGCCACCAGGGACGGCTTGCCGGGCCGCCCCTGGCCCGCGGGCCGTGCTATGAATACCCATGATCTACACCATTGTTATGTTAAGTTATATATGGGTGCCGCTCGCAGCATTGGTGTAATTGTGCTGACTCTTGCCGCCAAAGGGAGCCAGTCGCAGGACTGCGAGGACCAGCAGTCCCGTCATCCAGCTCAGCTGTGCTCCTCTTCCTGCCTACATTTAACTGCTCGCGGCCCCCGCTTCGCGGGAGCCGCTCGCAGCAGTGGTGTAATTGTGCTGACTCTTGCCGCCAAAGGGAGCCTCATCGCGGGACTGCGAGGACCAGCAGCCCCGTCAACCATCTCAGCTGTGCTCCTCTTTCTGCCTGCATTTAACTGCTCACAGCCCCCTTTTCGCGGAACGCGTGTGGGCGCGCGCCAGGCAAAGCTCGGGCCAAGGGTGGGCCCATTTGAGCCCGTTCGAGAACGGTTGAGGACGGGACGGGGCCATTCTCTAACATCCACAACAAAAGGTTAGTGCCTGACCAGCTTCTTGCCACTTACCGAAGCTTTATAAAGTATTGATTTTTAGACACTTAAAGGTGCAGGCTCTTTTGTTCTTTTACCCTGTCCTTTGCAATGGCTACAAAGACTGGGAGGGGCAGGAAGTCCATCACTGGAGGGTCTATAGTGGGCACTTTGGACCAGTCCACGAAATAGAGCTGACCGAAAGGAGACTGTCAATGGACCCTGCCTTTAACAAGCGGTCATCAATGGGCAGATTGGCCCAGGTACTTTCTCCAAATCCCCAACACGATACTGAATCCATCAAGCCTGATGGAAATGGAGAGTGTGTGGGGACCCAAACAACGAATGCCGCCGGACGTTTGATCATCTCTCCTGTAAATAGAGATACTTCAACAAACGTTAAAAGCAACTGCACCCGGCTCAATGAGCAGCTTGAATCTCCCGCGCCAAGAACAAAAACAAGATCTGCACGTGGCTCCAAAGTAGGGGCAATCCAACCAACATCCAAGAGGAAGCGTGGGGGCGCCCCCATAAAAGGAAGAAAAGCAAACATCCAGAAATCTAACCCTGCAGGAGAAAGTATGGCGTCAACATCTTTAAACAGTCCCGTAGTATGCCAGCCTATCACCCAAGCGACTACCCCTGCAGGGAGCCCTAGAGCTGTGCATCCAACTGAGTCGGGGCTGGACTTCTGGTCCAAACTGGAACATATTTTTAACAAGACTTGCCTCCCTATCTATGACAGACTTACCATAATCGAAAATAGACTCACGTGTCTTGAATTATCATTTGCATTGGCCCAGACCCAGAGAGCAAAAGGGGTCAAAGGGGTAGCGGAAACGCAAAAAAGACCGTGTGGGCGAATTAATAAAGTTGAAGTTGATCACCATCTTACCACACGGACAATGAATAACATTGTTGATATAATTTCCCCTGCTGTGGCATCTAATGACACCACGAACCACCCTAGCGATATCACAATGACCAATCACTCATCATTGAATAGAAGGGTGGAGACAGGGGATGGCTGCGGGTCTGAGAACCAACAACCAGAGGGAATAGTAACACACCCTGTGATTCATTAACAAACGGCCTACCGTGTATAGATCTTCCTCCTGCGTCTATGCCATATGTGGTAGTCCTAGCGGGGGTTCCACCACTGAGCCAGGGTTAAAGGGAGGGTTACATAGAGTTTAAAAACAAATGTATTTACTGGCTCAATTGTAACAGACAACTCCCCCCTATGGTGTCTGCTGAAATTCTGTTTGCCAGGCGAGTGGATTGGGTGGGGTCACGGATAAAGACCATCAAGGGTGATTGTGTTATCATTAACTTTAGGGACAGAAGGGCTGCTGAATATGTCTGCGAATGGGTTCAGGCATGCTCAGCCACGCAAATTAAATCATTGTCATTAACTTATTTCTACCCAGTAGACTATATAGTCCCCAGAAATATGCTATCTGAAGGGGTCAGACAGGTTAGGAGTGATGTAGGGGGAATTAGAATGACCAACAGGTTTGATGTGCTATCTGGCCTAGAAAATTGTGATTGACGACTATCCAATCCTAGACAAAGGATGAAAAAGGTAGAACCTAGTGATGGCAAGTTAGTGGGGAATGGGAACCCAACTGCTGTCAATGATAACACCCAGAATGAGATAGTAGATCCCCAGTATCGTATAATCCAAACAAACACGGAGAGAATAGATTCTGACCCTCCAGGAAGAGAGTTGATACCAACCAGATCGATGGGAGAAACAGAACTAACTTTGTTTATAGGGACAAGAAATGATAATGGGCAGTTGTATTTACTAGATAGGCCTGGTTATGTGAATGATTTGTCCCAAAATAACAATTCTTACATATCGATGTTATCCTGGAATATCGCGGGACTGGGATTCAAAGTAGCTTTGCCTTACTGGTCAGATTTCATAGAAAAGTATGATATCTGTCTCTTCCAAGAGACATGGTCAATAGACCCAGTCTTTCGAATGGGTTACCTCAATTTTCAAGTCCCTGCAGTTAAGAAAGGCAAAGGTCGCCCGTCAGGGGGATTAGTGATCTGGATTCGACAGGCCCTAAGCTGTAAAGTGCAGCAACTTGCCTTATCAAGTAATGATATCCTTGCAGTCAGATTAACCTTACCCCTAGTTAGATATATAGATATTTACAAGATATATGAAAGAGGCCATCCGTGGGGTCGTAAATCGGAGGTAATTCCAGTTCTAGAGGATTTGTTAGATGCTATGCCCAGTAATACTTTGCCGCTTGTGGCGGGGGATTTCAATATCACCTTCGATAGGGCTGGCAGCACGCCCCTTGGATCACCGTTCATAATGCAATACGACGACATCTCCAAGTCCACCGAAGCACATGCCGAAACATTGGCATTTGATTCCGACGCAACGGAAAGGATCTACGCATTGATCAACGACGACTTAACCCAGACAACCACTAGCAGGACAAAGGAACAATGTATCAAGCAATTGCTTTACTTGTCGAAACGACGCGTGAACCAAAAACTTCACGCGAACACACTTATCAAGTATCACAAATCACTCCGTATTCCCCGCGGCCTCCGCATTGCGCTAAAGCCTTCCCTCTGCAAGAATTCCAAAGCCTTTCTTGATAAATGGTACGCCATTTTAAACAAGTGCAGCCTGGACCTAATCTTGCTGATCATTGAGGAATTGTCTGGCATCCTCCAAGAGCTGTCTGTGGAAATCAGCACCGCTGAAAACGAACTTAAAGATCTCATGACCCCTGAGGAACTTGGCACAACATTGGAAGACATCAACCGACAAATCGATCGTCACACCAGGGAGATTAACGAACGAAAGTTACGCAAATTTCGGCGTGATATCTTAGACTACAAGCTTGGGGAAGTTTACACTTGGGCGGAAGTTTACGCCCAACGAAGAAGAAATAAACCGTACTCCCAGAATACCGATACCTCATCCTCAGACAGCGACACCATTAATCGTCCTCCAAGACAACAACCAACGGAACGCACCAGCCCTAAAGATCAACCGACCCAAGCATCCACTTCATCTACAACTACTGCGGAGTCTTTTTTAGATTTAGGCCCAGACAGAACCGACGACCCCGACGGGGCAAAAGATCCAAGAAAGCACAACGGAAAGAGCCAACCTCAAACCAAACCCAAAACGAGGAAGAATCGTTAGTTATAAACATCTCTGACACCAACCTTTCACCATATCAAATCAGAACCTTACAAAAAGGCATGTCATTCGTCCCAACCAGCAATACGAACCTACTTGAATTAGAAGTCAGCACGTTCAAACTGACCAGGAAACTACGTCTTAAACACTTTTTTGAGAAAATCTTGGAACCAACGGTGGAAACCAAACCGGATCAACTACTGGGCCTACGGCCCACAAGCAACTATATGCCTCCAAGCAGCCATAAGAGTATTGACACTTTTGAAACCCTAGTTCGTCAGGATATCGCTAAGATCAATTACAATAAAACCAAACACAGGAACATCACCAATAAGGAACATGACACCTTGAAGAACATTGCGAACAACCAATCTATCAAATGTTTAAAAGCGGATAAGGGTGGCGCCCTCGTCATTCTTAACACGGATCTCTACACTCGTAGAGCCAGAGAACACGTCTTTGACGCTGAAACTTATTTACCATTGGAGGGCAACCCCACTAAGGAGTTTAAAACTTTGTTACTTAACATCATTGAAAACGCCAGAGTAAATGACACCATCGATGATAGAACCAAGCGATACTTGACCGTGGAACATCCAAAAAGTCCCACTCTTACCATGCTGCCCAAGATACATAAGAACTTAATGGATCCACCCTTTAGGCCCATCGTGTCCACACGGGGGTCAATTCATGAACCTACCAGGAAATTCATTGACCGCCACTTACAACCTATGGTAACAAATCTAAAAAGCTACATTCGCGACACTACTGACTTCATCAACAGACTAAACACTGTTGAAATCAAACAAGGTGAACAAATCTTACTATGCACAGCTGATGTTAAGAGTCTTTATACCTCCATTCCCCATGCAGGGGGAATTGAAGCTATCGAATCAGCTTTATTGAAATCAGACATTGCAGATCCACTGAAAACCTTCATTTTAGAACTTATGATTTTTACCTTGTATCACAGTTACTTTTGCTTTGAGAACCATTGGTATTTACAAATGTCGGGGATGGCAATGGGCAATTGCGCCGCGCCGACATACGCGAATATATACATGGGTAACTTTGAAGTCAACCATATTGAAAAGAACGTGGATTGGAATGACAACCTTAAATTATACGCACGATACATTGATGACCTCTTCTTCATGTGGACTGGTTCCAGGGAGCACCTGGAATCAGCTTTACACAAACTGAATACCATGGACGACCGCATTGAGTTCACCTGGAACATCTCACCTACAGAAATTACATTCCTGGATGTACTCATAAGACTCACTACAGACGGTATGGAAACAGACTTATACCGCAAGGCAACAGATCGCAATAACACCCTGCTGTATAGCAGCTTCCACCAAGACTCCCTCAAAAGACATCTTCCATTCAGCCAAATGCTGAGAATTACCCGGATTGTATCAGACGCACACAGAAGAGACATTCAAATGCAGACGATGACCTCTAGGTTTACCACGAGAGGTTATCCTGAAATTATTGTCAAAGAAGCGCAAGACAGAGCACTCACCGTCCCAAGAACCGAAGCTTTGAAAAGCAAGAAAAAGGATGTGAATCCGAGATTGACACTAGTTTCTAAATTCTCCACTGTGAGTAAGGCGTATAAAAAAATCATTTTACGACATTGGCGAATTTTGTCTTCTGAGCCGGATTTCGGGGATCTTTTTAAGGATCCTCCGATCTTCGCATATAACCGACCCATGAACGTTGGAGAAATCCTATCGAAACCCACTGTCAAACCGAAGAAACACACTGGCACACGACCGTGCCATCATTGTAACAATTGTAACAATGTAATCGGAGGCAGTACTATTCACCATCCGATGAAAGGTTTTGCGATCCCCTTGAAAGTAGACGCCACTTGTGACTCAGCCAACCTGATCTACTTACTAAAATGTCCGTGCGGAAAGGCCTACGTTGGCAAAACCAGCAGAAAAATTAAGACCAGACTTAACGAACATAAATCAAATATCCGCACTAAGAACACCAAGTCGAGTTTGGCCACACATTTCAATGAGGCGCATCACAGCATAGCCCAACTGAAGTATTTGGTACTGGAAATGGTCACCCCGCATGAGGGCAGAGACAACAATAAGACCCTCTTACAACGCGAGACATCGTGGATTTACAAACTCCAATCTTTGAAGCCATTTGGGCTTAATGATCGGACTGAACTGAGTTGCTACCTATGATTAGGTTGCCTGATACGTTGAACCCGCATTCTGCATGTTTATTGTTACAGTTATTGTTATTTTACAGGCTATGTTAACACTATTGCAACACACCTCTAGGTGTTTTCACTTTCACCTCTACAAGATGGCCGCTTTTCCTTTAATGGGATGTCTGTTTTCTATTTCTATTACCGCACACTTCCTCTCGAACTCCGCATTACCTACGCGAAGCCCGAGACACGTAGTCCACCTCTTTTGAACCTCCACAGTAAGTCACCACCACCGCTAGGCGTTTCTGGCTACCGCTCTGTTAAATTGTTTTTGTTTGTTCATAACCGCTAATGGCTTGTTTTATCACCCCCTGCAGCACTGATGTGAGCTGTATATTGATGTGGAAGCGTAAGACACTTCCCATTACTAATTTCATTCGCGCTTGAACCTTTCACCTTTTGTTTAGACCTGCCACATTTTTCACATCTTTTAACCTCATATTTATGTAAACTTTCGCACGCACTAAAAAGCGCCCCACCTGTTTATTACGCCCGCATGCGTTCCCGTTCACAAAACCACGGACCCACACTGCTCACAACGATTGCATGATTAGGAAATCACACCCGTTTTTTAACTACCCGCATGTATTCATTTTTTCAAATTGCATGTATTCACTTTGCTTTACCACCCTCTTCACCGCATGTGCACAATCTGATTACGGTCCACTTCTTGTTGATCTAAAATGATGTTATTGTATCCTTCCCAGAGTGCTCCTTGACAAAGGACTACACGAGTCCGAAATGCATCGGAGCATACTTTGAACTACACGTTATGGGATTACTCTATATTGAACATATGGCGTGATGTAACGCCTCGCATAATGAACCCTTGAACTCATTAAACATATGCAAACGCTGTAAACTTATGGATTTGAACTTTCTTTTGAATCAGCTACGCTGAGTCATACAAGTGTGCCCACCACAGGGTTGTGTTTACGTTCCACGTAACACACTGTTCGCTATTATCCACTGGACGTATTCTGGCTAGTTACGTCACCTGTTGGAGCACCTTCATCTTGTTTCACCGCATCAGCTCCCCCATACAACTTGTGTTTACCTTACATTGCTGTGCGCCTACGCCTCTCTCTTCAATTTAATATCACCTTCGAGCCACTAGGGCAAGAAGACCAGTGCCTTATGGAAGAGGAAGATACCAGATGGGGTATCCCCAACCTAGAGTTAATACCCATAAAAAAATGGACTGAGGTGGCTATCCAAGGGAAGGGGTTGTGCATGGGGAAAGGATTGAGGGCTGCTAATGCGCGAACACCATCGGATAGGCAGGGCATATGTACACATGATAATGGCCTTAGATCTAGCCGTATAGAATATTTGTTAGTTAGCATAAAACGGTGGCACTGCCTTAAGGATATGTTCAGTTCATTTCAATACCACTTTATTTCAATTAATTAAAATCATAAAAAGTACAGTATACAAGTCGATTTGGGGTACATAAGACACATTAAAAAAGACACAATTTAAGACATTTTTTAAAATATTTACATTACAGGTTTAAAACATTGTTTTGTCAGTATGAATTCATTTATCTATACCAACAGTGTCATTAAGGCCCGTCATGGTACGTTTCCTGCTGCGAATGGAAGCTACAAAGAAATTTGCCACTCCAAACATTATAAACGGGGACTCCATTAGCTTTAGGAATAGCAGCGCAGGTTTGGCTTGCTCAAACCCCTTACCCTTTAGTAAAGGAATAATGAACTTTTTCCTGGGCAAACTGTAATAGGAACAAAAAAAAGTAAAGTGCATTGTGTCCTGCAGGGAATAACCGTCACACTTACATGGGGCCACATCCACCGGCCTACACCAGACATTAGAGTCGGTTAGCAGCAAATGGATTTGGTTGAATTTGAATTTGGTCAAAACCCAACGATGGAACGGGATCGTCACAACGGTGAGGTACGGTTGAATAGATAAGGATGAAATTAATAAGTAGTGTTCCCTTACCGAGGTCTTCCTTAGTTGTACCGCCTCCCGCTCCAATTCTCTATTCTTAATAAAGTTGGTTTTGACCCAGCCCAGATCTGTTTTTACCAGGCCCTCTGGATTAGTGAAGATTTCTGGGCGCCCCAGTTCCCTAGAATTTTTTTTTGATATAGGACATCCACTGAATACATTTCATATTCTCCAAGTTCATACAGTCCTTTAGAATCGCATGATTAACCCCTTGGACGCTCATGACGAGCTCAGCTCGTCATGGAGTGCCCATTCATTTCAATGGAAATTACATTGAATGTCCAGGCACAAGCTCAGCATCCAAGTGGTTAAGAGAGAGGTGAGGATTTAGCCAAGTTTTTATCCACAGCAGGATAGGGGCCATATTTATAATGTCTCTAATGTAACCCATCCCAAGCTCCTGATGGGTGGCAAAAGTGGCTGCCGATTGGGGTAAACCTAAGAGTGCGCATAGGAATTTATTCTCCTCTCTTTGAATAACTTCAGGATGTTTATATCCCCATATAGTGGCTCCATATCTTGAAATTGCTACTGTTTTGGCTCTGTATATGGATAAAATGGCTTCGGTTGGTTTCCCCCCTAGGCGTTTAGCAAAGCCCAATATGGCAGCTGAGGATCTTTTCATCGCATTAACCTTTGCCGAAAGTTGGGGGGCCCAGGTACCTCTATCATCGAATGCCACCCCTAAGTAGGTGAAGACCTTAACTCTTGAAATTGCTGACTCATTACAGTAAAAGGCGTTAACATTGTTTTTCCTACTGAAGGACTGGACTTTTTAACAGTACCAGCGGTGCCAGGGAACAACACCTATAACCTTCATGGGATACCTGTTTCGGCGCACAAACTACAGAGACACGGGACACTTCCTTCGGCGTCAAAGATTCAAGGTTTATTTACTGCAGGGAACACAGAAGTCACAACAAGTACAACACGTGCAACTTGGGGAGACTGCTTCAAATTGGTTCTGTGGATCGCTTCTTTTATACAGAATTTACTCATAGGACAACATGGTACACAAAAGTTTACAACCTGGTTCCCATAATTATCCCCCAGAGGGGTCGCTTTGGTCACTTTGGTACACATAAGGTCCGGAACATAAGTGCGGAAACATTTGGCGGTTCCCAACTGTAAAAACCCATCTTCCCAACATTAGTGAATTCCAATCGGCAGTAAAACAGATCGAAATAGGGACAAAGACAGGTGCAGAGGAAGATGGAGACAGTGGGAGATTGAAAAGGGTGTAAAAGGGGAGGTATCGGGAAACACGAGATACAGGCATCAAAGAGACGTGCCTAATGAGATGCACGGCTGAGACAATAAACCGGCACGGCGGAAGCGGCTTAAGCGGGGCCGTCTGCCTTACAGTATCATCCCCCTCATCGTAAAAGATATTTACAAAGAACATGTGTCTTCCACAAATATCTTGAGAGTCCCAGGGTAACGAAGCGGACAGTGTCCGTTCGCTGGCTACTTGAGGGCAAGAGACAAAATGGATGCCGTATCTAAGATGGAACCCGTGGGTACAGATGAAAAACCCACATATCAAACGAACGGTTTAAGTTAGCACAGCGAAACTGCGCATACTTACTAAACTCATCATTTGTGGTTCTTAGATACCAGACTCGACCATATTCGTGCGAGTCGAAAACATCACTTACAATTATCACGGAACCTCAGACGCTCCTTTTGCCCTCATGTAGGCAAGCACTAGTCGGAATCATATTCGATATTCATCAGATCCTCGAGATGTTGCTGTAACATAGCTCTGTCCAACCGAGACCCTTTGGTAACAGGTGGCTGTCTCATACACGTTGTAGCACAGAGGCCACATAAGGCAGGACCACACTGCACGCAAAGGCAACACGTGAACAGGAACGTTACAACGACTCCAATGATCATCAGAATCTTCCAACCCCAAGTCGACATCAGGACCCAAAACCATCCAAGTAGCGTCCAATCCCCTACATCCACGTGTATGGATTCGGAGATCTTATGCAACTTCGAGATGGCTTGATAGACAGTCGGAGCGTTATCAGGAATGAAAATACAGCAGCTCGAATGGATCACCTTACATACCCCACCTCGATCTGCTAAGATCACGTCTAAAACCATACGGTTTTGTAACGTCATAAGTCTATCCGCCTGAAGTTCTGTGGTGATATTACCAAGGGCACTGGCAGTAATATTAGCTGTCGATTCTACCACTCGAGTCAACTGTCTCAGGTTCCTACTATTAACCATAGGTCCCCAAAATGGGAGGAAACCCTTGAAAAAGTCTCCTGCCTCTTGACCGGCAGTATCCTCTTCGCTAATTACGCCTCTCACAACTCTAGTTTTGTGATAATCTGCATCTACAGTAAATGTCGGAGGCAACAAATTTGCGATAAAACATGAGCCCATGAAGTCAGAGGGCAACCATGCATACGCACGATCATGACAAATAAAGTATGTACCTTTGGCAGCCAAAAACACAGGGGATGAGACCATTGGCAAAATATAATTTTCAGTGCAAGCACTCTCTCCAAGTCGGGCTTTCGATCTACGGCCGCGACCTATTAAACAAAAATTACCAATGTGGGGTACGACCCATATCGGAGGTGAGCTTTTAAGCTGTTTTTCACCAGTGAACACACTATATTCGCCTCTACTTAGGACCCTATAGGCTTGTACCTCTTCTTCAGGGATAAGCGAGGGATCATAGATATCGCTATCTAAATCCTCTATTGCTATAGACAAAGATTTTTGGTACGAGGTAGGACCAGAGTAGGGGGAACGTGGTTCTCGAATGGGGTGGAAACCTAGTGCGCTTTGAAACATTGTTTGAAATGCTCGAGCAGACCCTTGGGAGCTATACGGTAACACCAGATATGGAATTCCCTTATCCGTAGTATGCGGCATCAACCCACACACCCAACAATTAGTAGTGTTAACCACTAACTGATGCTGATGAAGGAGCTGAATAAAGGAATTGTTGCGGAATTCTGCACGTCTAGCCTGCTCGTGTTCAGGTAAAATGTGAAAAGAATGAGGAGAAACAGTGGAGGTGAGTTTAAAGTCAGGGGTAGGAGTAGGTATCGTAGAAGGCAAGAAGTAAGACATTGTGTAATATACTCCACCCGCCAATAATGCAGAAACAGTCACAAACAGTACGAATATTTGGAACACAAAACATTTGGTACGACTGAGTTGCTGCAGCTTGAATCTTTGTGCTTGAGCTCTTTCCAAGTCCATCAGCTTTGAAAATGCCATTCCCTATGATCGTCCGCAACGTTTCTTGACGCACTTCGTTCTGTGTAGCAATAGTCAATTCCTAGGAGTTCCCAGGCACCGACGGTCTTTAACCTAGCGTCAAGACCTACTAATCAGGAGGAAGTACACGTGCGGCCCTACGGCCTTTATTTCACATATATATATATATATATAAAAAAATCAATGTCTCTCAGCTGTGGAAACAAAAAGTGTAAGGAACGAAGCTCAATGAATATGTACAAAATAATTACAATAGTATGAGTGTTCAAACTGATCATGGAAAACGGGATAATGCACTTGTCAAGGGACAGAACGGTTTTTTTATTAGTCTTTAGTGCTGGATCTCAAAAAATATCGGGTTTTCCCAGGATGTGTCTGTTCGTTAAACAAAAGATCCGTAGAAGGGACAACGCCCTGTTGATCAGCTGAATGTTCTGGTCTTGAGTTTTCTGATGACAAGTGTTCAACAATGCCCTTTTTCTGCACTGAGGATTCTCCGACAGGTTGTGCGTCGCTGAAGGGTACAAACGCTGGCAATCCTTCGATTTCAGTTGATGCAATGCCTTTCCTCACCCACGAGTCTGCTGGCAACGGGATGGGGACTTTCTTGGTATGGGTGGCATGCACCCAATTTTTCCGCCCCTCGAGACGAACTGCAGTTCTCGTGGCAAGGAGGACCTGATAGGGTCCAGTGAACCTGGGATCCAAATTGTTCTTGCGCGAAAAGTTTCGCGTTACCACCCAATCTCCGGGCTGGAGCTGGTGGCCTGGACCCTCCGTCTGCGTCGGCAATGCTTCGTGAACCTGTTGGTGAATTAACCTCAGTTTAGCAGTCAAGTCATGAAGATAATCAATCAACATTGGATACTCAAGATCACAAAAGGCACCCGGTCTAGGGACCCCCCAAACATTGGCAGGGCGACCGAACACTATTTCATAGGGACTGAGCCCTACTCGGGAGTGTACAGTTGCCCTTGTTGACAGCAATGCTAAGGGTAAAGCGTCAGGCCACGAAAGACCTGTCGTAGCCTGAATCTTTGCTAGTTTTAGTTTAAGGGTGCCATTGTACCCTTCAACCAAACCAGCTGACTGAGGATGATTGGCACTATGGAATTTCTGTACAATCCCTAACCCGCGACACACACTCTTCATCACGCTCCCAACAAACTCACTTCCGTTGTCTGACCACACAACCCGAGGCATTCCGTAGCGGGAAAAATACTCTTTGAGTAAAATTTTTGCCGTGGATAAAGCCGTATTATCCTTAAGGGGGTAGGCCTCAATCCACCTAGAAAATGCACACACCACAACCAGCACATACTTCAAATTATTACATCTCTCCATGTGGATAAAGTCTAACTGGATAACTTCGAAAGGGTACGCAGGAGGGGCAAAATGGCCAGGTGGAGTGGGAGTGCCCTTACCAGGATTGTGCATCAAACACACCATACAATTCTTAACCAAGCGTTCAGCACATTTCGTAATACCATCATTCTTCCACACAGGAAACAGCAATTTACAGATACCTTTCACGCTAATATGTGCTAACCCATGTGCCATAGTCACAATAGCCAGCACATACGCATCAGGCAACATCCATCTTTTCTGTTCCGATAAGTCAATCCAACAACCATTCGCATCCAACTTTCCCGTACTTTCTTTCCACTTCGCCTTTTCAGTCTCGGTGGCCTCATTCTGAATTGCTTTCACACTCTCGATAGTGTTCTCACACATACTTGATTCTGCAGGCCACCTAACCGAACTCGTCACATACATTCGAGTGCTAAGGTTCCGGGCAGTCTCCTTAGCAGTCTCATCCGCAAACGCATTACCACGACCAACATCATCCGTCACCTTACGATGCGCACTACATTTAACAATTGCCACTTGCTTAGGCAACGTAAGTGCATCCAAAAGATCATTTACAAGCTGGCCATGTTGAATCTTCGTACCATGTGACGTAAGGAATCCTCTCTCTCTCCACAGTCGTCCAAAACTATGTGCCACACTAAACGCATACTGGCTATCTGTAAACACATTCACCCGTTTATCTTTAGACAACACACACGCTCTCGTCAAAGCAATTAACTCAGCAGCCTGAGCCGAATTCTGACTTAACCTTGCGCTTTCCACAATCGTTCTCAATGTAACTACAGCATACGCAGTTGTCACATCACCATTCGGCAACTTAAAACAGGAACCATCCACATATAAAGTACCATCGGGATCTGTCAATGGAGTATCTTTTAGGTCAATGCGACCCTTAGTTTCCTCTTCAGTTTTGAGATAGCAGTCATGTACTGCTTCACCACTTGATTCTGTGTCGATCGGCAGCAATGTTGCTGGATTCAACACATTACACCGTTTTATCCGTATATGACTGGCCAGCAACGTCAACTCATAACCAGACAATCTTGCACTTGTCAGATGTTGAGTTTTCGTTCGGTTCAATAAAGTGTCGACTGCATGCGGAACCATTACCGTGAGCATATTATCCATGACTAGACCTGCGGACTGTCGAATGGACGCCGCAGCTGCCGCTGTTGCCCTTAAGCAACTTGGCAAGGCTCTTGCTACTGGGTCTAAAGTCGAAGAAAAATAGGCACATGGGCGTTGCTTATCACCAAAAGGTTGTGTCAAAACACTCAACGCGCAACCATCCCTCTCGTGAACGTATAGTGTAAATGGCTTACTGTAGTCAGGAGTGCCCAACACAGGAGCCGAACACAACGCATCACGCAATTCAGAAAAACTTTTCTGACATTCTTCAGACCAAGGTACTGGGGATGGAACGTCTTTGCATGTAAGGGCTATCAATGGTTTCGCCAACAATGAAAAATTTGGAATCCATTGTCTGCAGTAGGACGTAATACCCAAAAAGGCGCGAACATCTCTTTGGGTTTTTGGCACAGTCATTCGGGAAATCGCTGCAATTCTCTCTGGGGTCAACCTTCTCCCTTCTTTTGACAATAAGTGACCTAGATAGGTAACTTCTTGACAACAATACTGTAGCTTTGAAGGCGATACCTTGTGGTGTAAGTCATGTAGATAATGCAATAATGATACTGTAGCCGTTTTGCAAATAGCCTCCGTATCAGCTGCCACTAAAAGATCGTCAACATATTGAATCAAAGCTGCACCTTTAGGTAATACAAAGGCATCAAGTTGACCTTTAAGTGCTTGGCTATAGATTGACGGACTCTCACAGTAGCCTTGTGGAGCGCGTTTTAGCCTAAAACTGCGACCACCTAATGAAAATCCGAATAGGTCTCTGCTTTCCTCTGCAATTGGGATGCTAAAGAAAGCATTCTTTAGATCGATCACTGTGAACCAGGAGGCAGATGCCGGAATCATTGTTAATAAAGCTGTAATGTCAGGGACCACAGGAAATTGTGGAACTACTATTTTATTTACCTCTCTCAAATCTATTACAAAACGATATACAGGAGGTTTAGTTGGGTCAGTTCGTTTCAAAATTGGCAATACAGGGCTATTACATACATTTCCACGAGTTTCTTCAACAACACCCTTTCCAATGAGATCATGAATGATTGCTAACAGTGCTCGTTCGCCCTCGAGAGAAATACGATATTGAGGTAAACGCGGTAATCGCGCATTTTGTTTCAATTGAATCACATAGGGTGGAATGTCTAACAGGCCCACGTCATTGGGACCTGTGGCCCATAGAGACGCCGGGAGGGAACTCAATTCCGGTGGGAATTTATCAATCGATAAATACATGGGAGAGATCACTCTCCGTCCCAATGTAAGCTCCACTCCTTCGGGGGAACAATACAATGTTGCATATAATCGTTTCAACAAATCCAGGCCCAAAAGATTTTCACCACAACCTGTAGATAGAATCAGTGGAGCGGTTAGCTCACGAGGTCCAATCATAAGAGGCAAAGGATTAGAGACTGGGTTACTAACAGGGGCGCCAGAGAATCCAACGGAAACGTTCGTTAAGCCAGACAAAGGTGCGCCAGGGAGTTTTGAATGCATGATGGAACTTTTCGTCGCACCAGTGTCTAACAGAAAAGGCTCAACTACACCCGATGTAGCCACTGCAACGTAAGGCCCACTCTGATCGACCGGAACTGACACTACTCCCTCTCTTTGTCGTTGGCTGTCCTAGTAATGGTCATTTACAACAGTCTCGTGCTCTACGTAATAATCATCCACATTATACTGTGCAGATCGAACTGACCCCGCATTTCGCTGGTCAAAGTAATTATTTGCATCTGATTGATTTTGATAACGATCACTCTGATTGTGGAATGAACCACGACCTCTACCACGTGGTGCCTGTTGAGGACCACCACCACGGTTTCCACGTGTCGACACACCATTCAGACGGTCCCGTAAGGCAAGACAATCATATTTTAGGTGTCCCTCTTTTCTACAATATGCGCACTGATTATACCCAAGTGAAGATCTGGAATCAAAGTTGTCAGAGCGCGGCTGTGTCCTATCGGGCTGTGCTCGTGGTCGATACTGCTGTTGCGAATCATTTTGGTTTGATCGTGGAGGGTATGCTTGCTGCAACAAAACCTTCGTTTTGAGTTCTTTCGTTTTCTTTTCTACACGATCACTTTCTTCCTTTTCCCTATTCTCATAATACTGAGCCGTTGCTAGTATTTGCGCAGGGGTTGAAACTGCCCACGCACTCTCTGAATTCTTCAATTTGTTGCTTAGTTCAGGCAGCAAATTTGACACGAATTTGTCAACGAATAACCGCTGGCCTCCCTCAGCGCCCATGTCCTGGCCGCTGTGGTCGACAAACGCTTCCTCAAACCTTGTAAAGAAATCTGAGACACTCTCGTCTTTCTTTTGCTTACAAGCTGATAACTTATCCCAGTTCACCTTCATCGCTGGCATGAGAGTTTTCATGAGCGTAATGATTTTCTGAGGCAAATCCAAAATCAGCTGTTCAGGCTTGGCCCCACCGACTTGTAATGCATCAGCTGCTAGCAGTGCAACCCAATCACCCCCTAATTCAACTGCGTGATTGGCTTGACGAATTTTAGCCCAAACTGGTTGCGGTACAACATTGCCAAACAACATGTCGATGTCGGCAATATTCATAATAGTAGCTTCCACCAGTTGTGATAACTCCTTATAATAACCAGCCGGATTTTTACGCGGATCAGGTAAGGATTGCTTCACTTGCAAAACTTCTGATCGTTTCCATGGAAGATGTATCCACACCCTTCGAAAATGCGGTAAAACCGCAGGGTTAGCTTGCGGATCTCCAGGCACCCACAGTGGCGGGACTTCTCTCATGGGATACTGACCAGGAACCGCTTTCCAGTTCTCAGTGGTATCATCTAATGACACCCGAGAATGTGCTGTGGGTCTGAATGCTAATAAGCGTTCCACGGCACGTCGTACATCATCTCCTATAATCATACCGTTTGAAAAGTGACTTTGAAGTTCAATTATGTCGGCCGGTACATCATCTACATCATCATTATACCATTCTTCTCTCAAAAAGTTACACATCTCCTCAAATACGAATCTCTGCGTAGGCTCATTAAACTGAGAAAATGTATCAAAGACTACACGCGGAGTGTAATTAGCAGGATGTCTTATCCACCTATGTGCCATTGTTACTAACGTCTCTTTCTCCCTACCACTAGGGATCTGACTCCGTCTCTGAGGAGTTTCAGATGAATCAGACGAAAATAACGGACCAGAATGAGGTGAATAAAGAGTAGCAACAGAGTTAGGAACACGCTTACGAACAGAAGGAGAAAGAAAAACAGGGGCAACAACACTGGAGGTGAAGGAAGGCATAGTAGAAACGGACAAGGTAGTCGGAGTAGCAGAAACAACAGTCTGCGAAGGTACAGGTACAGGAGCAGTAGGAACAAGAACAGGTGGTGAAACAAACGTAGGGTTAACAGCGGGCTGACCCGCAGCCGCTGGAGCAGCAAGAGGTACAACAGGAGGTACTACAGGAGCAACTACAGGAGCAGTAGCACCCTGTACATAAGGAGGTGGTGATTTCATCAAATATGACAGCAAGCAATCCTCCTTCAAATCTTCTTTTTTCTTTTCTAGATTATTCGGTAAAACTGGGTAACATTTATCTATTTTCATGTGATGCAATCTAGTAGCGATTTCCATGTCTTTTTCTTCTTTGTCTTGTCTACATTCTTTTATAGCTTGCATTACAGGAACGAACTCTTGTTTTTGATTCTTTTTAAGTTGTTTGATTTCTTTCTGCTTGGCCTCTTTACGCCATATCCGAAAGGAATCAAACATAGCTGGCCTAGCTTTCTTTAAAAATAATTTAGCCTCAAGATTATCTAAAATCGAAAGTTCAAAAGTTCCATGTGGCGGCCATCTAAGGTCACCGTCTTTCTTTGTATAACGGACCCAGTAATCATTATATATTATAGGACCCACCCCATGTCGACTATAAAGATCATGTATCGGAGTTCCAACTGGAGGTATCGGACACGAGTCCTCCAACCGGGAATCCATTGCGCAACATTTGAAAATACGAAACAAATCACTATGGCTAGGCATCGTGCACACTAACCTAGTATCAAACTTCAAGGATTACCGAAGCAATAAAACCTCGTGTAAGTCAAAACCCTCGGTTTCTGGCAATTGCAACTGTCAAATAATACTAAGGACCAATACTAAGAACCACAAATGCAATGGAACCATGCAATACAACAAAGCCTTAAGGCTATTACAAAGCTCGGAGAGCTAACCACAAAGCCTGAGGATGCTATTACAAAGCTCAGTGAGCTATTACCACAAAGCCTTAAAGGCTAACCACAAAGCTTTCAAAAGCTAGGACAACCACTAAGGACTGGGAGCGACCCACAAATACTTAACTCAGAACTTTAATGGCGTCACCAGGAAGGCCCGTCTGTCGTCTCGCTTGTACATAAGGTCTACGCCGGGCGTCGAAGACAGGTCGACAGTCAGGGCATCGGTCCGTTGCAGCCGTCAGGAGGCGGGAATCTTCGCAGGGAAAAACTTCGGGCCACTTATTTCGACAACAGGATCGATGAAGCGGGGTGCACCTTCCCTCGGAGATTTCACACGAAGTTCCTCACGATCATCAGGCTTTGGACCGGACCGGTACCGCTGAAGTCGCCCCACGTGGGCGCCAACTGAAGGACTGGACTTTTTAACAGTACCAGCGGTGCCAGGGAACAACACCTATAACCTTCATGGGATACCTGTTTCGGCGCACAAACTACAGAGACACGGGACACTTCCTTCGGCGTCAAAGATTCAAGGTTTATTTACTGCAGGGAACACAGAAGTCACAACAAGTACAACACGTGCAACTTGGGGAGACTGCTTCAAATTGGTTCTGTGGATCGCTTCTTTTATACAGAATTTACTCAGAGGACAACATGGTACACAAAAGTTTACAACCTGGTTCCCATAATTATCCCCCAGAGGGGTCACTTTGGTCACTTTGGTACACATAAGGTCCGGAACATAAGTGCGGAAACATTTGGCGGTTCCCAACTGTAAAAACCCATCTTCCCAACATTAGTGAATTCCAATCGGCAGTAAAACAGATCGAAATAGGGACAAAGACAGGTGCAGAGGAAGATGGAGACAGTGGGAGATTGAAAAGGGTGTAAAAGGGGAGGTATCGGGAAACACGAGATACAGGCATCAAAGGGACGTGCCTAATGAGATGCACGGCTGAGACAATAAACCGGCACGGCGGAAGCGGCTTAAGCGGGGCCGTCTGCCTTACAGTATCATCCCCCTCATCGTAAAAGATATTTACAAAGAACATGTGTCTTCCACAAATATCTTGAGAGTCCCAGGGTAACGAAGCGGACAGTGTCCGTTCGCTGGCTACTTGAGGGCAAGAGACAAAATGGATGCCGTATCTAAGATGGAACCCGTGGGTACAGATGAAAAACCCACATATCAAACGAACGGTTTAAGTTAGCACAGCGAAACTGCGCATACTTACTAAACTCATCATTTGCGGTTCTTAGATACCAGACTCGACCATATTCGTGCGAGTCGAAAACATCACTTACAATTATCACGGAACCTCACTTCCACCCACTACCATAACATGCGACTTTCCAGTATTTATCGTTAGATCAAGTGAAGACATAAAGTCACCAAAAGAGGTCAATAGTCTTTGTAAGCCTAAGGGAGTTCGTGCCAGTAAAACGGCATCGTTCGCGTAGAGGAGTACTGGTGTCGGAATTCCTACAAAGTGCGGTATATCTAGAGTAGCCTTACCCAAAGATTCTTCCAGGTGGTTTATATAAAGCGTGAATAGCATCGGGGCTAGAATACACCCTTGGCGTACCCCTCTACCAGACTTGAACTTTGCAGTACAAACTCCCTCTTGTGTCATTCTTATGGAAGCATGTAAATCCCGGTGTACCTCAGCCAGAAAGTGCACCAAGGGTTGGTCTAACCCTAGGTCCAGGAGCATAGTCCATAGCCTGGTCCGATTTACAAGATAAAAGGCTGTGGACAGGTCCATAAACCCAAGGTAGACCGATCCCCTTTATGCCACTGTGTATATATTCAAGATAAGGTGTAGATTGAGACACTGGTCTTCCGTCCCTCTACCCGATCTAAACCCATATTGGGCATTTGAAAGAATATTTTTTTTTCCAGCCCAGTCGTCTATTCTAGCTAAAATCACCTTCCCTAGTATTTTGACAGATGAATCTAGGAGCGATATGGGCCTATAGCACCTGGGGTCTCCTCTTTGCCCCTTCTTGAATACAGGTATGATAGTTGAACGGAACCATGATTCTGGGAGCCTAGATGTTATGGAGGCATTAAAAACATTAGTTAGTAATTTGGCCCAAAAACTAGCGTTAGCTTTGTACATGTCTGCCAGGACACCTTCGGGTCCTGGAGCTTTCTTCCCTGCTGTGTTTTCTATTGCCTTCCTAACTTCTTCTAACGAAAAGAAAAGTAACAGGCAGCCAGAATCTAATTCTAATGGTACTAAGAGTTCTAGTTCCAAATTACTCCCATATATATCTTTAAAATGGTTCAACCAATCTTTCTCACTAATATTGACTTCTAAGGTGTCGTTTTCAGTACCAGAGAACAGGGGGTTGTTAGCAATAGCCCAGAAACTGGAACTGTCCCTCAATGTCGCCTTGTCCATTAGGGCTGTCCAGGCATCCTTTTTTAAAGCACCTTTACGCGCCTGCAATGTAGCTTTATATTCCCTCCTGAGACTTATGACTTCATCTTTGTCCCTGGGGGACTTTTTAAGAGCCCCCAAAAGATTATTATAGACTCTGGAGTACTTGTTATCAAACCAACCCTTAGCTAGGGAATTTTTTTTCGGGGTATTAATAGTTAATTCTTTTGCCACAAGGGTACAAATTATTTCGTATGAAGTGATCATTTCCACCCCCGTCCTTGAGGAATCCACGCAGATGTCTAGTTCGTGTCTAGCTTTCATTTTTAGAGTATTAAAAAAGTCTGGTGGGGTTACTTTGCTCCACTTTAACCTCCTCCCTTGGTCTTTCGCTAATGTAGCAGTTTCTGCCACTGGATTAACCTGACTATTTAGGAATTTAATACTATTATCCAGTTCAAGGATTACCGGGTTGTGATCACTAAGAGCAGATACCACTGCATTATAGAAGATCACGAAACCAAGTAATTCCGGCGAGATGAATATATAATTAATTATTGACTCCGAGTTCCTTGCGCAATAGGTCACAACTCGGTCATTCCTGTCCTGGAACCCAGGTTCATAAAGATCAGCATTTGAGAGAAGGGCCTCCAAAGCTTCTCCTTTAGGACTGTGTTCAAAGTGTTGGTGAACTGCATTTACTGGACCATCCCTATCTTTATACTGACAATTTAAGTTGCAGAGATGAGTATTGAAATCCCCCATCAAAATGAAATGTCCAAAAGTGGATTGTTGCTCCTTATATTTCAAACCTAAATTTTCCAAAGATCAAAGATGCTCATTATGTGAGCCATCTAACATGGAGTTATGAAAATTAATAATTAATAACTTAGTGTCGTTCGACAAACTAATCTCCACTATTAAAAGGTTTAAAGAGGGAGAGACTATCTGTTTGGCTAAGCCCGCTATGTTTACAGATACCAAAAGCATAAGACCCCCTTTATCTCTTCCTGCTATTGTGCCACTTGCTGAAACAAAGAATGATGAGTAGCCTGTAACCCAAAAATCACACCCTCTGTCCCATGTCTCTTGAAACGCTATGATATCATATTGCTTAATGTAACTTAGCCAGATATTATCATCTCTTTTGGAGTGTAGCCCCGCAATATTCCAACTCATTAATTTTGCCTTTCTATTTAGTGTACCAAAATTAGTTTCTTCAGTTTGGTATGGTATTTGGGGTTCCCCGAAAGAGTCTGTAAGTCAATCCGTCTCTCTCACTTGTGATAAAGGTGAGAACCTATTTTGCAGGGACAAAGCCTCACTCTTTCTAGTACCGGGGTCTAAACATTGTTTCGGGCGTAGAGCTGTATTAATCGTGGTCCAACTATGTACCAGATCCTGTTTTGTGTTGGGTAATAAAATACGTGAAGGGTCCCTCCAGCTAGAATCTATTCTTGAAAGTGTGCCCCTGTCTTCTAGAGAGGGAGGTCTAATGTTTGGGTAAAAGAATCCTAGTGGGAGTGCACGGATCCCTTGGTCTGACCTATCCAAGCGTGATGCGTCCCAAAAGAGTCGGGAAGCCTCCTTCGGGTTGTCAAAGTTTACGATCACGCAATCCTCTTTCAGGAATTTTTTTGTTCGACCCAGCCATCCCACCCGTCTACCTGTTAGGATTCTGGTTGCTATATCTTTCTCCCCTGTACAATTTTCATTACATTAGGTTTTAATATTAGTTAATAGTGACTGTGATGATTCCCTCTCTCCTATCCCTAACTGAGGGACATTAACTATAATAGCAACAAAGGGAGCAGCCTCTGGGGGAAGGTTAATCATTGGCTGTTGGGTGAATTTAACCTTTGTGAGGTCCTTCCTATTGACTGTTTCTAGGACAAGGGGAGGAGGTATCACCCCCCGATCCTCTGTGATAGAATCTGCCTGTTGAAGAACCGAACAACTAGGAAGTACAGTTAATTCCCTTTCCTTACTAACCGATTGCTTTGAATTCATTTTCCTCCCGCTTATTAACTGATTTTTCTCAGGTCCCTGTACTGTCGGGGTGTCGCCTCTAGACTCAAAAGTGGGTGACCCTTTAGCGGCTAAGATTGTGTTCAATCGTTCACATTTTTTTAAGATCCCAGCAACACATTCATTTAATACGTCAATTATGTCTTTGGCAATTGATGTCAGTGTGGATTCCACTTTTTCTGTAAGAATATTCTCCATCATGTCCCAAATCATGGACTCCAGTGGGCTCAGTGTTCCTTTATCCACCTGGTCAATTTTTTGAGTCTTCCCTCTTTTGTATTGTCTCTTTTCTTGTTTTGTATTGAGGTTCGGCCCGACCCCTGGAGAGGGGATCACTGGAGTTGTGGTCTCTGTGTTTTCCCGGCCCGGGACATCTTGACTTATAGGATTAGCTGAAATGAGAGCCTTAGAGGGCCCAATTATAATCCTGGGTTCCAGCGGTATATGGGTTGCTGGTTGCCTCATTGTAACTTCACCCTCAATGTTATCTTTAGAAACCTCCAACCCCAGTTTATGTTCAGTGTTAGCTATTTCTTTGCTAAGCGCCCCCACCGCATTAGTCAGGTACGATATTATACTCTCGGAGTTGCGTGGGACTTTAGCCTTTAGAGCCCCACCGGCGGTAGGAGAGGGCAGTTTGCGCTTACCCATGTTGCTGGACCGTGAATGTAGGAGGGATGGCCCGTCCCGTCCCTCATCGTCCCCGGACGGCCACAGACGGCCCGCCCTTTGCCCGGGCTTCGCCCAGCATCCGCGCGCGTACGCGACGCTGAGGGAGCTTCCTCAATTTAAGCGCCTCCGCGCGCGCTAGTCCTCGGGATGCGTGGGCGGTGCAGGATGTTGTCCCAGGGCATGCTGGGAGCTGTAGTTCCCCCCAACTGCAGCCGTGAAGCTGGAAACAACGGCGGCAGGGGGAACAAGCAGCGTCAGGGCCCCAGCAGCAGGTGATGGAAGGTGTGTCCGCCTGCTCCCCTCCTCAGCCCGGTATGATTTGAAAACAGGTCCCCCATATGGTCATCATGGGTCGAATAGAAAGTGATCATAATCCCCTTATTTCATCATTTAATTTGCAGGTAGGAGAAGCGGCACCAGTAACCCATGGTGTTTCAGCACCAGATCTCACTCTAACCAATGATATGCGGCATCTAAAATAGAGCAAAATCATTGAACACCCCGAAACTCTGGTTGCCATAAATAGTGATGTCAATAAAGTACTAACAGATTTGGGAGCCAGAGTTAGTAGTTCGGACTTCCATTCTTTAGTAATAAAAACCCATATAGATCTTTTTGCTTGATTAAAAACATATTTTTGCAAAATATGTTCAGGTAAGATTACAAAGAATAAGAAACCTGAAGGGTGGTATAATGAAATTTGTCAACAAGCTCGGACCAGGTTGGGTTTAGCATTACGAGTTGGGGATCCTGGCAATGTAAGAGTTCCCCGAGACAGCTATAGGAAAGCCCAGATAGAGGCTAAAAAGCTGCATGTGAGGCTAAGAACCCAAAAGTGTTCTGGGACACCTACAAATGGGATAGGGGGGGACATCCAGATCCACCACAGAACAACGTAGCCCAGCATCTGTGGGTTGATTATTTCAAGGCGCAGTATGCTAAGCTGTGCCGATGAAAGGAACAATGAAATATTCCCACATACATTTTATACAGGCGTGGTTTTTACACTAGAAGAAGTTGATAGGGCACTAGAAACAGTTACATCTGGAAGAGTCCCAGGTATAGATTGTGTGCCAGCTGATGTTTTCTTAAACGATAAACAAACTTGGTGTCAATATATCGTCCACCTAGCTAACGCAATAGCACATGATGCTGCTATCCCTACCTCATGGAAGGGGGCAGAGATCATCCGGGTGTACAAGAAAGGAGACACATCTGTTGCAGGCAACTACAGGCCTATTAGCCTAATCGACTCAATGCAGAAGATCGTGGGTAGACTGGTCCTGTATAAAGCATAGACCTGGATGGAGGAATATAAAATCCTGACCCCATTGCAGGCTGGCTTTTGACCACTAACAAGTACAATTGATCAAGTGTTTCATTTTATCACCATCTATTGGAAGGTAGTGGTCTTGGGATGCCGTGTTTGTTGATCTAAAGTCAGCTTTTGACTTAGTACCACAAAGCAAACTATGGCGAGTCTTGGGGGAGATGGGGATGGCCCCGGAGCTGTTGTCACTGATCGTCCGCTTGCATGAGGATAACTTCGCCAGGGTCCGTTGGGGGTCATGGGGCGAGGTTACGGAGGCCTTTCCCGTTGACAGAGGAGTGCGACAGGGATGCGTCTTAGCACCCACCCTGTTCTCACTCTTTGTCAATGGACTGGCAGACCACCTTTCTCTGACCCCCACGAACGCTATAGTACTGGCAGGTAATCGTATTCCTATCCTCATGTTTGCAGACCATACTTTGATCATCTCGAAAACACCTAGCGGCCTCCAGAGGGCCTTACAGCGGTTTGAGGAATTTTGCCTCATTCGTGGCCTAGAAATTAACACGGCCAAGACTAAATTTATGTCTTTTAATGAACACAGATCTTTTATAGGCAGGGTGTATATGAACAAACTCCCTTTGGAACAGGTTAATGAGTTTACTTATCTAGGCGTAACCCTACAGAAGGACATGTGCTGGAAAAGCCAACTTGATCTGGCTGTCCTAAAACATCAACAGCAGTCAGGGATCCTTCTGTCCAGACTTAAATCTCCATACACCAAACCTATTAGTCCGGTCTTAGAGATATATGGTATGAAGATACTAAGCTCGGCCTTATATTGTGCCGAACTATGGGGGTTCGCAAACACAAAGGATCTTACTTTAGTGGAGAATGCTTTTTTATGTAAAATCACTGGTGTTCCACAAAGTACTCCTTTGCGGCCACTTTTTCTGGACCTTGGTAGGAAAGCGGTAGATGATTTTGTGAAGCTCTGCCCTTTACTATACTGGCGCAGAATATGGTGCACAGAGGAATTATCTCATTATGCTCAGGGACTCAAGGATATAATCGATGTTGACCACTTCCATAAAATCAAATTGTTGAAGGAGGTCAGATCGTTGCTTGAGAGGCTGGGTATGACCGAATTATGGGATGATCCCTCTAATGCTAACTTACCTTCTAAAAAGATCTTGAAGGAAAGATATTGGGAAATGGTTCACTCATCTGCAAGTTCTAAAGGACTCTCTACACATCTGAAAGGGCGTTTTTTAGAATATAAGTCCTGCCCTACCTTAGAGAAATATTGGGATCTTATTGAGAAGCTGCACGATCGAAAATTGTATTTTCAGTTTAGGGTTGGCACTTTTCCAACAAGGTTATTTACTGGTAAATGGCCTGGAGCTACTAATGACAAATGTATTAGGTGTTCTGACCAGAAGGAATCAGTAAGTCATATACTGTTCTTCTGCCCATCATAAGTTGCTCCGCGTCGTATGTGAATAAAACCTATATGTAATTTACTGGGCATCAGAAGACATGCTGTGGCTTTGCGAATTTTATGTACTGATCCCACTCCACCTATAGCCATAGCCATAGCAAAATATCTGAGTTCGGTATGGTCTATTCGATCAAAGATGCTGCTTCCGGCTACGTAGCAATAGTTCTCCTGAATTATTCTCTTGCACCACGTTGTATAGCTGTCCTATGAATTATTGAAATATGATAACAATGCTCTTATAGTGAAAACCAATTTTATTCCAATATTCTATTCGATAGTTATTTACATTAATTTAATCACATTTTTAACTATTTATTTACCACGATCAATTGTGGATGTTTTTAATATTGAGACGTACCTTGATATATTGATATATGATGTTTTTATAATGTATGTGCTTTTATGACTTAACTGTCGAATAAAGTTTATATGATGAAGTTATGTTATGTTGTGTTATGTTATGTTACAGCAATTTATTGAGCACACATCTACCCTGAGGAATCTTGGCACTGGTTACTACTGAGCAGGTAAGGATACGAATTGTTAAAGAGCCATGCTTTAGCTCCTTTCTAAAGGAGCTCAATGTGGCATAGCTCTGATGTGAGGGGGCTGATTGTTCCAGAGCTTTGTGGTTCCAACAATAAAGCTTCTGCCTCCCCTGCTAGCTCTGTGGAATCTGGGAATCATCATAAGGGGCACCCCTATAGAGCGCTAGGGATGTGCTTCAGAAACTCAGGTCCAGTCTTATGTAATGCTTCATAGGCTACACATAGGACCATTATTCCAAAACTGTCCTTACCTCTCTCCGAACGAACCCTCATATATCACTTCTGTTTTAGTGCCAAATGCAGATAAATACAATGTAATATATTGTTCTTAATGCGCTGTGTCACATGACGCTGCCCTGTCAGACTGCTTATTTTTACCAACAACCTCAAAGACACTTTGCCCAACCCTAAAATGAGGCACAGAAAATTACACTTTGTTTTTTTGAGATCATCACTTGAAACTTGATTTTACGTCCAGACCGGAGGGGGGAGGGGTCTGATTATGTGCCGTCTACTTTAAAATAGTTCCTGAAAGAAGCAAAGTACTACAGCTAAAGAATTTTGCAAAGAATAACACTCTAACCCCTCTTATATTGTGGCTTCCTGAGTGATAACTTGTTGTTCATTACCTCTTTATGAGTTGAAAAACTCATTGTAATTATAACTGTAAATTCGATAGGAAGGAGGCAGGATTGTATGTGAATGTTGTTACAGGTAGATTGGTGACATTGCGGGGCAGTAAAGGTAGTATTTGTAAAATAGCTCATGAATAGCAAACAATCGTAAACTTACTCAGAAGTGTAAGTTTACCTTTGTGAATCAGGGCCAATATGTTTTATTAATAATTCATTGCATTACAGTTTAAAGGGTGTTAAGAGAGATGCAAGGTATAAATCAAAAGTTCAAACCCTCATTCTAGTACATCTAGAACAAAGGAGGAAAGGCATGTTTGCAAGAGATAGCAGGCCTACTTGATGTTTGGGTGGCAGGTTACTCACAATCTCAGGGTTCTGATATTGTTCAGTGCGTGGAGCGCTGTTTGCATCGGAGATAACACAAATATCAAGGTGCGCGTCTCAGGTTTTTTTCACCCGAGAGACTAGGGCACTGTGGCGCTGTGCTCTGCTCCATATTTACAAGACAGCACAAAGTCACTTGGCGTGGCTTAACGCTGCCTTGCAAATATGGTCCTCCTCGATGCAGTTTTCTGCGGCAAAGGGCTGTGCAATGGGTGTTGCAGGGAGCGTTCCCATGCAACACACATTGCTTTTTGACACTGTTCCAGATTTACAAGGATCTGTAAACCTGAGGCAGCGCCGAAAACGTACACCTCCCCAAGGAAGGCACAAGCGTGGTGCAATGAGGAGAAATACTTTTATTTCTCTTTGGTTTTTGCGCTTTCTTATTGTACTGCATTCTGCAGCACACATAGAAGGATAAAGATAAAATTGATGATTGTTTTTGTACAGGAAGGTGTCCCTTGCTGCACACAAAATCATCCCTGCAACACAGGAGCCCTTTCACCATGGCTGCTTTTTTTTCACCGGCGTAGTGGTGAGTACAGGAATGCACCATATAAATGTAAATATAGTGCATTCCTACATGTAGAAAATTATGCCGCTTTGCGCAGCGGCACTGCCCTGCACCACTTTCTTGTGAATATGTCCCCAGGTAACATAGATTCAACATGAGGAAGCAACTACAATAGAGCACAGGCGGGCTACAGGGATCAGGTTAGTCCTGCTGAAAAAGTTACCTTCTACAGTCCAGCGTGAACAGTTCTGTTCGCGGTGGAGCAGGCCACGAGGAGCAAGGAGAGTGTTGTGAATGGTCGTCACTGTAAAGTGAAGAGCAGGCAGTCATCACTGTGGCACGAAGAATCATTCTGTTGGGCATCACAGACAGTCATTGCTGGAGATTCTGTAGCACGAAGTGCAGATAATGTGTTGCTGGTTGTCAGTAACTGTAGCGTGAAGAGGTGGGTTAACACAAGCTTTGCATTGGTGGGCGACGTGGGTGGCAAGATCTTGGTGCAAACTGACCCATTCGCAATTGTGGAGATCCCTTCAGGATTTGTCCTTTTCTTCAGGGAGGAACTCAACTGATTCCACACCAAGGGCCCAGGACCTGGGAGACACCTCTTGGAGATCAGAAACTTACTCCACCAGAGGACAGCAGAGCTTGGGCAAGTCCAGGTACAGGCCCAGGCAGGTCCAGTTGCAGCGGGTCAGCTAGGCAGTTGCAGAAAGGCCTCTAGAGCTTGTTGTGTCCTTGTTGCTCACAATAGGAGGCAAGTAGGCTGAAGCTTGGAGTCATTGCAGCCTGGGATAAAGGGTTCAGGTTGATTCTTCCGTCTCAGCTAGCAGAGCAAGCCTCAAGCCACAGGGTATTCCTTGTTCTGTAGTATACACAAATCCAGGAGTGTTCTAAAGAGTGGATCTTAGAGACCCATTTTCATACCTGGTGCCCCCTTTGAAGTGGGAGTAGCTTCTGCAGTATCCCTTCAACAGAGAGAATTTTCTGTCTCCCTTCCCTGGTTCTCGTCTGCCTGATTCCTATAGGTTAATGTGAAGTCACTTTTATATGAGTGCCTTTGAATTGGAAGTATGGTAGGAGGCAGCTCTACCCTCCTCCAGCCAAAATGGCCCTCCTGCCAACAAGAAGACCCTTTTTATGATACTGTTTGGGAGGAATAAACAGAGGCCAACTGCAAACTACACTGTTGAACCTGACCCTCTCTGCAGGGACATTCCCAAACTTTTGGCCTTTACCCTCCACTTTATTTTGCATATATCAGCCCTAAAGTAGCCAGTAGAACAGGTTGCATTGTAATTAAGAGGTTGGACGTGTACTTTTAAGTTTTACATGTACTGGGTGTGAAAAATTCACAAATGTGAAGCCTACTTGTCCTGTAGGATAACATAGGGTTGCGTTATTATATTTAATGAGCGCTAACTTCATGTTTAGTATCTATAAAATTGTAATGAAAAATCCTCTTTAATGCTAAGGTTGGATTTTGAATTACAATGTTGATAATGCCACTTTCATATAATTGACATCTACCTTTTGGTCCCTGCAGCCTGTCCTAGGTCATATGACTGGGTGTAACTGGCAGTTAGACTTTTTGAATTCCATTCGGACAGTAACAACATAGAGGGATTAGAAGTGCCTGAATGGGCCATCTGTTGGCAGGATGGAGAGGGCAGAGCTAGGCACAGCCCCACTTGCATCTGAACAGGCTGTGATCTGCCTTGACACAAAGGGCTTTTCACCTCCAAGTTGTCACTGCAGCCAGCCTGGAGACAAGGCAAGGAAGTCATGAAATTCCAAGCACCTCAAGGAGAAACTGGTAGACCCTTCTCCCAACTTCAGAAAAGGCACTGGGTATAAAAATAGGGCCCTCAAGACCCACTCTTCAGTTCACTTTCTGGACAAGGGGAAGGAATCTCAGAGGACATCCTGCTGCTGTGGACTGCTGTGTTCTCCACAAGACTGCTTTGCTGCACCTGGAAGTTCTGCTTTGCCGCCTTTGCTGCACCTGGAAGTTCTGCTTTGCCGCCTGGAGCCTGCCTTGAGCCCTAATAGGCCAGCCCTGCTGTTTGAGCCCTGCATAGTCACTTGAACCCAAGATTACCAGAATGATTCCAAGGGCTAGGTGCTGGCCTCCTGCTCAGAGCCAGTGAGTGCGTCTTGAACCCCAAGAGGTGTCACACTAATCCTGGACTCTTGGTTGTGGTGTTAAAGGTGCCCAGAAAGCCAAATTTCAAAACTTAGGAGTTAAAATATTTTGGGCTAAAAACTACTCTGAGACTGAGGGAATACTGGGACCAACCTGCTCGTTGATCCACACAAGGTGCACCACCGGTCAGCCTGACGTTGTGGCTGCTCTTCCTACGTTCATCTCGGCAGCAGCAAATCCGGTTCTGTGGTCCTTCACCAAAAGGGGTGTCCGAGCTCCTGGAACTGTCTTTGGCTACTGCTCGTATCTTATCCAGCTGGAAATTTTTGACTTCCAAAACAGTGAGTACGTCCGAACTTAGAAATCTTCACTGCGACTTTGTCCATCCACTCCCCAACTGACACTGCATGCTGCCTTGTCCTGCCTAACAATCCCATTTCAGAACGTTTTTCTCGAAAATTCTTTTAAGTCTAAAGGTAAGCACCGACCACGCCCAACAGACTTCTTCTATCCAACCTACTCTTCATTGTGATTGGCCATATTTTCCAATTTTGACCCGGTCTTGCACAACTAGATGACGCTTTGGTCTTTTAGTACTCACTTTTTAGGAAAACATTAAAAATTCATAACTTCGGTTCTACTGATGGATTTTGTCATTTTGGTGTCAAATAATTTATTAAAGTGTACTCTAAATTGATTTGTGATTTCTCTTGTGTTGTGTTTTCACTTTATTACTTTGTGTTTGCTGCATAAATACTTTACATATTAGGTCTACTTTAAGCCTGTCTGTTTTTTGTGGCAAGATATTCGGGGTTAAGCACAGGTTAATCTAGTGACTACTTGTGGTTCACCCTGCCAGAGATTGTGGCTGTTGCCTGTCCAGGGCGGACGCCGCAGTCAACTAAAAAACCCAATTTCACACATACACCTAGTTATATGACCCAGTAAACAGTCTGCAGGCACCAAAAGGTGAGCACAAGAGAATGCCAATTTTCTAAAATTGCTATTTTCAGATTTGCGACTTAAAATCTGACTTTACCATTAAAGCGATTTTTAAATTACAATTCCTCAGACACCAAACATGTCAGTTCCACCTGCTCCCTAACAAAAGTTATCTTATTAATAGTAATAAGGTGAAAAACAAATGATGGAGTTTTTCATTACCAGGACATGTAAAAAAATACATGTTTAACTTTTTAAACACATCACATCTTTAGGGTCTATCCTAGTGGTGATGTATGTATTAAAAAAAAGGTTTTGGCCTGGCAAAATATTTATATTACCAGGTCAAAATGGCAGTGCAACACTGCACACACTGCTGCAATGGCAGGCCTGAGACAGATTTTAAAGGGCTATATAACTGGGCGGCACAATAAGTATCCTTTCCATCATTCCTTACATACAGAAGGAAGCTTGTTGCATCCTACTTCCTCCCCTTGTGGGCTGATTTCCTAATGACAGGTAAAATACGCCTTGCCGATAACACTTTCTGAATTTTATTTAAGATAATATTTTCTTGATAGGTCCTGAATTATGAATTTGGTACTCCCTATTTTACTTTTGGAAATGTATCTACTCTTTTTCTTATTCTTATTGGAATTTTCACCAGCTGAATCTGATGAAGTAACAAATATTATTTCCCCTGAGAGCCTACATATTTACTTATCCCTTAAGTTTACTTCTCAAATGACATACTACTAAAACCACTGTGATATCTTGGGCTACTATCATTTGTCTCTTATCTCATCTTTTGACAACCCATGAGTAGAGGAAGTGGGATCCGGCAGTCTAATCGCTCTCTGCATGGTCACAACCAAACTTTTTGTCTTCTCTTGTTTTCTGAACCCGTATTCGTTGGCTTTTAGGACTAGGTGCACTTTACCACTACTAACCAGTGAAATATTTTTCTAGAAAACAATAATATGTTGTTATGTGATGTATTGGTTCTAGAAACTCAAGATTTAGATGATGACTAGTTTGGGAGTGTCAAAGGAAATCATGATTCTGAGGTGATTAAGAAACCCCAGGGTGAAGAGATGTAAAGAGATGTTAAGAGGTGTTTGAACCATGGGAGATACATCAACCCAGTTCTGGTGAATTGTTGCCAATGAATAATGTGGCTAGATATTTATATTCCCAAATGGAAAAAACCCTGGAGCCAGAGGAAACTAATTTCTGAGATCTGAATGCTCTAGACCTATAATTGAAGAAAAGGTTTGCCTTACACCATAGCTGTATCCCGAACATGGCAAAATATATGATAAAACTAGGAAAGGATTAGAAAAAAGGACTTGAACATTGAACATTTGTAAGGACAATTTATTTGATGTTGTTTGGCAAGTGGGAGATTTGTGATATAAATTGTTTAACCCCATAACTGCTGGGTCTTCCCCCTCACCCACAAGTGCTGAAATCTTTTTTTTTGCTATTTCGGGTAGTTCACGCCTAGGCCGCGTAAACTTTTTGTCCACATAAGGTATCCATGTAAAATTTGCCTCCTTTTCTTTCACTATCCTGAGAATTCTAAAGGTGATGAAGGTTTGTGGATTCCCCTGGATGGGACCTAGAAATTAGCCAAAATACAGCTACATTTTGGGTTTTTGGTGAAAAATTGGAAAAAAAAGTGCTACAGAAGAAAGCATCGTTTTTTTCCCCTGCAAATGGTATCAATAAAGCGTTTGTAATGATAAAATCCTCATCTTCCCAGCTCTCAGGAACAGGCATACTTTTGTAAGAAAACCAAAATGTTCTAGACAGTTTTGGCATTTTAGTGGGACATACCCGATTTTTCCATTTTTTTGCGCTTTCAACCCCATATATGTGGGTACCTATACCAGCATGTGAATTAGAGGGCATTTCTGAAAATTTATTATTTTTTACACACTGTCTTAAAATTGGAAGGAATACATGCATTAAAAGTCAATTTGCAATAACACTTGTTTTACTATTCTGTGTTCCGTTAAGTCTCCCGATAAAAATGGTACCTCACTTGTGTGGGTAGGCATAGCGCCAGTGACAGGACATGGCAGGGAAATCTAGGATGGGGGGACTTGTGTGGATTTCAGCAGGTTCTGTTAACCAGAATCCCTTGCACACCTCAAACTTTGTAAAAAGAAATATATTTTCCTCACAGTTCTGTGATGGAAAGTTCTGGAATCTGTGTGAATCCCCAAAATTCCACCCACCCCACATTCCCCAAAGTCTCCCGATAAAAATGGTACCTCACATGTGTGAGTAGGCCTAGGGACTGTGACAGGAAAGGTGCCAAAATGCAATGTGGACACACCACATTTTTACAGTGAAAACTGCCCTTTTTTGCTAAGTACCTAGATGTGGATTTTGAACACTAGCTCAGCTGGCACCTGGGGAAATCTAGCAAACCTATACATTTTTTTTAAACTGCACACCCAGGGCAATCCAGGACGGGGTGACTTGTGTGGCTCTCTCCAGGTTCTGTTACCCAGAATCCCTTGCAAACCTCAAATTGTGTTAGAAAATACTAATTTTTATCACATTTCTGTGATGGAAAGTTGTGGAATATGTGTGGGTCCACAAAATTCCACACAGATAGCATTCCCAAAAGTCACCCGATAAAAATGGTACCTCACTTGTGTGAGTAGTAAGCATGGGCGTAAAATCCGTTCCGCTCGCGGATTTTTCAGATTTTAGGCTAATTCGCAATCCGCGAACTCTCGCGAATTTGTCGAAAATCCGTGAATTCGCTCGCGGCGGATTTGTTGCTTGGTGATACAATATTGCGGCGCGCGGCGTGGTGCACGGCGTTCACTTTCCGTCATTTAGCGTTTGCCGAGTTGTTTTTCTCGATCATATTTTGCGAGTGCTGCGCCATTTTGGATCTTGCTGCGGGATCCCGCGGGAGTTTGGCGCCCGCGAATACGTAATCGCGGCTTGCCACCTTGCACAGAATGCCTCGCGAGAGTTCGCAATTGCGAACACGTAGTTGCGGCGGACAGGAACAATCTCGCACTAGCGAAATAGAGATTTTGCAATTCTGCACAAGAAATCCACCAGCAAACAGGATAAACCTTCAGAAAATGATGATTTTTATCAGAATCACTCCTCAGGTTGACATTTGCATGGCCTTTTTTTTTGCAAGGAGTCCATTTTTGGGGGGGGGAGGAAGGAAGTGCCCCACAGTCTCCAACTTCCTGTTCCTGTCCAGCAGGCTCCTCCCAGTGCTTTCTTCATGTGCTGGTCACTTTCATTTGGACCTTGACCTGGAAGGATTACTTTTTGTGGGTGCTGCTGGATATTTGGATTTGAGGCCTTTTTGACTTTCTTTGGATCACTTTTGGATTAGAAATCAACTTTCACAAGTAAGTTTGTTTGGGGCATTACAGTTGCTGCAACTACAATTTTGGAACTTTTTCAGAACATTAAATAAAATATATTGTGGGTAGCCACAGTATCCAGTAGGACCAGGGTTGGTTATGGGTGCATGATACAACTGTTTTGTTGAATTTAAACACCATTGAGGCCATGTATGGTCTGGGATTGTGCTGATTTGTTGTTTTTGTCGGTTTTTTGGGGCTGCTGGTGGGGCCCTTTGCCCAGGGGTGGTAAGTGTTGCATGGGCCTAGTCTTTCTGTGGGGTGTCTTCTTGAATTTAAACATCATTGAGGCCATGGATGGGCTGGGATTGTGCTGATTTTTGTGTTTTTTGTTGTTTTTTTGGGGCTGCTGGTGTGGCCTTTTGCCCAGGGGTAGTGGTGCATGGACTGAGTGTGCCTGTGGTGTGGTCTCACTCCCTTTAATGTAAACATCCTGGATTGCATTGGATTGTGGTGATTTTTGGGTGTTTTTCTGTTTTTTTTGGGGTGTACTGTTGATGTGGACTGGCCATGTGGGTGGTGGTGGTGGCCATCTTGAGTGCTGGGTGGTACAGGCAACATGTGCTTGGGGTGCAAGGGGCCATTTTGAAGAGAGGCAGTGTCTGAGGCCTGCACTTATTTTGCCTACTTTTCATCCATTATGCCCAGGGGTAGTGAGTGTTGCATGGGCCTAGTCTTTCTGTGGGGTGTCTTCTTGAATTTAAACACCATTGAGGCCATGGATGGGCTGGGATTGTGCTGAATTTTGTGGTTTTTGTCGTTTTTTGGGGCTGCTGGTGGGGCCCTTTGCCCAGGGGTGGTGAGTGTTGCATGGGCCTAGTCTTTCTGTGGGGTGTCCTCTTGAATTTAAACACCATTGAGGCCATGGATGGGCTGGGATTGTGCTGAATTTTGTGGTTTTTGTCGTTTCTTTGGGGTTGCTGGTGTGGCCTTTTGCCAAGGGGTAGTGATGCATGGACTGAGTGTGCCTGTGGGGTCTCTCTCTCTTTAATGTAAACATCCTGGATGGCATTGGATTGTGGTGATTTTTGGGTGTTTTTCTGTTTTTTTGGGGTGTACTGTTGATGTGGACTGGCCATGTGGGTGGTGGTGGTGGCCATCTTGAGTGCTGGCTGGTACAGGCAACATGTGCTTGGGGTGCAAGGGGCCATTTTGAAGAGAGGCAGTGTCTGAGGCCTGCACTTATTTTGCCTACTTTTCATCCATTATCCCCAGGGGTAGTGATTGTTGCATGGGCCTAGTCTTTCTGTGGGGTGTCTTCTTGAATTTAAACACCATTGAGGCCATGGATGGGCTGGGATTGTGCTGAATTTTGTGGTTTTTGTCGTTTTTTGGGGCTGCTGGTGGGGCCCTTTGCCCAGGGGTGGTGAGTTTTGCATGGGCCTAGTCTTTCTGTGGGGTGTCCTCTTGAATTTAAACACCATTGAGGCCATGGATGGGCTGGGATTGTGCTGTTTTTTGTCGTTTTTTGGGGCTGCTGGTGTGGCCTTTTGCCCAGGGGTAGTGGTGCATGGACTGAGTGTGCCTGTGGGGTCTCACTCTCTTTGATGTAAACATCCTGGATGGCATTGGATTGTGGTGATTTTTGGGTGTTTTTCTGTTTTTTTGGGGTGTACTGATGATGTGGACTGGCCATGTGGGTGGTGGTGGTGGCCATCTTGAGTGCTGGCTGGTACAGGCAACATGTGCTTGGGGTGCAAGGGGCCATTTTGAAGAGAGGCAGTGTCTGAGGCCTGCACTTATTTTGCCTACTTTTCATCCATTATGCCCAGGGGTAGTGAGTGTTGCATGGGCCTAGTCTTTCTGTGGGGTGTCCTCTTGAATTTAAACACCATTGAGGCCATGGATGGGCTGGGATTGTGCTGAATTTTGTGGTTTTTGTCATTTTTTGGGGCTGCTGGTGGGGCCCTTTGCCCAGGGGTGGTGAGTGTTGCATGGGCCTAGTCTTTCTGTGGGGTGTCTTCTTGAATTTAAACATCATTGAGGCCATGGATGGGCTGGGATTGTGCGGATTTTTGTGTTTTTTGTCGTTTTTTTGGGGCTGCTGGTGTGGCCTTTTGCCCAGGGGTAGTGGTGCATGGACTGAGTGTGCCTGTGGGGTCTCACTCTCTTTAATGTAAACATCCTGGATGGCATTGGATTTTGGTGATTTTTGGGTGTTTTTCGGGTTTTTTGGGGTGGACTGGCCATGTGGGTGGTGGTGGTGGCCTGGCCATGTTGGTGGTGGTGTTGGCCATCTTGAGTGCTGGCTGGTACAGGCAACATGTGCTTGGGGTGCAAGGGGCCATTTTGAAGAGAGACAGTGTCTGAGTTCTGCACTTATTTTGCCTACTTTTCATCCATTATGCCCAGGGGTAGTGAGTGTTGCATGGGCCTAGACTTTCTGTGTTGTGTCTTGAATGTAAACATCATGGATGGCATGGGATTGTGCTGATTTTTCTGTGTTTTTCCATTTTTTGTAGTGTATAACTGAACTGATGTTCCTCTGTCTTCCATTGCTTTTAGGTGCACAAGACTCAAGAGAACCACCAGTGCCAGGAAGAAGTCCTGCAGCGGTGTGTGTGTGCAGCAGCATAACGTCACGCGACGTCACGTCTGGACACAGACAACTCTGCAACTCGTGCAACTGCTGCCTGCTGTTCTGACCTGCTCTGAAGAAGATGGCCCCAAAAAAAGTTCCCCGTAGCTCCTCTAGCAAGAAAGTTGCCAGTAAGGAGCAGAAGAATCAAGTTACCAAGGAGACTGGTGTGCCGGCCGCCCCTTTTTTTGGGAGGAAAAAAAAAAGTACGCCGGAAGCAGCTGCGGGATCTGCTGGGGACCAAGCTGGGAGCAGCACCCCCGCTCCATTGTGCTCAGTGCCACCACCCCCACGCCAACTTAAGTCCAAGCCCTTGACTGCTGCCGAGGCACTTAGTCTAGTTGTTCAATCACCATCGACCAGTGATGTTGGCACATCGCAAGAAAGTAGCAGGAATGTCCCTCAATCAACACAGGTTGTTGTAACTCATCTGACGAGTGTTGAACAACCACAGCCGCAACAAAAACCACATGTGCAAGTACAAGCCCAAGTACATGTGGAAGGAGAGGCAGCGCAAGGAGATGCGCAAGCAGAGGTGCATGGAGGGTCACAAGTGCCCACAATAGTTGTTCCTCCCGAAGTAGGGGCACATCAGGAAATCGACAATCAAGGCGAGGTATCATTTGAGGAAGACACTCCTCCTGATGATCATTCATTGTCTTCCACACCCCTAGCAAGGAAGAGATCAAGGGTGGTGTCTACATCTTCTTCAAGCACACCTCCTTCTGATGATACGGATCAAAATTGGGAACCAGCACCACTGCCGTCTGAGAGTGAGGCACACCATGATCTGACAAAGGTAGTTAAGCGTAAAAGGAAGCTCGTCCAAAGTCTCAGAGTTATGGAGTGTGATGATGAGGCTCAACAAGAAGTGGCGGATACTGCTCCTGATGAAGACTCTGACAACGACGACCCAGTCATCATAAAGGTCACTGCAGCCTCAGCGGGCATGCAGCAAACAGACATTTTGACCCTAGCCCGAAAAGCTGCTGAGCGTGATGATGATGATGTTGTCAACGAGGAGGCAGTGGAAAAACCACAATCATTCGAGTTAAGTAGTACACCAACTCGTACCGCTTCCATATTTCTTTCTCACAAGAAGGGACCTCCATCCACCTCGACCTTAATTAGTGGCGGTGAAAGTGCACAGCGTACAAAAGTTGGGCAATCCAGATCCTCCACTTCATCTGGCATTAGCAGCATGACCACCACCACCAGTATCGCCGCCTCCTCCAGGCCCCACAGACACTTCAAGTCCCCAGTTTGGGACTTCTTTACTGTTTGCCCAAAAAGGGAAAAGTTCGCCATTTGTACCCTTTGTAAACTTGCAGTTAGTCGTGGTAAGTTAGGTACCAACTATGGTACCGGAGGCCAGAGAGGTCATCTTGAGAGACAGCACGCTGTCCAATGGTTTGCGCACCTAAAGGCGATCAAGGAAACCCGAATTGGAAGTCAAGAAAATGTTGATGTTTCATCTGATGATGACGAGGAGGAAGAAGACGTGTCAAACACTTCACTTACACCCAGTACCCCTGTCAGCAGCACACCCCATGTGAGGCACACTAAGAGTGTTGGAGCGAGTGAGACACCAACGCGAAAAAGTTCACCAGCGAGCATAATTGGGTCAAAGAAGTCATTATCATCCCGTAAATGCTTGGTCCAGGGCAACATTAGAACCATGTTTTGTTCAGACGCGCCATATGAACGCAACCACCCACTGACGCGTCTGTATAACACTAAGGGCCAGATGTAGGTAGCCAAATACCGGTCGGTAACGGCCGATTTCGGCCGTTACCGACCGGTATTTGGCTATTGAGATGTAGGGGGACGGAAACAGGGCAAATCGGTAATTTTACCGAATCGGTAAATATACCGGTCGGTAAATTTACTGACCGGTATTTTTACAGAATCGGTAAAATTGATATGTAGGTGGGACTCTTCTGAGTCCCACAAGGCCTACAAAATCGGTATTTTACCATCAAATTCAATTTGATGGTAAAATACCAATTCAGGTGTGCATGCACATGTGTGCATGCACACCTGTGCCATATGACAGGCAGACCTGCCCTTAGGGCAGGTATGCCTGCCACATGGCCCCCGAACCTTTTTTGGGGGTGCTAGAGGGTGTCAAAGTGACACCCCCTGCACCCTTGTCAAAATCGGTATTTACTGATTCGGTAAATACCGACCGGTAATGCCCCATTCATTCCTATGGGCTTCAAAGCCCATAGGAATGAATGGAGCATTACCGGTCGGTATTTACCAAATCGGTAAATACAGATATTTACCGATTCGGTAAATGGAACACCTGGATGTTCCTACATACCCCCCCTTCTTATTTACCGATTCTTAATTACCGAATCGGTAAAATTCGGTAATTAAGAATCGGTAAATAAGTTTTACCTACATCTGGGCCATAGTTGGCTAAAATGCTAGCTGTGGACCTTCTCCCTTTTTCTTTTGTAGAAGCGGTAGGTTTTCTAGAATTAGTGGCAGCGCTCTGCCCTAAATGGAAGGTTCCTAGCCGGTTCTATTTTGCCAGAGTTGCGGTTCCAGCTCTACATGAAGATGTGCTGGAGGTGATTGGGGCAGCTTTGCAGAAGAGTGCTGTTCACACTATACATCTGACAACAGACATGTGGACCAGTGGCGCAGGCGCTGATTACATGTGCATCACTGCACACTGGGTCTCTTTTTCAGGGGTTAAAGCAAAGCTAAACGCAGGTGTTGACCCGGACCAAGTTTTTTAAGCTGCTCGGAAACATGCAACACTAGCCATGTTTGGCTTGGAGAAAAGTCACACAGCACGAAACATTTTGGACGAGTTTAACAAAAAGGTCTTTCACTAGCTGTCCCCAAAAAAACGCCAGATTGGTTATGTTTCCACGGATAATGGCGCCAATGTAGTTAAGGCCATGGCGCTGGGTGACTATTTCAGAGTGCCGTGTTTGGCGCACTGTATCAACCTGGTAGTTCAAAAATTCTTGAGTGATAAAGACAGTCCAGCGTGTGAGGTAATGGCCACCTGCCGAAAAATGTGCAACCATTTCAGCCATTCTTTTAAGGCCCGGAAGCATCTGAGGAACCTGCTACATGAACGTCGAATGCCAGTGAAAGCACTCATCCAGGAGGTGGCAACACGTTGGAACTCAACGTTCTACATGCTTGAGCATCTGTATGAGCAGTATACGGTACTCGATCACTATTTCTTAACACTGGGTACAGCTCAGAAGGACCTGAGGATGGATGCGGCGCACTGGGAAATAGTTAAAAGCCTGACAGAAATGCTTTGTCCTTTTGAGGTCTTCACGCGTGCAGTCAGCAAGGAGGACTGTAATTTGGGAAAAGCTATCCCATTGTTGTGCATGCTGGAGCACCAACTGAAGGCGGTGTCTTCTGAGTTAGAAAAAGATGAAAAAAACAAAGACCCTTTTGTTTTGTCGGAGAAATTATTAGAGCGCCTACGTGGTGATGAACGTCTTAAAATGATCAACTCAGAAAAGCATTACATTTGTGCTACTATTCTGGATCCACGCTACAAAAATGCGCTGGCAGGCCAAGCATTCTTTCCTTTTGCTGATGAAGATGTTAAAAAGTACAAACGTTGGCTAGCCTGGTCAGCCAAGAGGTTTGAAAAAGAACGGCAGGATATTGAAGGAGAAGGCAGTATATCAGCATCAGCATCAGCAGGCCATCCCCAGTCAAAAGAATCCACTTCTGCACCTGTGGCTGTGGCACAAGTGACCTCTCAGCCGTTAAAGACACCGGCAACCGGATCATCTGCACCACACACAAGAGTAACATTGTCTGCTGAAGAGGATTGGCTATCTTGGCTTGGGTATGGTTCTCGAAAAAAGGTCACAGGCTCAGCAAAAAGTAAGCAAAGTGGAGGAACCGTTGAGGACCTTGAGTCGATGGTGCAGGACTATCTGAATGACTCAACAGAGGTCTTTCTTAATGATGAGCCATTGGAGTATTGGCATGGGAAAAAACAATTGTGGCCACAGCTCTCCAACCTGGCTATAAACTACTTGTCTTGCCCACTCGCAAGTGTGTCTTCTGAACGTGTTTTCAGTGCTGCTGGTGGCATTGTAACTCCCAAACGGAGCCGCCTCTCGCCCAAAAATGTGGAGAGGCTAACAATGATCAAGATGAATCAGCACATCATACCACCAGATTACAAAGTACGAGAAAGCACGCCGCATGAAGACGAGGAGGACAGCAACGTAGATGAGGGAATTTGTTCTCTGTTCGGTGACGCTGACCTCATCCTGCCTGAATTCGCAGAGTATGATGACGAACTCTTATTCTTATTCCCTGACACCGAGCCCTGAAAATGAGACAATAAATCAATAACTTTCTTTTTCGTCCTTATTCACTTTTATTCCTGTGTGTCTGTCTTTCTTTGTTTTGCACAGTTAATTTAATCCAAACTTTAATCACCTAATCACAAAAACAAGCCCATCAGCAGAACTGTCTTCACTTGTTTGCTTATTGATTTGAAGGTGCCGCAGTCTACATTCCTCAGGTTCACAAGTTCAGAAGAACATGCTCCTCTATCCTCCTCCTCCAGACTCCTATTTCCCTCAAAGCAGAGGGCTGGATTACGCCCAATGAAGAAAGACTCAGCACTTGTGGAGGTGTTCTACTTCTTTGCGGGTGAGTTGACGGCTCTGGGCCCATTGCTGTGAAGCTCTAATAACGGATAAAAGTGTTTTGGACCAAATATGAGGCGGAAATTTCTTGCCGTTTTTGCTGACTTGCTTGCCTTTGAGGTGCTCTTTGGCGGGGTTCTGGGTGTTTGTGGGTGACTTTTGGGGTCTGGGAGCACTGCTGCGACAGTCTAATCTTGATTGCATTTGCTTTTCAGGAAATCCGTGGTGGAAAACAGGAGTTATGATGATTGATGAACTAGCTGCACAGCGCGTTTGGACCGAAGGCCGAGAGATATTGTAAGTATGGGATTTTGCTTTTTGGCTGTTTGGGGGTGTTGTCGTGTGCTTTTTTGCGGGTGGGTTGTCGGGTCTTGGGGCATTCCTGGGAAGGTCGAATACCGGATAGAAGTGGTTTGGACTAAATCCATGCAGAATTTTTTTTTGCTATTTCTTCTGACATCTTGCTCAATGTAGCGTTTTCGGGGGCCTGTTTGGGGGGCTTCCTGGTGTTTGTGGGTGGGTTTTGGTGTCTCTGTCGGAGCACTGCTGCGACAGTCTAATTTTGATTGCATTTGCTTTTCAGGAAATCCGTGGTGGAAAACAGGAGTTATGATGATGACCTAGCTGCACAGCGCGTTTGGACCGAAGGCCGAGAGATATTGTAAGTATGAGATTTTGCTTTTTGGCTGTTTGGGGGTGTTGTTGCGTGCTTTTTTGCGGGTGGGTTGGCGGGTCTGGGGCATTCCTGGGAAGGTCTAATACCGGATAGAAGTGGTTTGGACAAAATCCATAAGGAAAAGCCTTTTGGCACTTTTTGTAACTTATGGTTCGTTAGGGTTAGCCCTATCAGCAGGATTGCATGTGTTTCGGGGTGTTCTAGATTTTTGCAAGTGGCTATGGATACTTTTGCTTGCTTGCAAGTGGTTTGAATACAATCCACGGTGGGTAAGGGGGTATTTGGTCCTACTTTTACTTTCAAAGTACGTTTTGTCACCATTTTTCTGCTAGGCCTGGTTTTTTAGATCTGATTGGGGGTCTTCTATATTTTTGCGACTGGCTTTAGTAAGGGTCTTGGTGAGAGCATTGCTGGGAAGGTCTAATTTTGTTCTAAAACACAGTTTACAGTACACCTAGCTTGAGGGGAAAGATCCGCTAAATTAATTTGGCCATACTTATTTATCCTTCAAAAGGTGACTCAGACAGAGTACGCAATTTCAAAAATATTGTACTGTCTATCAGGAAAATCAAAGTGTGACTTTTTGCACCACACAGCGTACATACCTTATATTTATTTATCAGTGGTATTGTAATAGCACTTCCTGTTTTCCGTTCAATAATTACAGGCCGGGTTTCAGTCAACATCCGCCAGGCAGGCAGTGGACAGGGTGTCTTCTGTCAGTGGTCACCAACATTGATGGACGAAGCGTCAGCTGGAATGGAGGAGTGCCGCTAATAAGAGGAATTGTTTGCTGCATGCAACTTACTTACCAAATTCAACCGGACAACTCCAATAACATACAGATGCAGTATCCATTGTTTTCTTCTATGAGTCTGACTGCATTTCTTGGATCTCTCTCTGCTTCTAAATTGACCCCTACAGCCATTTCTTTATCTTCAATTATTGTTTGTCCATGCTGTGCTTTTTTTTTCTTCTCTCAACAAAACCTACCCAAAAAGAAACCCCCATTCCCATCCATTTTCCAAACCCTAACCCTCTTCCCCCGGGCTGTGTGGTTTTGCTTGATGTGTGACTAAATGACATCAATAATTCCACACACTTGCTGGGGAGGATAAGGTCATAGCAACAGGCTGGTGAAGGAATCCGAGGATATATTCTAGACTTACTCAGCTTCAGTACTATTTCTTGTAGTAGTAGGAGCCAATGTCAAATAAATTAAACGCAAGTACTAGTTATACTTTCAATACTTTACCATTTATTAGGCTACATTGTGGCACTGTTCTAGTGTACTGTCACCTGCTATATTCTCTATTGTACCGTAACCGTTGTAATGCTACAGTAAGGACAAACCAGGTTTCGTTTTCTTTTTTTCCATAGGCATGCAACTGCCACTGTGTCACACCACTAGTACCACCGCAATGAGGACATTTCATCCGCCCAGGATTGCCAACCTTAATCCCCATTTCCCGTGGAGCCAGCCCTGGTCCTAGCCCTAATTTCAAACACAAATTACAGGTAAGATAAGCGTTTGGTGGGAGGTAGGATAATGGAGTATTAGGACTAGACGAGAGATTGACGGTAGTACTACTAAAGTCCTAGGACTCATCAGGAAAACAAACTTACTGTTAAACCCCCACCCACCAGACTCAAAAGCAGTAAAAAACAGGTATGGTCAGATAAAGTTTAAAAAAGTATATTTATGTAGCCCTAACAAAATAATCTCCCTCAAGACCCTCCCTAACCCCAACGATTGTCTTTCAAAAGTCCCAAAAAGAACCCAACTCCCAAATCCCACCCCCCAAAAGTCTCTAAAAAAGGGGCAAGAGACACTACACTACTGGAGGGTGCTGGTGAATTTAGCGGCCAGGGCATCATACTCCTTGCGGAGGGTGGCATGGTCGAAGCGGAGGCCCTCCACCAAGTTCTTATAGTTATGGACCTCCTGCTCCAGGTAGGACCCTCTGAGTCCTAGGCGGCGCTGGCGTGCCTTGCAGCTCCTGTGGGGGGCAGCTGGTGTCTTTGCTGCTTGGCGGTGGCGGTTGGCTTTGGTAGCCCGGCTCCGTACCGCTGGAGCCCTGCGCTGGCTGGCAGCCCGTGGGGGCACGGAGGAGGATGCAACTGTCCCAGTGGAGGATGTTGTGGTTCCACCGGTTGACTGCGTGTCCTCCTCCTCCAGGGCCACCAGCCGCCGATATTCGGCGACAGTGGCATCCAGCCTCCGTTGCCGGGCCATTCGAGCCTGCTCCCTCCGTGATGTCGATTTGGAAGGAGCAACTATATGAAGAAAGAAAGACATAGTCTGTAACCAATGCTCCTTAACATTTATAACACAAAGTGATTGAGCCGAAAGTTGTGTCACAGTACAAGTAGCAAATTGAAAGCACAGTACATAACTATTGAGGACAGTATCTATCTAACCTCCCAGGCTCCCACTTCTGCATCCTTGCTCTAACATTAGTGGGAGTTTAATGAACAAATTCTACGACCACTATGGACTTCCATTACAGTCGACTATGACAGTACACCAGTCTTATTCTTCTTCTTCTCTCTTGTTTAGGAAAATTGGTACGTTATCTTATACAAGCCGGCAGAATGCCAGCGCAGTGAACTTGCACCTGAGAAAAACAGACGCACACCATGATGAGTGAGACAGACTTGCGTTACTGTACCGGTCCAGTACATGCAGGTGGTGAAGCTATTACTTTTCTATTACGGGTGGCACTGAGAATACTCTGTTACAAGGGCTACTGCTTAATTAATTTACCTTTCACCCTACAGTGCAAATGAGTACTAGAAAAGGAAAATGAAGAAGCTAAATAATTTGATTATCTATCACTTCACATGGGATGTATTTGATGACATATGGGATGACTTTAGGTGCTTTGCTTATTATTGAGTGAACAGTGATACACCCACACATGAATGACGTACTACTACTAAACTAAAGTTATTAAGAGAGGTACGGAGTGTCCACCGTAATAACCAGATATATGCTGTGCTTGCAGTTGCAATACAAACTACTGCTACTATTCATGGTAGTATTGGACAAATTTACAATTTCTTTTCCTTGCCAGTTGCCAGTTGCCTTCCCTATGCCTTCCCTACAATGTAACGGACGTGCGGGTGCGGTGTTACATGCTCTTCAAGGTAACACTTAGTTCATCCAGTGACCATCTACTCTCTCTAGATACACATATGCTATCTAAGAGTCAGATAATACCATGCTCCAGGCATCCATCCATTCAAAGTATATGCACACAAACAGTTTCTGTTTCACCCACCCAGGCTTTTCTCCTTCCACCCATCCTTGCTTCATCATTGACCCAGCCATGCACCATACCATATTCTTTCCTTCCCAGCCACCTCGGGGACCAAGCAAACACATATCATTCTTCTTTGCCAGCCGTCATAAAATTTCTCGTCCTTCCTCACTTACTTACACCCTTCTTTCGCTTTTCGTTCATCCCATCCATCAAGTTCATCTAAGATCTTATTGGGATTCTTCTCACCAAAAACTTCACAGCTAAGTCGAAGTACATTTAGAGGAGGCTACTACCTGGTTGATTTATTATACACCCGTGCAGAAAGCACACTATGCAGTCTTCAATCTCAATAAGTAAGGAATATATAGCTTACCTCTTCCCGCCACCACCGTGTGAACCCTCACAGGAACGTCCGGCACTTGCACCGCATCCTCCCCAGAGTCCTCGTCCAACACCACCACCTCCGCGCTGGCCCCGCCACCAGATGTTACACCTACAAAGTACATTTAAGAATGTTAGAAATACACCACTCACTACTATATAATATTTGGTCTAGGAGGAATAAAGAAATGTTAAAAAAACGAAATACAATGTAATAATTTGTAACTGTATACTCTAAAGTAAAAATGACCCTTTTTCCAGGGAAGGCTGTTGTCTTGCTGCACATTTTGGCACAACTGATGAATGCTTGCTTTTTATTTTTAACACACGCCACTTTTTCTCCTAACAGAAGCTTGACTTCTAAGAACACGATCAGCGTCAAGCTCAAGTTCAAACCAGGTGAGAGCTCAGCTCGACCACAAGAAATGTGTCCAATTAATCGTTAGCACTAAGCACTTTTCCATTTTCAGTTAAACTTTTACTTTTATGACAAAGTGTATTTTATTAAATGTGTTTAGTTTTAATAAAGCTTTTAAACTTAAATAGACTCTGTGGTTTTTGGTCCTCCAGACTAGAGTGGATGAGCTAAAGGTTTTGGAATTTTTGCAAGCATGAGTGCCTCTGACACTTCTTGACTGACTCCGTACTCTTGTCCTGCGTTGGATAATCTAATCATCATTGGGGATCAATCATCGGTGACTTTGGGAGCTAAATGACTCTGCCACACTATCTAGTCAGTAAGGAGATTGGGGGTTCTTCAAAGTCTGATATCACTGAGGTATGTGGAAAGAAAGTCTACCTGCGCCTATTATAATTGATAAACAATGCACTATTTAGTGTTCATAGTACGGTTTGTGCAGATTTGTCCCTGCATCAGTAGTAGAATGGATTGTCCTCCTATCCAAACCAAAAGTAAAGTAGTATCTTATTCTTTCTTGGTGGTCATTCACCTTTTTATTGTTGGCAATTGTCAAAGCATAAACATTTAGAAGACTTGAAAAGACATTATGGACAATCCCAGAGGACTGCACTCAGTGCATAGAGCTATTGCTGACTAGAATGGGAGTCCAATGGAATTGCCAAATGTGCAATCTTAGTTAGCTACACAGACAGACTAATAAGAATAATCTAGTAATACCACAGGGAGTCATAGTCGAGGCAGGATAAGAATTTAGATCCAGTCTACAAGAAGATCAAAGACGATTTAGAAAAAATCGAATGAGGAACGCTAGGAAAAAATAGGTACTCTATATTAAAATTAAAACTTACTGGGGCCAGCAAAGGAGCCCTCGCCTGCCCGATCCTGGCCTGCATCCTCCTGAACAGCACCCTCCTCCTCCTCCTGTGTCCTCTTGCCCTTGGGGGGAGCTGATGTACAACATGAAAGAAAGAAAGACCAGAAAACATGGATGAGATTTGTCAACCAAATTAAACATTTCAAAAGAACAATAACAATATATTTTGGAGAAATAGCAAATAGATAGACAACTATTCCACAGGATATATTGACCAAGCTCATATGGTATACTACGTTATTCGTATTGCCTGATTTGCGGACCGTTGACTTTGAAAGTTCCTATGTAACTCACTAAACAGACTACTAAAAAGGTTTGCCTAGGCCTGGCAGGCAGCAGTCCGCAGCACGCGAAGTGACAGACAAAGTCCATCGTGCTTGCAGATCAGTGAATACTCAAACCATCAATCCACCGACCACCACCACTATTTCTTCTTATAGCCATGTGTCTAAAGGAAGTACTGGACTTCAGTCTGTTGGGGCTGATTTAGAAGTCCCTTGCGGCTCATTTTACTCCATTGTTGCGTGACTTTTGTGACGCAGCAGCAGAACAAAAGAGGCGCCATGGTGCGGCGTACATTAAAAAAAAATTACGCATATGGGAGATGCATCACGTTGTAAAGCCCTGCGCCATCAGGGGGCGTTCCGGCGCAAGGGAGGGCGTTCCTGCGCAGGAACGAATCCTAAAAGTGGCTGAGGGAAATCTACAAGATGTCAATCAGTCACTTTTAGGACAATGATGCGTGACTGAAACACTGCGCCTGCTTGAAGCCGACGTACGGCTTGATGCAGCACTGGGGAGATAGGGCACCGCAGAGCATTGCTGGAGCTGCGCCATCGTTGGCACGCAACTCCAGCAATGCGCCGCCTTTACGGCACAGATGCGTAAGGCTTCTGTGACGTTTTGGGCCCATGGGTGGTGGTGGTGGCATGGCGCACAATTACTGCCGCATCCCTGCTACTTTGCAGGGATGCGCCGGTAATTGAAAATATGACCCTTAGTGTCTAGCATTACGCAGTTCTTTACACTACACTCATACATAATTTCTCAGGCCAATGAAATGAACACAAAATACAAAACAAATAAGCATAGTAGCAAGCAAGGCTACTGAGAAGGAGAGCAGTGCACCTGAAATGCATAGAAGATTTTGAAATATAATTTACCTACAATGTAATCGGCAGCATTATTGCTCTTGGTAAAGAACAAAGATTTGCAAATAACAGAGCCGGATAAAACAGAGTAGTGATGAAATAGCTAGAAATAGCTACTACTACTCACCAAGCCCGGGGACCTCTACGCCGAGCGCGTCCAGCAAGTCGCGTTCCCGGTCCATGACATCCGTCCAGCGGTGGGTGGCCTGGTTATAGGTGCGCCGAACCCCAGGGAGCTTAAACATGGCCCGGCACACCTTCTCCCACCGCTTCCGGCGCTCCCGGATGCCATAGCCGGTTGCGATCTTGCCGCCTCCCAGGATGGTCTTGGGGAGGCGGCGCTGGACGTGGAATATTAGTGCGGCCACCTCCTCCGCACTAAAGATCTCCTGTGGCATCACTAGCTCCCCCCTCAAACGCCCGCACGGGAGCCGGGCACGGGGTGCGGGACCCTTCCCCTTCTCAGGGTGCTTCCCGGCTCCCTTTACCATGGAATGGGCAGAAATGAATGTAAATAATAAAGAAGAAATAGAATAGGGAAGAAGAAAAGGAAAGAGTTTAAAAAAAGTAGTTTAAAATTAACAAAAAGTAGCAGAAAACACAAAAATATAGAGCTAGAAAAATAGAGGGATAGATAATAAGTAAAATAGATCAAAAAAACTTCAAACAAGCAAAGGATGGAAGAGATTCAGAGAGGATACAGAAAGCATGCCCAGAACCATAGCAATGAATGAGAAACAAGATGGCCGCGCCCGTTCACGACCGCATGGGTAAGTTCGCGCGAGATTTTCCTCGCGATCAAGCGCGAAATTGTACTAGCGAGCAGCACACTTTGCGAGATTACACATAGCGGCCGGAAACGGAATTACGTCACGCAAACAAGATGGCCGCGCCCGTGTACGACCGTTAGGGTAACTTCGCAAGGCGCTTGTAGCGATACGTTTGCGAAGTTACCCTAACGGTCGTACACGGGCGCGGCCATCTTGTTTGCGTGACGTAATTCCGTTTCCGGCCGCTATGTGTAATCTCGCAAAGTGTGCTGCTCGCTAGTACAATTTCGCGCTTGATCGCGAGGAAAATCTCGCGCGAACTTACCGATGCGAGTCGGAAACGGAATTACGTCACGCAAACAAGATGGCCGCGCCCGTGTACGACCGTTAGGGTAACTTCGCAAACGTATCGCTACAAGCGCCTTGCGAACATGCACAAAATCACGCGAACATACACGCCGCAAAAAAAAAATAGTGTATTCGCACGCATTCGCGGCTTCCGAAATCGATCTCGCACGGATTCGCGCCCCGCAAATGGTGTGAAATTGCAGAAAAACGATTTTTGCTAAACGGAAAGCAATCAGCAGGTGCAAAAGTTCAAACTTAACATTAGTAACCATTCACTCTAGTGCTTCCTGAGGGGCCCCTCCAGAGTTCAGTTGCCCATTTGCAACTATTCTATGACCCTGCTATGACCCAAACAGCAGGCTCATAGAATAGCTACAAGTAGACCATAAAGGTCCTGTGAAAAAAAAATTCACTGCAACAGAAAGGAAATTACAGATAAGGAAGGAAGCAGGTGCAAGCAAGACTGGAAGTTTCAAAATTACTGACACATTAATGACCCCCAAATTAATTCATGGCAGTTGAAGAAGGGCAGGTGTGCTTGCTTTCACTGCAACAGAAAGCAAATTACAGATAAGGAAGGAAGCAGGTGCCAGCCAGACTGGAAGTTTCAAAATCACTGACACATTAATCAACCCCAAATTAATTCATGGCAGTTGAAGCAGGGCAGGTGTGCTTGCTTTTTTTCACCCCCATAATCTACAGTGATAAACAAACCTAATGGGTGGCAGTGAGGATGTACCAGAGGGTGGCATGGGTGTACCAGAGGGTGGCAGTGGTGAAACAGAGGGTGCTGTGAACCTGTGATGATAAACCAGACGTAGAAACAACATAGTCGCGGCCGTTGCGAGACGAAAAGTAAGTTCGCAATTGCGAAATGGTCCACAAATCCTCGCGAACGCTCGCCAACACAAAAAACACAAAAATCCGCAAATCCGCGAGAGTTTGCGGATTTGCGGATTGCGAATCCGTAAATACGCAAATTCGCGTACGCGAGATCCGCTAGATCCGCCCATACTTAGTGAGTAGGCCTAAAGCCTGTGACAGGAAACGGGCCAAAACACAACGTGGACACAACACATTTTTACTGTGAAAACTGACCCTTTTATTGCAAAGCGCCTAGCTGTGGATTTCGAACCCTAGCTCAGCCTGCACCCAGGGAAAAGTATTAAACCTATATATTTTTTTTAACTAGACACCCATGGAAATCCAGAATAGAGTGACTTTTGTGGCTCTCATCAGGTTCTGTTACCCAGAGTCCCTTGCACACCTCAAACTTTGTCTAAAAAAACTAATTTTTCTCACATTTCTGTGACGGAATGTTCTAGAATCTGCGTGAATTCACCAAATTCCACCCACCCTGCATTCCCCAAACTCTCAATAAAAATGTTACCTCACTTGTGTGGGTAGGCCTAGAGCCTGCGACAGGAAACGGGTCAAAACGCAATGTGGACACACCACATTTTTTCAATGAAAACTGACCCTTTTTTTGCAAAGTGCCTAGCTGTGGATTTTGTACCCTAGCTCAGCCGGCACCTAGGGAAACCTATCAAAACTATACATTTTTTAAAACTAGATACCAATGGAAATCCAGGATGGGATGATGTGTGTGGCTTTCACCAGGTTAGTTATCCATAATCTCTTGCAAACCTCAAACTTTGTAAAAACACAGACAATTTTCTCACATTTCTGTGATGGAAAGTTCTGGAATTTGCATGGATCCACGAAATTCCACCCACACCACATTCCCCAAAGGCTCCCGATAAAATGGGTACTTCACTTGTGTGGGTTGGCCAAGTGCTCGCAACAGGTAAGCATATTGAGGCGACATCCAAATTACCTATCACAAAACAACCTAGTTTTGCAAGGGGGGTCACCTGGATCTCTGGACCCCGGCTCTGCGTCCATCTAGGGAAACCTACCAAACCCACACATTTCTGAAAGTTAGACACCTGGGGGAGTTCAGGTAGGTATGTCTTGTGTGGAGGACCCCACACGTTTTCCTACCCAGAATTCCCTGCAAACCTCAAATTCAGCTGAAAAAATCAAATTTTTCTCACATTTCTGTATGGGAAAGTTGTGGGATCACCGGGTGGACACAAATATCCTCCCACCCAGCTTTTCCTCAGGCCTTCCAATACAAATGGTACCCCACTTGTGTGGGTGGGCCAAGTACCCGCAACAGGCAAGGACCCAAAACGTATTGAGGAGACATCAAAATGACCTATTACTAAACAACCTGGTTTTCCCTAGGCCATCATCTACCCAGCTTGACATCGGACATTGTTTTCCTCGCCTCCCCTTTGTGTTTTCTACCTGCTTCCCTCACCCCTGCTCACCATTCCCCCTCTACCTTTTCCCTCCACATAAGACATGTGTAAGCGCTTATAACTCACATTATTGTGTAATGTCATGTTTTTTTTCTCTTATGTCGATACTTGGCTATGTAACTATGTAACCTGTAATTCGCTAATCCTCATATAAAGTGCTTTGATACCTCTGGCTCCAGCCAGCTCTATTTAAACTTTGCAAATAAATACATACAAGAGGGGGCAACTGGGTTTTTGGCCCTGTACTCGGCTGCCATCTAGGAAGACCTACCAAACCCACACATTTCTGAAAGCTAGACACCCGGTGCAGTACAGGGAGGTATGGCTTACATGGACACCCTGATGTTTTCCTACCCAGAATCCCCTGCAAACCTCAAATTTAGTTGAAAAAATCAAATTTTTCTCACATTTCTGTTTGGGAAAGTTGTGGGTTCACAGGGTGGACACAAATATTCTCCCACCCAGCTTTTCCCCAGGCCTTCCAATACAAATGGTACCCCACTTGTGTGGGTGGGCCAAGTACCCGCGACAGGCAAGGACCCAAAACGTATTGAGGAGACATCAAAATGACCTATTACTAAACAACCTGGTTTTCCCTAGGCCATCATCTACCCAGCTTGACATCGGACATTGTTTTCCTCGCCTCCCCTTTGTGTTTTCTACCTGCTTCCCTCACCCCTGCTCACCATTCCCCCTCTACCTTTTCCCTCCACATAAGACATGTGTAAGCGCTTATAACTCACATTATTGTGTAATGTCATGTTTTTTTTCTCTTATGTCTTTACTTGGCTATGTAACTATGTAACCTGTAATTCGCTAATCCTCATATAAAGTGCTTTGATACCTCTGGGTCTAGCCAGCTCTATTTAAACTTTGCAAATAAATACATACAAGAGGGGGCAACTGGGTTTTTGGCCCTGTACTCGGCTGCCATCTAGGAAGACCTACCAAACCCACACATTTCTGAAAGCTAGACACCCGGTGCAGTACAGGGAGGTATGGCTTACATGGACACCCTGATGTTTTCCTACCCAAAATCCCCTGCAAACCTCAAATTTAGTTGAAAAAATCAGATTTTTCTCACATTTCTGTTTGGGAAAGTTGTGGGTTCACAGGGGGGACACACATTTCCTACTACGCAGCATTCCCCCAAGGCTAGTCTTGCTGCTTTTGTTAGATTCCCAGCAGAAACAAAATGAGAATCTAACAAAAGCAAAAACACTAGCCTTACAAGAACTGATGAACAACCGCAATATAGAAATCAATATGACAAAGGTGGAAATGTTGTGGTAATGGATAAGACACAGTATAGAAAGGAAGCATTGAGGCAACTCAACGTCTCGAGCAATTACAAAAAAATGAAACAGAATCCAATCAATGAACTGACATTGGCTTTACATGAAAGAACAGATTCATGGCAAGACCCAGGACTACTCAGCATGGAGGAAGTGAAATTTCCGAAGATTGAAAGTCCATTAATTCCCATATTTCCTCCTCAAAGTGCACAAAACATGGTCAATACTCCGAGGAGACCAATAATATGTACCTGTGGTGGGCTATACGAATCCATCTCTAAATACGTGGACTAGTTTTTGGCTCCTATGGGAACAGCATTACATTCTTACAAAAGAGACACCGGTGACTTCCTACAGATTTTGGAAAATACACACTGGAAAGATGACTTTCTCCTAGTTGTCGAAAAGTGTGGCTCAGTGGTTAGAGCGGCAGACCCTGATGCAGAGGTCTGGCCCAGGACCAGGGTTTAATTCCTGCCTCGGCAGGTCTTGGGCTCAAATTACTCGGACCTGATAATTCTCGCCTCAGTGCCTATTCTAATCATGGGTCCCACTCTGCATCTCTGGGCAATAGCTTGCTTAATCTCCACAAAGGCCCCAACAGCGCTGGGATGCCTGGCTTCACCTTGGGGGTGCCCAGGAGTGGACATTTCACAGGGAAAAGCCAGGAAGGGTTCCACAGCGGTATGCATTACAGCGCCAGGACACCCATGGGTATTAGTGCGCTTTACAAGTACAAATTACATTTACATTTACATTTACAATTGATGTGGTTTCTTTATACACGTATAAAAGCCATGACATAGGACTCACTGCAATTGAGTACTTCCTATTCCAAAAGAAATTAAAATACCAGGAACATTCTAAAATGATAATGGAGATGGTCGAAATATTATGTCTCAGGAATAAAAAAAATGTATTTGACGGACAGTAATATTGACAGATTTGTGGAACTGCAATGGGAGTTTCTTCCTCTCCATGCTACGCGAACCTCACCATGGATTGGTGGGAGAAGACTGTGGCTTGGGGAGAGGACCAATATACAGAAAAGATCATGCTGTGGTTGAGGTTTATCGACGACTTCTTCATAATATGGAATAGTACGACTAACAATTTCATGCAATATTTCAATCTGTTGTATGATAATGATATAGGTCTGATATAGGTCTGAGATTCACATGTAACACCAGTACTGAGACGGTCCAATTCTTGGACGTACAAGTTTACATAGAACAAGGACAAATCAAAACCACAGTATATCGAAAACCGACTGCAACAAACAGCATTCTACATGGCTCCAGTTTTCATCCAAAATCTCTAATTAAAAGCAGACTGTATGGGGAATTTTTGAGGATGAAACGAAACTGCTCAGATGAAAAAGAATTAGAAATCCAAACTAAAGCAACGGAATGTAAGTTCTTGAGATGAGGATATAAGTGATCACATATCAAGGAAGGCAAAAGAAGAGCATAGAAGGTATCACAGTAACAAACCTTGTTGAACAGGAGCGGGAATCCAAGTGATACACCAGACAAAGGAAATTCAAAGATCAGATTAATCCCAACATACATCAAAGAGAATCACCAAATAATAAAAATCATGAACAAACACTGGAATAGCCTCATGAAGGACCTAGACATTGGGAAGAACTTAGGAGACAGACCCAATAAAGTTACAGAAGGGCCCCATACCTGAATGACAAACTAGTACACAGGAATTTCACAAGTCCACAAATTACATCAAGGCTACAAAGAACATCAGAAAGGCTTCAATAAATGTAAAGATGCAAAGCATGTTGCACAGGAAAGAACATCAAGGAAATCAACGACTTCAAAGGGAGAACCTTTTTGATCAATGAGAAAATTAACTGTGAAACAACATACGTAGTTTATATGCTTGAATGCCAATGCAGCCTAAGATACATAGGAAGCACAATTTGCTAATTAAAGAAGAGGATTCAGAAATACTGGCGCATCGCCTCAATACCTGCCAATGAAAGGGGCGGAGACAGAACAATCAAACTGAGACGATTGGAATCAAGGTTCTGTACCAAACAACCGCATGGACTGACCAAGGATGAGGAATTGTATGTGTATCTGTAATCCTAGGAGTAATAAGAACTTTCTGCCAACAACTGCTATTGAGTCATAAGAGGTCTTAATTGTGACCTTATATCATACTAACAGAACAAATTGATAGACCATCAGTAATAAGGGACAGATGGCACTGAGCCAAAACAATTGAATCAGCGAATCCAGCCATAAAATGTCTCAATTGGGACTGTGTGTTGTACTCCTGGAATGAAAGAAAAAAACATCAATAACAATGGACATAGGGCACTGAGATGAAATTGTGTAATTGAGAGAGCTAGCAAATTTGCCACACTATAGGAAAGATACGATAATCTTACCAAAGAAAACAGACATCAGACTCACAAAAAACATTCGAAAGTAAAAATGAGATTGGATACATTTGCTATTAAATAGTAGAAACAGAAAATGACACAACCCGGGAACAGATTAAAAGGAATAGTGTACTTACCCCTTGAGAATGGTCTCTGGAGTAAGCAATTGAACCAATGAAGCTATCCAAAAGGGAATGATAATGGACAGCATAGGACCATTATATGTAAATGACAATCTGAAAACATTCATGTTTTGAATTCATTTCAACTCCATATTCCACAATGCCTCATTATGGGTTAAGTGGGCAATTGTATATAAATTAGAAATGGAAGATGGGCCAAACTAACCGTGATCAAGACTGTGATGGTTGAAACGTGTTGGTTGGTGGTGATTGTGATAAGAAAATAAATCAGCCCTAACCTACATTCCCTGGAGTCTGGAGTACAATTTACTTTTTGTTGGTACATATATATTTAAGATATTTTCTCTCTACATATATGTGTATATAGGTATTTGATGTGATCAAGGCCACTAGTTCGGCAGAAACGAGTCATGGCAGACTTTGGCAAATAAATTATTATTGCACTTACTTGGGCCCACGCTTGTTTTCCTTGGAGGTGGAGTGGCAACGAGGTGTTAAGACAACGGTTCTTAAAATGTGGTCCGCGGGCCCCTGGGGTCCATGATGCCTATTCAGGACATTGGTAAACATTTAGAAAATTAAATTGGATTCACAGATTAATAAAGGATGTATACATTAAAAGAACATTGAAAATAGAACCTTTTAAAAGGCCCGGCAAATATCAATGGATTTGTTAATGGAAGGGAAAAATGTTGTTGCTATCCTCTTCGTAATTTGTGGAGAAGCACAATTACTACAAATAGACTCCATGATGGACAATCGGAGGACTCAATTTAAGCAGTGGCATGCACACAAAAAAGAGAGCATGGACTAGGAACAAAAAAGTCAAAGTTAAGTGCTAGAATCTAGATTATCTCTTTCTCTTTTAGCAATGAATGAAAATTTGAAAGTTCCCATTGAGTTTCGATTTTGACGTATTTCTTTGTAAATCAAATATGATATTTCATAACTTGTTCATTTATTTTATGTACTGTTGTTTCCGTATTTTTGCTTATTGGTTTAAAGTTCAAATTGTAGAAATTGTTTAAGTGGAGGTGCCTGCTTCCAGTAGTGATTCAGTGGGGGTCTACAGACGGCAAAAGTTTAGGAGCCACTGGTTTAAGAGGATGGATTCAACGCACAATACTTTTCATTGGCAAGGCAAACTCAATCCTGGCTCCCCCGTGATTCACCGCTGCCTTTTTAAAGTTGGCTGCATGACCTACAAGGCCCTCTTGGATCAGGGTCCGGCCTTTATTTCCACCAAGTTACAGCGATATGCCCCTACCCGTGAGCTATGCTCATCTAATATGAACCTTCTGACTCCCTGTTCATTTAAACGGAAAAAACACGGCGGTCTTAGATTTTTGGCCTTAGCGCCACAATTCTGGAAATCCCTCCCTCTGGATCTTCGTCTTGCTTCCTCCTACTCCTCTTTCAGGAAATCTCTTAAAACATGACTGTTTGCTCAGGCTTACAATTAGAGTACACTTTGTGTTTGTTTGCATGTGTTTCTGCCCAATCCTAATGAGGCTACTTTTCAAGCTGATTAATACAGCTGTAGTGAAGGATGGTCCAAAGCCGCAAGGTATGCTTTTGGAGGTAATTTCGATAAGGAATTAGGGAAATAAACAGCAACCTTCCTGAACTTGGATGAGGTTTAAAGTGTAGGGGCACTCTTCTAGTCATTAGCAATTCAGATCTCAGTTTTAATATCAAGAATAACAGAGATACTTTAGAGGATGAAGAATGCAAGAAAACTTTCAAGCTGCCACAGAATCCTACTCTCAGTGAGGGGGGGCGGGGGGGGAGTGATGGCAGAGCAAATAATTCACATTTACGGGGACAAAACAGGTGAGTGTAACTTTCCCTTCAAGTCATTTCCAACCAAAGTTAGGAGGCAGGATGATACTTTATTTAAATGCATGGAAGATGTTGTCTTTACATCTCTGGGTTTTATAGCTATAATGGGCTACAGAACAGAATTTTTAAATGACTGATTCAAACCCATTATCTACACCAGATAAATATTTAAGGACAAGAGAAGATTTTGGCGGAGAAGGAGAGTCAGGAACTGATCAAAAAAGGTACAATAGAGGAACTCTCTTTGATAGAACTGTCTTCTGTGAGCAATCTTTTCCTTGTGTAGAAGAAGGGAGGTTATCAGGGCCAGGTTTAGGACCAGTTATACATTTCCGGAGTTAAATCAGTAGGTGAAGTATCGCCCATTAAAAATTAAGGTGATACATCGATTTAGAGACTTTCTCAGAGTTTGAGATTGGATGGTGAGACTGGATCTGACGGAACATAGCAGATTCTTAGGGGCAGATTTACAAGCCCCTTGCACCACTTTTGCGTCACTTTTCCCAGGCAGTCATGTGATGGTCTAGTTAAACAATATCTTATTGAATGCTCAGTATTGAATGAGGTTGATGGAACACGTGTAGATGACTGTATAGCTTCTGGAAGCCCTGGAATATGTTGTGCACTGGAAGAGGTCAGTTCTAGAGAAACTATGGAAAGTAGAATTTTCATGGTTTGTGGCAGATTCAGAACATTCAATGTTAAGTCTTCTGCACAAAAGATATGTCATGTGAGGAAGGAATTGAGAGTATTGGGTAAAGAGTTTTTTCCTTTGAAGGATTTGGCAAGGATCATAGAGTTGTTGTTCTTAATGAGTCAAGCTGTTTTCCCAAGTCCTTCACAGTATAGCTTATTTCAGAGATTAAAAGAAGGGATGGTGACATTGTCATCTAATGAAATTAAATGTGTGTGCAAGAAAAGGCATTTTTATGGGCGACAAAGTAGAGATGACGACAAATCCCATGCAAGCCTGTTAGACTGGGGTGCCAGGAATGGTTGAGCAACAACAGGTGGAAAATAGAAAGAAAGGGACAGGAGTTTATACATAAATTGTTTAGAACTTTTAGCAAGTTCTTTCACAGTGAGGAGTTTGGTGGCGGAGACCCCAAAGTCTTTTCCCTTGTGAATGGAATTTTTTTCTGCTGTTTGATATATCAACCGAATGGGGGGAAGGAGGTCACAGAAATTATCAGAACTAGCAAAGGATGTTTGGCAATATTGGTCAGACCATGATGGCCGGTTGAAATTCACTGTATGTAGTGTAGTCAAATTAATGGATATTGAAAAGGCAAGTATTTTTAAGGCTGAAGATCAAAGGAGGGCTATAGATCTATTTGCATTGAGAATTACAAGACAGAGTAAGATATTTTACAGTTGGAGGGAGCACTTAGAGGCAGAAGCAATTGATGAAGTTTGCAGAAATGGCCATCCAGAAGATGTTATGCCTTCTCTTTCATGGAATACCAGAGTTTTTTCACAGATTTAGAGAGGCTCTGTACCTCTGTTCATGATTAGTCCATGGTGGCTAGCTGAGGCGTGATTTCCAATGTTAGTGAGAAGTAGCGTGAAAGTTCTATTAGTTCTTCCGGCCTTTCTTTCATTGCTAAAGAATGTGCAAAGAGTGTTGCACAAGATCATTAATGGAGGTCAGCTATAGCTGGTAGAGTGGATGCTTTCAGGGGTTCCTGGGGTGTATAGACAGAATAATCTGAACCAAAAATATAGTGGGACAAATGATTGTGTAAGTTTCTATAGGTAAGCAAATTTTAACTATATATAAATTCACATATGTGTACTTTGACGATATGTACATATATATATATATATATATATATATATATATATATTCACTGAAAAAACCATAGGTTATAGACCATATATAGTTAGGAATTAGCATTTACAAAACCTTGAAAATTCACTGAAAAAACCATAGGTTATAGACCATATATAGTTAGGAATTAGCATTTAAAAAACCTTATTTTACTCACACAAAACCATTGAAATTCCATATATAGTTAGTAGTACTAACTATATATCGCGCACCCGCAATCCACTGCTGATCATGTCACATATTACATCATTCATGACATGGTCAGTGACATCACTGATGACATCACTGATGACATCTCAAATGACATCACTGATGACATCACTGATGACATCTCAAATGACATCACTGATGACATCACTGATGACATCTCAAATGACATCACTGATGACATCACTGATGACATCTCATTTGACATTACTGATCACATCACTGATGACATCATTCATGTGATAATACGATGAACCTCTTCAGACTCTAATATAACCTTAGATACACTCAGTGTAAACAGACACTCACAGACTGTCACTCATCCATGGAGTTACTTATACACCTAGTCAGTCATGCAAAGAATCAATCACACTTCCATTTCCTGAACTATACAGTTATACACACCTTACTTATTCAAACATATACTAACACATATTTACTCTCTTTTACAATCCCTGATACAAGTTCACAATCATCCATACAGCCACTCACAAATTCACTGGCTCTTATGCACAGTTATTTATATATGCCAACTCTCACATGTACTGTGTTTTACATATGTACTTCCTTTGACATGTTGCACTGAGATATCCATTCACTCACCAATACACTGATGCACACAGTCAACCACCCATACAGCTGTTTCCACGTGCACTTTTGAACCCATACATCTAGTGAATCAACTGCTCACACATCTATGCACAGAGTCATACACCTCCCAGCCACCCACACACACACTCAGTCTCCCATACAAATACTTGAGCAACCAATCAATAACCCATATACTTACTCATATAGCTACTGATCAACACATGCAGCAGTTTACAGTACAACAAACATAATGATGCACAAATTAACACAGTTCAGTCACTAACCCATGCACTCAGTGAGACACATTTAACCACTCACTCATACAGTCAGTCATGCACCTACTAAATCCTTCATCCAGACACTTCTACATCCACTCATTCTTCAATATGTAAGACATATTTTAACTTTACAGAAATACACAGTCACTGGATGTTGTCATCAGCGATGTCATCAGTGATGTCATTTGAGATGTCATCAGTGATGTCATCAGTGATGTCATTTGAGATGTCATCAGTGATGTCATCAGTGATGTCACTGACCATGTCATGAATGATGTAATATGTGACATGATCAGCAGTGGATTGCGGGTGCGCGATATATAGTTAGTACTACTAACTATATATGGAATTTCAATGGTTTTGTGTGAGTAAAATAAGGTTTTTTAAATGCTAATTCCTAACTATATATGGTCTATAACCTATGGTTTTTTCAGTGAATTTTCAAGGTTTTGTAAATGCTAATTCCTAACTATATATGGTCTATAACCTATGGTTTTTTCAGTGAATTTCATTGTTTTTTTTAAAGCTAATATCTGTAGCTGTAAAATGTATTGTTCTTTAAATCCAAAAATATATTTTATATGTTTATTAATAATTTTTTTTTTTTTATATTTTTTTTTCTTCGCTCCCGGTTCGCGAACCGGGAAGCTTCCCGTTAGCTCATCTTGATGCCGCGACCCAGTCCGCGAACCGGTAAACGTTCCGTTTGCGCAACTGCCGCGTTAGAAATCAACATCGTGACGCGTCGCGGAAGCGCGACGTATCACGTTGTCGCGTAATGCGTCTTATGACGCGCCGCGTTAGCGCACCCGGAAGTGCTCCGGTATGCGAACTGAGACGCGAAGCGCAGCTCCCCGGAAGCGATCTGCGGCGCGTCGCGAAAGCGCGAAGTATCGTGTTGCCGCGTAATGCATCTTATGACGCGCCGCGTTAGCGCACCCGGAAGTGCTCCGGAGCGTGAACCGAGGCGCGAAGCGCAGCGACCCGGAAGCGATCCGGGGCGCGTTCCGCAGCGCGTAACATAAGCGTGAGAGGTCATGTGACTTGGTAATAAAACTTTTCATTGGTTCATTTCACTTTTGGTTTCATAATGATGTAAGGCTAGGTCAGGTGACCTAAAAATAACACTTTTCATTGGTTTAGAACTATTGTTTTTCCCAAATGATGAAAACCCCTCCTTCTTTCCTCACTCTGACTTTCATCTTTGTGAGAGGAAGACCATTTTTGAGAGTTGAGCAATGGCTTCAGTAGTTGCTTCAGCTGGTGCACCCCCACCACCACCTCCACCTCCTCATGGGAAGAGAGGACCACCTCCCCAGTTTATCAGCCAGACAGAGGAGGAAGAGGATGAACTAGAGGAAGAGGAGACCGAAGGACCACAGTTCTTACAGGAGGTGCCCCGGGTTTCCCATCGGAAAGCCAGCTTTATTTGGCAGTTTTTTTCACTCCCTCGAGGGCAAAAAAAAGTAAATGCAAGGTATGTCACCTGCCTGATTTGTAAAGACCGGTTATCCAGAGGCACTGACAAAAAATAGAGCTACGGAAACTATACAATGCATCGTCACATGAGCAGGTGGCATCCTTTGAACTACAGTCGGGCGGAGATACGTGACATGCAAGAAAACCCAACAACAACTCCTGTGGCCAGGTCAACATCACTAATATCGTTGACAGGAGCAGAGGCACGGGAAACCGTGCCAAACATCCAGGAGAATTTTGCACATATGAAATTTACTTGTATGTACTGCGGTGCATTGCTATCATGTGGTAACATGAGCATTACGTTAATCAACGTAGCTTATGTAAATCACAATTGCCCTAACCGCCCCAGACAGTAATTTTTTTTTTGCTCCTGTTGAGCCCTTTTCAATGCCTGTTTTTTGTTGTTTCCCCTCCATCAAAAACGAAAAAAAACATAAAACTGTTCAAAAAATACAAAAAAAAAAAAAATGTTCAAAAAAAAAAATATATATATAAAACAACAAAAACATTAAAAAAAAAGTTCTTTTCAGAACTACCTCCCCTTTCAAAAAAAATTGCTAGAATGTTTAGCACTCTGGCAAGCTCTATTTCTTTTAGTTCGCTTCCCAGTTCGCTTCCCGGTTCGCGAACCGGGAGCGAACCAAAAATAAAAAAAAAAAAAAAAAAAAGAAGAGTAAGTATAAGGGAAGTAAACAGAGAGTAATGTTAAAAGAAAGACAGCTATAGGGAGTAAACCAGAGATACTGTTTAATAGATCTATTAACCGAAGAAAAGATTTAAGAGGGTATAATTGTGAAAAACAAAATAGATAAGGAAGTGAAAGAAAAAAAAGAGAGTAGAACAATAACAAAGAAGAGTTTCTTGGACAATGTGAGTGAATGTTCAAAATCAGAGTAAAACATGTGGAATAACAGAGAGAAAAAACAGAAAACAAAAAAGAAAAAATAACAGAAAAAGATTAATTGAAACAGCAAAGAAATGTAAATAACATAGAGCCATATCATCAACATAGGCAATAAAAGTTTTGCAGCTTTTATCGGCAGAAATGTGTCGCTAAAGCCGCTTTTGCGGCGGAAAACTGCCGCTAAAACAACTTTTGCAACACTTTTCTGCCAATAAAAACAGCAATAATTTTATTGGCTGTGTTGATAATATGCCCCTTAGTGTGCTTCAACTACACAGAAGAAGCATAATGAACAAGTAGTGAAAGAGTGATCAGTCAAAGACACTAAGAGTAATAGAGACGGAGTGAGTGAACAAGAGTGAGGAACTATGAGAAGAGAGGGACTGAGAAAAGGAGTGGAAGGAGTAGAGTAAGTAGGTAATAGAGAAAGGAATGAGGGAAGTAGCAAAGGCAGGAAACTGAGGGTTAAAGAAATGAAGCTGTCAAACTACTAGTAGGTGAATGTGATAGAAATGTAACGAAAAGAGTACAAAACATTTACCTTATAATTGTCATTAACTTACTCACTTTTTGTTTTTATACTTTCAATCTGTGAAAGAGAGAACAAACATTTGAAAAATATTAAAACATGTATTTAAAAATTAGAAAAGACAAGGGAAAAGATTGAAGGACAAACAGTTTTTCAACAACTTTGACACTTACAGAAGCTTCTGCTTCTCCAGGCCCCGTACACAGTCCTAAAGATATACATTTTAAACTAACAGTATCTTGATGCAGATGAAGTGAGGCCTATCTTGGAAGATGGTGCATTTTTTGCACTGCTGTTGTCTCACAAAAGTGTCGCAAGACACTAACATTTTAAATGATTGTTTCAAGATGCCAATAAGATGTGTCCTATCCAGAGGTTTGTTTGAGGTAAGGCCTACTCAGGGTTCGAAATGAAATTTCGAGTTGTTGAAGAGAACAGAGGACATAATACATGTGAAGGCCTACCAATGAAGTAAGTCATGTCCACTTCACTCTTGAACAAAGGCCAGACCTCTTCTGTGTCCGTGGACAGACCTAAACTTCATCTGCACAATGTCATTCGTAAACTTAGGAAACACAGGTGATGTAATTGAAAAATGTGGAGTTTCTTTTCCTCATTTCACAATCACATCACCTGTGTTGCCTAGGCTAAGGTATCTCATAGTGCAGATGTAGTGCAGCATATTAAACAGTACCCAGAAGTGCACCAATGCATGCAACAACTTTGACACTTACAAACGCTTCAGCTTCTGCATGCTCCCTACACAGTGCTAATTATATACATTTTAAACTGATGGTATCTTGCTGGAGATGAACTGAAACCTATCTTGCAACATGGTGCATCTTTTACACAAAAGTGACCCACAATGGAGCAAAAGAGGCACACGGCCACCATAAATCTGACCCTAACATTTTAAATGATTGTTTCAAGATGCCAATAAGATGTAACCTATGCACAGATTTGTTTCAGGTAAGTCCTACTCAGGGTTGCAGATGGAATTTAGGTTTGTTGAAGAATACAGAGGAGATAATACATGTGGAGGCCTATCAACGAAGTGAGTCATGTCCACTGCACTCTTGAACAAATGTCAGACCTCCTCTGTCTCCAGGAACAGGCCTAAACCTCATCTACACAATGTGATGTGTAATGTTAGGAAACACAGGTAATATAATTGAAAAACGTGCAATTTATTTTGCTAATTCCACAATCATATCACCTGTGTTTCCTTTGCTTAGGTATCTCATTGTGGAAATGTAGTCTATCATATGAAAGACTACGTAGAATATGAGCACTGTATGCAACAACTTTGACACTTACAGAAGCCTCTCCTTCTCCATGCCTCCTACACAGTTCTACATGTACATCATAAATGCAAACAGTACAGAATTAATTATACATGTTAAATGGTTTATTTTTGCTGTTCTCAGAATGTATCAAATTTCACTAAAAACAGTGACTTGAAGGTATTCATCATATAACAGCGGGGAAAAAAAAACACAATCAAAATGATTGTGTTTAAAAAACCCATACAACATAACAAATCAGAATTCAGAACTCCTTAAAGTTAACTTACTTTCCATGACGTCGAAGGATGTCCTATGAACAGCTTACACTCTGTTGTGCTGTTATTACTTTCAGACCGCCACTTTCTGAAAGAAAACCTCCATCGTTTTGAAAAACATGTTACATACAATAAATGACTTCTTGCTCTCTACCACACGTTTCCACAAGGCCAAATCATGTCTGAGCCATTTATAACTCTTAGAATTCGTGTAAGCCAATCCCGTCATGTTGTATTTCCGCAACTTTCACAATTAAAATGTTGAAGATCATTTTCACAATCCTGGACTAGTAATATCTTCCCCTTCTTGCTCAGTCATGTTCTACATTTCCTATGACACTGATACTGCTTACTATGAAGCAGACTTACACTACCTCTATGACTACTACAATTATTTAATTCTCTACATCACTTTTAATCACAAAGCAATGTAAAACAGTAGACAGCATTGCAGACTTAGATTCCCTCTACTCCATGTTTTGATTGGCTGCTTCAATTAGCTTATAAAAAGAAACAGTTTTTCTGAACTCATTCAAAGTGCACTTATTTCTCCATGACGTCCAGTGTTATGGTAAGAAGTTATGTCTCTATACTACACTTATCCTCAAGGCCAAATCGTGTAGGAGCCATTAGAACTTCTTGAAATTCCTCAGAGCACATCCCGAGATTCTTTCCCTAAAATTTTGGTTTTAAAAACACCAGGTAAGAGTTTTTGAGGTCATACGGCAATTTTTTTTTGAAAACTAAAACAGAATCGTTGCAGAATGACCAGCCATTTCTAGACTTTAAATAAGCTGTGTAATGTCCTGATGTTATTGAAGGACCGTCATGATATATAATTGCTGCAGTTACAAAAGTCCTTCCTGATATTGACAACTGTGAAGCCACAAAATTTTTAATTAAAGTTGTCAATTTTGTTCCATCAGGCCTACATCGTTGGAACATTAAAATGACATACTGGCCATATGTTCGTATAAATAATGTGGACATCATTTCAGATTTACATTGGCTACACTCCATGTTGTGATCAGCTGCTTTTACTAGCTTATTAAAAGAGACTGATTTACTGTCTGGCAAAGTTAAATATATAAATCTTTCTGAGTCTACACTAGTAGTACTTGATACCCTACAGTTCTCACAGTCATGCTGCCATTGATAAGAAAGCCCAAACAGGTGATCTACATCTACACCTTCATCATGCAATACATCAAGCATATACATTAAAAACTCCTGACAATCTTGCTGACTATTTTGAGAGAATTGTGTTTGGCCTGAACATCTGTCTAACAGATTTCGAATTTCAGACACACTTTCTATGTTTGTTCTATCAGTGCTACATTTCTCTAACACAGAATTTAACAAACTGCAAAATCTTTGATCAGAATTGACCACAATCTCTTGTTTTACATTTTCTGGAGAAAACAAAACATTAACCACTACATTAGCATAGCAGTTGACACCAGAACTGTTTTCAAATTGAAAACCAACAACATCTTCAACAGAATCCTTTTTGTTTCTGCTTATAATTTCAGGTTCATCGACTTTTCGTCTTTTTGCTACAACCTCCCCAGTATTGGTCACATTTCTTCGTTTCCGGCCTACCACACGTTTCTCAAACAAAGGATATTGAGGCAAATGTGGCGCATACTCTCTTCTTAACCTATTGTATTCCTTAACACAATCTAGATCCGCACAAATGTTTGTGACATCACACTCAATCAAGTACAATCCCGATAAAGTTCTAACTCGTGACAATGCCACATATGCCATACCCTCCTTGAACACAGAACTGCCAATATTCACCAATGCACTGTCTACACTTAAACCTTGCGATTTATGGATTGTCACCGCATATGCCAAGCAAACAGGAAATTGCTTACGGCGAACATATAAGTCTTTTACAAGCAAAAATCTAGCAGAACAACGACCAATTAGCTGTACTTCCTCAATGCCATCAAATTTAATTTTTAAAAATTCAATTCCATCTCTATTTCTGTATTTCACAAAATCAACAACATTACCCATTGATCCATTTACCAGACCTCTTTCAACATGTAAATTCCTTCTTAAAATTATACGGCAGTTCAAGCACACATTCAGAGTCTTTTCGAAACCTGCAGTTTTAGATATACTCTTCTCTAATGAATCCAATTTTGTTTTCAGATTCTCAGACAAAATAATTGTTGATCCCATATGCTCTACTCTGTCAATAGCTTCCAGTTTCACAATCTCTTGCTTTTCTAAATGCAACATTTTGTTGTTGAATTTGGCACATTTTGCAAGAGTTGGCATCAAACATATTCCAGATTTCTTCTCAGTAATTTTCTGAAAAATATTCTCAGGCACAACATCTTGGTCTGGATATAAATTTGTCAGTAATCGTGCATGTAAAGCTTCTTTCCCATGCTCGGTCACTTTTCCAATTCTAACATCTTGTAGAATAGTCTTGTAAACTTCATCCTTCGCCTGACGCATATTTTCATGCAGTTCAGCATAATTGAAGTTTAACCATATATTGACGTTGCCAATGCTCCCTAGGCACTTCCTGGTATCTTCATGCGTGAGCATTTTGAACACAGGTTGCCCTTTCACTGGTGTCAGCTGCAGAAAATCTCCGAAAACAATGATGTGTTTGCCACCAAATAACACATCATACTCTGTTTTGAGAACTTCTTGCATTCTCAAATGCACAAAGGCAAGCATGACATTGGAAACCATGCTTACTTCGTCAATGATAAGAAGTTTCATTTTCCTCAAGACTCTTGAAACTTCACAACAAGCATCTCCAGATAGCTTGTGATATTGTAATTTGTTGTCATGCTCCACTGGCAGCATCAGTAAACGATGTAAAGTAATCCCTTTAATGTTATGTGCTGCCAGTCCAGTTGGAGCGGTGACAACACAAGACAGCGATGACTCTGTCCTTTCCTGCAAATAACATGAAATTGCTTTAATGAGGAAACTTTTTCCAGTTCCCGCTTCTCCACTCACGTACAGTCGGACAGGCTTCAACGACGTACATGAGCACTCTTTCTTGTCATGACTTAATCCATGATCAATTTGCATGGTAACTTCGTCATATATTTTCCTCTGCTCAACGTTGAGTTGTCTTTCCAACTCTTCTAAGTTAACCGCATCCTCCTGAGCATGTGCCATGGCTCTTTCCACTTCATTCATAGCAGTGGCAGCTTCATTTTCGATAACAGGTCCTCCTAGTGGATCCTGACTCAATGAAGCAGAACTCTGACTGTCCTGAGAACTGTCTCTGGCAATCTCGGCTGCAATCGTTGCTTCCTGCTCGATTTCCGCATTCAACATTTCTACATATTTGGGAAAAGCAGGACATTCTATGGTCTCCTTGGCAGCATTGAAAGAGTCTTCGTAACAGAGGAAATCTCCAAGCAGTTCCTCTTCTGCACGCCAAGGCTTGAAAAGTTGCAAAAGTGCTAAATAGAAAAACTCCTTTTTTTCAGGAGATTCGCCACTCAATTTTCGATGGTTTATCAAGTGGCATTTTCTTTGACCAGACATCCCTCACTTCCTATTACAGCATACACTCCTTTCTCAGTATCTTCTTTGATGTTCCTCTTGAATATGTAATTTTGAAGAACCTCATACAGACAAACATTCTCGAGGTGACTGCTTCGATTTGGATAATATGTATCCAACATGTTGGTCTTCAAAATGTCGGTACTGTTTGGCTCCTTTTCCGCCAAATACTCAATTTCCCGCAAAGGTTTGAGAACTCGATTACGCGTTGCAGCAAGACCAAGACTCGCCCAAACGATACTCCTGGACTTGGCATAGAGACTTGCTGAAGGCAACCGGTCAGAACATTCGTAAGCTCCGATTTCTCGATGCGACAACATCTTCAGACTGAAACTGTACAACTTCTTGCTGAGGCTCTTTTCATGGGAAATGTCCTCCCATATATCCTTCAATTCTGTCTTCTCTTTTTTGGTGATGTAAGATGTCACATACCGAGCCACAGCCATACAGTTATCAGCCACAAACTGTATATCCATGTTAGCATTCCACATGGACAAAATCACCGGGTTGTAGTTGTTGATGTACTTAGACTCTTCGTTCCTCTTCAAATTGTATGTGTTTTTAGGTGATTTCTTCATCACATTATGTCGCAGCGAAGACATCAAACTGTTCACTCTTCCTTTAGAAATCACCGGTCGTGGAAAGCCGAAACGACATTTGGTGTAGAACTTGTCCTTGTTTCGGAATTTACGACGACAGTACTTTCCACATCGATGGCTCTGGAAACGTAGAACTTTTTCTCTTAGGCTTTTCTTCTCCTTTGCGTTTGGAACAGCACACGTAGAATACTGTTGTATGAAACTCATCACTGAGTCTTCTGGATCCGTTCCAAATTTAGGTGCATCCTTGATCCACAGCAACATATGTATATGAGGAGCACCTCTTGCTTGGTACTCCTTTCTCCAGAAGAAATCCAACACCTCTCCAAGAGGTGGATTCTTCTTATTCATGATGAAAGACATCATAGCTTCAAATCTATGATTGAAGTACCTACATACATTGACTGGATCCAAAGAGCACAGTTCTCCGGGTGTCTTGAATTCGATGTTTTCTATGTTAGCATTTGCCTCTCGTAGAAATTCAAGTAAGTCTTCCCAGCCATACTCGGCACAGCTCAGAGTGAGGAACCATGTGGGAGTTCCTAAGTTCCTCAGCATACATTTTAAATCACCATGACGACGGTACCAGTACTCATTAGTACCACGCTGACACGCCATGAGATTAATCAGGTGAGAATCCAAAATACTGTCTTGGACATTGACTTTATCCATAAAGTCACTTGTCGAGATGTTTTGCATGTGTATACCACTTTTCAAGATGTGGTTCACTGCATATGACAGTCCAGACAGATCGCTTTCAAACAGGAGATGAAACAAATAGGGAATGCATTGTCGAAACCTAGCATCTCCTGCATACAATCGCAAAGTCCGGTATTCAGAAGCAGGAATTTGATGAGGTCGCTCATCATATCTTCCTCCCTGACCTGTTGGAAAAAGCTGTGGGAAACACCGAGCTTCCAAACTTTCCTCCCAAACACTAATGGGACTCCCTTTGGCTTGTTTCATTTGAAACAACTCAATAGCATTCCCCATGACTTCCTTGGAATGCAAAGGATGAACACTATAATGTTCATATATTTCTTCACTAGTAGAGGGTTCTACTTTCTCAATTTGACCAGCACACAAATCGCTATCCTCTTCCTCACTTACTTCCTCTTCTGCAACATATACATTCTTATAGTATTTTTTTTTTTTTCAAATACAATGTTGCCTTTTTAACTTTCCTAACATCCACTAAATCTTGCCATATTTTCTTATTCTTTGTCGGAACCCCATTAACTAAGATAACCAGAGGTTCCTCTTCCACTTTTTCTACTCCAATTGTGTTAATGTTTTTCTTCAAATCTAGAGGCAAATAAACAACTCTTCCCTTTAATCCTCTCTGTAAATCTGATGGAGGCAATTTCCCTGTCTTTGGCTCCATTCTTACAATAGCCTGAAAGGGATGGATACTTTGAATCAAAATAGATTCATAAGTATTTAAATCCTTCAATTCAGAAGGAATCTCAACCAATTCCAGATTATTATGAACTGCTCTAGCAGGCATCTGGTTTTGATTTAATTTGTTACAACAATAAGTACACACACGTTGATCCAATCCCAAATCAAAACAATTTTCTACCATCAAGTATGTTGTGAAATCCTTCCATTCACTATTATTTTCCCTTTCACTTTTTGCATATAAATCCACTAACTTAGTCTGATTCTTATAATAAGTGCGTCGAAAACACACACAAGTGAAATTTGGCCTCTCACTTGATTTGACCTGAAACGTCGCAATTTCCCTCTGGAAATTATCTGTACTGGAAACCTGTACACTATCTTCCACATTACCCGCTTCTTCTTGGTCAATTTCAACATTCTCCTCTTTACTTCCAAAGTAACAAAACTCAATTTCTTCACATATATTCTTCACATCTATTTCAGAACCATGCAAAAGAGCAGCGCATAATTGTTTAAGCATAATTGCTGGACTCTTAGCATAATACAACATTCTAACTAATTTCCTCACTTTATTATGATGCACTGCTAGCATCCTGAAATGATGAAAAACACTCTGGCATACTCTCCTGGAAAGACAAGCCAGTGAATGACCATGCAAACCTGTCACTTCTCTAACTTTGCAAGGATCTAATTCTTGCAACAACTTCATTTTCTGCTTCAAACTTTTCTTATTAAATGACCGTTCAAAATCACAAAGCAAATTGATGGAATTCTGTCGCACACTGCAAATACTACTACACTTCCAGGTGTACACAGGACCCTTAGGACGTCTTCCTAAAACTTCATTACCTAACACCTCTTCTGCCTCTGTTGTCACAAGTTTTTCTTTTTCAACTGGACAACCATCTTTCACTTCATAAGCTCGACCACTGGTGTCAACTGCATGCACCAAATCATTATCCTGGAAATAACTCTCCTCAATAAAAAATGCCTCACAGCTTGAACTATGCATCCATTCTCCAGAAAAAACTTCACAAAAATTACTACGATTAACTATTCTCTTCCATCTACTATTTCTTTTGAAATCATAAATTGCCTTGTTTAGCTTCCTAATTCTATTGATTATCAAAATAAATAACTTACGTTTAATTTCAAATGCCTGATCAATAACTTTCTCAACTATTTTTTTTCTCTTATAAAAAACCACTTTCTGTTGACCTTTCTTAATATTTTTTAACAAATTGCCAATTATCCTGTTGCGGAACATTCGTTTACGAATGTCCCTAAACTGTTGTTTCCTTCTACTACCATGCACAGAGTTATCTCTTGCTCTAGCAGTAACATTTTTCATTGGCCTTTCATTTCCGTTTGAATTGCTTCTCTTTTTCTGGACTGAAACATTTTCTGTAGTAATATTTTTTTTACTACAGATATTTCTTATGAATGTTTTTGTACTCTTACCCGGTGCTTTCTTGGTGACTTGAGAAATCTTTTTGTTAGAGGACTGCTGCTTTTTTTCATTGACCTGCTGTCTTTGACGTTTTGCAGCCTTTCTCAGTCTTTCTTTAGTTGGCATGGTGAAATCTTGAAATGATCTGCAGTTGAATCTGTGGTAAAATATATTAAAAAATGTTATTAACCACTATTACCCAACAGTAAATCAATAACAGTAATCAAAAACTTAAAACACTACTTGACATTTTTACATAGAAGATTTTTTAGTGCTTGGCAAATTTAGAATACACAAATAGCAGAAAAGAAAAGGAATTTATATTCATTTTACCTGTGCTGTTTTATATGTGAATCTGATCTAATTTTATGAGCATATTTCAATATTTTATTGAAGACACTACACATAACCTGTTTTTGAAGGTGTCTTTATTTTGAAATTAAACGGTTTACATTTTTACTTTTTATTTATTATAAATTTTTAAAATAAATGTTTATAGTTCCATAGGCTCAAGCACGTCAGCTTCCCATCCTATGTCATACAATTCTGACAAATCTGCATCCTCATCACGTTCTTCTTCATCCTCAGGATTTAAATCATCCAAGGGATCAACATCCACTGATGTTTCAATTACGAGTTCAATGATGAGGTCGAAATCAACTGATTGCTGATTGTCGCTCATGTTGATGTTGTCTTTATCTTTAAAGAAAGATAACAACAATGAGATGTTGCAGAGTAAGAGACAAATCTCAGAGATTATAATAGTAAAATTGTTTAACAAGAGTAACATTTTGCAGCTATTATTTAGCCATGTCCAGCGATGCTGAGGAGGTGAAGCCTATGTCCAATTTTTCAGTGAACAGGACTCATCTCTTCTCTCATCTCTTGGATAAGCCTCACCGACTCTGTGTCCCCATGCACATACTTAAATGTAAAGGGGCAGATTTATGTTAACTGGCACATCCCCAGGGATGCACCAGTTAACGTGCACCACTGCTCTGCCACCCATGGTGTGCCGCATTTACAATCAGATAGGACAAAGCTGAGTCAAAACCCTGCGCCTGCTTGAAACAGGCATAGGTCTTGACGCAGCATTGTGGAGATGGGGCACCCCTGAGCCTTGCTGGAGCTGCATCGCACTTGCGATACAACTGCAGCAATGCGCCACTTTTACGGCACAGATGCGTCACACAACTGTGCCATTTTTGCCCCATTCTGCGCCGCATTGTAAATGCAGCACACCATGGGTGGCGGAACAGCGGCGCAGGATGACTGGCACATCCCTGGTGATGCACCAGTCATCATAAATCTATCCCTAAGCTTCTTATCTTGTTAGAGATGAACTGCCATATGTATCATCAAACTATTTTGCATTTCCTAAATAGCGAATTTTAAGGAATAAATAGCGATTCTTTACCATTCCTAATTTGCGATGAGCAAATTGCTAATTGCAAATTACCCATTCATTTCCATGGGCCAGGAGGCCCATAGGAATGAAGGTGCAATTTACGATTAGCAATTAGCTCATCGCAAATTAGGAATTTTTCCAAGGATGCAGGGGTGTCTCAAGAACACCCTGCTGCACCCCTGAAAAAGAAATTTGGGGGCATATGGCGCACATACATGCCCTAAGGGCATGTATGGGCGTCATATGGCACCTTTTGTTTTTTGGAAAAAAAGCTTTTTGAAAAGAATTCGCAAATAACCACCAACTAGAAGTTGGTGGTAATTTGCAAATCCTTAATGGCATTTTTTGTATATTTTTTGTTTGATACATTGCATTTAAGGAGTCGCAAAATTTGCAAATCCTTAAGTGCAATCGCAAAATAAGGAATAGCAAATTTTGCTATTCCTTATTTTGCATCAAACTTGTTTGATACATACCATTTGTCTAATTAGCATTCGCAAAGGCCGAAATTCGCAGAATTTTGGCCTTTGCGAATACTAATTAGCTTGATACATATGGCCCCAAATGAGGCCTGTCTTGCAACATGGTGCATCTTTTGCATCACTGCTGCATCGGTTTCATGTGGCACGGTTTTTTTACACCATGACACATCTGCCTAAATGCATCAATTTGTAATTTTGTCGCCTCATAGCAAATCTTTTCCACCGCCGCTGCATCAGAAAAGTGACGCACAGTGGCGCAAAAGAGGCATACACCTATCATAAATCTGTCCCTAGCATTTTAAATGATTAATTCAGGATGACGATAAGGTGTAGCCTATCCAGAGGTTTGTTTAAGGTGAGACCTACTCAGGATTGCAGATTAAAGTTACACTTGATGAAGAATACCTAGGAGATAATACATGTAAAGGCCTACCAATGAAGTAAGTGATGTCCACTTCATTGCGCCAGTCATCATAAATGTATCCCTAAGCTTCTTATCTTGTTAGAGATGAACCGCCATATGTATCATCAAACTATTTTGCATTTCCTAAATAGCGAATTTTAAGGAATAAATAGCGATTCTTTACCATTCCTAATTTGCGATGAGCAAATTGCTAATTGCAAATTACCCATTCATTTCCATGGGCCAGGAGGCCCATAGGAATGAAGGTGCAATTTGCGATTAGCAATTAACTCATCGCAAATTAGGAATTTTTCCAAGGGTGCAGGGGTGTCTCATGAACACCCTGCTGCACCCCTGAAAAAGAAATTTGGGGGCATATGGCGCACATACATGCCCTAAAGGCATGTATGGGCGTCATAGGGCACCTTTTGTTTTTTGGAAAAAAAGCTTTTTGAAAAGAATTCGCAAATTACCACCAACTAGAAGTTGGTGATAATTTGCAAATCCTTAATGGCTTTTTTTGCATATTTTTTGTTTGATACATTGCATTTAAGGAATCGCAAAATTTGCAAATCCTTCAGTGCAATCGCAAAATAAGGAATAGCAAATTTTGCTATTCCTTATTTTGCATCAAACTTGTTTGATACATACCATTTGTCTAATTAACATTCGCAAAGGCCGAAATTCGCAGAATTTCAGCCTTTGCAAATGCTAATTAGCTTGATACATATGGCCCCAAGTGAGGCCTGTCTTGCAACATGGTGCATCTTTTGCATCACCGCTGCATCGGTTTCATGTGGCACGGTTTTTTTACAGCATGACACATCTGCCTAAATGCATCAATTTGTAATTTTGTCGCCTCATAGCAAATCTTTTGCACCGCTGCTGCATCACAAAAGTGACGCACAGTGGCGCAAAAGAGGCATACACCTATCATAAATCTGTCCCTAGCATTTTAAATGATTAATTCAGAATGACGATAAGGTGTGGCCTATCCAGAGGTTTGTTTAAGGTGAGGCCTACTCAGGATTGCAGATCAAAGTTACACTTGATGAAGAATACAGAGGAGATAATACATGTAAAGGCCTACCAATGAAGTAAGTGATGTCCACTTCATTGCGCCAGTCATCATAAATCTATCCCTAAGCTTCTTATCTTGTTAGAGATGAACCGCCATATGTATCATCAAACTATTTTGCATTTCCTAAATAGCGAATTTTAAGCAATAAATAGCAATTCTTCACCATTCCTAATTTGCGATGAGCAAATTGCTAATTGCAAATTACCCATTCATTTCCATGGGCCAGGAGGCCCATAGGAATGAAGGTGCAATTTGCGATTAGCAATTAACTCATCGCAAATTAGGAATTTTTCCAAGGGTGCAGGGGTGTCTCAAGAACACCCTGCTGCACCCCGAAAAAAGAAATTTGGGGGCATATGGCGCACATACATGCCCTAATGGAATGTATGGGCGTCATAGGGCACCTTTTGTTTTTTGGAAAAAAAGCTTTTTGAAAAGAATTCGCAAATTACCACCAACTAGAAGTTGGTGGTAATTTGCAAATCCTTAATGGCATTTTTTGCATATTTTTTGTTTGATACATTGCATTTAAGAAATCGCTAAATTTGCAAATCCTTCAGTGCAATCGCAAAATAAGGAATAGCAAATTTTGCTATTCCTTATTTTGCATCAAACTTGTTTGATACATACCATTTGTCTAATTAACATTCGCAAAGGCTGAAATTCGCAGAATTTCGGCCTTTGCGAATGCTAATTAGCTTGATACATATGGCCCCAAGTGAGGCCTGTCTTGCAACATGGTGCATCTTTTGCATCACTGCTGCATCGGTTTCATGTGGCACGGTTTTTTTACAGCATGACACATCTGCCTAAATGCATCAATTTGTAATTTTGTCGCCTCATAGCAAATCTTTTGCACCGCCGCTGCATCACAAAAGTGACGCACAGTGGCGCAAAAGAGGCATACACCTATCATAAATCTGTCCCTAGCATTTTAAATGATTAATTCAGGATGACGATAAGGTGTGGCCTATCCAGAGGTTTGTTTAAGGTGAGGCCTACTCAGGATTGCAGATCAAAGTTACACTTGATGAAGAATACAGAGGAGATAATACATGTAAAGGCCTACCAATGAAGTAAGTGATGTCCACTTCATTGCGCCAGTCATCATAAATCTATCCCTAAGCTTCTTATCTTGTTAGAGATGAACCGCCATATGTATCATCAAACTATTTTGCATTTCCTAAATAGCGAATTTTAAGGAATAAATAGCGATTCTTTACCATTCCTAATTTGCGATGAGCAAATTGCTAATTGCAAATTACCCATTCATTTCCATGGGCCAGGAGGCCCATAGCAATGAAGGTGCAATTTGCGATTAGCAATTAGCTCATCGCAAATTAGGAATTTTTCCAAGGGTGCAGGGGTGTCTCAAGAACACCCTGCTGCACCCCTGAAAATGAAATTTGGGGGCATATGGCGCACATAAATTTTAACAACATTCCTTTACCTCAAAAACGATTTTCAAGTCATAATTTGAAAACACTGCACATGGGGAAATGACTTAAAATGTCCTTAAGACACATGAAAGCGTTTTTTGATTGCCTTTACAGCATGTTTGGGTCACTTTTAACATGGCTATGTAACGCAAACATTCAAAATCTAAATTTGCCATGCACAGGTGTGAGCATATTTACAAGCAATTTGCTCCACAGGGAAAGGTCTTACATTAAAATGGGAAAAATAACATCAGAGACACTCAATTGCCTTATAAAGAAGCATACACCATTATGTCCTTGTCATAAATATTAAAACAATTCCTTTTCCTCAAAAACGATTTACAAGTCATAATTTGAAAACACTCCACATGGGGAAATGACTTAAAATGTCCTTAAGACACATGAAAGCGTTTTTTGATTGCCTTTGCAGCATGTTTGGGTCACTTTTAACATGGCTATGTAACGCAAACATTCAAAATCTAAATTTGCCATGCACAGGTGTGAGCATATTTACAAGCAATTTGCTCCACAGGGAAAGGTCTTACATTTAAATGGGAAAAATAACATCAGAGATACTCAATTGCCTTATAAAGAAGCATACACCATTATGTCCTTGTCATAAATATTAAAACCATTCCTTTTCCTCAAAAACGATTTACAAGTCATACTTTGAAAACACTCCACAGCTCCTATGCACATAAAAACCCTGTCAGTACTAATACTTCACATTTTCTCCAATTACAATTTCTCAAAGAAACAAAATCTATTTGTAAAACACTTGAGACAAAGCAACATTTGAAAAACACAACTTTCTTCATAATTTTCTCCTTAAAGCACACTATTCTCTATCTAAATTAAAGAAATCTTTTCTCACCTTAGCAAATACTTTGAGTTTCAAAACAGTCTCAGAAACACACCAATTTGTCTTCAGCAGAGCAAAAGGTATGCACTCCAGAGTCTGCAGCTATCAAAAGCACACAAATGCTGTAATTCTTCACACATATCTCTCATGTCACCCAATCAAAACTCTTCCCTCACTTTTTTTCAAATCAAAACCCTTCCCCCCTCTGCCCTCTCTGCTTTTTTTGCATAGCAACCACCTCTTGGAAGACCTCTGGTGTTTGCAAGTTCACACAACAATGTTGCAATTGAACTCTGAACTCTCAGTGCACCTGCATATCCAATGCATTCTTTCATTTAATGATTTTTTCTTGACCACTCAAAATACATCTTTCAAAGAACTCATCCATGCACCCTAACTTTCTGTTTTCAGCAATCAAAATCCACCAATCACTCTTACTGCTTCATTAACACAGAAACTCCACAGTTTTTTTCATTTTACACTCTTATTTTTTCAACTGCCATTTCATTGCCACACTTCATCTGACTGCAGGAGAACCTTCTCTCACCATGTTTTCTGTCTGGATTGTTGGACATAGTTACATCTATTGGGCTCAGAGGTATGCTGAGAACAGAAATTTACCTAACCTCAATTTACAAGATGTGGAAATTAAGTGGTTTGGCCACAGAGGATTAAAATGTCACCAATTGATACCATTGGTGAAAACCTTTATGCATTTGCCAAAACCTGACCTGTTAATTGTGCACTGTGGAGGTAATGATTTGGGCACTTTGACTGGGGTAGGTCTGGAAATGCTTTTAAAGGACACCTTTGAGCAATTAATGGCACTTTTTCCTCAGACTGCCTTGGTATATTCAAATATATGCCAAAGACAGAAATGGAGGTGGTCAAACCAATTTTGTCCACAAATTGAGAAGTCGAGGAAGCATGTAAACAAATCTGTTTCAGCTTACATGAGAGACCATGGAATGGGCTCCATGTACAACAATAACTTGCGTTACTACATGCAAGATATCTACAGAGGAGATGGAGTTCACTTCTCAGATGAGGGCAACAGAATTTTCACTCTGAATTTAAGACTGTGCATTGGTACCTACTTATAAGTACCTAAATGTACCATAAACCCAAAAGCTCTTCTCAGAGCTACCCTACATCTGATCACTCACAATTATTATTTTACTCTAACTTTTTTCACTAATTTTCAACAAAGTACGCTCCCTGGGGCGCTACCCTGTACGCGAACCGGGAGCTAACCTCGCTAAATTTAAAAAAAAATGTTTTTTTTTCGCACATATGGGCCTCCTCAGCCACCCTCAGAAAACCTAGGGGGTCAAGATAAGTCTACCGTGCCCCCTTCTACCCATTCTGAACATTATTTGCCCTCCATCTTGTATCTTAATTCGACCGAAACACAAAATGGTGGACTCCCGTAACGCTTCAGGTTCGCGTACCGGGGCGCTCGCCAGTTCGCGTACTGGGGCGCTCCCCGGGAAGCGCTCCATCAAAAAAAGGTGGGAAAGTAATTTACAGAAAAACGACTGAAGACACTTTCACCAAATATAGATCAGCTCATACTACATACCAATCCCTACCATTTTCACAAATTTGATTGAAATTCCATTTAGCCATTTAGCCTGTAGACCTCTCTAAATACCCTGAGGTAAATTACTTCACAAAACACATCTGAAGTGTTGGAATTGACAACCAATTAAAATGTTACTTTCATTTTCTACTTTTTTTACCTGACATTTGATTGGTTATGTACCTGAATATATATAAAGGAAGAGAGAGAAACACAGCCATTTTGACTACTACTTCCTAAACTACATTGCAAGATCATTTTCACTGACAACTTAAACTTGTTTTTAGAAGGTGAGATATTATTTTATAAATTTGAAAACATTTTCAGATAGTTATATACTATCCCTCTGTAAGAGTTAGACATTGAGAAAGGCTTCTTTATTATAATTATGGATTGATTTAGATTTCTGTGGTATAATTATGAATTTACTTAGGCTTCTTCACAGGCACTTTTTAATAGTACTACTTCACGCCTGAAACCATACAGTGCCCATAGATTACTTCTCTGTTATAAACTCACAAGTACCTGTCTGAACTTAAACCCAACAGTGCCCTATCTCTACTGATATATTTATTTTTTATGCAAATTACAGCAAGAAAATGGAAGGAGAGCAGAATATTTCCTTCGAAATTGTTCTGGAGAACAACACAGAAAAAGATATTGAGGACAATGATGACTCAGATTTCATGGATGAATCACGGGACCATGAATTAGTTCAATGTGTAGAATCTGTGTATCATTTACTTTATTATGATGACGGTCAAATGTGGGAAGTTATGTTCACTCAACAAGAGGACATATCTGACAGTCAAATGTTAGACATTCTATTAAATTTTGAAAAACAATCCGAAAAATAAAATTATATGTAATATTAAAAAATTATTTGAGTCTTTAATCATTTTTATATGTAATTCATAAACTAGTGAAATGTTAGAAATGTTATTAAATTTTGAAACACAATTACAATAATAAATAATTGCTTAAAAAATAAAAAAAATAAAAAATAATCAACAAAACCAACAATCAATTAACATACAGTATTTGAAAACTCTATCATTCTTTTTTCCTTATAGTACGCTGCCCAGAACGCTTCCCGGTTCGCGAACCGGGCGCTACCCCGCGGGGCCCTTTTAAAGCCTCCACATCAAACCTAGGGGGTCAGGGAGGATCTACTATGCCCCCTTATGGTCATTTCCCCCTTTGTTTTGGCCTCCTCTTGTCTCTCAATCCTACCGAGAGACAAGATGGCGGCCGCTCCGGACTGTTTAGAATGTTGACAGACACCGGAGAGCCAATCAGCTTCGCTACGCGAAGTTCCGTTACGCGTCAAGTACGCGAACCGGAGCGCTGCCTGGAGCGCGCTTACAGATATATATCTTTTTTTAAACGTTAATTTATCAAAATCCACTGAAGCACATATATTGAGACCTAGCAAAGGCACATCGGGCTACCAGTCCCTACAATTTTGCCAAGTTTCGTGGAAATCCATTCAGCCGTTCGGGCTAAAAGTGAGGCCAACCGCCCTATGGAAAACTCAATGTTAAAAACACGTTTTGGGACCCCCCTTTTTTCTCGGCCCCCCCTTGACAAAACCTCCCCAAATTTCCAGGGGCTGCTCAGAAACAAAATGTTCCATTTTCCTGAAAATTTCAGCCAATTCCGTCCACAAACGCCAAAGTTATTAGACATAGAATTTTCAAAAATCCCATAGGGAAAAAATCCTAACTATATATACCTACTGGCGACCGCCAGTAGGTAATATATATATTACCAGTAGACCGCCAGTAGGTATATATAGTTAGGATTTTTTCTCTATGGGATTTTTGAAAATTCTATGTCTAATAACTTTGGCGTTTGTGGACGGAATTGGCTGAAATTTTCAGGAAAATGGCACATTTTGTTTCTGAGCAGCCCCCGAAAATTTTGAGGGGGTTCGTCAAGGGGGGGCCGAGAAAAAAGGGGGGTCCCAAAACGCGTTTTTCCCATGTTAATTTCCATAGGGCGGTTGGCCTCACTTTTAGCCCGAACGGCTGAATGGATTTGCACGAAACTTGGCAAAATTGTAGGGACTGGTAGCCCGATGTGCCTTTTGTAGGTCTCAATATATGTGCTCCAGTGTATTTTGAGAAATTAACGTTTAAAAAAAGATATATATCTGTAACAGCGGACCGGGCAGCGCTCCAGGACGCGTACTTTTCGCGCAACGGAGCTTTGTGAAGCGAAGCTGATTGGTTCTCCGGCGTCTGTCAACATTCCAAACAGTCCGTAGCGGCCGCCATCTTGTCTCTCGGTAGGATCGAGAGACAAGAGGAGGCCAAAGCGAAGGGGCAAATGACCATAAGGGGGCATAGTACATTGTCGCTGACCCCCTAGGTTTGATGTGGAGGTTTTAAAAGGGCCCCGCGGGGCAAAAAAAAATAAAATAATAATAATCGAACGGCTGAATGGATTTGCACGAAACTTGGCAAAATTGTAGGGACTGGTAGCCCGATGTGCCTTTGCTAGGTCTCAATATATGTGCTCCAGTGGATTTTGAGAAATTAACGTTCAAAAAAAGATATATATCTGTAACAGCCCTCCGCTTCGCGTACTTTTCGCGTTACGGAGGTTTGCGAAGCTGATTGGTTTTTCGGCGTCTGTAAACATTCCAAACAGTCCGTAGCGGCCGCCATCTTGTCTCTCGGTAGGATCGAGAGACAAGAGGAGGCCAAAGCGAAGGGGCAAATGACCATAAGGGGGCATAGTAGATCGTCCCTGACCCCCTAGGTTTGATGTGGAGGCTTTGAAAGGGTCTCGCAGGGCAAAAAAAAAATATACCGTTTTTTTAGTTTTTTTGCGTGGAGTGCGCCCGGTTCGCGAACCGGGAAGCGTTCTGGGGAGCGTACTTTCTTGAAAACTAGTGAAAAAAGTTAGAGTAAAATAATAATTGTGAGTGATCAGATGTAGGGTAGCTCTGAGAAGAGCTTTTGGGTTTATGGTACATTTAGGTACTTATAAGTAGGTACCAATGCACAGTCTTAAATTCAGAGTGAAAACTCTGTTGCCCTCATCTGAGAAGTGAACTCCATCTCCTCTGTAGATATCTTGCATGTAGTAACGCAAGTTATTGTTGTACAGGGAGCCCATTCCATGGTCTCTCATGTAAGCTGAAACAGATTTGTTTACATGCTTCCTCGATTTCTCAATTTGTGGACAAAATTGGTTCGACCACCTCCATTTCTGTCTTTGGCATATATTTGAATATACCAAGGCCGTCTGAGGAAAAAGTGCCATCAATTGCTCAAAGGTGTCCTTTAAAAGCATTTCCAGACTGAGTGGCGAAGAAAAAATCATTAAATGAAAGAATGCTCTGGATATGCAGGTGCACTGAGAGTTCAGAGTTCAATTGCAACATTGTTGTGTGAGAGGTCTTGCAAGAGGTGGTTGCTATGCAGAAAAAGCAGAGAGGGGGCAGAGGGGGGAAGGGTTTTGCTTTGAAGAAAAGTGAGGGAAGAGTTTTGATTGGGTGACATGAGAGATATGTGTGAGGAATTACAGCATTTCTGTGCTTTTGATAGCTGCAGACTCTGGAGTGCATACCTTTTGCTCTGCTGAAGACAAATTGGTGTGTTTCTGAGACTGTTTTGAAACTCAAAGTATTTGCTAAGGTGAGAAAAGATTTCTTTAATTTAGATAGAAAATAGTGTGCTTTAAGGAGAAAATTATGAAGAAAGTTGTGTTTTTCAAATGTTGCTTTGTCTCAAGTGTTTCACAAATAGATTTTTTTTCTTTGAGAAATTGTAATTGGAGAAAATGTGAAGTATTAGTACTGACAGGGCTTTTATGTGCATAGGAGCTGTGGAGTGTTTTCAAATTATGACTTGTAAATCGTTTTTGAGAAAAAGCAATGGTTTTAATATTGATGAGAAGGACATAATGGTGTCTGCTTCTTTATAAGGTAATTGAGAGTCTCTGATGTTATTTTTCCCATTTGAATGTAAGAAGTTTGTCTGTGGAGCAAATTGCTTGTAAATATGCTCCCACCTGTGCATGGCAAATTTAGATTTTGAATGTTTCCGTTACATAGGCATGTTAAAGGTGACTGAAACATGCTGCAAAGGCAATCAAAAAATGCTTTTATGTGTCTTAAGGACATTTTAAGTCATTTCCCCATGTGCAGTGTTTTCAAATTATGAGTTGAAAATCGTTTTTGAGGTAAAGGAATGTTTTCAAAATTTATGTGCGCCATATGACGCCAAATTTCTTTTTCAGGGGTGCAGCAGGGTGTTCTTGAGACACCCCTGCACCGTCGGAAAAATTCGTAATTTGCGATGAGGTAATTGCTAATCGCAAATTGCACCTTCATTCCTATGGGCCTCCTGCTGCATGGAAATGAATGGGTAATTTGTAATTAGCAAATAGGTCATCGCAAACTAGGAATGGTAAAGAATCGCTATTTATTCCTTAAAGTTCGCTATTTAGGAAATGCAAAAAACTTTGATGATACATATGGCGGTTCATCTCTAACAAGATAAGAAGCATAGGGATAGATTTATGATGACTGGCGCATCACCAGGGATGTGTTAGTCATTCTGTGCCGCTGTTCCGTCACCTATGGTGTGCTGCATTTACAATGCGGCGCATCATGGGGCAAAAACAGCACAGATGCGTGACGTATTTGTGCCGTAAAGTTGGCGCATTGCTGGAGTTGTATCGCAAGTGTGATGAAGCTCCAGTAAGGCTGAGGGGTGCCCCTGTCGCAGGGTTTCTGTTCTCACACAGAACTGTGGACAGAGGATTGGAACCTCGGCGAATTAGGGTGTCCCAAAACTCACCTTAGTAATCAAAACCCCTTAGCAAGCTAGGTACAGTGTCACATTGGATATAACAAACTCTCAATGTTTAGACAATCCAGAATATGAACTTATAGTACCTCAGGATACGTGGAACTCATGAACAGTCGGTCGTTATATATTTCTTAGAAACCAGAACATGGAGTTAAGAAGAACACATGTGTATTTGAAATGTTTATTTACTAATGCCGTCTTCTCAGGCGTAGTATCTTAGATTATACAAGTACACATATTATCAGTAGCAAAATTACCAGCATAGTCAGTAGTACATAAAAAGCGAATGGTGACAGTATGTTAACATGCTGTAAATGAATAAGAGTTAGCAACACTTATAAGCAGCCACGGGCCGTGGAGGGAGTTACGGTGGGGCAGGGAGGCGGGGAGGGGGAGGGGCAGGGTGGAGAGGGCTCCACCGTGCCCCTCCCCCTCCCCGCCTCCCTGCCCCACCGTAACTCCCTCCACGGCCCGCGGCTGCTTATATCTCACCCTCCCTAATACACATAATATATTATTTGCTAAGAAGGTCTCTTTGTGTTGGTTTAGGGCGTGCCGATACTTGTCTTAGATTTGAAGGAATCACATCAGCATACACCAGCTCTCTCTTCATGTGAACCGCATCAAGTGTTGTGTATGTGTGTGTTCGGCAAAGCAATATAAAACCCGCCTCATGCCCAGAATTGGCAGAAGCTGCACTTATGTTATGACTATGAAGTCGTGGAGATCAGACCTCATAACAATTCTGTATCGTGTTGTTCTTGAAACTTCAGCACTCGCTGTACAGATATAGTTTAAGAAGTAAAGCAGATAGTAGAGCAATAACATATTATTCTCATGTAAATCACGATGAACTATTAGGTTGAAAGCTAAAGCAACAACTAAGTGTTGTGTGCAGAAGTTGCAAAAAAGGAAAAAATGGCGTTTAAACCGGTAATGAGTCCATGCTAACTTAACACGGTGTAAAGATATCCAGGACCTAGATGACACCTCCCCATGATCCGGAAACGAACTGAATAAGATAATAGAAGTGCCATCTCATGAGAGCAGATTGCAACTTTATATGTGGACGGTCCGCAAGGTAAAACATTAAAAACTAGGAAAATTTAATGCTAAAGAAAAATAAAACAGCCAAGTACTTTATCGAGTCTTAAGCCAATAGGCAAGCTAAATAATAAAAACTTGACAAATAAGTCAATGAATTGTCAATGAAATGCTAGTACTCAGCATATCAAACATGAAAAAGGTCTATGACATAACTGTGTATGCAAAATAAGCTGCAACAGCCTCCAATAGGAAGTCACCGTCTTCATCCGAAAAGAGTTCAGCCATCCAATTTAAAAGCGGAAAAGAACATAAGTGCTCTTTCAGCACCGGATCCTCTATCAACATCAGAGGACAGCTCGGTGGGTTTTCAAGAAAGCTGTGTTCCAAGAAAGACTGTGTTGCCGCCAGTAAATTCCAGGGACCAATTAGTCCATGCATCAATGCCACAGCCATAATCCTTTCGCCAGCACAAACCAACTCGTGAGTAATGGTAGGAGTCATCAGCTGATTAAAGTCGACGTCAGGAGAAACCGGTCCGCAGAGACACAAATCAATGGCCCAATCGAAATCACAGGTCAGGCAGTGAAATACAGGCTGGACACAGGTGAAGTAGGAGAATCGAAAAGATAATCCATATGCCGTGCTTAATATCTTCAACGGCATTGTGCCATAATATTCTAGCATGCGATTGCGGAACAGTGTCAGCAGCTGCAGGGCGGGAGCTTGCACAGGAGGGACATCCGTATTTAAAAATGTAAAAAAGCACAAGAGCGTCCGCTGGTAATGCAAGTAAAAATGGGAATCCACGAAGCAGAGTGGAAAAAATAGAATGAAAGAAAGCAGGGATGACTCCAAAGATTTTCTCAAATGAAGTCACGAGACCACTGGTAACAACTTTAAAAAAGTGCGCCAGGCCCTTTGTGGAGGACGCGTTAGAGATAGTCCGAACCATCTTGCTGAAATGGAAAGGTGAATCTGTATTTAAAAGGGTCTGCACCTCTGTACGGGTGTTCGCTATGTGAAGCACGAAAGTTTCACGGGCCGAACTCAAGGCCACCTCTCTCTGAGACAAAAGAGCTCTTATTCTTGCCATGCCGTTGAAATGTGCTCCCAAGGTTGGTATTTGTGGCCAGATTGAAAACTCCCTATGTTCATGTGTGGGAGGAAATAGAACATTTCTGCAGCAAATAACCCGTTCATTTACTGTTACGATAAAATGAATACTTTTAATTAACCCAGAACAATCTTCATTATTGAGCATCAAATAACTACCATTTTCCAAGAACTTGAACGTGGGGATGATAGCAGGAACTGGTGTGCCTTGCAACACGCAAGCCATATTTGGTCGGTGTTTGTTGCATGAACCGTGTAACTGTATGTGCCTACACATTAGTGAATGATCTGGCGTCTCAGTGCATTCCTCTCCATTCAGATAAAGTTCTTGATCATCTTTGAAAATCTGTATGTGTATGGAAGCGACCAGACCTCATGAAGAAAACCACTACCTAAAGGTTAATAACGACCTATTGGTATATATTTCATACAATTTGAAAACTTATATAAAGCAAAAGGCAGCGTTATTAAACCGTGGATAAGGCACGTTGCCAAAGCAGTCAGCCTTTTGGATTTATACTGGAAATGTTAAAGGAAGAATTACGGAGTAGGGCCTGTAAATCTTTAATGGACAACGAGTAAAATTACTCCAACCATCATATTCCTCTAACTCCGGGATAGAAGGGGTGTTTAATTTTTTAGAAGTAGCCAATCCAAAGCATTTGGTCTGGGAAATTGTTTCATTCACAAACAACATATGATTTGGGATGAGACATGCACGGTGGAAAGCCTCAGTGCCTTGTACCTGCCAGGTTCGTGAACCCCAAACTGATGTAGATCCTGGATATTTTTACTCTGTGTTACGTTAGCATGGTCTCATTACTGGTTTAAACGCCATTTTTCCTTTTTTGTAACTTCTGCACACGACACTTAGTTGTTGCTTTAGCTTTCAGCCTACCTGCGTCAAGATCTATGCCTGCTTCAAGCAGGCGCAGGGTTTTGATGTAGCTTTGTCCTATCTGATTGTAAATGCGGCACACCGTGGGTGGCAGAGCAGCGGTGCACGTTAACTGGTGCATCCCTAGGGATGTGCTAGTTAATATAAATCTGTTCCTTTACATTTAATTATGTGCAGGGGACACAGAGTAGGTGAAGTTTATCCAAGGTTAAGAAGAGATGAGTCCTGTTCAGTGAAAAATTGGAGATAGGCTTCAGTATATTATATACTTAAGTAGTGTGTTAAGTTTTTGATGACTGTTATTAATTTACTGTTGGGTAATAGTGGTTAATAACATTTTTTATTATATTTTACCACAGATTCAACTGCAGATTATTTCAAGATTTTAGGATGCCTAGCAAAGAAAGAGTGAGAAAGGCTGCAAAACGTCAAAGACAGCAGGACCATGGAATAATGCAGCAGTCCTCTAACAAAAAGATTTGTCAAGTCACCAAGAAAGCACCGGGTAAGAGTCCAAAAACAGTCATAAGAAATATGTGTAGTAAAAAAAATATTACTACAGAAAATGTTTCAGTCCAGAAAAGGAGAAAGAATTCAAATGGTAAGGAAAGGCCAATGAGAAATGTAACTGCTAGAGTAAGAGATAACTCTATGCATGAAAGTAGAAGGAAACAACAGTTTAGGGATATTCGTAAACGAATGTTCCGCAACAGGATAATTGGGAATTTGTTAAAAAATATTAAGAAAGGTCAACAGAAAGTGGTTTTTTATAAGAGAAAAAAAATAGTTGAGAAAGTTATTGATCAGGCATTTGAAATTAAACGTAAGTTATTTATTTTGACAATCAATAGAATTAGGAAGCTAAACAAGGTAATTTATGATTTCAAAAGAAATAGTAGATGGAAGAGAATAGTTAATCGTAGTAATTTTTGTGAAGTTTTTTCTGGAGAATGGATGCATAGTTCAAACTCTGAGGCATTTTTTAATGAGGAGAGTTATTTCCAGGATAATGATTTGGTGCATGCAGTTGACACCAGTGGTCGAGCTTATGAAGTGAAAGATGGTTGTCCAGTTGAAAAAGAAAAAGTTGTGAGAACAGAGATAGAAGAGGTGTTAGGTAATGAGGTTTTAGGGAGACGTCCTAAGGGTCCTGTGTACACCTGGAAGTGTAGTAGTATTTGCAGTGTACGACAGGATTCCATCAATTTGCTTTGTGATTTTATACGGTCATTTAATAAGAAAAGTTTGAAGCAGAAAATGAAGTTGTTGCAAGAATTAGATCCTTGCAGAGTGAGAGAAGTGATAGGTTTGCATGGTCATTCACTGGCTTGTCTTTCCAGGAGAGTATGCCAGAGTGTTTTTCATCATTTCAGGATGCTAGCAGTGCATCATAATAAAGTGAGGAAATTAGTTAGAATGTTGTATTATGCTAAGAGTCCAGCAATTATGCTTAAACAATTATGCGCTGCTCTTTTGCATGGTTCTGAAATAGATGTGAAGAATATATGTGAAGAAATTGAGTTTTGTTACTTTGGAAGTAAAGAGGAGAATGTTGAAATTGACCAAGAAGAAGAGAGTAATGTGGAAGATAGTGTACAGGTTTCCAGTACAGATAATTTCCAGAGGGAAATTGCGACGTTTGAGGTGAAATCAAGTGAGAGGCCAAATTTCACTTGTGTGTGTTGTCGACGCACTTATTATAAGAATCAGACTAAGTTAGTGGATTTATATGGAAAAAGTGAAAGGGAAAATAATAGTGAATGGAAGGATTTTACAACATACTTGATGGTAGAAAATTGTTTTGATTTG